>NC_084840.1:72764178-73364178 GCF_033115175.1 Lepus europaeus | reverse complement strand
AGAGGAAGAAGGGAGAAAGAAAGGCAGGAAGGCATGAAGGAAGCAGAAAATTGTTATTCCCACTGAATATCTGAAGCATTAGAGCTTTGGTTTATTTTGGTCAGAAGGACTGCTGGGTTGTTTGCTGTTTGGAGTTCTTCAAATTTCCACTACAAAGTTGTATTTCTGGGCATACTATTAGAAATAATCTGGTCTTTACAAAACTACCCTCCCCTTTTTAATCAAAATGGACATCATTGCCATGTAGGATCAGGTGACTCTGGCTTTAATCATTTAAAATTATTCAGTATTGCAGCTCAAAAAAATTTTTAATGTCCTAGAAAGAACTAAAATTGCTGTGAACTGAATTCTCCATGTCCCATGCATGTCCACTTTATTCGTAACTTAGCTATTCTAAAGGTGGAAAATTCCAGGTGATGACTCACTTCAACACTTTGGTCAGTATGAGAGGTAAAGGCTGGGACAATCAAGTGACTTGCCCCAGGTTGTCGGGTTCTTTGATGGTGGACCAGGCGCCGTCTCCTGACCCCGTAGGCTAGCATTTGCTTATAGCTTTTGCAACAATCTCTGGACACTGATTTTTATAGGCCCACATTTAGAGTTTCACAATAAAGACTCTGACTCGTAGATAAAGCCCACCTAGAAGTCTTGCAATCAGCGAACCTCCCAAATAGTTGAAGTTCTTCTCCCTATGTCTCTGTGTTCCATTGCTTACCTGAGCTCTGATAAGCCAAAGACCAAAAAGGAGAGTAGAGTCCCAGATACCATCTCCAGGATGATATAATGTTTTCTAGAATCAGCGTGCACAGATTTGGCGATAGCTCTTTGTAGCCTTCAGCACAGGAGAAAAGAAACAACAGAGACCACCTTGGGAGGGCTGATGCGACATCGTGGCGCTACTTGGGTCCCTGAGACTCTTGCAGGATCTCAGAGAACATTCTCTAGGAAATTGCTGTTAGGGAGGGGGGGAAAGTCCGTCAATGTCCACTTAAATGAAAACCTATTGCGAATTTTAAATGGAAAAAACTATTGCTGGTTAAGCAACTTAGGGGAGTCACCCGTTATGAATTCTGGGCAATCCAAAGCATTAAGGAGAAATGCAAAATTAGAGTAATTTAAGGAGATTAAAAAAAAAATCTCCAGGGATTATATAATTTAAGGATTTTTCAACTGCTTTAATGGCATTTCCTAATTAGTCTGCAAATTTCTCAGTAAGGAAGATGATTTCTAAGTTGATTGTGTACTGAAATGGGGATTACTTAGGTCTGTCAGGGCACTAAGAAGGGGAGAACGAGAGAACCAGGCACAGTCTCTCCCTCTCTCTTTCTCTTTCTCTAAGATTTATTTATTTGAAAGGCACAGAGAGAGAGAGAGAGAGAGAGAGAGAGAGAGAGAGAGAGGTATTTTCTATCTTCTGGTTCACTCCCCAGAGGGCCACAACACCCAGGGCTAGGCCAAGCTGAAGTCAGGAGCCAGGAGCTTCATCCAGATCTCCCAAGTGGTTGGTAGGGGCCAAAACACTTGGGCCATCTTCTGCTGCTTTTCCCAGCCCATTAGCAGGGAGCTGGATTGGAAGAGGAGCAGCCAGGACTTGAACCAGTGCCCATATGGGATGCTGGCACTGCAGGCAGTGGCTTTACCCACTATGCCATAATGCTGTCCCCAGGTAGAATCTTACGATTGATGGGGCATGGTGGGTACGGATCAGAGGGAGGCTGATGTTACGGCAAGTGGGGCATGTTAGATTATGCGATATTTCTTGGATGTTGATGTCATGTTTAGGAGGGTTAAATTGGAAGGAGAGAGCGGAGGCAATGAGAACATGGATTATAGCCATTTAGGGGCCAGGAAGCTCACTTGTGCTTTGTCCTAAAATTCTAGAGTTACTTTCTGTGTTTTATCTCTCCAACTAAAGACCTGAGGGAACCTGCATTGCCTTATACCCCTCTTGTAGCACAACCCTGTTACACAACGTGGGCTTACACAACAAGCATTTTTTGGGAGACTGATCTGGTTAGAAACTGGAATTATAAGACGATTTTCAGATTGTGATTTGCCAAGAAAAGAGAACGTTTGAGATAAAGAGAGAAGTTTCCAGAAGTTTCCCAGGAGGAAAGAAAAGATAGGGAAGGCAGAGGTCAGGGCTCATGATGGTCTGAGAAAATGGGAGGGGGGGATTATGGTCAGGAGGTAAAAGCACCAGAATTCACAACAGAGGAGGGTGAGGTTCTTTATACTAGTAATAGGTCAACTATAAATGTTGAGGCAGAGCCTGAAACTGGCAGGTGAGATATTGGCAGGTATGGCACCACCTGAGCTAGGGAACAGTCCATAGAGGGCCGACAGAGTCAGGTGGCAGAGCCGTTAAGAAGATCAGGGCAAGCTGACTTAGAGCGAGGAGACCTTCCATGGCCTCCGTGCACTGTGGACATCAGCTACTCCTTCCGCTTGCCCAGTCCTGTCTGTGTCTCTGCTCTGAAGTGGACCTCCCAGCTCCTGCCCTCCCCTTCCACTTTTTCTTTATGTCACATCTTTTTACTGTGATCTTGGATTAAAATCAAACTCAGTCTTCCTCCTCCTCCCCATAGCTTCCCTGTTTACCATTCCATTTTTCTTGAGGTCATTTTTCTGCAGTGAATGAGAACACAGGGAAAGGGGTACTCCTTTGGGAAGAGGGGGGATTGCTTTGTTTTCCATTTTAAATCTATTACCAAAACCAAAACTGTAGCAACGTATACCAGTGTGAAATAAATGCTTGTGTAACACATGGGTGAAGCGATTGAATGGTGGAGTACGAACAGCCTGCGTTCAAATCTTGGTTTCCTTGACTCAGTTGCCTTGATTTCAGCCAAAGAAGCTAACAATTGTGCTCTACATCCCAGTGCTCTACATCACAACTGATGATTAAGTGAAATTCTCCATATAAAGCATTCAGCACAGTGCTTGCTATGTTACTGCTACCATTGCTTTATGGCACAGCCATGGGCCTGGAGTACAGAAAAGGTGTTTTACTCCTAAACCTACAAATGGCTAAGTATCCAAATACTTTTGAATCTAATTTTTCTTATCTCCAAAATAGAAATAATAGGACCTATTGCTTCTTCACTTTATGAGGATGTTGTGAGATTTTCTTATGTAATGTATGTTAGGATTTGGAATCTCTAGCAGGTAAAAGGCAATGAATTTTGGAATTCAATGTTCTTGATACTGTAAGGTTCAAAGTCCCAGGGCTGGCACTGTGGAGTAGTAGGCTAAGCCCCTCCCGCAGTGCCGGCATCCCATATGGGCTCCAGTTTGTGTCCTGGCTGCTCCTCTTCCGATCCAGCTCTCTGCTACGGCCTGGGAAAGCAGCAGAAGATGGCCTACGTGCTTGAGTCCCTGTACCCGGAAGAAGCTTCTAGCTGCTGGCTTCCAATCAGCCCAGCTCCAGCCATTGTGACCATTTGGAGAATGAACCAGCAGACAGAAGACCTTTCTCTCTGTCTCTCCCTTTCTCTTGTCTATAACTCTACTTATCAAATAAATAAATAAAATCTTTTTCAAAAAAGGTTCAAAGCCTTTGTGTTTCATGAGCAACTTTAGTTGGAAAAAGGCAAAAATGTAACCTTTGCAGTCATATGACTGAAGGTTTTGTCATATAAGGAACTGAGGAACTAAGCCTCAGGCCAAGACTTCTATTCCAACATCATTTCATGCCTGGCTTTGTCTGCCTGTCCAGGTACATGAGGAGATAAACAAAGAATTTAGGGACTCAATTAGTGGGAGAAGGAAAGTAAGTCTTCAGCTTACCAAAGTTTATATTAATGGACAGTAAGAAAAGTAAAAGAGTTTTAGGGAACAGCAATGCAATTAGTCAGTAATCAGACTAATTCAGTTACTACACAATATTGAAAGAGTAGGAATAATGTCTATGCTTGTGATTCCTACTTCATATACACTCCTGAGACTTTCTCAAATCTAAGAGCAGCTCAGCCAACACCACTATTGGTAAATGAGTTGGTGTTACTGGGTGCCATGGGATAGTGGGGTGCCATGACACAGAAAGACACAAATACTATAGGGGTTCACGGAGGGTTGATGGGTCTTCTTCCTCAGGTTCCTTTCCTTGCTCTCTAGTCACAGTTTGTGTTTTCTCAGCATGGATGATGTGGGCTCATTCCTTACAAGCCCACCTACATTACTTGGGTGCCTTGTGGAAGGAGGCTACTTTCCCCCTTCTCTTTTCCCACAGCCTGAAATCTTATAAAACAACCCTTTCTTTATGACCAGTGTCTCTCTCTTTTTTTTTTTTATTTGACAGGTAGAGTTATAGACAGTGAGAGAGAGAGAGACAGAGAGAAAGGTCTTCCTTTTCCGTTGGTTCACTCCCCAAATGGCCACTACGGCTGGCACTGCGCCAATCTGAAGCCAGGAGCCAGGTGCTTCTTCCTGGTCTCCCATGCGGGTTCAGGGGACCAAGCACTTGGGCCATCCTCCACTGCCCTCCCGGGCCACAGCAGAGAGCTGGACTAGAAGAGGAGCAACCGGGACTAGAACCCAGCACCCATATTGGATGCCGGCGCAGCAGGCAGAGGATTAACCAAGTGAGCCAAGGCGCCAGCCCAGACCAGTCTCTTCACTATGGTGTCTCTCCATCACAGCTGGCTTGCACAGCTGCTTCAGGTCTGTGAGAACTGTCTACATACCAACTCTCAAGGTAGGTTTGTGATTTAGAAATTTCATGGGGAAGATGTCATGTCTTCTCCTGGGTTGGATAGCTAGCTCCCTCTGCTCCCTCCTGGGATTCCAAGTCATTTCTTGCTGCTCAGCCCACTCCACCCTCCCAAGCAGGCTTCAGAGGAGAGAGTCACCTGATCCAAGTGGTCATCCCTAGATTCTTGCCCAACCTCTCTTTATCACATCTTCCCACAGCAGAATTCTTTTTAAGTTGTTGGAAAAAATTTGCCTTCAGGTGCTGCTTGCTCTTTCCTTAGCCAACTTGCTTTCGGTCAGTTGCACATTCCTTTGGCTGTTCCTACGATCTTGCCGTGTCAGTGGAGTCATCTGCTGTCTCTCCTTGCTGTCTTAGGATCTCCTTACACCCAGTACTTTTCCTTCATTGATTTGTTAGTTTTAATGAGACATCAGCTTGTGGGCACCTGTAATAACCATGTACTCTGGGCCAATTCTTAGAATCTGTGCTCTTTTTCCAATGTGGCATAGATCCTGCTTAAAAGTAAGGTCTCCATTGATAGTTTCTGAATGGAAGAACATTTATTTCCTTCTTCCCTGATCCCATTTATTTATATCTAAGAGCGAGCATTTCTTTCTTTTTATTTATTTATTTGACAGGTAGAGTTAGAGATAGTGAGAGAGAGAGACAAAGAGAAAGGTCTTCCTTCTGTTGGTTCACCCCCCAAATGGCCACTACGGCCTGAGCTGTGCCGATCTGAAGCCAGGAGCCAGGTGCCTCCTCCTGGTCTCCCTCGTGGGTGCAGGCACCCAAGCACTTGGGCCATCCTCCACTGCCCTCCCGGGCCACAGCAGAGAGCTGGACTGGAAGAGAAGCAACCGGGACTAGAACCTGGTGCCCATATGGGATTCCTGTGCTGAAGGCGGTGGATTAGCCAGGTGAGCCACAGCACCGGCCCAAGAGCGAGCATTTCTATTTGCGTTGTTTCCTCTGCTATTCCCCAGGCCTGAAGCAACCTCTGTCCCACAGTAGGTACTCCATAGGTATTTGTTGAAGGAATACATCAACAACTAGTTTCAGGTTGGCAGACCTCTGGGTCTGGTCCTTGAATGTCTTTTCCACCTTTCTTGTCTCCCTGCCCTCTCAATAAAACTTTCAGTGTCTGTGAAACTCACATTTACACTTCTTTCTTTTTTTTTTTTTTTTTTTTGACAGGCAGAGTGGACAGTGAGAGAGAGACAGAGAGAAAGGTCTTCCTTTTGCCGTTGGTTCACCCTCCAATGGCCGCCGCGGTAGCGCGCTGCGGCCGGCGCACCGCGCTGTTCCGATGGCAGGAGCCAGGTGCTTATCCTGGTCTCCCATGGGGTGCAGGACCCAAACACTGGGCCATCCTCCACTGCACTCCCTGGCCACAGCAGAGAGCTGGCCTGGAAGAGGGGCAACCGGGACAGGATCGGTGCCCCGACCGGGACTAGAACCCGGTGTGCCGGCGCCGCAAGGCGGAGGATTAGCCTGTTGAGCCACGTTTACACTTCTTGATCTACTGCAGGAAAGGGCACTGTGGAGAGATGGGGAGTGTTCTGTTCCCTGCATTCCCACCTCCACCTGCCCAGTGGAAACACGTCCTCAGATCTGTCAAGATTTCCCCCTTCCTGGTGCCCATGGCTGCTATTCCAGTTCATGCTGAAGCCACTGGGTGAAGATGCAGTGAGTACCAGGTGAGGATGGACGGCCCTTCAGAAGCTTGAAGATGCTCATTTTCTGTGGCGAATTTGATGTAGATGTTGGAAACAAGTAATCGCTTGTCTTGTGGTTCCGTGGGATCACCCTTGTCTGTCCCTGAAAAGGGGCATCGGTGCTCACATGTGAGTCCTTTATACAAGTTGCTGTCCCCCTGTCCTGACCAGTAGCTGCTCCAGGAGGAGGTGCTGAGGTGTGTGTGTGTGTGTGTGTGTGTTGGCAGGTGGGGCCAGGGCACCATCTTCCAGGAATCCCCAGACCAACTGCTCTTGTTGGCTCAGTTGCCCTTAGTGTTAGAGGCTTGCTGGTTTTTTTCAATGCCAATGAGTAGGTCTGCCATCGCTCACCTCCAACAGGATGCCAGAGTGCTAGAGTGACAGGATTCGGGCCTGTAATTAGTAATGGAGTGTATGAAATTTATATTAGCACCTTGGTATCCTTCAGCGTCGGACAGGATTATTTCTTGACAGCTAAATATAAAATTTCCACTAAATACTACTTAACATTGTGGCTTTAAAGATATTAATTGGCCCTTTCAACCACACAATGCAATTATCAGTCTAATTGAAAATAATTGGTCAATGTGGAGCAGGAAAAATACGTAAAACAACCAGTAAGCAAAACATTAAGAAAGTTAAGACTCCACTAACTTCAAGGCTTACTTTAGTTGAAAACAAATCCAATCAGCCTACTTTGTCTTGGTGGGTAAACTTTCTAGTGAGGTGGAAGATTCAGGCAAACCTATAATTAATCCTCAACACAATGGTTGATAAGGACCAGAAACTTGTGAGTTTAGCTTACACATTGCTACTGGGGCTTTCCATCAGAAATCTTTTCTCTGGCTTTGCAAATGCTATTTTGACATAATTTCCATGGAATAAATCAAACGCGTCAACCACCCGGCCTCCTTGTTGTGGCGAAGGAAGAAGCTGCAGCTTTAGAAAGCACTTTTTGTTGTTGTTGTTGTCATCCGAGGCTCTCGCACTAACAAAGCTCAGTGAATTTTTTTTTTAAAGAAAGAAAGACGAGAAAAAAGGGGAAAAACGTGAGCTGCAGATTGTGGCAAGCTTTACAAATTGGCACAGCCTTATCAACAGCATTTCATGGTTTTCTGGAATCCTTTCAAAGGAGGCTTCCCTTTGTAAGAGACGGTTTAAGCCTTATATTATTTAAAGCTATATTTGAGAGTTTATGAAAATTGCTTTTTTAGTTTCGGAGACTCTTAAAGCATCGATACTGAGGTTTACTTCTTGTGAATTTATCTCCCGGCTAATGTGACGTGCTGTGGATTTCAGCTTGACATTTGACTTGCTTCTCACTTCTGCTTTTCTGCCTTTTCTTCTTGCTACAGTGGAGGGTCAAGGATGCTTTGTTCAGGGATCCTCCCAACTTTGTTTTTCTATGGATGTGGCGCTGAATACTGTCCCTTATGGCCAGGGACAGATTTCTGTTTTGTAAGGTGACCATCAACTTCAGCTACCAGAGGCCAAGGATTACATGCGCTTCTAAACATCAAGGTTGCTATAAAAAGCCCTCAACACTTCCACTCTTTTCCATACACTCTGTGAGGGCAAGGATCGGTCTCTCACCTATTGTTTTCAGCCCTGGGCACAATGGGACACTTGCTATTATTTTAATGCACACATGACCAATCCTGTTAAAGAATATAATTAAAATGAAGCTGTCTTTTTAATTAAGAAAAGAAACAGCAAAACATCTGAAGTCCTAGCCAATGACTCATTTATTAAAACAGTATTTGACAATGCAGAATTCTATGACCAAGGAGTTGGGAAACCTTTGATGTTCTAAGTGTAGGATTTTTACTTGTAGAATCATGGATTCTATACTCTTAGCCCTAAAGATAGAAAGTTATCAACTTTAAACTAAGCCAAAAAAGCTAAACTTTAAAACATTTGTTTGGTTTGATGGCTTACTAAGATGCCCAGAGGGGTTTTAAAAGGTAGAAGACATTTGTCTTTTACTGAAAAACAGGGTTTGTGATTAAAAAAAAGTGCTATTTTAGAATATGGTGTTTGCTCTGCTATGAACAAGCTGGAAGACCATAGGTAAATGAGGCAGTCTTAGTAAGATTTGAGTCTCTCTAACCTAAAAACTGTCACTACTGAGCAGCTAATAATATAGACAAGTACTGGTTATTATACTTATCCCCCAAAGCATGTATGTAGTTATGTACGCATGCTTACCTGCAGTTTATGAAGGTAGCATGTTTGGGGAATAATGTGGCAACATTGTAGCTACAAAAGCATCCGTGAAGGGAACTGTTTTAGGATACACTGAAATGCATTGGCTCCAAGAGAAAATGGAAGGCTGAGCAAAGAATCAAAAGGGAGGGAAGCCTTCCTTAAATTGTAGCAGCAAATTTCTCCACAGAAGAGAGTTGGGAGCATTGGAAATGATATTTCAAAAATAAAACTGCAAGTATTTGCTAAACCTGGCATTAGGATGGATGTTGTGTGCCAATGAGCAAACTTTTTTTAATTATGAGAGAAATTAGTTACTGTTTTAATTACTTAGGAAGTGATTATATTGAAGCATTGCCCATCTCCCCTCCCCCAGCTCACCCCTTGGGTTGCTTGAATAATTTACTGTGATCAAGTACATATTCAGAGTAGTTTCTTTAAAAACACAATTCAGTTTCAGGAAAACACAATTCCTGCTCCTCTACTGCATGATAAATACCCACTTCAGTCCATGAGAGTGTTGCCTGAGCCTCCTGTGAAAAGTTAATTCCAACATCTGTGTAAAGCTCTGTGGAAGCCAGGATGATGATCAATACCAACTATGATTTGTTTGAAAGTGTAAGAAGGGACATTTGAGACATTTGCTGACTTAATTAAAACCCAGTATGTATCATGTGTATTATGAAGCATTCTTCCTGTGACTTTCAAAAAAGGGCAGAAAGAGCCACCATTTAGATATATGACTGTGCACAGATTTCAAAAAAGTTTTTTGCATCCAGAAAACTTACCTTTTGTTCCATTTTCCACAAACTTTTGAAGTGCTCGGGTATTTGTACATGGCTTGTCTGTTTTTTCCTGCTTCATAACTTCCTCTCATAAACTGCCATGCATGTGACCCGAAAATCATCTTTAAAATCCAGAGCCACCTGTTGTCCAGAGTTGCCTTGGGGGCGTTTATTGAAGATAATGAGGCAATAAAATAACCAAGGCAATCTCTAGAACATTCCAGGGAAGGGCTTCTCATTTGGAAGAAACAGGGAATGCAAGAGCTGGCCATGCAAATCAGAAATTACCCAGTGAGCTTGGTAAATATTTTGGGACTGAGACTTGACCCTTCTGAAAGGCACCCACCACAATGGAGGTGTTTTGGGCATTTGGTATTCAGGAGACTGGGAAGACTTGAGGTGAGCTAAGGACTAAGTACAAGGGGTTTGGCTTTCTAATGTAAACACCATTATCATTTGGAAATCAATTAGCTCCTTGCAAGGAGAGAACTAGAAGAGCAGGACCCTCTGAACTACTATTGTGAGCTGGGGCTATTTGCTTTAATTAAGAGGAGACAGAGTGGATTATTGTCTCAAACTAAGGAGTTGGGAAGAGTCAGAAAATTACAATCTGTCCTGGTGGACAACAAAAGCCCCAGTAAGAGACAGGCTCTGCATCAGGCTGGTCTAAAGCAAATTAGTTTTAATCTGGAAACTCTCTGAATAAGGACTCCTCCACGAAACAAAGAGAAAAAATGTGAAGCACTGGCCCTTCCAAAGCTTGAGGCTCTGCTTGAGAGTCTGTCCTGTTTCCATATCGGAAAGATTAATGTGGTAGGAGATTTAAAACGCATTTTCAATGCAAAATTGTTGGTAGCATTCATGTGAAATCGTGCACTAAGACATGAATGAAAATGTAGTACATGCCTTGATTGGTTGAGAACGTAATGACACCTGCCTGGGTAATCGCAGTCCTGTCTCTTGGGGTACTCTCCTGTGTTAAATGAAGCCGCTGAAAAGATTCACGAGTACCTTTCTCACTCATTCATCCATCCATTCACTCAATAAACGTTAAGGGCCAACTGTGCATTTTGGTCTTGTGACATTCTCACAGCAGATGCACTGCTCCTCCTTGAAGAGGGTGAGTGAGAGAAACACAGGCAGGTCTAGGGCTGTAAAGGAAACACCCTGTCCTGCAGAGGCAGATAAATCTCTGAACATTGAGAAAAGGTAGACCTAGGGTGTTCTCAGAAGAAGAAAACACAGGCAATGGCAAAAGGAGGGGGAAGCTCAAGTCGTGGGGAGCCAACAGTGGAAAAGAGGGAGGAGAATCCCATGGAGAGCTGAAGAGGTGAGCAGGAACCAGCTGCAGAAGGATTTTAACTGGCAGAACTCAAGGTATCCTAAGGGCAAAGGGAACAGTTGAAGTGGGGGAGTGCAGTGATTAGATATCTATACACCTTTTGGAAAGATGATTCTGATAGAAAATGGTTTGGAAAAGGGCAAGATTGGAGGCAAATTCCAGGCGTGTTCTCCTAACTCAAGTGACAGATGTTGGTGGCCTGGACTTGGTGCAGTGTCACCACGAGGAACGAAGGAAAGAGGAGTAGTGTTAAGAAGGAGGAACTGGTAAAAATGTTCAGAGGGTGTGAAGAAGATGAAGAAGTCAAAGACAGCTCCTGAGTTTCTGGCTGGGGCAACTGCATGGATCAAGGTATTTATTCTCTGAGAAAGAACCTACGGCAGGAGGAGCAGATGAGCTGAGCTGTGCTCAGCTGCTCACTGGGATGCATTTTTGGTATACTGGAAGTGGCACACCTCTGTGTGTGTGTGTGTGTGTGTTCCTCTATGTCTGGGGTGGTGGTGGTGGTTTAGGTTTGGAGAGAAGGAGAGTGATATTGAGGGAATAGAAGAAACTGAATTATTACCCCAATGTTCACTACAACTGCAACTAGTTCTTTGTTTTTGACTGTTTGGGATTTTATACATTTACTTAGTATTAGTTGAGAGAATAAAAGTAGTTTTGAAGGTCTTTCTATAGTTTAGGAAGCACTGTTAGATAGACAGCATTCACTAAACTAAACATGACAAAAATAATCCCCAAGGGTTGATTGATATTAAAAAAAAATTAGGTGAAAAGTTAGACAACTTTTTTCAAATTTTTCCCGTATTTTTCATATTATATTTTAATTCCATCCTTTCTATCATCTGTTTTTGCTATTAATATTTTAAAATTGCATATACATCTACTAACATTTGTTGAGCATTGTTTCAATGTTTTACATACCTTAATTCATTTAATCCTCCCAGCAGTGATGTGAGATAATACTATTATGCCCATTTAACAGAAAAGGCTATTGAGGTTCTGAAAGCTTAAGAAACATGCCCAGGATCATATAACTCTCAATGGAGAAGCTGGGATAAACCCAAGCAGCTGACTTTGGAGTCTGTATTCTTATCTACTGTACTATACTGGTTTTCACATCACATCACATCACATCACATCACATCACATCACATCACATCACATCAATGTTAATGCAAAGCTATAAAGGAATCATGCCCTACATTCACGCTACTTCAAGATAGCAAATGGCTTTATTTTTCCTTGATCTCTTCCTTGTCTTTGTATTATTTTCATCTTTATCATCTACATACCTAATTGATTAGACTGTAATTCTTCACTGGTAGATTTTAAAATTTCTTTTTCTGTTTTTTTTTTTCCTAAGTTTTATTAATAGTTCCTTTACTCTGCTATGAACTAATGTGTTCAACTTCCTTTTTACAGCACTCCCCAATTATGTTATAAATACTTCAAAAAGCAGGGATTAGGTCTCTTAATTTCCTGATAATCCCTTAGGTTCTCAGAGAATGTGGCAAAGTCCTGGTAGGGAAGCACCCGCCTTAGATTGATGAGAACTATAGTAAGCTGAATCTAAGGTGGAGATGAGTAAATATTAAAATACTTCAATGGTTATTGAGTTCTTATCCTAGCCTAGGCAAAGTGCTGTTTCATTTATCCTCCTATCAACCTAACAGTTGGGATTATAGATAGTGTTGTTGTTAGTTCTGTGATAGAAAGGAGAAAACCAAGGTAAAGAAGAGGTAAGTGCTTTGTCCAAGGCAGGAAATGGCGAAGCTGGCATTTAAATTCGGGTTGGTGTGACTTAAAACCCAGGCTGGGGTTTTATCCATCTGCACATGGCAAATACAGGACGTGAGCAGTCTGGATTTAGAGATGCTTGAGAGAGCTGGTTCCATGTGGGATCTGGAAACTCTTCACATCTCTCACAACACACACCTCAGTTGCTGGTTCCTGATTCAGTGTAGATCCAAAACAACAACAACAACAACAAACACGCTTAAAACAAGAAGGGCATCATTTGGAGTGATTTGTACTTCTCTGCTTTTTCCTGTGAACTTGCTGTGCAACCTACTCTTGGTATTCTTGGTCAACACAGACCTCTATAGATACAAAGCTCAAGCCATGAGCTCTGTAGACAACTGGTCACTCTGCACTGAACTTCATATTTGTCACCTCAGATTAATTAAATCCTTGTTGGCCAGCTTTAGTACCCTATCATGAAACATGGGACTTACTGGATACTTAATCCACTTTACTGAGCAACCGATAGGATTCAATAGGGGATTTTAGCCCCCTTTATGTCATCCAATTCCTCAAAATTTATATTTTAGCTAGATTAGAGCACAGTTTTTCCCAATTGGTTTAAGATGAATGAATATTTTTATGCATGATTGCACTGGAGTATAAAATAATCTGAGAGACTTCGCTTGCTTTAAAATATCGATTGCTGCAAACTATTACTCTAGCACACACTGACCAGTGTCACCTGTCTACTCTTTGGAATTCTTGATACGTGTAAACTAACTCTAGTTAATGGTGCTAGGCAAATTCAAGATCTTTGTCTAATTTTGGCTTTTAACAATATTTTTCAGACTGTTCTGGGTGAGTGGTGGGCTTTTTTTTTTTCCTTTTTCCTCAACCTCTTGTAGACAAATACAAAGTCTGTTCAAAAAGCAAGATGGAATTAAAAGATAAGTTTATACTGTTGCAAAAATATTTGAAATCATAGATAATTTTTTCATTATGCACATTTTCACAGGCTTTTGAAGATTCCTCTTTTTAAAAAATACAATAGAAGTGGGGCCGGCGCTGTGGCATAGCGGGTAAAGCTGCTACCCACAGTGCTGGCATCCCATATGGGCACCTGTTCGAGTCTTGGCTGCTCCACTTCCCATCCAGCTCTCTCCTGTGGCCTGGGAAAGCAGTAGAAGATGGTCCAAGTCCTTGGGCCTCTGCAACCGCATGGGAGACCCAGAAGAAGCTTCTGGCTCCTGGCTTTGGATTGGCACAGCTCCAGCCATTGTAGCCATCTAGGGAGTGAGCCAGCAGATGGAAGGCCTCTCTTTCTCTCTCTGCTTCTCCTTCTCTCTGTGTAACTCTGATTTTCAGATAAATAAATAAATCTTTTTAAAAAATACAATAAAAGTGTTGTTGTAATATCAAATTGCTACAGAAGTTTTTTTAAAAATTAATTTATTTGAAAGAGAAACAGAGACAGAGATCTCCCATTCATTGGCTCATTTCCTATATTTTCCCCGACAGTCTGGGCTGAAGCCTGGAGCTGGAATTCAATCCAGGTCTCCCCAGTGGGTGGCAGGGACCCAGCTATCTGAGTCATCACCTGTGGCCTCCCAGGGTGCACCTTCTCAGGAAGCAGAGCCAGGACTTGAACTCAGGCACCTTGCTATGGGATGTGGGCATCTCAAGTGAGGTGTTAATGGCTGTGCCGAATGCCTGCCCCACATTGCAATAAAAGTCTCTTACAGACTTGGTCCCAGGTTTTGTGATTCCCTTACTGCCTGCTGATTACAGATTGTGGATGCAGCACACTGTGAAAGCCCGGCCAGGTCTCTCCACGTCTCTTCAGTTTGTATGTGTGGGCCCTTTGTTATCGCTTTGCAGTTGTGTTGCAAAGACACTGACAGAGAGCTCATTACTATCTTTTTTTTTTTTTTTTTCTCATATCAGGAAGTCACAGACATCTAAGTTATATCCAGTCCAGAATGGGGCATTTATTGTTAGAGAGGTGCTCTTCACCTCAAATTTGCTTCAGGCTCTCTGTCTCCAAGAAACAAAGATGAGGTTTCATTTCCCTTGAAGACAAATACCGAACCGAAAATTATTCTAGTCACATCCAACAGAAGTCAGCCATCCTTTGCAAAGTTAATCACAGCCTACCTCCAGGGTCTCACAGTTCTCAGGTGAGGTTTTGCTCCTGCTGTTGGTGCAATACCAAAATATCGATTTTATTAAAGTGCCAGAATTGCTTACTTTGTTTCAGAAATGTGGACTTGAGTTATTTTAATTTTAAATTTTTTTCCCATTTAAGGCAGAATTATAGAGAGAGACAGGGACAGACAGAGAGAAAGAGATTTTCCATCTGCTGGCTCGCTCCTCAAATGGTCACAATGGCTAGGACTGGAGCAGACCAAAGCCAGGATCCTGGAACACCATACAGGTCTCTCATGTGGGTGGCAGAGGCCTAAACACTGGGCCATTCTCTGCTGCTTTCCCTGGTGCACTAGCAGGGAGCTGGATCAGAAGTGGAGCAGTTGGGTATTGACCTGGTGTCATAGGGAATGATGGCATAGTAGGCAGTGACCAACCAGCTGTACCACAGCGCTGGCCCCTGGACTTGAGTTCTTCATGCCTGGATCTCTTGGCTTTCATTTTGTGTTGTTAACAGCAGAGGGTACAGGCCAATAAGCTCAGAACATTAGTTCAAAAGTAGAGGTTACCAAATATATGTTCATTGGTGAAATGTTGATATGCTTTTTACCCAATAATGATTATTTCAGGGCAGTTGCCCAAATAACATGTCAAAGAAGAAAAAAATAAACAATGAAGATATTAACTGAATTGTCATTTGCAAATATTAATAATAAAGAAATGAAAAGAGCTTGAAGATCAAAGCCTATGGAAATGGCTGTCAAATGGGCCCACGTCCCCATTAGGGTGCTACATAACAATTTAAAATAATGATCATAGAAACTATTGAGAACCAAATAAATGTCTGTGTGCATGTTCAGTGAGTAAATACAATTCAGGAGCAGGCATGTGGAATAGCAGATTCAGCCACTGCTCGGGATACCGGCACTCCATTTTAGAGCACCTGGGAGTGAGCTCTGCTTCCTCTAATGCATCTGGGAAACAGCAAACGATTACTGAAGTACTCAGGTCCCTGCCACCCATGTAGGAGATCTGAATTGAGTTCTAGGCTCCAGAGAGAGAGAGAGAGAGAGGAGAGACCGATCTTCCAGCTGCTAGGTCACTAGTTCACTGCCCAAATTGCCTCAACAGCCAAGGCTGGGTTATGCCAAAGTCAGGAGCTGGGAACTCCATCTAGGTCTCCAGTGTAGGTGGTGGGGCCCAGATGTGCCTATGTGGGATGCTGGTGTTGCAGGCAAGGGCTTAACCCACTGCACCACATTGTCAGCTCTCAATAAGCCATATTTAAAGATGTACACTGGGGTGGGTGTCATGGTGCAGCAGGTTAAATCACAACTTGATATATCAGCATCCCATCTTGGAGTGCCAGTTGGAGTCCCAGCTGCTTTAATTTTGATCCAGATTCCTGCTAATGCATTTGAGAAACCAGTGGAAGATGGCTGAAGTACTCTCTTACTCACAGGGGAGACCTGGATGGTGTTCCTGGCTCCTGGCTTTGACCTGAGCCAGACCTGACTGTTGTGGCCATTTGGGGAGTGAACCAGTGGATAGAAGGTTCTCTCTCTCTCTCTCTGTCTCTCTCCACTTATAACTCCCCTTTCTCTCTATAGCTCTGCCTTTCAAATATGTTTTTAAAAAGAAAGGTGTATATTCCCTGTTCTCATGTGACACAAAGAACATGTGCAAGACTGACAGGAAGTAAGAGTAATAGTGTGGGACCTTCCAGCCCCCGAGACTGGTTGATTCATTCATGTAATTGTACAAAATCTATGTGTGATGATCAGCCCTGAGCTGGTGATTCCTGGTGTACATGGCCTTGTGTGGTCCTCTCTCACAATAGATAGTGTTGACGTGTGTAGCCTGGAAGATACAGTGGATGTGCCAACACATGACTCCCAAGGTTAGGCATAAGGATTCTGTGGCTTACATCTTGTTCTCCCTTGGGTCACTCTAGGTCAAGGCAGCTACTGTGTCATAAGGACATTCCAGCGGCCTCATAAAGATAGCCATGTGGCAAGAAACGAGGAGATTTTGCTAACAAACCAGCAGAAATTGTCCAGGCATGTGAGGGAGCCACCTTGGCAGTGGATCCTCGTGGCCCAGTCAAACCCTCTGATGACTTCAATAATTGAGCTGCAACTTTGTGAGACAACCAGAGCCAGAACTCCAGCTCAGCTGTTCTTGAATTCTTGACACAATACATTGTGCAAGATGCTATATGTTCATGGTTGTTGTAAGCACGAGATTTTAGGGTAATTTATTAAGCAGCAGTATACTTGGTACACAACTACCTAGTAACTCAGCTATTGCAATTCAGGTATTAGGTAACAGCAGATTTCATACCCTTTTTCTCTCTCGGGTAAGTTAGGGTACTTCCCTCCACTGTTTTGTTGTTGTGGCAAATTTTGGTATTACAAGAATATTTGCTTCCGGTTTTAAGACAAATGCAATTATCAGGCAGGTATAAAGTGAAAAGTAAGATCTCTCCCACCAAACCTTGCCCATATCCTTGACTGCTCTTCTCCAAAGATAACCACTATGCAATGGTTGCTCGTGTGGCCTTCCACACATTTTTGTGCTTTCACATGCAAAACTATTTTTTTGCCATTTTAAACACAAATTGTGGTATATTATGGAAAGTTTTTGACTTTTTAAAAATTAATATTCCAGCTGTCTTTCCTTGTGAGCATGTATCAATCTACTTCATTTTTTCATGACTGTATACTGTTCCATTTGGTACTTTTTCTGAAAAAAAAAAAAAAAAAGATTTATTTATTTATTTGAGAGGCAGAGTTATTGACAGTGAGAGGGAGAGACAGAGAGAAAGGTCTTCCATCTACCGGTTCACTCCTCAAATGGCTGCAATGGCTGGAGCTGGGCTGATCTGAAAACAGGAGTCAGGAGCTTCTTTCGAGTCTCCCATGTGGGTGCCAGAGCCCAAGCACTTGATGCATCTTCTACTGCTTTCCCAGGCCACAGCAGAGAGCTAGATCAGAAGTGGAGAAGCCGGGACTCGAACTGGTGCCCATATGGGATGACAGCACTGCAGGTGGCGGCTTTACCTGCTATGCCATAGCACAGGCCCCCATTCAGTAGCTCTTAACTAGTTTCCTTCTGAGGGAAATTTAAGTTGATTCCAGGTTTTCAGTTGCAATATTGCAAACCAAATGCATTCCTAGAAATGACACCAAACCTTGCTAAGTTGCGGGGTAGATAATATTCTCTCCTCCCACCTTCTCAACCAATTCTGGGTATTGTCTGTTTATCTTTTTAGTCTTTCCCAATGTGGTTGATGAAAAGGGTGTTTCATTTTTACTTGTGTCTCTTGAGAGAAGAGTGAAGATGAAGATATTTGTTCCTATTTGCCTGTCTTTGTCTCTGAAATGTGGTGTTCATTTTCTTATTGGGTTCTTCATCTTTTTTTAAAAAAATCTGCTTTTTAGCATTTTCTGCCAGTCTTTGGTCAAATACAATGTAAATATTTGAATCAGTTAACTGCTTAACTTCATTTATGGGGCTTTCCAGCCTACAGAAATTTTTAGAGTTTTTTTTTTTCCTGTTCTATTAAATCTGTGTCTTTTCTCACATAATCTTAGTTCCAGATCACACTAGGGAAGCTCTTTCCTGTGATGGCTTCTTTGCCATGCACACTTTTTTTTGCACTGTGGTTTCAGTCCACTGTGTCTCAAGACAGCTCCTTTCTCCTGGCCCTTTTTCCTCCTCCAAGGCTGATCCTGGGTGTAACAACAATGATCTAAGAAGAGATGCTGAAATGAAGGATCTATCCAAAAAAGCTCTTGGCCTTTCACATTTTTAACTTTCCCTAGCCAAAGGTTAAGCTAGTCTAAAGATTTTTTTCAAAGATATTAGTGATTCATTTGAGCTGCTGAGCCCTTTAATTTCAATCAGCACATCATTAAGACCCCGGTGAAGCAGGACTGCTTCTCCATCCGGGAAACAACTCCGGGCATTCAGGAAAAACCATTCAAAGGTATGGGAAAGGCTGTGAGGGCTGACAGGCAAGCTGCTTCTCATGCCCCATCCGCGCCGTGTGTCTTGAGATTAACTACCTGTGGATTTTCTCTTATTCCCAACAGCCTCTCCGCCCATCTCTCCCGCACGCCCCCCCCTTGGAAAATCCATAACCAGCGCCTTTCCCAGCCTTTCATCTGCCTCTGGAGAGTCAGGGGAAGCCGCTGGGATCATTGTTTTGCCCCAGCGACCAGGCGGCCCCTGCGTGTGCAGAAGCTTGGGGGGCGTCGTTGGCTTCAGGGGCCCGTGAGAAGGAGAAGCCATAGGTATTGTGTCTCCTGCCAAAGGTTAGCGGCTGCCTCTCCCTAGGGAGCCTTGTACTGGGCCCCTTAACTGTTGGCAGTGCTGTGTGTAACCTTGGCATGCAATCAGCAGAGAAAATATTCATTACGGCCTGCCTGTCTGACGAAGACAATTTCAATTATTCTGGCATTTCAATGGATGAAGAAGCCCTTTAGGCTGGCCTAGGAGATTAGCCTTACAGGCTGTGTAAATTAGGAAACTTACAATCGGTATATTATCTCGCAGGCAGCTGTGGACTACACCGCAGCCAGCAAAGAGAGACAAATTGCTATATTCCGGGGGTGGTTTTGATATATCAATTTACAAGTTTAACATACACATTTGTGAAAGAATCATTTTGCCTTTCTTAAATCACTTTTAACTGCCTGCACTCGAAGTTTCTGAACCTGTAACTCGACTCCTGGGTTTGCATTGCTGACGTTTTGTTTTAGAGCCCAATTTTAGCCTGGGGAAAAATATTGCTGGGGACAGAGCTTGGGAATTAATCTCTCCTAAAGTTATTCAAATAATATAATATATGGCAGTTAATCAGAAAATTCTATTTGCAGAAATGTGAGTAACGTCCCATATAAAGGCTTTCTCTTTAATGGGATGCTTTCCATGTCTTTTTTTTTCTTCTTTTTCTAATTTCACTCTGTTGTGATAATTATATCTATGTATTTAATACATCTTAGTTCTCCATACCTGTCTGATGTGATAAGTATAAAACTAAAGAGAATTGCCATAGTGACACTCAATACTTTGCAAATAGTTGCATAAATACAGTCTGTCGGTAAATAAATTTTTCATGAATCTTCAAGCTGTTTCCTAAACATTTCTGATTTCTTAGAACTAAGGTATCATTTAGGCAACGGATTTTTTAGACCTTTAAAAATACCTTTGACACTGACTAACACTTGTAGCTGTGTCTGAAATAAAGTTCACGTTTCCTGGGTGAGTTTAAGCTACTTTTCTCTCTCAGATTGAGAAACAATCCTTGTTCATATGAAAAAGATTTTTTTTTGTGCTAGATGGTTCAAGTGAAAAAGAGTTTTAACTTTGTAATTGGCTTATGTCCTTCGTGAAAGGACATATCTTTAAGAAAGCTTTGTAGATAGCTTGGGGCTTTGCTCCCAAGAAGACTTCCCAATGCTCATCCCTGAGATTCAAAACAAAAATACAAAGCTCCCGGAGAAACTTCCTTGCTTTGGAATTATGTACATGTATGTGTAAAGTAGATAGACTGGTTCGGATACATCCTTATCCCTACGTTATTCTAAAAAGAGTTTCAGAGTTTTCACTTGAACAGTGATATCGGTTATTTGTTTGAAGGTCAAGGATTACACACAAGTCACATGTGACCAGATAGCTTTTGACTGGAGCCCTGGCTGTCGGTGTTGAATTTAACAGTATTTCCATCAGACTGTCCCCATAGGCTTTGTCAGAAAGGTGTTTATCAATCAATAACACGGAGTTCATTTTTTCTCTTTCTTGTTTACAGAACCGGATTACCCACTGGGGACAGTTTCTTGTCTTTGACAATACCCAGTGAGTGCCCTCTCTTACAAACGGTGAGGAGTGACCGTGGCCTTGCACGGTGCATTGTGCTGACATATTTTCTCCTGGGAACTCTGGGGCTAGTTCAGGCAAGCACCTGCGATTCTTAAACGGACAGTTTCAGGCTGGAGAATGTAAGAGACAACCAAATAGAGTTTTAATGTCCTGTAAGATAATAATGAAAGACATTTATGAAACAAAAAAAAAATCCCAGTTAGTTTGAAAGCCAGGGCTCACAGTCCGTATTTTGACAGCAGATGGATGGCTAGCTCGACTAATCCTGGTTTACTTTCCAACTTGGATTTGTCTCCCTGGTCCAGCGAGATGGTGAGGGCTCCTTCCAATCTGGTTAATGTTCAGAACCAATGTTTGAGTTTGAGACTAATTACGGGCCAGCCACTGACATTTTTTCTATAATGTGAAGACTGGTGCCAGCAGTAACTCAGTGAGATTTAACATAAAAGCAAGATAAAACAATTAAAGTGGAAGAATATTTGATTAACTGGATCGCTGATTTATAGTGAGGTAAATTGAAATTGAAAGGAGAGTGAACTTTTTATGGCAATCATATATTACGTTCATTATCAGAGACTCTGGGTCTTTTGTGCTTTAAAAAGAAATAAACCAGTTTAAGGAGAGTAATCCTGGCGGGCATCATTTTCTTCTCCTCTTGAGTTATGGTTTCTTTTCATTTCAAAGGTTAAATAAATCATATTCAAGAAAAGTCCTTGTAAAACATGCCATCAACATTTGAATGGACAAGAAAAGTGTAGTAACAAGGCTACACCGGGCCAAAAGCACACAAACACTTTTGTTTTGGTGATAGAGCTTGACAAACACTTCAATCATCATCTATTTGGCCTTCGCAGCAATTGTAGCTGTGGCAACAGCCCTTAAGGGGTCTCCGGCCTGTTGTCTGGAGGAGCCACGAGGTTTGGTATCAGACCTGGGGAAATAGTGCAACAGTAACATTCCACATGCCTCCTCTTGTTCCTTGACTGGCTGCAACACTCCCCTCCACTTGGAGTTAGATTGGTCTCAAGCTTGCTTTAGCAGGTGCCTGCAGTGTGTGCCTGATATCCCATCCCCCCAACATCTGGCACTTGCTACTGTGTAAACCAAAATGGACCTGGAGCAGTGGTGTCAGTGTTATAGCAGAAAAGTGAGCATCACTGCCTACCCGCAAATAGAGAGGGCTGGGGTCGGCAGAGGTGAGCTGAAAGGAGGAGTGGGGATAGGAGATTTGGGAAATTCAAAGAGCTTTTCAAACAGAAAGTTGAACAGCCAGTAGTGTAGGGTTTTTTTCTTTTTTTCTCTTCTGGCTGTTGTAGAAGCAACCCCATGGGAGTTGCCCCGAGGAGTGCATGGCCCCCAGAGGTGGAGACTGACCATCAGTGCTCCCTGCCGTACCTGTTGCTTCATGTGCTAACTTTCCTGAGCTCAAAGGGACAGAGGGAATCAGAAGCAAAATACTTATTGCTTGGAGAGAATATGCAGTTTTACAGCTTTGAATTCTTCAGGGGCACATTAAAATTGCTCATATTTATTCCCCCCCAAACTTCTATATTGCTATTAAATTTTTTTTTTTTTTGTATGGGAAGCAGCCTCTAAAACAAGTAAAGACTGCAAGAACTCCATCACGAGTGAGTTCTAGTCTGGAGCTCATCCTCTCCAGGTGTGTGGCCCAGGGTGGGTCTGAACATTTTCTCTCTGGTCCTTGGCTCCCTGGTGTACCAAAGGGGAGGAGGATGGAAGGGGTGGTCCCTGGATGGGTAAATCCTTCCAGGCCCTGAAGTCTCTGTGATTGTCATTTAAAGTAGGGGAAAGAAGGCTCAGACTGTCAGCCACAACTAGTTTTTAAATTTCTGCATCCCCCTAGTTAGGTGACTAAAAGAGCTGAGTGCTGACGGGCAATTAGTCTAAGTTAGGAAAGGTATTTTCCAGTTTTCAAAGGAAGCCGTTGTTGAAATTCCTGGAGCCGAGGCATAAACAAATGTACAATGGAGATCTTGTTTTCGCTGTTGTCAAAGGCGTGAGCAACCACATGGACTCCGGCTTTGCCGGCGTACTTTTCTTTGCCAAGAGTCTTCACCATGGTATTGAGGGAGCCTCAGTGCCATCTGTCCATCCTTTCAGCACTTGGTGACATTGCTTCCCCCTTGGTACCTTGCTCAGGATGCCCGCTTTCCAGCCATTCTAAACCAAAGCATGGATTCAAGATGAAAAAAAAAATCATAGTGAGACAGAAGTGAGTGGGCTCAGAAGGGGTGGGGGACCGTGGAGGAAGAAGGTTGGCACAGATGACATCCATGTCACTGATCATTCCAGCATCTACTCACAGCAGATCCTTTTCTGCTGCAGTTTTGCCTAATCCTGTTTGACCATGAACATTTAAAATTTGTTTATTTATTGAGAGGGAGGAGGGTGAAGAGATGGTGGTGGATGGGGAGAGAGAATGAGAGCACTCTCATCTTCTGGTTCACTCTCCCAAGACTCACACACTTGGGGCTAAAGGTGGGAGGCTGGGAAAGCAATCCAGTCTTCCACATGGATGACAGGGACCCAAGTACTTGAGCCGTCACTGCTTCCTCCCAGAGTCTGCATTCGTAGACAGCTGTAATCAGGGACTGGCGCTGGAACTCAAACTCAGGGAATCTGATGTGGGAAGCAGGGGTCTTAACTGCTAGGCTAAATGCCTATTCCCAGGCAATGAGCACTTTTAAGATTTTAAGACCCAGTTTTCAATATCACACTCTCAGTTTGCTCAATGTCCTATAAATAAATAGATGCTGTGTTTGTGAGCAGGCACCTGTTTTATTAATTTATGAAGTGCATCCCACTATTTGAGTTTCTCTGTGCAATTCACAGAGGTACTAGCGGAGATAAATTTGCCACACATCTGGAGAGGAACTATGGACCTTGGGCTGATCACTTTACTTTCCACAGTAGGTGAAACTGGGTGGTAAAATTTTTGAAGTTGTCATGAGGATGAAATGAGGTGACGAACCACAAGGGATTTTTCCACATTGTAAATTTCATTGTACAAATGGGATAAAGATATCTCTCAGATAGACAGGTTCTCAAAGTGACTGCCTCTCACAGAGCCATTGGAAGAGGAGCTCCAGTAATCAAGGGAAGAAACCAAGAGAGATGACTTGGGAACCAGGAAATCGGGACTGACCCAAAAGAAGGGTGACCAAATTCCCAGAATGATGGCAAAAGAAGCTGTTACATCAGCTGTGTAGTGACCAAGAGAGCTACCAGCAGATTGCACCAGGAAGATCCACAGTCCGGGAGGAATGTTGATGAGAAAGGAAAGTCACAGGTTATCAGCACTTTTTGAAGATAATCGGGTTATTTTGGGCTTCTCTGCAATAGTTTAGGTTTAAAGTAGTGATAGGTTCTTAGAAAATTAAGCCTTTTGAAATACAATACAATCACGAATCCTAGAAAAAAATGACAATTTAAACAAGAAAAGAAACACAAGGACAGTGTATCCTGTTGGCTTGGTTTTGAAAATTTTAAATGAGAATAAGGCAAACATTAGAGCTAATTTTACCAAAATTATAATGTGACTTCTCTGGAGGTACAGGGGAGGGGGAGAAGGGGCGCTATGGGAAGGAGAAACTTTTCAGAGGAAGTCAATACAGATGATAGGAAAGTAAAAATCAAGAAACAACTATGCATTATTTGTGATTGTGAAGGTAAATACTTGAAAAAACAGCAGGTGCTTCACAAAATTCTGAGTGACTGACTCTGGGCATTGCAAGTCTACCTCTGAAGGTTGGGACAAAGACTGTTACTTATCTTTCTAGGATTTAAAGTAATATCTAACTTTTATGCCAACATGAGGCTGGGAGCTGAGAACTCAATCCAGGTTTCTCACGTGGGTGGAAGAATCCAGCTTCTTGAACCATCATCTACTGCTTCTGAGGGTCTGTATTAGCAGGAAGCTGGAGTTAGGAGCCAGAGCAGGGGCTGTGAAAGGCATCTTAACTGCTCTTAACACTCATCCCTCAAAGAGGCATTGATCAATTTGCATATAAATAATTCTAATAAGGGTGGAGAATCCCTGACAAAATGTTGAAATGAGCCAAACGGAACCAAGAAGCTGAAGGTTCAAGGATTCCCATGGTTGTTGACACTGCCTAGTCTGCACCTGCTTCTCCAAAATCAGTTTACATCACTTCCCTCCTTTGCTCCGTGCCATGTTCACACGTCGTGTTCCAGCCTTGGGGTTTCTGAAGTGGTCTTCTTTGTGCTTGGCATCCTCTTTTCTTTTTCCTTACTCAATTCCTGTTCCTCCTTCAGCTGAACAACACATCCTCAGGAGAGCTGTCATCTTCCTGTCTCAGGCAAAGATTGCTTTCTTGGTTTCTATAGCAACATCTCCCTTGGCCTTGTTGGGTCGCGGTTGTGGTGTTGTTCTTGCTTGTGTGGTTGTTTGATTAATAGTGGTCTCCCCCATCTGACTACAAGTGCCTCGAGGGCAGGGGCTGTGCGTGAATCAGCATTCTCATCCCTGGCCTTGCACCTGACGCAAGATAGTTGCTGTATAAACAACATGTGAGTGAGTAGAAAGGACAGTGCACATTCTAAGAATTGGGATCAAAGGCAGGGTGTTTACTATTGCTCGTCATGGTGGTGACAGTAGTTTGTGGCTAATTATGTGTACAGAATACCTAGATGTTTTTAGAACAAACTGGTAAGCCACCAGTTTTCCTCTTTGCCTCTCTGAGTCATTGCCTGCTATAGGCAGTTGAAGCATGCACACACACACACACACACGGCTACACACTCCAAAGTTCTGGGCTTCAGCAATTCCACAGTGACCCTGGCAATGACTCAACATCCCATCATTTCAAGCTTTCTTGTGAAAATCAGTTTTCTGTGAGCCTCAACAAGTAGGAATGTGCCAGGGTAGGAGTTTGGTAGGAATTGAAGGTGGGTGGGGAGGAGGGGAGAGGAGGCTCAGAGACCCAATAGCAAGCACTTGCAGAGCTTCGGATGTGTTCACATACTCGAAAGCACATTTCAAATTCTTGACATAACCAGCCATAAGCTTACAGAGGTGGTTAGTTTTAAAAGTTTGGGTGCTGGATGGTGCAGTTCCTAGCTGCTTCTTTAAAGCTGTGTGCTAGTTTTGAAATGAGGCTATTATGGGGTGGGTGCCGCGGCTCACTAGGCTAATCCTCTGCCTGTGGCGCTGGCACCCTGGGTTCTAGTCCCGGTCGGGGCGCCGGATTCTGTCCCAGTTGCCCCTCTTCCAGTCCAGCTCTCTGCTGTGGCCCCGGAAGGCAGTGGAGGATGGCCCAAGTGCTTGGGCCCTGCACTCCATGGGAGACCAGGAGAAGCACCTGGCTCCTGGCTTTGGTACACCGGCCACAGCGGCCATTGGAGGGTGAACCAACAGAAAAAGGAAGACCTTTCTCTCTGTCTCTCTCTCTCACTGTCCACTCTGCCTGTCAAAAAAAAAAAAAAAAAAAAAAAAGAAAAGAAAGAAATGAGGCTATTATGGGTAAAATACTGACTCATTCTTTTAACATCACAAAAAGCCATTCCATCTGCACAGCTGTGAGAGCAACAACTGACCTCCTCCTAAGACGGAACATAGCAATCCATGGAAAATCAAGTTACGGAAGAGGATTGTCCATCAGTGTAGACCTCTCCTGTTTGTTGCCATTGAGCAGCAATCCTTCACTGGGCTCAGAATAAAATTCTTTTCTGTGGCATTGTTT
Organism: Lepus europaeus; assembly: GCF_033115175.1. NCBI lineage: Eukaryota > Metazoa > Chordata > Mammalia > Lagomorpha > Leporidae > Lepus > Lepus europaeus. The sequence goes on along the minus strand of NC_084840.1, from coordinate 73,337,938 downwards.
GTAGGACTGCTCGCAGTCAAGACGTATGATTAAACGTTAACGAATTTGATGTGACTCACACGGAAACAAAGTAATTTGTCCATATCAAAAACGTGTGATTATAGTTTTCTCAAAGTTCCATTTAGACATGTGAAGATTTAAGTGGTTTAGAGGCTGGGGTGTAGATGGAAATAGAAGAGATTGTGACAGCCGACTCCCTCCTCTCCCGCCCTGAGAGTGGGGACCTCATCAAGAAGGACTTTATACCATCTTTTCTTCTCCTGTAAAGTCATCCTGCTGATGCAAGAGACTCCATCTCTGTAGCCCCTGGATGGTCAAGTGGTTTTGAGGTCATTCTTCCCATGTCGACCGGTCACAGTTAAGGAGGTGTTGCTCTCTCACGAGCAACAGTGCATCTGCCCTTTGGGTATACTGAAATTTCAAGTAATTTCTTCTCAATCATCTTAAATTAATAATGACATTGACAAAGATGTCAATGAGGATGAGAATAATTAACATGGCCAGCAGCCATTGAGGTTTTTTTTTTTTTTTTTTTTTCAGGCAGAGTGGACAGTGAGAGAGAGACAGAGAGAAAGGTCTTCCTTTGCCGTTGGTTCACCCTCTAATGGCCGCCGCGGTAGCGCGCTGCGGCCGGCGCACCGCGCTGTTCCGATGGCAGGAGCCAGGTGCTTCTCCTGGTCTCCCATGGGGTGCAGAGCCCAAACACTTGGGCCATCCTCCACTGCACTCCCTGGCCACAGCAGAGAGCTGGCCTGGAAGAGGGGCAACCGGGACAGGATCGGTGCCCCGACCGGGACTAGAACCCGGTGTGCCGGCGCCGCAAGGCGGAGGATTAGCCTGTTGAGCCACGGCGCCGGCCAGCCATTGAGTTTTTGCCCTACTCCAGACTGTGAGGTGAACCTGTAACGTGAATACTGTTAGTTTCCCATTTTACAGATGAGAAAAGTGAAGTTTTGAAAAGCTATGCAGCTCGGTATTGAGGGAAAGCGAGACTCAAGTGCCTCAAAGAAGCTGATGGCATTCGGTGTCTCCCTCACCCTCATCACGCTGCCTTACCTGTTTCCAGTCATTTTTTCACTGACAAGAAGAATCAAAAATCTGCATTTGACTCTAATTTGGACCATATGGGGCCTTTCTCTAGTTCAGATGAGTTTCTTGAGGGCAGCAAGTGTGATGGATTCCTTTCTATATATATATATATATATATATTTTTTTTTTGACAGGCAGAGTTAGACAGTGAGAGAGAGAGACAGAGAGAAAGGTCTTCCTTCCATTGGGTCACCCCCCAAATGGCCGCTACGGCCGGCGCTGTACCCATCTGAAGCCAGGAGCCAGGTGCTTCCTCCTGGTCTCCCATGCAGGTGTAGGGCCCAGGCACTTGGGCCATGCTCTGCTGCCTTCCTGGGCCACAGCAGAGAGCTGTACTGGAAGAGGGGCAACCGGGACAGAATCTGGCACCCCAACCGGGACTAGAACCCAGGATGCCAGCGCTGCAGGCAGAGGATTAGCCTAGTGAGCCATGGCTCTGGCCCCTTTCTATATTTTTGATCTTAGCTCACTGTACAGCATAGCATAGGTGCTTCATAAATATTTGATGAAAGAACAAACAGAAGTCTAGAAGTGAAAGATGAATTCTTTCACACATTGAGACACCTTATTAAAATTGGCACAGTATGGCCAGTGCCGCGGCTCAGTAGGCTAATCCTCCGCCTGTGGTGCCGGCACCCAGGGTTCTAGTCCCGGTCGGGGCGCCGGATTCTGACCTGGTTGCTCCTCTTCCAGGCCAGCTCTCTGCTGTGGCCCAGGAGTGCAGTGGAGGATGGCCCAAGTGCTTGGGCCCTGCACCAGCATGGGAGACCAGGAGAAGCACCTGGATCCTGGCTTCAGATCAGCGTGGTGCGCCGGCCGCAGCGGCCATTGGAGGGTGAACCAACGGCAAAGGAAGACCTTTCTCTCTGTCTCTCTCTCACTGTCCACTCTGCCTGTCAAAAAAAAAATTGACACAGCTTTTGAAGTGCTTGTTTTCTGCTCTCTTGGTTGTATGTATGTAGAAGTTGACAACTTATAATCGAATTATGGAGACTGAGCTTTTTGACCAGTGGTAGCAGAGGGAAATCTTGAAAAACAAATGTATCCTGTTTTCTCATGATTGCTTCGTGGACTAGACCTCAACTGGTCTATTTTGGACATTCCATACATGGGAGTGGGTTGACTGGTTGATGACTTTCAAATATATTTGCGTTTGATAATCAAATCCTGCCTTAACTCCTTCCTCATTTCTTCTTTTTATTTATTTGTTTATTTGAGAGGTAGAGTTACAGACAGAGAGAGGGAGAGACAGAAAGAGAGATTTTCCATCTGCTGGTTCACTCCCCAAATGGCCGCAACATCCGGAGCTGGGCTGATCTGAAATTAGGAGCCAGAAGCTTCTTCTAGGTCTCCCACATGGGTGCAGGGGCCCAAACACTGGGACCATCTTCTACTGCCTTCCCAGGTGACTAGCAGGGAGTTGAATTGGAACAGGAGCAGCCAGGACAAGACCTGGCACCCATAGGGGATGCCAGGAGCACAGATGGATGCTTAGCTGCTACACCAAAGCCCCTGCCCTCTTTCCCCAATTCTCAAATAATTGTATGTATTACTGAAACCTTCAGTAAGGGACTTTAAAGTGCCATTAACTTTTATAAAGCAACACAAAACCACACGTTCTGTTTTGATTCAGTGCATAGAGGAGCTTGTGATACTGTGACTATTTTAGTTTGAGCTGAAATTCTGGTAGAGATAATCACTGGAATATTTGCTATCTTTTTTATTATTTATTTATTTTTTAAAAGCTTTATTTTTATTTATTTGAAAGACAGAGTTACAGAGAGAGGTACAGACACAGAGAGAGGTCTTCTATCGCTGGTTCACTCCGCAAATGGCTGCAACGGAGCTGAGCCGATCCGAAGCCAGGAGCTAGGAGCTTCTTCCTGGTCTCCCACGCAGGTGCACAGGGTCACGCACTTAGGCCATCTTCTACTGCTTTCCCAGGCTGTAGCAGAGAGCTGGATTGGAAGAGGAGCAACTGGGACTAGAACTGGCACCCATATGGGATGCCTGCACTTCAGGCTGGGGCTTTAACCCACTGTGCCACAGCGTTGGCCTCTACATCATTGTATAGAACACACATTATAAATACAAAATTAATGACCTTTCATGTAAAGGAAAATGCATTGGTTCAAACTGTCTCTCACTTTAAAGAAACTTTAAGACAGAGAGTAAGTAAAGTTCTGTAGCCTGGACTTATCACTCCCTTGAGCATGCTGTGTCTAGCCTAGTAATCAGGAACTCAGCTGCTTTCCCAGTCCAATACATATTTCCACTGCACAGAGAGCGAAACAGGATCAGCGAGGCTGAATGACGTATCCAAGCCACAGAGCTAGTGAGTGGCAGAGCCGGCACTGGGAACTCATGTCAGACTCAAACCCATTATCCTTTTTGCTTCAGATCTATCTCACCTGGTCTGCCTGCCATTTTGTTTTACATTTCTGTTGTCTTCTGATTATCTTTTTTTAAAAAAAAGATTTATTTATTTATTTGAAAGGCAGAGTTACAGAGACAGAGAGGGAGAGACATAGAGAGATCTTCCACCTGCTTGTTCAGTCCCCAAATGGCTGCAACAGCTAGAGCTGGGCTGGTCTGGAGCCAGGAGCTACTTCTGGGTCTCCCACATGGGTGCAGGGGCCCAAGCACTTGGGCCATCTTCTACTGCTTTCCTAGATGCATTAGCAAGGACCTGGATAGAAAGTGGAGCAACCAGGACTCTAACCAGTGCCCATATGTAATGCTGGCTCTGCAGGCAGCAGCTTAACCTACTAGGCCACAGTGTCAGCCTCTCTTTTGATTATTCTAAACTCATCTACGATAATACTGTTCATAACAACACCGCCAATATCTGTACCAATATTACAACTTGTTAGAGTGATAATAGATTTGTATGTTCTGACTGTTTCCATATCTCAGTTATTTCTAGTTTCAGCTTTTGCTTCTTTATGTCAGCAGTTCCTTCAACATTGCCGGTGGAGAGGAAAGCCAAAGATGCTCACATAGCTTCTGAGCCACAGAAATTCTAAGCACCCACATTCAACCTTACAAATTACATTTCAGGGGCCGGCGCTGTGGCTCACTTGGTTAATCTTCCACTTGCGGCGCTGGCATTCCACATGGGCGCCGGTTCTAGTCCCAGTTGCTCCTCTTCCATGCCAGCTCTCTGCCGTGGCCCGGGAAGGCAGTGGAGGATGGCCCAAGTGCTTGGGCTCCTGCACCTGCATAGGAGACCAGGAAGAGGCACCTGGCTCCTGGCTTCGGATTAGTGCAGTGCCGGCCGTGGCAGCCATTTGGGAAGTGAACCAACGGAAGGAAGACCTTTCTCTCTGTCTCTCTCTCACACTGTCTATAACTCTACCTGTCAAATAAAAAAAAATTACATTTCAGTGCCATAGCAGTTAAGGTGTAGCTTGGGACACCTGCGTCCCTCATCAGAGTGCCTGGTTCTAGCCCTGGCTGCTCCACTTCCTGTCCAGTTTCCTGGGAGGCAACAGGTGATGGATCTAGTGCTTGGGTCCCTGCCTCTCAGGTAGCAAACCCAAACTGAGTTCCTGGCTCCTGGCTTCAGCTCAGTCCAGGCTGGACTGTTTTGGGCATTTGGAGAATGAGCCAGCAAATGGAAAATTTTTCTTTGTCTCTTTTCTCGCTCTTTCTCTGTCCTTGTCTCTAGGACGTTCAACTAAAAATGAAAGAGAAAATGAAACGACACTTTGAGATCAGTTTCTAAGTTTGGAATTTGCTGGGGGAGACTACTCAGTTGCTTAAGTGTATTGCAGGTAGACTATGAAAGTAGATCTTATGCAACTATATTAGTGTTTTATGGTCTTGTGCAAGATGAAAGAATGCTGTGGACTCTTTATCTGTGAGGCGGAGCCTGGGGCAGTGGGCTCTCCTGAAAAGATCAAGGGGACACAGATGACCCTCCGCGGGTGACTGTGGGTCCTCTCCAGCACACTGGCCTTCGTGCTGCCACCCCACTTCTTAAGTGGGTGTGGTGCATTGCAGTCGTCTCTGCTTGTTTTATGCATTAACTTCCAAACAACCGGCATCTCACTAGCCCGGTGACAGTTTTCCACGTCTGTTTTATAAATTAGTTAGAAGGCTGTGAACACTCAGTTGATGTTCTGAGCAGATCAATTGAATTCTTTCTCCGAAAGACCTATCCCTGGACTTTTTGAGATGTGTGTGTGTGTGTGTGTGTGTTTGTACCCTTGGATGAGAAGTATAAAATCTTGAGACCCTTTGAAAGAATTGACATGTTTTGCTCAAGTCTGGACTTGTTACCTTTTAGTATGGCATATACAGGGCCTGGCTTTTTGTAGACCTCATTAGAAAGACATTAACCCTGGAGTTGACGTGGAAATTCACTTCCTTCCTTGGACTGGCTGGAGTAGTGTTCGTTCAGTTGACTTTAAGAGTCTAAGTAACCCCCCACCCCTATCCCACTTCCTTCCCTGGCTTATCAAAATGGAAAACAACTTGGTTTTTCTGGAAAACTTTTATGCAATGAGAGGGTTTTTTTTTTTTTTTTTTTTTTTTTAGTGTAGTACAGGAGGAATGAAGAAGAAACGCTTTCCTGAACGTTTTGTAGTTTCCTAATTTGTCAGAGGAGGGAGCACACTGAAATCAGCCAACAGTCATCAGCTTGTTCCCGTGCATTCTTTTAGCATATGCCATTTCCACTTGGAGAGGCTGCACTGTTCAGTCATCAAAGAGAAGCAGTTCCTTCATGGGGAGCATTCATTACCCAACAACTCCATCTGCATCACCGCCCCACGGCCTCCAGGTCACCATTTACGATCAGTGGAATTGAGCATTTCACCTGTGGCAATTAAACCCAACAGGGCTCCCAGATGCTTTGATAGGCACCAGCACCAACTCTTGCAAATCGAATTCTTCCAAGTCATTTCTTGACCATTCACAACAGTTCAACTATTTTTGTTGAAGGGTCATAAAGATTGACATCGGTGACATTCTTCTTTCTGCTGGGGAACATGTTGCTCTCAGCTTTCCTCGATTCCTTTGATTGAAGAATCAGAGAGGTTCAATGGGGTTGCCAACTGGAGGCAGTAGTGGGAAGAGGGATCCTAGGAGTACACTGCTCCCCACCCTGGCTCTGATGAACCCTGAGCAGCTGTGACCGCATGGGCAAAATCCCATTTGTTCCCTTGGAGGCAAAGCAAGGACCTCTCTTTATTTCCCTTGTCTCTGCATCAAAGGGCAGGCAGCCTGTGATCCAGCCATAATGGTCAGACGCCTGAATGCAGCTTCGTGGGGAAGTGCAGGGCTTCCAGTGTGTGGTCCGTCAGCTGCTCTCACATCAAATGTGTCACGAAGCTGGCAAGCAAGGCACCAGGGCAGTTTCTACGTTGTTGCTAGGGATGCCACATGAAGTATCCCAACGCCCTGTGCTGGAAACGAGGAAAGAGTGACATTCTGACTTCCCATACGAGAGTGGAATACGTGATTCACAGACCTTCTGCAACATTAATCAGGCCCTGTTTACATGGAAAGAAGCCAAAAGAGCGAGAGCCAGAGAGGTGTGTTTGGAAAGCCAAGCGATGACGTCATCTGTGCGAAGCAGCCCAGCAAAGCCACTTTAACTGGCTTGGATGCCTTGTTTTTTGGCTGTGCAGCAAATCCCAGTTAAGTGTTGCAGGGACACCACGGTGTTTGGCCCTGTTCTTGGGATTTACATGGTTTTATCCTGCTTTGTTTGTTAAATAATCTAACATCATCATTTGTTACCATCTTAAGTGAGATACAGCCTCGTGTACTGGTAAAATGGCAATAAGAAATGTAAACCCTTACAGAGAGAAAGTGCACGGGCACACACACACGCACACAAACACACACAGGAGAAAGAGGCTGCTGGCCCTGGTGAGGTGCTGTTCTGTTAGCTGTTACCTGTCATATTCCTTCTTTAGGGAAATGTGTTCGCATAGCTGCATGCCCACCCCCAGAAGGAAGTATTTGTTTATTTATTTTTATTTATTGGAGATGCAGAAAGACAAGGAGTAAGAGAATTCCCATGTGCTGGTTCACTCGCTGCAAAGGTCAGGGCTGCACCAGGGTGAAGCCAGGAACCTAGAACTCAGTCTGGGTCTTCCACGTGGATGGCAGGGAGTCAACTACTTGAGCCACCACCTGCTGCCCACTGGGGTGCATATTAGCAGGAAACTGGAAGCAGGAGCGGAGCTGGAACTTGAACTTAGGTGCTCTATAAGAGATATGCATGTTCCAAATGTCACCTTAACCACTAGGCACAAAGCTTGCCCCAGAAGGAGTTATTTAAATATGCAGTGGGATTCCATTGTCATACATAAACCATCCCTGTCCTTTGCAGCTTATCAGGGGTTACCAAATACGATAGTGATCTGAGAATCCTTTTGCTCTTGGTTACCTGACTTGGTTATTTCAAAACAACTCAAAAAATATAATTACTTCCTTTTCTGCAGAGGGATTGAGCAGACATTTTTCAAGTGAGGAGAACTCTGATTTTTGGATGCCAACTGGGTTCAGCCAATATTTGTGCTTTGAAGAACTGGTGTTAGCTTTGTCTGTCCAGTCCCAATCTCTGATTATTATTAGGAACTTGCTCTTGGCCTCACTTCTGACTCTACAGAATTTGTTCTGAGTCTGGCTAATGTAACATCCTACTGTTTGTCAGCTTTAGGTAAGTTAGGTGTTGAGGCCACAGGAGTGGACGTGTCCTTGTCTTGATGGGATTTAGTCAACCGGTCACTGCTGGAAGAGTTTCTCTGAGCTACAAAGTGTAGTCTAGCCATTTTAGTGTAATTATATCAATGCCTGAATTATAGGCATCACCTTTTAAGGAGATTTCTCACATTAGCTATTCTAAATGAAAAGCAAAGACTGCCCAGTTAGAATTTTTGGCCATTTTTGAAAGATTCCTAAAATGATCAAGTTGAAAGCTATCCTTCTAAAAACAAAAAGCAAACATGACAGCAAATCAGAGTGAGATTAATCTACACACGGAAAAGTGGTCTTAAAAATCAATCTTATTCTACTTTGTGTACAATGACTTTGGATATTTCATGTAACATGAGAAAAGGGAAGAATTTGAATTTATTTCACCAATAACTAAAGCCAACAAGAGAAATTGTGCAGCTTTTATCTTGCGTGGTTACGTAGTGGTTTGCAGCTTCCTCATGGTGTTAGGCTTGGGTAGTCACTGGGGGAAGCACTCAAATAAAATAATGAAATGGTCTGCAGGGAATAACAGGGGTACAAGGGTCCTTATAAGATCATTCTTGGAAAAAAAGTTTGCTTTCTGGGTTGGACAAATGACAAGGCAATGGCAGCAGGCTTGAAATAACCTGACTTCTTGGAAGCAGAGATTCTACTTCCTGATAGGAACTGACACAACACTTAATCTTGTGAGCTGGAAAAAAATGGAGTTCCATGCAATTTAAGAGGCTCTCAGAACACTTTTTTAGAACGAAAGTCTTCTCACTTTGGCGTTGGTGTCAAGCCTTGGTTAACCTGGTCTCTCCTGTGCTCTACCCAGGCCAGAATTCAATCTGAACTTCTTCCTACATGTATTTGGCTGCCTGCTTCTCCACCTAATTCCCACCTAATTTGCTTCTCCCCTTCATTTATAACCCCTAACCCCTTGATAAGCAAGTGGGCAGTTGTCCTTCATTTTGAAAATATATGTGTCAACTCCCTACCCAAGAGATGTCTGGCCTTTTGATAGAGAAAGAAATGATGGATTCAAAGATCTTAATGGTAAACCTGATTTGTAAACCCCAAATTATATATGGGGATAGATTCTCCACTACCTTCTTTTGCCAGTGATAATCAACAGCAAACCAAAGAAGACTGAGGTAGGTCATGATCTGTGGTTGCTAACCACTCAAGGCCAAAGACTGAGAGCAAGCTAACCACTCAAGTCCCAGGTAGTTCTTTTTGATTTGAGTACTATGTAGTCATTCTTATTGACATTAAAATGAGCCTACATTGCCAAGCTGAAGTGGAATTTTGGTAATTAACTGCACACATTAATCAACGAAGACAGTAAACATTCACAATTAGGATGCAGAAACTATTTTTTTTGGTATCTGTATGCATAAAATTAAAAGGAAAAGTGTTGAATATTTTTCACTTTGGGCTGCTGAAGGTATAGCCATGTAAAATTCTTTTTAAGGAAAATGTTGTTTTTCATTTTTTAAAAAAGATTTTATTTATTTATTTGAGAGGCAGAGTTACAGATAGAGAGAGGGAGAGGCAGAGAGAAAGATCTTCTATCTGCTGGTTCACTCCCCAGATGGCTGCAACAGCCAGAGTTGAGCCGATCCAAAGCCAGGAGCCAGGAGCTTCTTCTGGGTCTCCCATGTGGGTGCAGGGGCCCAAGGACTCCTCCATTGCTTTCCCAGGCCATAGCAGAGAGCTGGATTGGAAGAGGAGCAGCCGGGACGTGAACCAGTGCCCATAGACAACGCCAGCACCACATACGGAAGCTTAGCCCAATATGCCACAATGCTGGCCCTGTTTTTCATTTTTGGAATGACTACTAATATTATGAGTACAATCAGGAAACAGAAGCACTATATTCAGCTGTACAATTGTAAATGAAGGAAAAACAAGTCTTAGACATAATTATGGAGTGAGCAGTTTACTAAACTGGAATTTTTCTCCATCAGTAGGGAAATGCTATGGAGTCTTTCAAATTGTGCTACGTGACTTCTTCAAAGAGCTATGTGTACAGTACACACGTTCAATCACACACCCTTAAATTGCTGGTTTCACATAATTTGAGCAAAGTACTATTTTTTAGTTGGATTTTTAAAATTTATTTGAGAGGGAACACAAACTCTCATCTGCTGACTCTCTTCAAAAACCTGCAATAGCCAGGCTGAAACTGGAAGCCAGGAACTCCACCTGGATCTCTCACCTGGGTGACAGGGACCTGCTGCCTCCCACAGTGCACATTAACAGGAGGTTAGATCAGAAGGGAGACTCCAGGGGCCAGCCCTGTGGCAGAGTATGTTTAGCCTCTGCTCGAAATGCTGGCAGCCCATATGGGCACCAGTTTGAGTCCTGGTTGCTTCACTTCCGATCCAGCTCCTTGCTATGGCCTGGGAGAGCAGTAGAAGATGTCCCAAATGCTTGGGCCCTGCACCCACATGGGAGACTTGCAAGAAGCTCCTGGCTCCTGGCTTCGGATCTGCCCAGCTCCAGCTGTTGCAGACATTTGGGGAGTGAACCAGTGGATGGGTGACCACTCTGAATTTGCCTGAATACCTCCTGCCTTTGCTGGTAACTTCCTGACCTATCCTTTCCCTTGATTGAGACTCCACAGTCCCTCCTATTACATCTCACATCACTCCACAGAGGCAAAAGGATGTGGTGGCAACACCCCCAGCCACAAATTGCCCTGAAAACTCCCCTTCACATACAGAGTTTTATGAAAGACATTTTCTCCAGGGCTTTATGGGCTGACTTGGGTTAGCTTGCAAGTGCCAATCTGGGGAAGATGCAAGAATAGACAGAGTTTGGAGCAGTTCCTTCAACCTTGACCTCTGGGGTGAGGGTGACGATGTTATTAGCTGGCTGAAAGCCTCAAATGAGCAAACCAGAAATGCAATAATTAGAAGTGTTATGTGTAAGCAGAGCAAGGCCTTGTGATCTACTCAGGAAAAGGGAAAAGTCATCTCTTGTGAGTTGGGGGTTTGTTCATATGCAGCTCCAAGAAACCCTTATAAAATCATGAAGTGGAGTCGCTTCCCGGCGGGGTTCGGGCGAAGTGGGTGCCGGTGCGCGGCCTGGTCGCCATGCCCCGGAAAATCGAGGAGATAAGGACTTCCTGCTCACGGCCCGGCGGAAGGATGCCAAGTCCGTCAAGATCAAGAAGAACAAGGACAACGTGAAGTTCAAGGTGCGCTGCAGCCGGTACCTCTACACGCTGGTCATCACGGACAAGGAGAAGGCCGAGAAGCTGAAGCAGTCCCTGCCCCCAGGCCTGGCCGTGAAGGAGCTGAAATGAACCGGAGAAGCCGCTGGAACTGTATTAAAGTGTTGAAGTGCTAAAAAAAAAAAATAAATAAATAAAATAAAATAAAATAAAAAAAAATCATGAAGTAGCAAGTCTGGTTCTTTGCTTTTCTTGTGGGGGGCAGCAACAGGCTGGAGGAGTGTCAGCAGTGCATGGGGTCTCAATCATCTTTACAAGTTTCCCTTGGGGCCGGCGCTGTGGCATAGGGGATAAAGCCGCCGCCTGCATTGCTGGCATCCCATATGGGCGCCGGTTTGATTCCCGGATGTTCCATTTCCAATCCAGCTCTCTGCTGTGGCCTGGGATAGCAGTAGAAGATGGCCCAAGTCCTTGGGCCCCTGCATCCACATGTGGGAGACCCAGAAGAAGCTCCTGGCTCCTGGCTTAGGATCAGTGCAGCTCCGGCCGTTGCAGCCAACTGGGGAGTGAACCATCTGATAAAAGACCTCTCTCTCTCTCTCTCTGCCTCTCCTTCTCTCTCTGTGTAACTGTGACTTTCAAGTAAAATAAATAAATCTTAAAAAAAAAACACCCCACATTTCTCTCGTTTTTTCTTTTCTGTGTCGTTTTGATGAGGAGTGGTGGTGGTGGTAGTATTAGTCTTGTAATACCTACTCTGTGATAGCATTTTGCAACAGGCCAAACTCTGCCTTGACATCTCTGGAATATGAATGCTTAGGAATAGGTAGAGAAGGGTAGGCTATTTGTAGGGGACAGTGGTTTCACAGAACCCTAAATCACACCCATTGAACAGCAGAAAGTAGGCATGGGGTCTCACCACTGGAGAGCCACTCACTTGGAAATGACAGGGTGGGGGATCAATTTCTTGGAGTTTGTTTTTCCCAAATGTAGACTCCCAAATCAAATGTAGCATGCTAAGGGGAGGATTCTTTCATATCAAGCAGAATACCTTCTATTTATGTGGACTTTTAGGAAAGAAAGGAAGGGGAAGACAAAACAAAATTTTAAAAAAATTATTTATTTGAGAGACAGAGGCAGAGAGAGAAAGAGAGAGAGAGAGAGAGAGAGAGAGAGAGAGATCTTCTATCGACTGGTTCACTCTCCACATGGCCGCAATGACCAGGGCTGGGCCAGGCTGAAGCCAGGAGCCAGGAGCTTCTTCTGGGTCTCCCATGTGGGTCCAGGGGTCCAAGGACTCAGGGCATCTCCTACTGCTTTCCCAGGCCATAGCAGAGAGCTGGATTGGAAGAGGAGCAGCCGGGACTAGAACCGGTGCCCATATGGGATGCCAGCGCCACAGGCGGAGGATTAATGGATTAGCCTACTATGCCACAGTGCTGACCCCTGTATATGTGTTGAGAACACATAAGATATATCCTCTGCAGATTTCAGGTGTACAATGAATACAGTGTTATTAACTATAGTCCCTAGAGCTTATTCATTTCATAACCGAAAGTTTGTGCCCTTTGGCCAATATTCTCCTATTTCCATCAAGTCTCATTCTTCAGCCTTTGGATACCACCATTCTACCTGTTGCTACTATGAGTTCAACTTTCTTGGATTCCACATAAAGTGAGATCATGCAGTATTTGGTATTCATCCTCTTGTGCTAACTAATGTTCTCCAGGTTCATTTGTATCATTGCAAATGAAAGAATTTCCCCTTTTTGTGGGTGAATAATATTTCATTGTATGCATATATCACATTTTATTCGCATAGTCATCTTGTGCTTTAATAGTCTCCAGGTTTATCTGTGTCATTGCATATGACAGAATTCCCCCCTTTTGTGGGTGAATAATATTCCACTGTATGTATATATCACATTTTTTACATAGTCATCTGTCAGTAGGTTTTCAGGTGTGTTCATGCCTTGGCTGTAGCAAATAATGCTACATTGAACATGAGACATGAGATTGAAAGTCTCTCTTTAGGCTACTGGCTTCATTTCCTTTGGGTGTACACCTAGATGGTGGATGGCTGTATCATAAGGTAATGTTATTTTTAACTAGTTGAGGGATCTTCATCCTGTTTTCCATAATGGCTATGCAATTTATATTCCCAAACTGTGAAAATGGAGTTACAAATGAAGTTTATTTTGGTGGAAATTTTGGAAATCTATACATAGTGTTTTCCTAAGACACATTTTCTATAAACTTTTTGAAGCTCCTTTCTCTATAAGGGTTTTCTTTTCTCTACATCCTCACCAACACTTATCATTGCTTGTGCTTTAAAAATTGTCATCCTAGCAAATGTGAGTGATTTCCCTAGTGATTAGTGGTGCTAAGTACTTTTCATGTGGCTGTTGGTTATTTCTATGTTTTCTAGAAAAAAATGTCCATTTAGGTTCTTTGCCTATATTTTAATTAGATCTGTTTTGATTTTCACTTTGCTATTCAGTAGTACAAGCTCCTTTTATATTTTGGATATTAACCCCTTATCAAATTCATTGTTTGCAAGTATTTTCTCCAGTTTTATAGATTGTCTTTTTATTTTTTGATTGCTTCATTTGCTATGCAAAACCTTTTTAGTTTACTATAGAATCACTTTAGTCATTGCTTCTGTTGTCAGTACTTTGGGTTTCAAGTAAAAAAAAATCATTGCTAATATCAGGAGTTTTTCCTCTTACATTTTCTTCTGGGAATTTTTATGGCTTCAGGTCTGGCAGTTAAATCTTTACTCTATTTTGAGTAATTAAAATATATATTTATTTTTTTGAAAGAGAGTTACAGAGAGAGAGGGAGAGATTGAGAGACATCTTCCATCTGCTAGTTCACTCCCCGAATGGCCACAATGGCTGGAGCTAGGCTGGTCTGAAGCCAGGAGTCAGGATTTTCTTCTGGGTCTCCCACATGGGTGGCAGGGGCTCAAGCACTTGGGCTATCCTCTGCTGCTTTCCCAGGCCATTAGCAGGGAGCTGGATCAGAAGTGGGGACAGTTGGGGATCAAGCAGGGACCCATATGGGATGCCGGCATCACAGGTACTCCAGGACGGGATGCAGGCATCCCAAGGGGAGTTTAAACTACTTTCCCAAATGCCCACCTCAGAGAGTTCATTGTTACTCTACAGATATGCAACAGATTTTTATGCTGATTTTATATGCTACGACTCTGCTGAATTTGATTAGTAATTTTAACACTTTTTTTGTATGTGTGGAGTCTTAAGAGTTTCCTGTATATAGAATCATGTGCAACTGTACTTCTTTTCTGATTTTTATTTATTTTTTTTTCTTTTCCTCACCTAATTTCTCCGGTTAGGACTTCCAGTACTGTGTTGAAAAGAAGCGGTGAGAGTGAGCGCCCTTGTCTTGCAGCTTCTCTCAAAGAAAAACTTTCAGCTTTCTACCACTGCGTGTGATGTTAGCTATTGGCTTGTCCTATAAGACTTCATATGTTGTAGTACCTTTCTTCTATACTTAATTTGTTGATGACCTTTTTGTCATGACAGCATGTGGAATTTTGTCAAATGCTTTTTTTCAGGTTAGTTGATATTAATTTTAGCCTTCATTCTGTTAATGTGGTGCATCACATTTATTGATTCGCACATGTTGAACCATCCTTGCAGCCCAGGAACAAACTCCAATTGATCCCAGCCCATGATCCTTCTCCACTGCTGTAGAGTTTAGCTCGCTTGTATTTCGTTGAGAATTTTTTGCATCTGTAATCCAAGGAATAGTGGCCTGTGATTTTCTTTGCTTGTAGAGTCCTTACCTGGCTTTGGTACCAGGATATGATTTGTTTTTTTTTTTTTTTTTTTAGCTGTGAGTTATTTGGAAACACATTTGTTGATTTCCCAATAATGTGCATCCCCAACTAAAGTGAAAGATTTTTTTTTTTGACAGGCAGAGTTAGTGAGAGAGAGAGAGAGAGACAGAGAGAAAGGTCTTCCTTCCATTGGGTCACCCCCAAAATGGCCGCCACGGTCAGCGCGCTGAGCCATTCTGAAGCCCGGAGCCAGGTGCTTCTCCTGGTCTCCCATGCAGGTGCAGGGCCCAAGCACTTGAGCCATCCTCCACTGCACTCCTGGGCCACAGCAGAGAGCTGGACTGGAACAGGAGCAGCTGAGACAGAATCTGGCGCCCATATGGGATGCCGGCGCGGCAGGCGGAGGATTAGCCAAGTGAGCCACGGTGCCGGCCCCTAAAGAATTTTTTTTGGTGGATTTCTAGAGTGATTAAGTTAGGATTCCAGAAAATAGATTTTACAAAATTTCAATCTTTTGAAATTTATTGTGATTTGCTTTACAGTTCAGAAAATGACTGATTTTTATAGAGGCTCTGTATGTGTTGGAGAAGAAGATGTACCTTGTGGTTGTAGGGGAAATTGTCCTTTCTGGATCCATTGGGTCAAGTTTGCAAATTGTATTGTTTAAGTCATTTATATTCTTTTTCATTTTTAGTCTGTTTATTCTGCCAATTTCCTAGAAATGTTTGTTAAAATCTCTTAAAATGATTGAGAATGAGCTGTTTATCTTTGTAGGTCTTTCCACTTTTGTTTCGCTCTGAAATAATATTTTGAAATTTACTGCTGAAAACAGTAACACCAACACCACCACCATCAGCACTAAAAATAGAGCAGCAAAAATACATCAAATTCAAATAAACAGTGTGTACTTTATCATCAGAGTTTCTTTTACAAAATTTTCTTTTTAATATATATTTTTATGTTGACATGTCATAATTATGAATAATTGTGGGACATAGTATGGCATTTCAGCATATACATACAGTATGTAGTGAGCAGATCAGGGTGATTGGCATGTCTATCATCTCACACATACACCATTTCCTCGTGTTGGGAGCATTAAAAATCCTATTAGTTATTTTGAAATATTCAGTTTTTTGGTGCCAACCCTAATTATCCTTCTGTGCTATAGAGCATTAGAAAGTTATTTTTCCTAACTGCATTCCTGTGTCCATTAACTGTCCTTTCTTACCACTCTGTCTCCAATGCTTTCCCAGCTTCTGATAACTGCTCTTTTATGTCTACTTCTCTTTCACATATAAGTGAGGACATTTGAGATCTGTCTTTTAATACAGGACTTATTTCACTTACTATAATGTCCTCTACTTTCACCCAGGTTGCTACAATGACAAAATTCTATTCTTTTTATGGCTGGATGAAATTCCCTATTTTTTTTATCCATCTATGCGTTCCTAGCTTGATTTTATACCTTGTCAGATATCTCTTCAACGTTGTGAATGCAATTCATCTGGATATACATGTAATTGTAGACTTGCTGGGCAGTTTTTTGTTGTTGTTGAGTTGTTGTTTAGACATCTTCATGTGCTTTACAATTATGGCTCTTCTAATTTACATTCCCACCAACAGCATATAAGAGGTCCCCTTTGTTCACACCTTTTTTGTCTTTTCTATGATGGGTATTCTAACTGGGGTAGATTTATCATTATGGTTTTGATTTGCATTTCCCTTATTATTAAAAAGATTCATTTATGTATTCAAAAGAGTTACAGAAAGAGAGAGAGAGAAAGAGAGAGAGAGAGAGAGAGAGAGAGAGAATCTTCTATCCGCTGGTTCATTAAGAGAGAGAGAGAGACAGAGATCTTCTATTCATGGATTTATTCCCCCAAATGGTCCTGATGAGTCAGGCCAGGTGGAAGCCAGGAACCAGGAAATTCAACTGGGTTTCCCACATGCGTGTTAGGGGTTCAGGTATTTGAGCTATTTTCTTCTGCCTTCCAGGTGCATTGGCAGGGAGCTGGATGGGAAGTGGAACAACTGGGACTTGAATTGGTGCTCTGACTGGGGATGCCAGCATCATCTTAGACTGTTGTGCCACAACACCAGCCCTATTTTTATAAATATCTTCTCCCATTCTGTGTGTTCTTTCTTCATTCTGTTGATTGTTTCCTTTGTTGTACAGGAGCTTTTCAGTTAGATGTGTTCCCATTTGTCAATTTTTGCTTTGTGATCTGTGCTTTTGTAATTGTAGGTCAAAAATATTTACCAGATCAATATTCTAAAGTGCCTCCCCTATCTATTCTAGTAGTTTCAAAGTTTCAGATGTTACATTTAAATATTTGATCCATTTTGAGCTGATGTTTGTATATGATGAGAGATTGGTATCTAATTTTTTATTTTGCATAGGGATACTCAATTTGCCCAACATAATTTACCAAAGACACTTTCCTTTATCCAATGGATATGCTTGCTGGCTTTGTTAAAACCAATTGACAATGAATATGTGAATTCATTTCTGGGTTCTCTATTCTGTTCTGATTGGTTTATGTACCTATCTCCATGCCAATACCATACTGTTTTGGTTACTATAGCTTTGTAGTATGTTTTGAAGTCAGGTATTACAACACCTCCAGCTTTGTTCTTCTCATTCAGGACTTCTTTATTCAAGGTCTTTGTGGTGTGGTTCCATATAAATTTATGACAATTTTTTCTATTTCTTTGAATAATTCACTGATGTTTTGATAAGAATTACATAGAATCTGTATATCTAATAGAGTATTATGGATATTTTAATAATAGTGCTTACAAGTTTTCAAAATTTACTTTCACTTTACTTGAATAGCAGAGGGAGGCTGAGGAAAGAGAGAGAGAGATCTTCCATTCACTGGTTCAAGCCCCAAATGTCTGCAATAGCTGGACTGGGCCAGACTGAAGCCAGGTGCCTGAAACTCAATCCAGGTCCCCCACAGATACTTAGGTCCCTGCCATCCACTTAGGTCCCTGCCATCCACTTAGGTCTCTGTCACCCATGATCCCCAAGATGGACATTAGCAGGAAGCTGAATTGAAAGTGAAGTAGCCAGCACTTGAACCAGGCACTCCAATGTGGGATGTGTGTGTCCCAGGTGGTGAATGTGCCAAATGCTCACCCACATGCCATTACTTCTTTTAGTCCATGAACATGAGATGCCTTTCAACTGTGTGTCCTCTTCAGTTTCTTTCATTGTTGTTTTGTAATGGTTTTCTTAAATTAAATAAACTTACTGGGGTCAAATTTGGATTGATGTATTTTTAAACTGTTCTATTGTCATTAATATCAGTTTGACAGATGTGAAATATTCTTCATTGGCTTTGAAATAATAGCCATGAGGGAGTTATACATATACACAAGTTTAACTGAGAGCCTGCTGATATTCTACATATGACTTCCAGCTAATAATCAGTTGATAAATAGGTGTCATTATATGCTCAGCATTCATCTGAGTGCCAGGAAATGTAAAAGCTGAAGACTCAATTTTCAAGAAACTTTCAATGTGATTGTAGAGGTAAGATGTGGTATCCCATATATGTTGTATGTAATAATGCATAAACCAGATCTCTGTTGTCCAATATGGTAGCCATTAACCACTTGTGATTATGGATTGCTTGAAAACCGTCTAGTCCAAACTGAGCTGTGCTAAACAGGTGAAATACATACCAGGTTTTTAAAGATTTAATAGAAAAAAGAATGTAAAATACTGCATTAATTTTTTTTGCATTTGTTGCAAAACTTTGCTGTGAAGTCAGTCATCCACTGTCTCTCAACTTCATTCCTTTGCACAGGCTGTTCTTTGTTCCCAGAATGTATTTCCAATCCTTATTTTCCTTGTGATTCTTTTTTTTTTGAAAAAAATATTCTTTTGAGTCACTTCTAGAGTATCTCCTCCAATACTTCCCACTCTAAAGGAGTAAACCATTCATATTGTCCATTGTTAGCAACATCTCACTCGGTTTTACAGGTTCAGTGTCCCTTCTCTGAAACGGTTGAGACCAAAAGTGTTTCAGATTTGTTTAGTTTCTCCCAGAGTTTTGAATATTTACATTTACATAGTGAAATATGGGGGTAGGACCACAGTCTAAATACAAAATTTATTTTTGTTTCATACATACCTTATATAGATGGAAGATAACTTTATAAAATATTTAAATAATTTTATGCATAACACAAAGTTTCATGGTGTGGGATTTTCTGTTTTTGGCCTCAGGTTGCTGCTCAAAAGGTTTTAGGTTTTGGAACATTTTGGCTTTCAAATTTTTGAATTATGAGTGCTTACCTTTGAATCAAATAATTGTGACTTTCATGGGTGGTTGTCTTACATCTTAGATTAAAGCTTCCTTTGAGGGTATAATTACATCCTGGGTACCCTTAAATACTTGGTGAGACAACATTTTGTCTATAGTAAATTCTACAAATATTTGTTGATTGATTAATTTGGAGAATAAGCTATAGTCTTATGAAGAATGACCATTAAACTGATTCCCAGTAACTGCTTACAGACGTGTGATGACGTTTATATTTTTACCCTTGTGGATTGATCAATGTACATTTTTTTAGTTGATATATATCCTGCAAGCTGTGTGTGTGTAAACATGGAAGTCCAAGTTTGGAAGCAAAATTTCTCTCTAAGTCATTCTTTTGTGTTGATACCCAGTTAACACACAATGATCATTGTAGATTAAAGCAGGCTGTATATGTTTAAAGCTAAAGTGTCATCAGAAGCAGTTGAGGTTGGTTAAATTACATTTTTAATGCTCTACATAAGCCTCTTGATGGAACATAGTGCTCTTGTTTGAAGATGACACCGCTGGGTGTCTTTTATGCAGGTGAGACTGAAAAACCCTATGTGGTTCCCAGGTGTTGTTTTCATCCTGTGCCCATGTGAGGACTTTCCTTGGGTTTGTGGTTATAACCAGAGAGCATAGAGGAGACTGTGGTGCTTTGCCTTATAGACTTGCTGCATGAGCTCTAGATAGCCACCTCATCTTCCATTGCTGGTTGCTAACTTCTATTGTTTCCTACAGCTTGATGGCTCAGCCGGATGGCTGACAGTTATGAGGTGGGATCCTTGGACCTCTCTTTTCAAAGATATTTAGACTGAGGAACACTCAATGAGTGCTATCACATGCCAGATAAGTTAAAAAATATAGTCCATTATGGCCCCATTTTGCAGATTAAAAAACTGGGTTTCAAAGAGTCTAAATAGCTAGGCTAGAAAATAGAAGATCCAGGATCTCATCTAAACTTTCCCTCATCCTCTCTTCTTCCCACAAAACAACAATGGTTCTCACTACCAGTGGCATTTGTGCCTCAGTTTTAGATGACTAAGCAGTACAAAGAAACCACCTAATTTATTTCTATACATATGGTGTCTTATCAGCGACCAAGTTCAAAATTCTACCTTACTGGCCCTCCTGCCCAGCTCCTTCCAGCCCCATTGTGATAGATTTATTTCAGGAGCTCATTTCTTGTTACCTGGTCCATTGTGGCAGTCTCTCGCATGTCTTTCAGTAGTACCCGCGGGATCCTCCAACTTAAAGTTCTTTAATGGGGGCCAGCACTGCAGTGTAGAGGATTAAGCCACCACTTGCAATGCTAGTAACCCATACAGGCACTGGTTTGTGTCAGGGCAGCTCCAGGTCTGATTCAGTCCCCTGCTAATGACTTAGGACAGGCAGCAGAGGATGGCCCAAGTACTTGGGCCCCTACTACCCATGTGGGAGACAAGGAAGAAGCTCTTGGCTCCAGGCTTCAGCCTGGCCAGCCCTGGCTGTTGTGGTCAACTGGGGAGTGAACCAGCAGAAGGAAGATTTCTTGCCCCATGTGTGTGTGTGTGTGTGTGCCCCTCTCTGTAATTCTGACTTTCAAATACATAAATCAATCTTAATAATTTTTTAATTGCTCTCTATTGACTACTGGAAGAAGTCTGGTTTTCTGAGGAGGAGGAAAAGATCAGGCCATTCACAAGCTCCCTAGGTTTATTGCAGCCATGGCCTCTTGCACACGCAAATATATGCAAGTTTCATACCTCTAGGCCTTCATCCGTGCTTCTAATCCCACGTGGTGGGCCTTACCTAGCCCTTGAGATCCATCTCAGGCATTACCCCTTTGCACGCTGTTTCTAATACCCTACGAGAATTAACTGCTCCCTTCTTCATGCCCTTACTCCATCCTGTTTAGAATTCTGTCATAGCATCCACGATATTTAGGAATATTTTATTTATTTACTTCCTTTTTGTAAATATCAAAGAGAACCACCCTTTGTTTCTTGGGCTTTAAGCTCCTTGTGAGCACAAATGATGCTGCAAATATCTTTCTGTGGTTGGTGCCTAGCAGAGAACCTGCACATCAGCTTTTAATAAGTGTTTGCTGAAATATTTAATTAACTTTCTCAAAAGACTTCACAAAGACAGGAAACAATTCTTCACATGCCCGAGAAAATGCTTTTTTGGTGAGATAAAACAAAGCGAAAGCAAAGACAAAATAACGCTATTACATATTTGCTATCTTAAAATTTAGTATTTTTAATTTACTGTGGGCTGAAAGAAGAGGTAGAAAGAGATAAGGGCTGTATGGAGGTTAATCAGGGAAGGATGGTGAGTTCAAGATGACTGAGTTTATAAGGCAGGGGAAAGAAAGTTAGGGATGAGGAAAGAGCTGATTCGACAAGCATGGTTAGTTTAATGTTGTTAAGAAAGGACTTTATTTTGATATTTCCTATGGTTCAACAAAGGACGCAAAGTTATCAGTGCTCGTTTTGGTATGGGGAATCTCAGAGTGGGCCCAGAGGAGCGAGTGTTTGTGTGTTGAGGAGGGACAGGGTCAAGGAACGATATGGAGTTGGTGAAATCATCTTAAGTTCATTCTGGAATGCTCTAGAATTTCAAGATTGTCCTGGGGTGGTGTTTTTCTTTCTAGGTAGGTGTGAGACAAGTGTTAATAACACTTCCAATCCCATTTTAAAAATCTAATTAATGTTTTAGCTAATTTACTAAGTATTTACTTTGTGGGAAATCCAGTAACATTCCCACTGCTTTCTAGACTTTCATCTGTTGCATTTGGCTTTCATGACATATTCTGCAAATCCGTTACAATTAACTTAATTAATTGTATTTGATGACTTTGGGTCAGAATGCCAGAAATTCTGTGCCAGTTTCATTGTCCTCACGGAAACCTCAAGAGTATATTTCAGATATTGGCTTTCAGGCCTTCCTTTCTGAATACGTTGCTATTTACTTACTATGTGCCAAAGCCACCATGTCAATGTAATTGAAAACAAGCAAGAAGGAGACTGGATGGCTCAGATGAATGGAAATGTGATCCAGACCCTTCCACCCACAACCCACTGGCAAGAATCCAGGCAAGGCTGCTGGGGACTAAAAGTAATTACCATCTGATGGCTGGACAATGGTCTGTGTGAAACGAGCTGGTTATCTCAAGTCTAGTCCTCATGGACAGGTGTTCATATTGCACTTTCCACCTTGAGCGACAGTAGCCCAGGAACTGAGTGAGTCAGAGGGACCAAAACTGCCTTCTCTCTATTTGAGATTGATGCCTGTTTGCGATACAAGGAAACCTGCACTCCAGCCTCAAACTGTGAAACAGAGAATGCAAATGCAAATGTCTAATTAAGTTCTTTTTCTTTTATTACATGGCTGTGAAAAATCTGTAAAACAAGGACAAATGTGAGGCATTTGCTCATTTGTCTATTTCATTGAAATTATTTTGCTGTATTACCAAAGGAAAATGGCAATATTGAAAAAATGACAGCATATGAGTACTTGTTAGCACTGTAATTTCTCCTGAACCCTCAAAATTCTAGTGTTGCCTTAAAAACTGCTGAAGAATAATAATGAGACTTCATTTCCCACATCTGCTATAAAAATCATAGGAAACAACCAAATTCAGTATCAATATTATTACCATTCTGCCAAGGCTGGAGATTGTTTCTCCCATTCATTTAGCAAAAGATTTTCCTAAACTTTATAAATATTGTTATGTCTCTCAAATGCATTACCTCACAGGTCTCTTCTGAAAGGTATCCAAATTCTACATTAAGGCACTTGTGGGAAAAGTAAAAAAAATAAATGGTTTACTTTAAATGGGATTTGGAAAGGGTTTGATTACACTCTGAAATGTATCGCACTGACATAGTAAAAGTGAACTTCCTAATGGATTCTTAAATTTTGAGTAAGCATTCAATCCATTTATTGAACTCCTTTCTGTGTGTCTAAAAGTTACAATAAATACATATATTCCTCCCTCAGTGGGCTTTGTGCATTGAAGGGCGTCACACACGAGTTGCACAGGCTGTGCTTTAAGAAAGCGGAGAGCACGTAGCTGGATACTGAACCTGAGTGTTAGGACAGAGTCAAAATATTTTTCTGAGTGAAGAATTAAGTATGTGCAAGAAAGAGATTGGCTTAGCAGCCTAACGAAGGATTGCTAAAACACTTAAGGCGCAGCGTCCTTCGATAGCCTTGCAAACGGATGCTGCCTCTGCCCAGGTGACCGGGTATGTGACCAGGTAACCAGAGCTGCACCGCATCCAGAGACACATGAGCTCTCGCACTCTAGTGGTGCCAGGCAGACAGATCCACAGAAAGACACACAATGGCAAAGTGCAAACATGAATAGAGAGCTGGATTTTCATTGTTTGCTCACAATACCTCTTGGGTGGAAGGGAAGGAAATAGGCTGTATTGCCTAATAACTCGAAATACCCCCCTGGAGAAAGAAAAACACACAGATTCCCATTCCAGTGGCACGCTGGCTCGTGTGGCCAGCAGTTCCTGGTGATAAGTCTGTCAAGGGCTATTGTGCAAATCCCGCTCAAAGTCTGAAATCATAAACTCTCATGCAGTCACTGGGTCCTGTCTGGCCGTGAGGGCTCTAAGGGTATGATTTACTGTCTCTACCCAGGCGACATCCACATGGGAAAGTTTGCTATTCCCTCACACACAGCAGAGAGCTGGGATGGAACTGTGACGACAAGCTATTGTTTCTCTGTGTGATTAATTAAATAGGAAAATATATTTTTGACCCGGTGAAAGTGATGTTTGGGCTCTTGGCACAGATTCTACCAGGGGTCCAGTTACTTTTTTTGGCTTTTGGCTCTGTATGAGCGATAAAATAAAGAAGAGTAGAAGTCACAGAACCTAAAAGCCTATGGACTTGCAGATAGAGGCAAACCGATCCGAAGAAAGCAACATGCTGTGTTAGATATTTCTCCCTGGACCTGCTGACAAACCAAGGCGAGACCGTGTGTGAGAATCTTCCGTGTTTGTTGCAAATGTATTACTTTTTAATGCTATAGTAGAGCCGGTTATACCTTTTATCTCGCTGTAGAGCAGAGTTAATTGGTATGCAAAGAATAACACCAACCCACATTTTTGTAGTTTTCACTTTTTTTCCACTCTGCTCCCCTTACAATGATTTTGCGGAGCAGACAGAAGGGCTAAGCTGGCTGTGGGTGGTGGTGGGGTCTCTAGGAAGTTTGATCTCTTTGGTTTTATTGCTTTGGGTGCAAGCTAACAGGCACAGTAACAGCAAAAGCACTGATATTTCTTTCATGCAAAAGTAAAGAATCATCTGAAAACAGCAACTGGTTGCTGTACTGTCTTTCTATCCGTCCAAGCACACAGTTTTTGAGGGAATAATTGATGAATAATGTCCTAGGTGATAATATACACTCATTAAACTAGGTCCTGTATGCATTCATAAAACATTCACAGAACTTTCCCTAGAATTCTTATTCCATTTTAAAATACTCTTTGTTCAGTTTTGA
Source organism: Lepus europaeus (assembly GCF_033115175.1). Classification (NCBI taxonomy): domain Eukaryota; kingdom Metazoa; phylum Chordata; class Mammalia; order Lagomorpha; family Leporidae; genus Lepus; species Lepus europaeus. Next base: position 73,313,349 of record NC_084840.1, on the reverse strand, counting down.
ATCTTAACTTCTTCAGAGCTAAGAAGAAAAAGGAAACTAACTTGGCTGCCAACATGCACAACTTTTTCTCTAGTAACTAGTTCTGAATTTTTTTCTTACAACTGATACCAACAATATTTTGTTAAATATGTGATACTTCATTCACCCCCAGATCAGACAGAAGAATAATCCCTTGCATCTTGTTTTGTAATGAGCTGTTTGTAAAAGCATTAGTGTCAGTTGTATACCTTGTATCCCAATTAAACCTTAAGCAACTGTATTTTTTTAAATGTTCCGTTGTTCTCTGTGGACCATTGATGTCCATGTGTTAAACTTTGTGTGTACGGGAAATACTGATGAAACGGTGACAGTGGACAGACGAGCAGTTAGAAAGTGTTACGTGTGTGTTTATACTCAGAATATTGCTTTATAACATTGGCTTGCTGGTGGATTCCAGAAAAAATCAATTTGTTCTATAGTTTCTCCTACTCAAAGAAACCCATTTGACTCGCTCACTTTCTACTATCATTTCTACTCTCATAAAAGAATTCTGCTTTTAAACATTTTATTTTGCTTCCTTGAGGTTGATACTTTGGATGGGAAAGATGGGTGATTCAGTGCTCTGATCACTCTCAGGCAGAAGTCACAATGAGCTCTTCTGAGGAAAGGCCTTGCATTATTTCAAAAGGAGTAAGAGTCCTGAATCTTTCATGCAAATGAGCTCTCTTTTGCATAGGCCCTCAAAAATACTTTACCTCCCCCCCACACACACACACACTCACACACTCACATCCCACTTGTTTCTAGCTTGAATTTGACTTCTTCAACTTATGACTATTTTATGAAAATTGTAATACATCCTGGAATGAAAGAAACTAAAAGTTTCCTGGTTCTCTGTCTTGAACAGATCCTAAAATGTAAATTCCTGCTTCAGCTCCTATGGGCAAACGTTGGGCTCTCCATCCCCTGGAACAGCCCTAAAGTTTCTACATAGTTGAGAAGCATGCCCTGATTTGACCCATCTTACGACTTTTGGAAGAACTATCAAATTGATTTAAAATATATAAAATGGGCCAAAGAAATTCATACACTATCTGAGAAAACCAGAGATGCTTGATGATATTTCAAACACTTTGAGACTCAGATTGGGAAAACCTCTAATAGTGTATGCCCTATAGAAGCCATGTCCATGGCCATAGAAGAATTGTTAGGTGTAGATATAGCTAGGTAAAGCTTTTCCACACTTCTTGATGTAATGAAGAAAGGAAGCATAGAAATATCTATCAAAAAACACTGGTGGGGCTGATGCTGTGGTGTAGCAGGGAAAGCCATTGCCTACAATGCCAGGATCCCATATGGATGCTGGTTTGAATCCCGGCTACTTCACTTCTGATCCAGCTTCCTGCTAATGGCCTGAGAAAGCAGTGGAGGATGGTCCAAGTCCTTGGGCTCCTGCATCTATGTGGGAGACCTGGAAGAAGCTTCTGGCTCCATTGTGGCCATTTGGGGACTGAACCAGTGGATAGAAGACATCTCTACATCTCTCTCTCTGTCTCTCTCTCTCTCTGTAACTCTGCTTTTCAAATTATTAAATAAGTAAATGTTTAAACATTTTTTTTTTAAAAACACTGATCTTTCTATAACCTCACAAATATTGTGGTCTTATTTTCTAGCTGGAAACGAAAGTTGTAATAGTATAGTTTCCATATGCTTTACACATACTCTATTTTTAGAACCAGAAGCAGACTTCAGTCCTTGATCCACCTCATAACCTTCATTCCTTCTCCCCTTGAGCCCCTGAGCCCCACTGTTCCTACACAAGGTTGAACAGACTGGCTGATGGGGTGCACGATGCCAGGGCTCCTTGGTGAAGGAGAGGCAGGGGAAGAAAGCGGAGCAGGCTGTAAGGACAGTCAGGAGGGGAATGGGCCCAGGTATGAAGGGTGCCTGAAGGGCGGCTGGTTTTCCATGTCATTTGGGGCTCTTGGAGCCATCGGTGGGGTGGCCAGGCTTGGTCTTAACAGCTGAGCGGGCAGGAGTCTGACTTCAAGGCAGGGGATACCTGAGTCATTCCCCAGTATAGACAGCTGGAAAATGGACTGCCAAGCGGACAAACTGATAACTTCAGGAGCAAGCAGGCTGCTGTCCTCCCACACATCGCTGTGTAGCCTACTTTCTTCCAAGCCTAGTCTCATTGCTATGGGGATCCTGTGTGAAATTTGCCTTACGATGGCTTCTCTGTGCCCAGCTCCTCCTGTCCCCTCTGTTTCGCTTGGCCCTCCCCGCTTCCTTTTAGAGGAAACCCATGGAGGATAAGAATCGAGCCTGGTGTTCAGCAGCTCTTTCTCTATTGGTGCCAATCTTGAAAAACGAGAATCAGAGAGGGCTAGATGAGAACCCAATGCTCTTAAGGAAGAGAGATGAGGGAGAGGGGAGGGGCGGGAAGCCAGACGAAACGCACACTGCTCAGGTGTCTCCCGTTTTTCCATTTTCAGGAGGGAGCCCGTGGTGTGGAGCTGAAAAGCGGTGAGATTGTGATTAGGAAAAAAACAACAGACAATACATCCCCTGTGAAAGCAGCTTTGTTCTTAGGTGTAATTCAAACAGCGATCAAACAAATGAATTGACTGTGGAATTGTTCCACCTTTTCAAGTTGCTTTGGATAGATACAGGAGATGTACATTGGCCAGCAGGTTGGAGTGAGTAGAATGTCGCTACAATTGATGGTGTGAAATAAACATATAATGGCGGCCCGGAAAAAAAAAATAGGAGATATGATCAGTTGCTTCATCAAAAGGTTACATAATTAATAAATAAGTGGGAAATGATTAAGGGTAACATCACCAAAAGGTATCCCTTGGATTCTGGGTTATCTCATGAAAGTTATGCAATTTGTAGTTCTAAGGATTGATTATAAAACAATTATGTAGCTCTGCCCATATTGTCTCATGTCTGGCCACCACAAATTTGCTTACACGCCAAGTGTCCCTTGTCCATTCCTACTGAGCAGCAGTCTGTCCAAAGATGGTCTCTTGGGATTGGTTCCATTCAAATTGACAGCAAAGGCAACCAACGCAGTTGTACGTGAAACTGAGAGGATGCCCCTCACCCCCTTTTTTCCCCCTGTAAAAGTCAAGAAAGTATCTTGTGGAGAGGTAGGTAGTAGAGATGGAAGAAGGTACAAGGAGAGGTTAAGAGGTTACTGGCGGAGCTGGTCAAGCTGTAGATCTTTTTTTTTTTTTTTTTTTTTTTTACCAAAAAAACCTTTTATTAAAGGTATACAAACTTCATGCATTTCATAAATACAAATTTAGGAACATAGTGGTTCTTCCCACCCACACTCCCACTCTTCTTCCTCCTTCCTCTCCTATTCTCATTCTTTTATTTTATATTAAGATCCATTTTCAATTAATTGTGTAAACTTAAGATTGCACTAATTAAAAGAGTTCTACAGTAAATAAAGAGTTCAACAAATAGTATTAAAAACTCAGACAAGGGCTTTTCAAAATCGTTGCATTTCAAGATGTCAATTTCATGTGTACAGATTACCTTACTTACTCTATTAGTTACCACAAATCAAAGGGAACATATGGTATTTGTCTTTCTGGGACTGGCCTATTTCATTAAGTATAATGGTTTCCAGTTGTAATTATTTTGTTGCAAATGACAGGATTTTATCTTTTTTTTTTTTTTTTTTTTTTTTTTTTTACTGTTGTGTAGTATCCCATGGTGTACATATTCCCTAATTTTTTTTATCCAGTCTTCAGTTGACAGATATTTGGGTTGATTCCAGACCTTAGTTATTGTGACTAGGGCAGCAATAAACATGAGGGTACAAATAACTCTTTCACATGCTGATTTCATTTCCCTTGGGTAAATTCCTAGGAGTGGGCTGACTGAGTTATATGGTAGGTCTATATTCAGATTTCTGCGATATCTCCATCCTGTCTTCCACAGTGGCTGCACCAGTTTACATTCCCAGAGAGGATGTTTTCACAATCCAGTGAGGCATCATTGAAGGGGCTGTTGACCACTCTGGTCTACTTTCTCATTAAGAATCTGCAACATTTTCTAGAAGCTCTTAGACTGATAAAAATGGAACCCAGTATAGTAAATTTATTTATTTAAATATTTATTTATTTGAATGACACACACACACACAGAGAATCTTCATCTGCTGGTTCACTTCCCAGATGTCCCCAACAGCTAGAGCTGGGCCAAGCTGAAGCCAGGATCCAGGAACTCTAGCCCAGTCTCCCATGTGGGTAGCAGAGGCCCAAGCACCATGCCATCATCCGCTGCCTTCCCAGGTTCATTCACAGAAAGCTATAATGGAAGCAGGAAAGCTGGGATGCAAACTGGCCTTCCAGTATGGGATCCAGGTGTTGAAAGCTGCAGCTTCACCCGCTGCAACACAACACCCGCCCTAAGAAAACTAAATGTAAGCAGTTTGGTGTGCAAAATGACAACTGTTTTTATATCTTAAGTTTTTTTGAAAAACCTGAAAGTTTACCAATAATTACAATTTAGGAAAACAACAACAAAAGGAGTAGCTAAAACATTTGCTTTGGATTTGGAACTTCTGTGATAAATCCATTTGCTAGCATCTAAGGTTTTAATATTTAAGATTTTTTCCTCTTCCTTCAGCTGAGCTACACACATAGCAGGGTTATAGGAGTACTTGTGGCTTTAGCTGGTACTCAGCATGATGCTGCCTTTTCACATGGAAGTTGACTCCAAGCCTTTTCCTATTTTTCCATGGGGCTTCGCTGCCGCAGTGGCAATCTAGAAATTCTCACGTTAAAAAAGAGAACTTATCTTCCAGCAGTGAGGAGATGCATAGGGAAATGTGACGTCCTGAGCATATGCAAGTAGCAAATGACTTCTGGAAAAATACAAAAATGGCATCCACATTTTTAAATCTACCTGAAACATAATTCCAAGTAGTAGGCAGCACAATCACATGCTATCATCACAGGGCAATTTTACACTGTCCTTGTGTTGTGATGGCCAATTGCACAGTTTGGGTTGGCTCTCCATTTGGGAGGACTTTATATGTCACAAGATTAGCAGGATGTCTGCAAATGACATCGCCTTCTTGTGGTTAAGCGTCCTCCCAAGCCACACGTAATCGAACAATGCGTTCTTTTACCGACCAGCGAGGCTTTGCTCTGTTATTGCTTCCTCAGAGTAATTACTTCCTATGGTTAACTATACGGTACTGAAAAGTCTGTCCTGTTTCGAACAGGTCTGTACTTTCGCTTCACGTCAGGAGTGCAAGAGTAAGCACAATTTAGGAATAACATGGAAAAAGAATGAGAATGGAATTCAAGATACAAAAGGACAGGAAGCCATACATCATCACACAAAGTAACATTATGACGCGGTGGCCTTAACAGGGACTTCAAGAGAGCTGGAAGCTGCAGCCAAAAATACTCAAGAGCTTGACCTTAGAAACTGACTATAAACTTGGCTTCAATGGCCCCCAGCCACTCTGGCTTTTGTTTGCATAAGTCTTTGTTTTCCCCTGACAGTACCAGGAACCTAACATTTTCCTACTCAAGTATATTTCTGTATTCATTGTCCCTGCAATGCCAGCTTGGGATGACTGGTTGACAACTTGGCCGTATGAATGAAAGATTCTTTATTGACAATCTTCCTTGTCCTCTTGCTCTGCCTATAGAGGTGAATTTAGCTCTATTTTTTTTCCCCCAGCAAACCCTGTCCAAGGCTACTGCTCCCACTAGGAAGTATCAGAGAACTGATACTTGGTCTAGGCAACTGGACTGACTTTTGTGGTGAGTCAGAAATGCTTCCTCAGGCCAAGAGCTGCAGGGGTTTGATCGAGACAGTTCGTTGGTACCAGTTCCAGCTCTTCTGCAAGCTTGCTGTGTGACTTTTTGGTAAGTCATAACCTTTCTGTTTTTAGTTTCCTGAATAGTAGAGATAAAGCCGAGTGCCTTTCATCCATCCACCTTGGAGGAGTTTTGTGAAGGTTAGTTAATTAATTGTCAAATCGTAGGTATATAGGGTATGTTAAGGAAATGTCAAAAAATAGGACAAACCAAAAAAGGAGTAACTGTGGAATAATTGCTACTTTTTCAACATTTTCAAATTTCTAGGGCATTTGTCAGGTGCAGTTTCCAAATGTGATCACTCTAAAATTATTTAGATGTCAGGTGGGTTATTTCTAGCCTCATTTCCTTCTGTAGGATTCTATGTAGGAGTCTGTTGGTCTAATCATTGTCTTTGAAGCTAAGTCAAGCAGAAGGTACTCTGGAGGGGGATTTTGCATACAAATATGAACTTCTTTTTTTTCTTTTTTACCGTATCTTTAAGGATATATTCACTCAATATTTGTGCAAAAGAAAAGATGAAATGTTTTTCGCGCGGCATCAGGTTATCTTCAACCATACTAGTGAATGGAAGTTGGAACAATAAAAGCTACCAGTTCATTCTTTTTTTCAGTGCTTAAAGGGAGTTTGATCTATGTATCTTCTTCTTCTTCTTCTTTTTTTTTTTTTTTTTTTTTTTTGACAGGCAGAGTGGACAGTGAGAGAGAGAGAGAGAGAGACAGAGAGAAAGCTCTTCTTTGCCGTTGGTTCACCCTCCAATGGCCGCTGTGGCTGGCGCGCTGCAGCCGGCGCATCTCGCTGATCCGAAGCCAGGAGCCAGGTGCTTCTCCTGGTCTCCCATGGGGTGCAGGGCCCAAGCACTTGGGCCATCCTCCACTGCCTTCCGGGGCCACAGCAGAGAGCTGGCCTGGAAGAGGGGCAACCGGGACAGAATCCGGCACCCCGACCGGGACTAGAACCCAGTGTGCCGGCGCTGCAAGGCGGAGGATTAACCTGTTGAGCCACGGCGCCGGCGTATCTTATTCTTAATTGACACTTAAGAACTGTACATTTTTATGGGGTATGGTGTGATATTTCAGTAAATGTATATATACATATATCAGGTTAATTTGTATATCCATCATCTAAACCATTTATCATTTCTTTGTTTTGGGAACATTCAGAATCCTACTAGTTATTTCAAGATATATAATGAATTGTTTTCATTCAATTACCCTACTGTATTTTGGGATATTAAAAGTTACTCCTCCTACCCAACTGCACCGTGAACCCACTAGCCACTCTTCCTCCATTCCCTCCACCCCTCTCTGCTTTCCAGTCTCTAATAGTCACTATTCTTCCTCTGCTTCTAAGAGATCAGTGTTACATGCTTTCTCATCTAAGTGAGAACATGCAATGATTGTCTTCCTGTGCCTGACTTTATTTCCCTTAACACAATGTCCTCCAGCCTTATGTATGCTGCTGTAGTTGATAGGATTTTATTCTTTTGATGGCTGAATATTATTCCATTTCACATAGGTAAACACATATTCTTTATCCACTCATCCATCCCCTGGAAGCCTAGGTTGATTCCTTATGGTGGCTAAGCTACCGCTTAATGAATTCCAGAAACTTTAATTGCATTATCTCATGTATTCCATAAGCCACCCAGGGAGATGGTTTCTGGTCCCTGACGCCTTCTCACTGGATTTCCTTGGTGACGAATTTGTACTTCCTCCAAGAGTGTAGCCATGGCCAGTTATACAAATGTTCATGGACTTGAGTGTCATGAACTGGCTCTTTGGGGCACAAACCTGTGAACAATTCTGCCCACATTCGTGTCAAGCTTGGAGCAACTGCGCTAACTGATAATGGACTTATGAAGCATATAATCAAGCTTTTAAGTTCAACACAAACGACAAAAATGTCAGCTGACCTGATGACTCTGGAATCTCATTATTAGTAGACAGCACGAGTTGGCCTGTATAATTTAGTTTTGCGTACATAAATATTCATTCAACTGGCCACCTACCGGGGGGAGGGAGGAGAGTACAGAATTAAAGGATTGCTAGAGCAACTGCTTTTTTGTTTCTAGATGGATTGGATGGAGCTAGGCAAAAAAAAGAGGAAAATTCGTGTGTGTGTGTTGGTGAAATGGGTTCTTTTTATTTCTTTTTCTTACATTTGACAAATGAAAGGCAAGTATGGACCAGAAATCTGGCTTCTTTCTGATGTGTAACAAAACAAAACAAAACACCCCAAGGACTATATGGCTTCTAGTCCTCAAGTTGCAATGCCCTGGGACTCCGATTGAGGAGATGGTTCTATTCCACAACCCCACCCGGGACCGAGATTTCAGGTGGTCAGCTCCTGCCCCCACAGTGGGTTAAAGGCTCAGCTACAACTAGACACTAACTTCTCAGACCCTAATAGCCAGGTGCCGGGGATCGCTTCCAATTCCAGGTGCCTGCTAAGGAGCACCCTAGGAGGCAGCGGGCAATGGCGCCAGTATTCTGATACCTGTTACCCACGTGGGAGGCCCTGAAGGAGTTTCTGGCTACCGTCTGCTCAGCCCTGGCTGTTTCTGACATTAGGGGAGTGAACTGGCAGACAAAAGATCTCCACCCTACTCCCCCACCCTTTCAAAGGAGTTACAACAAAGATCGTTGTATTCTTTTCAAAAACATGTCTACAAAAGAGAAAACGCAGGCGGATGGAGAAACGTGTGTGTTAGAGCATGAGTTTGTAGACTATTGAGGACTCGTTAGGAAATCTAAAAGTCAGCGTGTCTTCGGACACATGGGTGTCAGATCACCCCAAGACATCCTCCCTTCCCTTCCTCCTTTCCTCGCTCCCCCCCCTCCACCCCAGTACTTCCTTCCTTCCTCCCTGCAGTAAACACTTGAGTCTCATCTCTTAAGGCCTTGCCGAGGCCTCCGCATCCAAGTTGACAGCCGCGTGGGCGGAATACAGCTAGCACTCAAAGGTAAAACAGAAATAACAACAGAGCGCAGGCACACCCCGTCACACGCGCGCACACACACACACACGCTGTGGAAAAAGTCTGCGGAGGCGGTGACCCGCGCTGGAGCCGCTGGGATCGCGAGGGACCGGGCAAAGGGTGGGTAAAACTCAGCCCCAAAGCCACACGCGCGCTCGGCTATTTATAGCTCCCCCGCGGTGAAAAAAAAAAAAAAAAAAGGTAAAACCAAAGCGCAGCTTCTACCTGCTGTTCCCAACTGAAGCTAACAACGAACGGATAAGCCCTCCTCGGGGTCGCCTTTGTAGTTTCAACTGACACGCACGCCAAAGTGATGACTTGGCGGGCGCGCTCCCCGACGCCCTCCGCAGGTGAGGAAGTCGGGCAGGCAGCCCCTTCGCCGTTCCCCTTCCTGGCCCGGGGGCGCGTGGGTGCCCTCGCCGCCGCCTGGGAAAGGCGCTGGGCTCCTTCGTTCTAAAGGAAATTCGTGTACACCTTCCCGCTCCCCGCCCCCCACCCCCACCCCACCCCGCACCTCCCAGCCCCGGGAGAGTTTCTGATTTATATTCAAGAGCTTTCTCTTTCAAAGCCATCCCGGTTAATACCAAAGGACTGTGTCAAGCATTTATCTTTCTGATCTTTTTTTTTTTTCTCCTCCTACTTACGTGCAGGGCACACACATATTTCTCTCTCTCTCTCTCTCTCTCTCTCTCTCTCTCTCCTTCCCTCCCTCCCTCTCTCTCTCTCTCTCTCAACCACAAACCGACCTAGTACCGGGCCACAAGCGTGCCTCATTACCCAACCCTGATCTCCAGCAGAGGGTGAGGCCGGCCCCGTCAGCCAGCTCACTTTGCTGCCCGCGTGGGGCAGGTGGACCTCAACCCCCCTATCACAATAACTACAGGCTGTGTGCTCTTTAAGGATGTGTGTGTGCGAGGCGAGCTGCGGACTGTTAGCAGCTGTTGACACGAGCTTCTGATGCTGTTTGTGGAAGGGGGAAAAAAAAAAAAAAGAATCTCTTCTGAGTCGGGAGCAGGGGTGGTGGAGGTGGAGGGAGCGCAGGGGCGGGGGCGCGGCGCCTGCACCGCGTGGCCCCGCGCGGCCGCCAGGGCTGGCAGCGCCCCAGGCAGGCGCGCGCGGTAAGCAGGAAGCTGCGGCCGAGCTGAGTCGCTCAAAAGCTACTGGAGCTAATAGATTGTGGTCATGAGGAGAGCGGCAGCATCTCGGTAGTGATGGGAACACTCAAAAGCAACGTCAAAACAGTTGCAGAAACATGCTGAGCTCTGCACTCCCGGAGCCCGCGCCTTGCTTGCAAGCCCGCTTGGACTTTGCTGGAAGCCGCTGCAGCGCCGGCCGCGCCGCGTCCCGGACCCCAGCTGGCTTCTTCCCTCCCCCCCTCCACCTACCCCAGGCCGGGGCCGCTGAGCGACAAAACCGGGGTGCACCAGGTTGCAGCTGTGGGGCTGCGGTAGAAACGCAAGCTCGTGCCGGAATCCCCGGGTCCTTTCCCCAGACGGGCAGTGCTGGCTTCTTCCCCAGCGACGTGCCCCCTCTCCAAGCTCCGTGAGGAACGCGCCGCTCCCCATCCCCGTCCCCTGGAAAGACGTGGACTTAATCCCAGGCGTCCAAGGCTGGCGTTCACTGGGGATCCAGCTCTCGCAGGTGAAGCTGTGGCAGGTGCCTGTGAGCCTCAGCACCCGATCAGAGACAGGACTTTTAGTTATGTCAAGCCCGGCCTCAGCCAACGTTTCTGACTTTTCTCTTTTTCTTTATTAGGTGAGTGGTAGAAGTACTCTCCAAAGTAAAGAGCGCCACGAAGCAGTTGGAGAGGTGATGGATGTGGGCCTGACGCTGGCTGTCATTGACCAGGGGGCAACCTCTGACCCCCGGAGACAGAAGGCGTTCATTGTAGCCCCGGACAGAGGGCTGCTGAGAATCCCCCTCCCCCAGCTTATAAAAAGCCAAGCAATGCCCCGAGTCCAGTACTGAATTAAGGAGATCCACACCCGCTGTCGCCCTAGCAAGTCTGGGATCACTTCAGTGTAGGTGGTGGTGGGTTAAGCCCATCTGGATAGCACCCGTTTTTGCTTATAGTTTTTATTATTAATTTATCTTTTAATAATTATGCTTTTTTTAAAAAAATGCACATGTTTTCCCACGGGAACCCATTTTTCAGTGTGCAGTTCTGTGATCTTAAAGACATTCGCTTGGTTGTGCAAAGGTCTGCTTCCTTTTTAAATATTTATTTATTTGAAAGGCAGAGTTACAGAGAGAGGTAGAGGCAGAGAGAGAGAGAGGTCTGCCATCCTTTGGATCACTCCCAGATGGCCGCAATGGCTGGAGCTGGGCCGATCCAAAGCCAGGAGCCAGGAGCTTCTTCCGGGTCTCCCACATGGGTGCAGGGGCCCAAGCACTTGAGCCATCTTCTACTGATTTCCCAGGCCATAGCAGAGAGCTGGATGGGAAGTGGAGCAGCCAGGACTTGAACCGGTGCCCTTATGGGATGTCGGCACTGCAGGTGGTAGCTTTACCCACTTCGCCACAGTGCTGGCCCTGGGATTATTCACTTCTGCAGCCACGTCCTGCACTCCCTCTCTGTTAGATTTTGAGCATGCTCCAAAACAGGGGTCTTCTCAGAGCCCCTTCATTGACCTTAGGAATAGGCTGACCTGGGATACTGTCTTTCTAGCAGAACTTTTCAGACCTAGGTAACTTGTTGGGTCAACAACCCAAATGTGTGCTGCTCTTTGGGTATCCAGTGAAGGCAATACATAAATAAAAATAAAACACCAAATTCCTGAGCATAGTATCCAAGGAATTAGAACTCAGAGAACACAGCAGCAAAAGTCTCCTGTCCCTCCCAGCTCTTCCCCTGCTTACAGCCCAGAAGCTTCACCAGCAGCAGTCACTGCTCGTACTGCACACAGACCTGCTGTTCCTTGTCTGTTCCACCCTGGAAATAAAGAAGAAGGGAGCTAGTAGGGAGTCTTTACCTCCTTTTTTTTTTTTTTAAAAGAGAGGTTGATGACAACCAGCAAAATTTGAAGGAGCATGAATTTGAATTCTTGAATAGAGATTTCTAAACATAGCTGAAATGAGTTGGCTCTTGCAATTGTAGAAGGGCCCTACTCCTTCAGTTTAATGGTTGCTGAGGCCTGAAAAGGGGCCCAGTTGGGTTTACTTCTGCTGCAAGATGATCCTTCGTTCTGTTGGCGAATGGTCATTGAGCACACACTACACTCTCAACCATTGTGCTGTGTCCTGTTCGCCAGCTCCTCTGGTGCCAGATGCTGCTCCAGGGAGCACATTTCACCTATCAATGGCCCTGTAAGGGGTGGGCTATTACCATGCACATTTTACCACCGGGAGGGTTGAAGCGCAGGAAGGAAGTGGCAAGGCTTGGATTCAGACTTCACGGGCTGACTCAGGAGTTTGTCTCTGAATCACGAGTGTTGCTTATCCATGTATGTGTGCAGATATAGATTTATTTGTTCTTACAGCCATATTTCAACCCAGGCTTTTTGAAATGGAGTAAAAAAAATAACAAAACCTCTTTATATTGCACAATCTTATTTGCCTTGAAAAAGACAATCAGTCTGGATCTGGGTGGATAGCTTTTGATAGTCACTTCTCATTAGAAATCTACTTCCTGCAGTCAACATCTGTCACTGAGCAGGTGTAGTCTAGCTCTCAGCTGCATGGTTGGAGTTTTACAAAGCACTTTCATAGACTTTCCTTGAGTCCCAGCACAATCCTTACCTCTGCTGCACAGATGAACATACAGTGGATGCTTGGAAACCTACACAGACTTCCCCGATGTCCCTTAGCAAAGCTGAGACCAGGGCCCAGACCTTCTGCCTCCAGATGAGGTAGAGGCTGGTCTCTTACTTGAAACCAAGGCTCCCTTAGCTCAAAGAGAAACAAATTGGTCCTTTCTGGGTGAAGGCAGACATTACTGACCTGGCAGAAGCTGTCAGATGTTTAACTGGTAAGAACCGTGGGTTGCTATCTTGTATGCCAGTTAAGAGCGTAATTCCCAGAACTTTTTCTCAGTCCCATGAAAACAACAACAACAACAACAACAACAACAAATGTATACAGTAGGAGAGGCAGGAAGATTCCCCTACTTGCGATAATAACCTGGATTGTCAAACATGAACAAAACAAAGCATTCTTGTGAAGAAATGTTGGATTCTACTCTTTTCCTTGCTCCTAGAGAAGAGTAACAAGTTTTAGGGGAGGCGGAAATCAAGCGTGCCTCTGTGTTTTTCTGTGGTAAACAAATTTATAAGAAAAATGTGATAAGAAAGTACTGGGATTCAGTCTGATGTTAAAACAGTGATGTGAAGGTGTAGGCAGCCCTTGACTTCCTGGAAACATGGTGGTCAGCCTCCATATAGGTCAGTTGTGAACCACTTACCCTGCCTCCTCCCTCACCCATTCCTTCTTTCCTTCCTTCCATCACCTTATCCCCTGCAGGGCCAGTTCAGATTTTAAAAAAATGTTTGATGCTATGTAACATTCACTTTATTTTTCCCCATTCAAAATGAAAACACATTAAGTCTCTCTCTCTCTGAATATATCTATGTGTGTGTGTGTATTTATGTGTGTATTCCTATTATCACCATCTTCTTGAACAGGAAAACATCAATGAGGGATTTGAGCAGATTTTTTGCACACTTAGGCATACATGAGAAATGGGCAAATTGGAGCCACAGACCTTTCATCTTAAAATTAGATCATTTTGGGAAGCTCCGGGGGCCCCCCGCTGTTCGTCCTAGGTGTAAAGGCACCAGAAATGATGGGTGACCTCCGCATGACTTCCCCCAGCACCTGGAGGGCAGGCTCAGGGGAGACACTACCCTTCACTCTCCCAATAGCAGACTTGGTCTGAATTCTCTTATTTCTGGAAGGTGTTTCCTAGTATTGACTTTGAGTTATAACGCATGTGTGGGAATAGTTCCACCTGTGACCTCAAGGCAGAAAAGCATCCCTCTTTGAGAACCATTTAGAACACTTCAGAACAATAAGCACTGTGGCCTTTGACATTAAATAAACAGCACTGAACAAACCTCACCCTGAGTGATAGATAGGACCCTGGGTTTCTCCCTGGACCCTTCAAACTAACCTGAGCCAAGTTCTCCAAAGCAGGAATGCCCTGCAGGTACCTTCAACAAGGTTTCTTTGTTATGTCCATCTCTAGTACAAGTGATTTACCTTTGCAAGTAAACTGTGGTAAAAAAAAATGTTGCATGAGGTCCATACTCTTAATACATTTTTGAGTGAAGATTAATGAGAGGCACAGTCTTGTACAGCAGATCTCTAGGATTTTTCTATCTTGTATCATTGAAACTTTATACCCATTACACAGCAACCCTGTTTTTCTCCTCTTCCATCCCCTGGAGGCCACGACTCTTCCCTCCACTTTTATTGGGTTTGAAGACTTTAGATACCTCAAATGGAGTTTCCTCCAAAAGCTGAACAATAGTGTTACCAATTCAACTGGAAACCCCACTTCTGGGCATTTTTTCAGTACCAATGATTTATTGTCTGTCATGTTAACAGTCCTCTGCAAAACTGTGTTCACTTTCAATGGAGTTGAAATAACCTTTGCGCAGGGCTGTTGGGTCCCTTTGCAGGAAAGTAAACAACTTTGTAGCTCGGACTTTAAGAAGTAAAATCCTAGGGCTGGCACCATGGCACAGTAAGTTAATCTTCCGCCTGTGGTGCCGACATACCACATGGGCGCTGGTTCTAGTCCCGGCGAACCAACGGATGGAAGACTTTTCTCTCTGTTTCTCTCACTGTCTGTAACTCCACCTCTCAAATAAATGAATAAAAAAATCTAAAAAAAAAAAGAAGTAAAATCCCATATAAATCATTTTACAAAGGTTTCCTCTTAATGGAAAGGGAAAGTACCGTTTCAACATGAACACATTAAAACCCAACAAATTAATGAGTGGGAAATGAAACAATGATTGTGGCATGGGTTCTGACAAAGGATAAATAGACAAGAAATCAAATTTTATACATGCATAGTATTTCCAATATCATTCAATAATGGTCTCCATAGGCTTCTGTGGGCTTAGTGGGATATCACCCAGCTGAGAATATATATTAATATATTATATATAATGTATATAATATATAATAATAAAATATATTAATATATAATATATTATATATGCTGGATGCAGTTGGCTTGACATTTCTTTGGGATTGGTAGGTGTAATTAGTTTCAAACCCGATTTAACTCCATTTCAAAAGAAGAAGCACTCCTAAAAGTAGACCTGTTATGTCTGATTATTAATATATAATTAATATATAATCAGACACAACAGGCCTACTTTTAGGAGTGTAGAGTCTACAGCTTGATCATCGGATGGTATGAGTGGCGCATTCCTGTCCTGGCTTTAAAAATATAGCTAAAAAAGAAAACCATTCCCTCCTCACCTTCCTGGGAAGAGAAAAAGACCTGAGAACCATTTGTGAAAATAGAAGAGACAGGCGTTTTATTTTCCTTTCTCAGACCATTTTCCACAGATAAAGATGGAATATGCATCTTACCATAAACACCTGATGCCACACTTGTATTAATATTCATCTCTCTATGTCTTTGTTTCTTATGAGTATGGTGTCAGGAAGAGAGATTCTACTTTTACTGGTGCTTTCCATTGGTAAGTTTTCTCTTTAATTTCCTTAGAGTCATTTTCAGAGTCATAAATTACTACTCAACTCTTTCATGTTCTTCTGCTGCCCTGTGTTTAGGACCCAAGTCTTCTCCGTAGCACGTAGCAGTTTCTAGCCTGTGTTCCAGTCCACATCTGCTGCTAACTAGCTGTGTGGCTTTGGACAAGTTACTCCAGCTTTCTGGGTCTCTGTTTTCTCATCTCTGAACTAGGAGTGTCAGGCTAGAAAGATGATGGCTGAGTTCCTTGGAAGTCTAAAAATTGTGATGATATTGTAGGGCCAGGCATTCATTAGAGCAAGTTGGTGATTTGCACCTAATCTCATGGATACAGCATCACAAGATTGTTATTTCAACAACGGGATCTCATGGGTAAGTTTGCCAGCAAAAAATTTATGGGAGGAGGAGAGAGCAGAATGTTTTTGAGAGAGAACAATTCAATCTCAACTCCTAATGTTTTAGGTGGTATTTTAACACATCAGTTAAAACAAGAACCTTCCATCTTGTTTTCTATCATTTTATAAAAGTAGCAACTGTGTACGGTCAACTCTGCATGAGTCTATAAAAATGTTGGAAAAAGAAGATCCTCAGATAGCATTAGAAGGTGTTTAAATTCTTCTCCTTAATTATGAAGATGCTCACAAAAATAGTACTTGATACAAATCCACCTGGCCATCCTTCTCCATTTCTGAGTAATAAGAATGGGGAGTTCAAATGATTTTTGACTGATATCAATATTGTCTCAGCTGTTTTCCTTCAAATCCCATGGAAGCCAGTTCAACTAACTGTAGGGGAGAGGGTGAAGGGGTAGAGGAAGTAGTAAAAGGCAGATGACAACTCACTGTCATTCTTAGGGTTTAGCTTTTTAATGTATCATACCTATTTGTTTATTACCTGTGAAAGAGAATGTGGATTTTCAGAGTGGAGAGAGTCAGTATTCGAGAAGTGATTGCATAGAATTCAGTTCACAGATTCTTTTTGCTTAAAAATAGATAATGGCGAGAGATACAACGAGGCTTGACCAATTCCTTTGGCTCAAGCACAGTGCTGAGAGCTAGCCTGCCATTCGATAACTGCTGGTTGCAGTTGGCTTGACATTTCTTTGGGATTGGCAGGTGTAATTAGTTTCAAACCCGATTTAACTCCATTTCAAAAGGAGAAGCAACATGGCACAGTGGAACAAGTATGGACTCTGGCTCTGATTTTTAGACAACAGTGAAAGTGCTTCATTGTATTTTCTTTGTAAAAATGGACAATTTAGTCTCCATGCAAGGTATTGTGAGAAATGGATTATTAATGTATATAACTTCCCTAAGTATGTTATACCTTCTCCCTCCCTTTTAAACGGAAAGTGGATTGTGTAAAATCTATGGACTAGAAATCTATCACTTAGATGTTCTAATTTTGTTTTTGGCTATCAGTTTATTCAGAACCTTGTTCACCAGTGTTAAAGTAGAAAGTCAAATAATAGGGCTCATTGACTGCACAATAAATTAATGTCACTGGTGGCACATGGATTACAGTTTTGTCATTCCATTGCTTTCTGCGTCAGCTGGTTCTCCAACTTTTGTATTGAGTATTTCAAATGTTCTCTACACTTAAAATCTTCCTTTTCCTCCCTGCCACATTCCCATCCTCCTCCTTCTATCTCAACTAATTGCCTTATAAAAAAAAATAAATAAACTCTGTCAAATGGGAACTTTCTCAACTTCATGATATTCAAACATGGTAAATTTTGCCTATACGTGTTATTTCTTCCTTCTCTCTGGTACCCTGTGGGAGGTGTCCCTTCTCCTAGCTAAAGCCAATCTATCTTTTTTTTTTAAAAAAAAAGATTTATTTATTTATTTGAAAGTCAGAATTACACAGAGAGAAAAGGAGAAAAAGAGAGAGAGAGAAAGGAGAGATGGAGGGAGAGAGAGAGGTCTTCCATCCGCTGGTTCACTCCCCAATTAGCTGCAACAATTGGAGTAGTGCCGATCTGAAGCCAGGAGCCAGGAGCTTCCTCCAGGTCTTCCCATGCAGGTGCAGGGGCCCAAGGACTTGGTCCATCTTCTACTGTTTTCCCAGGCCATAGCAGAGAACTGGATCGGAAGTGGAGCTGCTGGGTCTCAAACTGGTGCTCATATGGGATGCCGGCACTGCAGGCAGCAGTATTACCCACTATGCCACAATGCCAGTCCCAAGTCAATCTATCTTTGCATCCCATATCTTCCCATCCTCTTGGGAAGCTTACTTTGTTGATGAACCATTTTTTCCCTCTATATATTCTGCATCTCCTTCTCTGAAAGAATCTTTCTTGGTACTGGATTGTTCTCACTTTCCCCCCAAGATTTCAGAATTGTTCCCTTGAACCTCTCTCATGTCTTTCCTTCTCTTCCAATTATTCTCTTTAAGGTGTTCCTTATATACAATGTCCATATTTCCTTGTCTTTTACTCACTCAATAAATCTTGCTTCATTGAATCACTTTCTTTAAAGTTATCCGCACTCTTCATGTTGCCAAAGTCAATGGCCACTTTTCTGTCATATCAGCCTGAATACTTTAAAGTTGTGTCTAACTCAAAGTGTCTGAAACTGATCCCAGGATCTTCTCGTCCAAGGCTGAGTCTCTTGCACAAATCTGCTTTCTCTTACTTGTTCTTTGTTTATAAGTATATGGCACCAATTGCCCTTAATTCTTCCCTTCTCCCTGAATCATATGTACTACATCATCATGTCCTTTTGATTTTACCTTACAGATATCTTTTGGATCCATCCACTTCTTCCCATGTCTGCAAGCTCCTTCTTGTCTCATCAGCTTATACAGCCTCCTAACTTGTCTTCATGCACTCCCTGAGCTACTCTCAAGAGTGGAGCCAAAGTTATCTTTCTAAAATATAAATTTCACCATGGCACTCTCTTGTTAAACAACACAACAGCTTTCCATCGCTCCTAGGATACAGGAGCATGCTGTTTTTTCTGCCTGTGGCACTCTTTTCCATTTATGCTGCTTTAAATGGATTCTTTTCAACATCTCTCTGACTTAGGTGTGCTTTTCTGGACTCCCAAAACCAAAGTTGGTAGCAGATGCTCTTAGCACTATGGCAACTTCACATTTGTGCAATTATCAGATTTATTTAAATAAACATTATTCCTTGAGAGACAGCTCTGTGTTTTTGATTGGTTACTGAATTCCCTCTGAAAGAATAAACGAATGAACGAATAGTAAATTTAGTGAAAACTGCACACTCTTCGGACAAAGCCCAAGGAGACAGTAGAAGGAAACATCTATTAGGATTGTTGAAACAAAATGGAGAAATTTCCCTCCTGTGGTGGCACTAGCCAGCTGCCCATCTCTAGGTCGTGTTTCTCTTCCATAATTTGTAGTGATAGCTGAGAGGGAGTTGTGATGCCAGAGACCACATCCCCCAAGGCCTTTGCATTGTGCATGTGTGCATGTGATTACTTGTGACCACTGAGATGTGAGTGGAAGTTGTATGTTTAAATTTTAAGCCAAAGATCTTAGGAAGTAACTGTGTTTCCTTCCCTATTGCTAGCTAGAAACAGAGAACTCTGGGACTTCAGGGGATGATGGAGGCACACAATGGAAGCAACACAAAAGTCCAAATGACTGCAAGGAGGAAAGATGTCCACTAACCTTGAACAACAGTTGTTAGCAATTGCTGCAATGGGGGCCATACCTGGCCCTCCATCTCCTTTTGAATATAAAGTTTTATTGGGAGACAGCTTTGCTCATTTGTGTACACATTGTGTATGCTTAATTTTGCACTATTAAAACAGAATTGAGTCATTTTAACAGAGATTCTATGATCTCCCCAAACTAAAATATTAACTATTTTGTCCTTTACTCAAAAAGTTTGCCAACATCTAATCTGTTGTGCTACAGAACTGCAAATCTGGGCTCTAATTGTTATAGCATCAAGTATTACCATACCTAGTATATATATATATATATATATATATATATTAGTATATCTTTTCATTTTTTTAAAAATTATTTAAAATTTTTATTTATTCATTTTTACTTTATGTGAAAGGGAACACACACACTCACAGAGAGAGACAGAGATCTTCCATCTGCTGGCTCACTTCCCAAATGCCCGCAACAGCCAAGGTTTGTCCAGGCCAAAGCTAAGGGACTCCCACCTGGGTGTCAGGGAGCCAAGTATCTGAGCCTTTACTGCCTTCCAGGTGTACCCTTTGATTAAATGCCACATTCTTTCAACGAGTCGCTATTGAACAGCCAATCTATTCTTGCTATCAAGAATAAAAATGTGAACAAGATCTGACTCCTGCTCTCAAGAAGTTTATGGTTTTGCTTGGTAGATAGATGACTCAGTAGTGGCAAATGGTGGATTCTGGTGACTTAGAGAAAGGTCTGGGCTGCAGGTCAAGTGCCCCAAGAGGCAGTCTCTGAGATGGAGATGAGTGTGCAGGAGGTTTATCCTGGATGCCTTCAGCCCCAACATCAAGGAAAGGAAGCAGGAATAGGGCAAGGAGGAGATTGGGCAGTGATGTTTACAGAGCAAAGTCCTCAGCCAAACCCACAGGGAGGTGTGAGCCTGCAGTGGCCCTTCTGAGTGGGGGCAAGGGGCTGGAACTTTCTTCTCTCAACCAACCGGTCGTTGGCTGTCCAGAAAGGACAGGCTAAGACCTTGTGCGAGAAAGGTCTCAGCTGAGTGTTGTTCCTGAAGGGGGGTTGACCATAGCCCTCCCAGCAGCAGGGGAATCAGTTCTGTCCTGAAGGGGCCATGTGGAGGGTGTACATTGAGGCCACCACAGGAGGGGGTCTGTGACAAATCCTGGGGGGAAGTCACACCTACGTGTAACTGCCAGCGCTGAGCAAGGAGTTTTCACCTTGGAAAAGACAGGTAGTGAAGAGTGCCGCAGGCAGAGGGAATAATATACTGAAATCACCAAAAGTGAGAGAGGGCATGGCAAGATTAGAAGCAGAAATTGCACTGTGATTGATGGGTAGGGCTTTCCAGGAGCCTACTTTCTGCACAGAACAGATAGAGGGAGGCAAGGAAGCCGCTACTGGTGTGATGCTCCCTGGTTGGCGATTGTAGTGTGCCTACCTTCCAAGAAGCTCCAGGTCGAAATGAAAAATACTTCACATTTTCAAACTAAGCAACCTCTGTATAAGTAGCATTTAGCTAAGCCTGCAGCCTTAGAGCAGCTTTGTAAGATCTGTACTAGGAATGGGACATCTTATTCTCACGTAGTTTGAGTTAATTATCTTGAGTCAGTGAGTCCTCATCCGAATCAGAATTTTTCTATTCGCTGGAATTCTCTATTCTGCTCAGAAGTCTGTCTGCTTTTAACCAAGCAACCTTGATTGACTGGTACAGATGTGAGTGGAATGGTCAGATCCTCCACTCTACTGGAAAACAGCCACTGCAGGATTTATAAACACAAACAGAGGACATATTTGAACAGTTTGGCAGGGTACAAGGTAAAAATGATTGGGCTGGTCATTAAAAACAGCTAAATGCTACTCAATAACCTAAAACGGATGAATAAAGATCCTCTCCAGCAGAAATACTTTATGCAGTGCGTTTACTGTAAATATCCAGGAAGGATCCTTGTCCATATTTTAAGTCCCACGTCTTAAATTCTGTACTCTTAAGTACATTTGCTTGTAAGATTCCTTGAGTTGATGAATTGTGAATCTATTTATAAATTTTTGGCTGCCATCATCTATATTTTTATTTAGCTATTATATGGCATTGTGTTGTCTTATGATGTATTTCATGATAGTCAATTAGGTGAGGATTTGAAATTTATCAAATGTGTGTGTTAACATGCTTTATGATCAAAATAATTAACATTGTAACAAAAATATAGACAGCTATATTTTGTATAATGTTGATTATGTGCTGTTTGTTAGTAACACAAATATAACTATGATGCACAAAAATAAAAACAAATAGTTTCTAACCATTTCACTCACCTTAAGACTAGAATATTGGAAATTTAAGTCTACCTATGTGCTCCAACATGACCTCATTGTTATTCTAACAACAATAGCAGTGGTGGTCTTGTTTGTGTGGAACTTGTTAATTGCACAATATGTGTTTTAAGGGCAAATCTAAAGGTATCAATATACAAGATATTAAGTGTATCCGTAAGTCACATAAATGTTTAGAGTCAGAACCAGGGGAGAAAGCCCATATTGCTTTGTTGATTTAAAAACAAACAAACAAACAAACAAACAAACAAAAACCAGTGCCGGTATTTCTAGTCTTTTACACATCTGTCTTCTCAGAAACTGAAATGTGATTTGGGGACTGAAGAACCAGAGCTCACCTAGTTCCCAGTGTGGCAGGTGTGTAGTGCAGCAGCTAATTCTCCCCTTGGGGCATCTAACTCCTTCAAGTCTCCAGACCCGGCTCCTCTGTTTCCTATCCATCTGCCCGCTAATGCACATCGCGGGAGGCAGCAGGTGATGGGCCAAGTACTTGGGTCCCTGCCACCACACTGGAGACCCAGATTGAGTTCCAGGCTTCTGGTTTCAGGCTGGCCCAGCCCTGACTGACAGATAAATTCAATCGAACTGACAGATAAATTCAATCGAAAGAAAGCCAACCGTTTCTGTATCAATAACTATGTGTCACTTGAAAGCAACAAGATTAGCGGTATTCTAGCAGATTCTGGCTTGTGTACTAACACTTAGTTTTGTAAATATTATATTAGAAAGCGATAACAACCACCATAACAAGAATGGCAATAACAGCAATGAAAGTCGCCGCCCATGCAAACCACCTGGAATACCTGGCCAAATACATATCTTAGATTTAAAGAGGGAGAAAGGTCCGGATTCTACTATTGCTCCTCATGATAATTTTTGGTTTTGACATACTATTATGTTCAACTCTAAATTGATTTTTTTCTAGGTAGTTACATAAAGTGACATGCTTGAACTGAGCTGAACCTTGTTTTCTGTTTTAAAAATCTTTTTATGGAGTATTAATAGGATCAGTCAGACTGTTCTTATTTTTTGTTTTAAAAGCATACTGTTTAGATCATCTTGAGCTGTGGTTACATTGCTTACATTGCTTCCTGCATTTCTAGACAGATTTTCAAATTTCCTCCACCCCCTGCAGCCTGGCATCACAATAGGTTTTATTGTCAAGTGTGCTGGGGTGTCAGACTACTAATGCCAGAACTGGAGCCTCTGGGGATCTGTTTCTGAAGACATGGGTGGTTCTAGAATCTAGTCTGCCTCCCCCACCTCCCGCCCCCACAATTGCAGGGGTTTGTATAGCAAGCACTGTACAAACCTTATCGAGCCAATTATTAGTCAAGCATCAACTTGGTGCAAAGGAGCTGAAGGTCATTGCATTAGTAATATGGAAACACTCTTTTTAGTAGTCTTGGTGCCCCTAAATAAAAAAAAAAATTAATTGGAACTCAAGTTCAGTCACTTTTGAAAAGTGCAGTGGCAACCATTCAGTTGCCAATAACAGAGAAAGGGGTATAAATACAAAGCAGAATTGCCCTTGTCCAAAAAGACTTAGTCTACTGGAGAAAACTCTCTGGGGAAAACAACAGAAGGTGACAAATTGGTCTCATGCAGTGTTTTCTTAGATACAATGCTCATGTTTTCCTGGGACAAACCAGCAGAGAGTGTTCTCTGAAAATATGGCGCATAGGATGGAGCACTGCTGGAGCTATGGATTCTGGGAATACCTTATCTAAAAAGTGGTATCTGGACATACCCTGGAGGGCAGATAGATCTGGAATGTGAAGGTGTCCGGCCTGGAAGAGGGGTGTCAGGGGCATTCCAGTAAAGGGATTAGCATGGGCAATGGCATGGACTCAGACCCCACGAAGCACAGGTGGGTTAGGCAAGTAAGCTTTGGGTAAAAGGTAAGCTCTAGGGCTGGCAGAGCTCAGAGTCTGAAGTTAGCTCATGGATGACTTTGACTTGGACTTGGTTTGATAGGTAGTAGGGAGACGCTGAAAGCCTTTGCAAAGAGAGTGATAACGACCAGAAATTGGCTTCAGGAAGAGTAAGGTCATAGAGGTTTTGGGACACAGAATCAGCAACGTTTGTAAAGACAACCCCAAAAGAGTGCTAAGGAGTTGGTATTCCTCCTCCTTCTAGTCTTGAACACCAGACAGAAATGTCGGGGCTGGGTTGCTGAGATGGGGAAGATGCCCAATTAATTGGATAAGAGCAACTTTCTCATCCTAGGTAAAGCAGGGCCTGGTCTTGCACTCTGATCCTTACCTCCTGAGCAGATCTTACTCTGAGATTGTTGTCAGTTCTTCGTATAAAAGATCAGAGAACTTGGCTCTCTGTTGCCCCTCAGTTCTATCTGACCTTCCTGGTATGGCCCTTTAAAAAAGTTGAACTTTGCTTTTGAGTTCTGAGCCTGGCGTGGCTGTGTTTATTGTTTACAGCATTCAAGAAGTCATCTCCGGCTTGCAGTGTGAAGTTCTGGGTCCAGGAGCCACTGCTTGCTTGGGATGATGGGACTTTACTCCTGGTTCCCTCTTAGACATCTATGTTTCCTTCTCAGTACAGATCTCTGATCTTTAACACAGAACCATTGGCTGTTTATAGTGCGTATCCCTTTAAAAAAGAATCGAGAGTTTTCTTGTGTGACGCTGATATGATTTATGTTAACTTTGAGTTTATTCTACATCCGTTAAAAATGCTGACTTTGACTTTTAGCCTATAACCAGTTGGCATCCTATATCCCCAGGGGAGAAATGACTATCAACATAGGAGAATTTTAGAAGTCCTTCTTTATTAAATTGTACTTGTCATCATCATCTCCTTGGGAGCAATTAAAGGTTTTATATTCACTTGTTAAGTTATGAGTGAGAAAAGTGACAAACTACTTTCTATCCTCATTTGTGTTTTAGTCAAACTGAAAAGCACTTTGAAGAAAGAATTGTAAACTCTAGGGATGAATCCTCAGTCCTTCTGTTCCCCTCTCTGGAAATCCAAGAAGTTGTCAATCACCTTTGAGATGGGTGATTAAAATCCAGACTTAGATATAATCGCTTTCTTCGAGATCTGTGCATTGCCTACCTTACTCTTCAGGGGTTTTCCTCCAGATTTCCATTTAAGTTACATAGCTGAACCTCCTCCTATGACCTTGCTACACTGGAAAGAAGTTAAAGCATCCTACATTAGCATAACTTCCCAAGCTGACAGGTAGTATTTACCCATCCATCTATGGCCTCTAACCCACAATAGTTTCCATCCGCTTCCACATATCATGAAGACCCCACGTGCTCAATGTTTTTTAATGGATGTGAACTTGAGCATTAATGTAATATCTCTGGTTTAATGCAGATACTCCTGTTAAATGACAATGTAATTACTAGTCATCGGCAAACCTCAAAAAGGTTGGGAGGTTTGGTTCAGTTAAACACCCGAGAGCCCAGATCCTTATCTGAAGCTTACCCCATGGGTTTGGCAAGTCCAGGCTGGAAAAAATTCTCAGAATCTATCTCACACGTGAGGTTTCTGTCAGCAACGTTCTTTTTCTGTTTCTCGACGTCAGCATCCTTGGTTTGCAGCCTTGGCCTGTTGATGACGGTAAAACTGTGTGGAAAGATAAAGAAAAAGGCATTGCTATCTAGCTGAACTGAATACAGCTTTCAGACGAGGGCGAAAAGGGTTGGGTCACGGTTTTCTGTCGGACGAGAAGTGCTACCTGCTGGTAGTGTTAGTCACCATTTCGTCTATCTTCCTTCCCTACTTCTTTGTGAATACATTTGCTGCGAGTCTTTCAGCAGTTTCCTGCTGACATCAGATTGGGGGTGGAGGGTACTGTTGAAGAGAACCCCGATGAATCTTGTTTGAAAACAAGCTTTTTTTTCCTAGAAAAAGTACCAATGTTTAAACTTCTTTCAGTATGCTGGGGCAAGCCAGCAGCCTGTGTACCTAAAAAAAATAATTAAAATACTTTCAACACTGTGCGTTTTGTGTTTAGTTTAGGAGGTAAGTTGCATCAGTAGTGGTTTTTCCAGTTTTGCGTTCCTCTAAATGACCTTTTTGTCCTTCTCTGGTCTTCTGTTTCGTATGAAGGGTTTGAAATGGGCAAGAACGTTAGGTACGTGGGTACATCTAGCCTCGGCTTAGGGAAGTGATGTTGTCGTTAGCTGATTTTTAGTTCCTGGACCAAAGCAAGACTCTGGAGTCACCGACACAGAACCCTGTACTGCTTCATCCCCTGTATGCACATCACAGCCTTGCCAGGAAAATGCTGCATTTCGAAATGTTGGTATGATGCTTCCAACGGGAGGTGAACCATTTTTTTTTAAACTAACTTGCTAACGTTGCCATCCTGTCAGAGAAATTTTAGCCTATATCAAATCCCAGTGTTGGTGAGCTGGACCAGTTCGTCTTAATGAGACATCTAGTTTGAGCTGCTTCATTTTGCGCAGGATTGTCGAAGTCTTTTTCTGAAAGTTGTATAGATAACAGGATAATTTTAAAAGCAATGGAGTGGCACGGAAGTCCAAATATGGGCATGCACTCAGAGCCCAGTAACATAGTGTGACTTTCTAGAAAAGTTAAGAGGAAGTCCTTAGATACACGCAACTATTCATCCCTGATCATCCTGTGCAGCACATACAATTACCATTGTTAAGGCGTTGTCTCTCCTTCCCGCTCTACCATCGACAGATTCCTGGTAGCTTGAACCCTGTTTTATTTCTACAGCTTGTGTTGAGCGGCGATGCGCTGGCCTCGTCTTCTCTTGGAGAGGGCTGATTCCTCGCTTGTAAGCCGTTCGGGCCACGTTGACTAGTCTGTCCTTTGCAGCACTGCACCTAAAGTTCATAAAGTCACTGAAGAGATAGCGTAATTGGTTATGCATTCCAACAAGCACTACACACAGTGTTTCCAGAGGGGTGCCTTGCATAATCCACGGGGTACATAAAATTTTTATTAACCAGAAGATAAACAACAGACTCCTTCAGACCTCAAGCACTCTCTACCAGATTAGTTAATGGGGATTCTTGCCATCCAGGATAGGACAAAGCAGAGGCCATAGGCCATTAGGGGCTCGCTGGCAATATTATGGTGCCTAAGCCTCATTCTCTTGGATTAGGCAATAAATTAGGACAAGGTAAGCCTGGTTTCTTTTCTGGTCGAGCATCTTTGTTTTCTGTGGCAGAGTTTAAAAGCGTATTCAGTAATGCAACCAAGGAGGGTTTTTCCACCCTTTAAAAAGGGCTCATTAGACTCTGCAAATTGATGCAGTACAAACAACATTGAGAGGGTCTGGGTTCCCACATAAATTAGCTCAGTTTGTGCAAGATGAAAAATGCTTTGGCCCTAACCGCCAGCACTACAAACACAGGCCGGCTTGGAAGAAAACAAGGTGTGCCCAACGTGCCTCTTACATCACCAGCAGTCATAAAAGTGCTGTAATTAAAACTTAGCTGACAATTTGCTTAATGATGTGTGAGGCAGAGGAGACTCCAAGTAGGGCCCCCACATGTGGTTGGCTGCAGTCCCTGCCATTCTGGCCGCCACGGCAGCAGTGGTGACAGCAGCAAAACTCTTCTTCACTTGAGAAAACGGTGACTCACCGGAGACGGTGGGGAGAAGGGGGAAGCCACGCCAGCCGCCTTGAAATCACCAAGACCATTTTCACCCTAATGAGTGTGTGTGAGTGAGAAGGTACTTAAGGAGTTTGGGAACCATCCATTTATAATTAGCTAGGTAGAATTTAAGAAAATTAAACTATTCCCCACAATATAACTTAGACCAATTAACAACTTAATTAGTTGACTATAATAATGTGAGGTAGGACTTCTAATTCAGTCTTCTTACTTCAGAATGACTATTATTATATAAGAAAAGAATCCTTTAAAAGTTGGTGAGACATTAAAGCTCAATTGGAACTGACACAATGCTGCGAGCCCAGATCCCTGGCCAAGCTCATCTCTGACCCTTTGCCATCTGATTCCATCATTTCCCAGTCGTAAAAGTTAGAAGCCCAACTGTCACACAGAGATGATTTAGGTTTGATTCCCAGCATGCACCATATACCTGGAAAATTTGGAAACAGTCTAAGTGGTTCTATCTATATGTTCAATTATTGGGATAAGTCACGGTGCTCAACATTTCTTGAGTTATTCTTGAATAATTTAAAGATGCATTTCCTTAAGTAGTCTCACGCTAGAAAATCCACTGGACAAGAACTATCAGGAGACATGTTCTTAGCACACAATGTTAAACATTCAAGTTTAAAAAATATATTCTTGGGGCATCTCTGTAGGCCAGCCCACTGCGAAGTTATAGAAAAACCTCCATCTATGTGTTTGTAAACATCCAAATCAAAGAGCCGGTTGTAATAATTCAGCTCTCTGGCTACAGTGCCCAGAGAGCAAGGGGATTTTCAAATGCACTCAAGACTTCTACCTCTACAAGGGAAGGTTTAAAAGTTAACATCAATATTGACTAAGATGAAGAGACAAACAGGAGGCAATTCTCAGAATCCTACGTTCATCATCTACTTTCTCCTCCAAAAAATTTCTCAGAAATTTTATGGTATTCATTTGTCAACATGAACCCCTTTTTAAGTCAAAGCGATAGGAGTGCTGTTTTGGCTTCATCAGATGGACATTTATTTCCATCAAGAGCTCACGACCACAGAACGCTGCTTTGGGGACACTTAGCTTTGGCTTTGGTGATACTACGCATCCCCATAAGCCATTCTGTGCTGGGTTTCTACTGTAATGCCCATGGTTGAATGTAGTACCAAAGCTCTTAACAGAGTTATTGTCCTGAAAACCAGTTCTAGAGTAAGAGAGGAAATAAAATGGACTTTTGTTCAACCTAAGAACTCGAATGATATCTGCTGAGGTGCAAGAGCAGCTCATGACTGAACATCAGATGGTCCTAAAACTTGTTTTACACGACTCTTGTTGGGACTTTCTTTTCACACCTTTAAGATAGTGATAAATGCTCTGTGCAGGGTAACATTACATCAAATCTGAGATCAGAAATAGTCCACATTTTAATAGATTCCTTATGTTATACATTATTTTAATTTTACTTCTTTTGGAATGTTCTTATTTTTCTCAAAGGGGCTTTGTAACTTTCTTACTTGCTTAATAGTTTATTTTATTTTTTTAAGATTTATTTATTTATTTGACAAAGTGGCAGAGAGAGAGAGAGAGATATGAAGAGACAGGGCGGTGGTGGGGGGAATCTTCTATCTGCTGGTTCTCTCCCCAAATAACTGCAGCAGCCAGGGCTGGTCCAGGCCAAATCCAGGAGCCCATAACTCCATCCAGGTCTCCCATTAGTGGCAAGGGCCAAAATATTGGTGCCATCATCTGATGCTTTTCCCAGGCACATTAGCAGGGAGCTGGATTAGAAATAGAGCAGCCAGGACCTTGAAACGGTGCTCTGATATGGGAGGCCAGCACCACAGGTTGTGGTTTTACCCACTGTGCCACAACACTGGCCCCATACTTACTTAATATTTACATTTAATTTTTTAGACATTTTTAGTACTAGTGCAAGTAACTTAATAAATATGCCTAACAGAACAAATATATCAAGCTTGTGATTCCAGATGATACTGACTGGTTGAAAGTATGGCAATGGAAATGGAGGGCTGAAAATAGGAGTCAGAAAGTCTTGAATTTAAATTTTAGTTGTGTAATTTATTAGAGGAATGGCTTAGGAAAGTTATTTAACTTCTTTGAGTTTCAGTTTTCTCATCCACAAAGTAGGACTGATAAAATACACACAGTGATCTTGAACATTAAGTAATGCTTGACGAAAATAATATGCCAATATAAAATATGTCATATTCTAGGCAGCCCACATTATAACACATTATACTTTAAGCAACTTGATTCCATTTCTTTTCTTTTTTATAATAGATATTTTTTTTGAAAGGCAGAGTGATAAGGAGAGATAGAAACATCTTCCATCTCCTGGCTTACTCCCTGAATGGCCACGTCAGACAAGTCTTGGACCAGGCTGAAGCTAGAAGCCAGGAACTCCATTCCTAGTCTCCCACACGGATGTCAGGAGCCCAAGTACTTGAACCCTTATCTACTGCCTTCCCGGTCATAGCAGGAAGCTGGATCAGAAATGGAGTGGCCAGGATTCGAGCTAGTGCTCTCATATAGGATGTCAGGGTTGCAAGCAGTGGATTAACCCACTGTACCACGACACCAGCCCCTTGATGGCATTTCTTATTCAGCTTTATATATCTGGTAGCTAGCTTCTTGCTCAGTGCATAAGAAGAATAATGTTTAGTGGATGATTAAATAAATAATTCCTTATTTTTAATATAAAGCTTAACTATTTAGAGTGGACAATTACATGGATTATCTCATGTAAGACAAAGATACTAGAAGAACAAGGAAATGGCCAACGCTCAATCCCAAATGAATGAACATAACTTAAAGATAGTAGTAGACTTTCTAAAATAAGACTCTTGACAGAGATTCTGGAAGTTAACTGAACCCATCTCCTTTTCATGAGTTATTCAAATTTAACATACTTCTTCATATAGCTTCATTTAAATAACCAAAAAGAATTATGGGGCAGGTGCTGTGGCACAGTGGGTTAAGATGCCATCTGCAGTGCCAGCATCCCATATGGGTACCGGTTCTAGTCCCGGCTGCTTCACTTCCAATCCAGCTCTTTGCTATGGCCTAGGAAAGCAGTGGAACATGGTTCAAGTCCTTGGGCTCCTGCACCTGTGTGGGAGACCTGGATGAAGCTCCTGGCTCCCAGCTTCAGATTGGTCCAGTTCTGTCCATTGTGGTCATCTGGGGGGTGAATCAGTGGATGGATGACCTCTCTCCCTCTCTCTACC
This sequence comes from Lepus europaeus, assembly GCF_033115175.1. NCBI lineage: Eukaryota > Metazoa > Chordata > Mammalia > Lagomorpha > Leporidae > Lepus > Lepus europaeus. The sequence continues at coordinate 73,283,047 of NC_084840.1, read as the reverse complement.
TCTGCCTCTCTGTGATTCTGCCTTTCAAATAAATATTTTTAAAAAATAATTATGTATAGAGTGAGAGTTTTGAGATGTATCAGTAGGTGGACTCACTGGTCCTTATCAAGTATGTGGAATCAGCTGAAGAATATTGATTTGCATAAATGTGGTCCAATTTCTTCCACATTGCTCCTGAGGATGTCCAGCAAGGTCTGTGACCGTAGACAGCTTTTCAGGCCAGGAGAGCTGATGCAAAAGGAAGCACACATGTTCTCAGCAAACGTTTATTGGCTCTGAGGATCATCCTGTTTTCCTCAGATATCTGCCAATCAGTTTCTGGGTTATGCATTAAGGAGTCAACTGTATACCATCTAGAAGAGGAGCAGAGCTGTGTTTGCTAAGATTTTCATATCCAGTACTTTTCAGGTATTGCTGCCCACTAGTAAGAAATACCTGAACCTTACCTGTACAATAGTATTGTCACTCAATAACTCAGAGTTGTTTGATGAAACTCCTGATTTACCTGTCTGTGTGAGCAAAATGACGATGGTGAGGGAAGTGGAGATGAGGTGAGGATGAGGCAGAATAGTGGAGTAAAAAGGGAAGCCTAAAAGACACATTAAAAATTTTTGCAGTCTCCGAAATCTTATTTTTGATGCCTTCTCCCAAACTACGATCTGGAAGATTGAAAACTCCTTAAGCATTTCCGTATCTTATATTTTACTGGGTGTTAAGATCTGTAAGAGTGGGCAGGAAGTTAAACTGAGAACATGTGTGTGACATGTGTCATCCACAGCTTCTCCTGGGTTGAGTGTGAAGAGGAAGTCATTGGCCCACGAGACAAACAAGGCACCATCTGAACACAAGACAAACTCCTGCTAGAATGTTCATTCTTCCAGTGTGGGATCTTAACCCAATAGCCACTCAAGCACACTTATTTTTTTCCCCTGCCTTATAGTCCAACAGTCTACTTAGTCATTTGATTTCCCAGCTGCACTACTAAAAATAAGTGGATGAAAATGAAAACTTTTCTTGGCAAGGTATTTGATGTGTTGTCGTCTTGAAGGCCCTTCCTGATGTACTTACTGAGAAATGGCATCAGCAAAGCCAGTCCTGGGATGAGGCTCTTTCCTTGCTAACATCCCATTCCTGAGATACCTAATATTTAATTTAAGTAGGTGATCATCCAAGAGGCACAGGCCATGGCTTAGTAGGGGAAGAAAACACATTTACTTCTATTATGACTGCTGAAAGGAGAGTGTTTTGAGAGGTTAATTGTAGCCAATTGATTTTCCTTACTTTTTAAATTATATAGTTCATAAATGTAAGCCAGATATTGGGCCTAGATTTTTTAATTTGTGGGGATCACTCGATGGATGAAAGGGCCCTTAAATAAAATATGTGGTTTTTTTCCCAACTTGTTAATCTTTTGAAGAAGGGAAATCAGATTTATAAATCCAGTGTAAGTTACTACTCAACTAGAAACAAATCATATACAGAACCTTCTCTCTTCCTCTCCCCTCTTCTGTTCCTTCCTTCTTTCCATCCTCCTTCTGAGCCATCCATTCTTCACCTTTGCTTTCCTCCTTTCACTTCTCCCCCCATTCCTTCCTCCTAAACCTTTCCTTTTCCCATGTGACCTTCTTTCATTCAAACATCAAGGATTTGTTGTGTACTTACCATGAGTCAGGCATGATTCTAGCCCTCTAACGAATCCTTCCAAAACATTTCTGCAGAGTCATCATTCCACCTGTCTGTCAATAGCTCAGTGGACTCCACTTTAGGGTCTTCCACTTACTCCATCTAAGTGTATTTATCTAAGGCCTTTACCGCACACACCAAAGCAATAAGCACATTCAAGTTCCAGAGGAACACAATGAGCTGGATTGGATGGCATTGGCCTGAACATGGAAGGCAAGACATCTTTCAGGTTTGGAAGGTCTATGAGGAGTTGTATTTGACAGAGAAGCCTCTGTGTTAAGTCCTATGGATGTGTTACTTTGTACTGAGTTTCTCCAAGGAAAGAACAAATTCTCTTGCTAACCTCACATCATTTCCCTTCATTCTTCACTTTCCTCAGAGGCTACCCAGTGAAGTGCTGGTAAGATTTGCTTCTGCTTTTGGTTTGTGGGCTGGAGAAGTCATAGGTCAAGGAGAATTTGCTTCTGAAGAGGTGTGTGGAGGTGCTCTTGATGGGTCTCCCTAGAAACATTAGCTAGCTCATCAGGTGAGAAACATCAGACTTTGCACATGGGGAATAAGTTAGAATGAACAAAATGACTTTGGAGGCCAAATGAGGGTGGAAGGAGCATCAGTAAAATGTCACTCATGGAGTTCCTCAATCAGAGTGTTGGAGTAGAAAAAAGTGTTGGGGTCCTGCCACTGGAGAGCCCCTTGTTAAAACCTTACTCATTGTGGGGGCATTTTTCTTGGGGCTTCTTTTTATTTGGGGAGCCTCCACATTCAAATGTAAGATAATACTCAGAAAGACTCATGTCAAGGAGAGCATCTTTTACCTAGGCAGTAGTCTGAGAAAACTTTAAAAAGTGAATTGGAATAGGATTGCTGCTGAATCAGTATGCTCCACTTGCTTATTTCTTCAACAATGTTTTTTGGATGAGTTTCTTTCAATGAGAATCAGTGTGTGTATTTTGTCTGAGAACTTGCAAATCATTTAAGTTAAGTGATAAATGAAATGATGATGTTTCTGCTTTTTTAACTGGATGATGACTGTGGGGAGGCCATCCTAGATCCAGTGATAGAGGTTGGCTTTACCTCTAGAGTTTCTATGATTTCTCTAGCAAAAAGCCAAGAAGAAAACTCAAATGAGTACAAAATTCCTAAATGGAGGAGAACATAAACATTAGGGGGAAAGTTGCTGTGTAAATGATAACTTTGATCACAGATTTAAATAAGTAAGAATCAATTCTCACAAGCTCCCCAGTTAATCAAGTTAAAAGCTAAACAAAAAGCTGTGTAAGTATTTACAACCAGTACCATAGTCAAAGATTTCATATCTTAATAGCTGCTGTTGAATGCATAAATGGATTTGAAGAACACAAAGATCTCCATAGCTAAGAGTAAGTGACACAAGTTTAAAAATTGCCACAATAGTTTACAAACATGAAGATGTTAATAAGAAATATAAATAACAATAAGAATAAAGTGCTCTCCCGACTTTTCCTGTATAATTGCCAATGATAACGAAATTATGCCCAGTTTGGGGGCTGGTTGAAAGTTTGGAATCTTGAAAACTTTACCTTGTAGCGGAAAGTCAACTCAAATTGTTACCGTACTGATGCTGAATAGACAAATGATCTAGGTGAGAAAAAAACTAGTTTTTCTGGTGAGGAATATTGTTGAGTCAATATCTGTGGCCAGTAATATCTGTAGGAAAATATGATTGTTTTTTAGTTGTTAAAGTAGTTGAATGCAAAGGTCTAATTTTTTCTTTACATATGTATTTTATTTTTAAAGATTCATTTTATGTATCTGAAACAGAGTGAGAGAGAGAGAAAGAGGGAGAGGAAGAGAGAGAGAGAGATCAATTGATTTCCCATTTGCTGTTTCTTTCCCCATATGGCTGCAACAGCCAGAGCTGGACCAGGCTAAAGTCAAGAGCCTGGAACTCTGTCTGGGTCTCCCATATATGCGTTTTCAAGTCAATATTTATCTTTTTGAATACACAGTAACATCACAAGATTTTTTCCTTTTAAAGCTATTTTTGTATTTATTTGAAAGGCAGATTGACGGAGAGAGAGAGAGAGAGAGAGATCTTCTATCTACTGATTCACTTGTCAGACGCTTGCAAAAGGCAGGACTGGGTCAGGCCAAAGCCAGGAGCTGAGCAGTCTATCCTGGTCTCCCACATGGGTGGTAGGGGCTCAAGTACTTGGGCCATCATCCACGGCCTTCCCAGGTACATTAGCAGGAAGTTGGATTGCAAGCTGAGTAACTGGGACTTGAGTGGGCACTCTGAGATGCAGGCATCCTGCACCGTGGCTTAACCCACTGCCCCAAGCTTTTTTTCTTAAATCATGATTTGCCTCTTTGTTTCCAACATCAATGTCAATGAGGCATTTTTGAGTAACTCAATTGTGTACTTTTAGTTTTGATCCAATGTGGAGCGTTAGCTTTTCTAACTCTTTGTTGGATATAAGCTGAGTGATTTCATCTGTGAAGCAGTAATTGAATATTGCTTCTTAGATTCTATACAAGCACTGAGCAGCTACCTTACCCCAGTATCTGCACTCAGAGAGGGAGAATAACTCGATTCCTGACTGTGTTTACAACCCAGTTGCTATCCCTCACATTTTCTGTTTCAGAGTTCTAATCTAAATAACAAGAATAATAATATCCACTAAAAAAGATATTATTGAAAATAACCTTGTGACTTTGTGGAGCTCAAAAAAAAAAAAAAAGAACAAAGTGCTCTCAGAAGGTTTAATAATAAAGGACTAAATGGATAAGAAACTTCACTCTTAGACTGTTAGTCCAGCACCTTTCATAAATACTGAATTTATTTAAGCTAAATAAAAGTAGTACATGACAGTAAAGTCATTGGAAATTGCATTTTTCTCAGATAATTAAAGATCTTACTATTTAGCCAAACCATAATCCATGACAATGAGTAAGGAATTTATTACTGCTCTGGCTGCATTCTTTTTTTAAAAATTTATTTATTTATTTAAAGGCACTTTACAGAGAGAGAGGAAGAGATGGCGAGAGATTTTCCAACCACTGGTTCATTCCCCCAAATGACCACAACTGCTGGAGCGGGGACCCCAAGACAGGAGCCAGTAACTTCTTCCAGGTCTCCCATGCGGGTGCAGGGGCCCAAGCACTTGGGCCATCTTGCAGACATTAGCAGGGACCTGGATTGGAAGTGGAGCAGCTGAGACTCAGACCGGTGTACACATGGGATGCTGGCATCGCAGGTGGTGGCTTTATCTGCTGTGCCACAAGGCCAGCCCAAGGCTGCATTCATTTTTAATTCCATTAGCAAAATAAATGACAGCCTTTGAATTTTCTCTTTCTTGATATACCACTATAAGAATGGCAAATTACTCTACAATCCAGAATGTAGGCTACATAAGCTACTGTCTTCTTCTTTGGCATCCCAAGCTATAAAGTTTTAAATGACAATAAAAGTAATAGTCACATTCTCCAATGTGTTGGAATAGCAACTCTTTGGTGGTCTGAGAATGTTCAAAGTAAAACTATTCTCATCATTTACTCGGTGTATACCTGCAGAGATGGACCACCCAACACACATCTCTATCTGCATTCAGTCAGGGAAGAAGTTGGTTTCCTCCAGGGCCCTGAAGCTAATGGTTTTAATTCAAATGACAACACAAGTGCCCTGAAAACCAACTGAATTATATTTCTAGGCACATGTGTCGTAATGGCTGTCAAAGAGAAACACGTTAGCAGGTTATCTGGCTTCCCCATCTTCTTCAGGTGTAATGCAGTCATTCATTTTGTTAACTCTCTCTCTTTGTATTTCGACAAGGAGGAGACCACAAACTGAAAAATACACACTAGTCTATTTTTGCCTGCAGTTGGTCTGTTTGTGGGAGTAATTGTTTCACACTCAGTGAACCACAAATGGGCTCATATTTGTATAAGAGCTTTTCAGAAAGCAGGAGGGACATTTTAGGGTATGGGGGCTCTTTGTATATGTGGCAATATGTATGTAGGAATGCAATACCAAATTCTTCCAAGTAATTTCACTCTAATTCTTATAGGGAAGTGTAGATGGGGGATCGATTTCATTGCATTGATTTTAACGTCAGCTCCTTACTGGTAGGCTTTCACTGAGGTTCATCTAGACCTTTTTCCTTTTAATGTACACTTGTTTTACTCATAATTTGCAACATTCAGGGATACCAAAAGTCATTCTAATGATGGTTGAACTTAACGTAAGCATTTTAACCTCATCTTAAAACATCTACTGATCCATCTCATTCAATGGCAATACTCAATGTTAAAAAAGAATATAAAAACAAACAATTTTGCATGGTTTTCATAAAGGTCTCTTTCACTATTAGTGGGCAGTGCATTGAACAGTTAAATATATTTAAATAATGCATAGGTGACTGTGACTGCAGGGCTGGTAACTAGAGAAAGAGCCAATTCAACCAGAAACCAGCTAACAAGTAATGTCCAAATATTTAAAGTATAGCTCTTGTTTAGATCATCCTTTATTTCAACAACCTTCCTAGGGAGGAAAAAGCCCAGTGGTCACAATGGAATTATTTTGAGGCCACATCTTCAGCTACCCATTCCCAGAGGTTGTTTTCAGCTGCATTAAGCCTCCCACTCCAGGGCAAGCCCAAGTTTGTGGCCTCCAGCACTGATGCTCTTCCCGAGTACCAGAGTAGATGGTGTAAGCTTCACTCCAGGCCTCAGAGTCTGAGTCTAGCCCACTCCAATGAAACTAGAGTTGTTGACTTGTAAAAATGGAAGCAGTGAGATCCAACTGATATTTGAGCTGCAAGGCCAAAACAAGGACAGTTAGTACCTGATGTCCAAGCAAGGTTTACTGAAGTGTCAAGATCTTCACATACTTTCTGATAAATTGATCCTCCAAATTCTGGCCCATCTTTGATACTAGTGTGTAGCTAGATGGCCCCAGTCCTGTAGCCCACAGCAAAGTGAACCTTTGTCAGCTCTGACTTGGCACTGTCAAAGGCCATCTGGTTCCCAGTAAGCCAGCCCTCCTAACCCAAGACAGCTGATCCACAGATTGCAGGCCCAGCAAACTCAAAGTCAACATCACAACAAACTCAAAGTCAATATCACAACCAAGGTTTCTGCAAGTCAACATCACAACCAAGGTTTCTACAAGTCCTCTTGTAGGAGGACTTAATATCACCACTTTTCTTTCCCCATGTTTGGTGAGAAGGTAGTATCAAACATCAGTTTCAAGCCTTGACAAATCTGGTCTTCAATTGCAATTTCTGTTCCCAGAGTATCATCAGTGATCTATGTTTCTGTGATGGTCAGACCATACTCACACCATTTATATTTGGTCTCCAAGGTCCCAGTAACTTCACCAGTCTGTATTCAATGAGCCAGATGTTGAGAATTCCACACCACTACATGATTTTGTTTTCACATCTGGTTTCACCAACCCCAAACTGAATCTTTTGTTGAAAATATCTCTGGTAGCTTTGCCAAGGTCAACACGTGCTGGAGGAATACATATGGGGAGTGGGCGGGTCTGTGTGCAGGTTGTCACAGCAAGGCCGCAGGAAGAGGTGAGCAGTGGAAACAGATGATCTGCTGGCCTTCTCTGGGGGATTGCTGCCTCCACTAGGCTCGTAGCTGAAGCTGCTGGGCTCTCTCAGGGTCAGCCTGCAGCTCCCACAGCTGGAGGCGAAGTGAACGAGCTAGACCTTTTTTAAGGTATTGACAATACTAACTTGCATCATTAATACTCTCTTTCTAGCTCTACCACACACACACACACACACACACGAGCACATACAATAAACCTTAAAATATTCATAGCCTTGATGCATAAATTTTCCGGGACAAGCCAAGTCCCACATGTTAGTAGGACATCAGTTTTTGTCTTTAAGAAATCATCTAGAAGGTTCAGGATATAGTTTTTATGTATGTTTCATGACTTTATGTATGTTTCATGATTTTATGTCCGTTTCGTGATCTATATTTCCTTTTCCAACTATTCTCTTCTAGCGAGCACATGGATTTTTCCACGAGGGAGTCTGTGAGTTTGCCTTGCCATAGCGCATGGACTGTAAGTAAGGTCTCAAGAAAAACGTTGGATGACTGAATTAAACCTGAATGATTGCTCTGTCTTTCCTACGTGGTTAACCAGGGCCTGTGATATTTTGAGAGCAGGACAAAAAATGACTGACTAGTTACTGATAACAAGTGTAGCTTGCTTGGTAAACTAAGATGCCGATAAGGGATAATCACATTTCGTCCTTTAGGGCACATCATGTTGATCTCTTGCAGGAGTCTAAAAGGAATTTCTCCCTCCTGGCAGAACAATGTTATGCAACAGGCCTCTGAGTTCTTGATGGAGTCTGGAAGTCTCTCGGGTCTTGCCTGGAGCAAGAAGTCTTGCAGGGGACAGTCTGATTCTAACCTGAGGATCTTCTGTCCCTGGGTGCTTTCTGATCATGCTGGCAGATTGGTATCGAACGCTTTGTGCTGGGGAAGGCTGCGTCATTGCTTCCCTGGTTTGACTGCTCACTGCTCTTGCTCAAAAGTTGATGAAAGTGGTGATGAAACGCGGTACATCACTCAGACTCTTTTGCTTTCAACCCTCGTGTTCAGTTATATGAAATACTATTCTTAGAACCAAGGCAAACACTCTACAGCATTTTCTCCCAGTTATCCTTGGGCTAGGAATTGTGATATCTTAACTGCAGGGATCCTGTTTCTTATGAAAAATTTTATATAATTCTTATCCATAATTCATAAAATAAGTGCAGAATAGTCCTGTAGATTTAATTCTTATCTGTAATTCTATCCACCTTAAACCACCTTCCTCAACTAGGGTTCCTCATCTGAACTCTGGAATACAGGAAATTGTGGGAAGGACCATTTTTAAAATTTTCCTAAAGATGGTTTGCAATGGGGAACCTTCTAAACTTATTAGACCTAAAGAAACTCATTGTATAACAGGGGCCTTATGGGAAACTTCAAGGCTGTAATCAGATGGAAAACTTGTCCTAGGCAAGTTTTGCCCTTCTTGCTTTCTGTAGCTTAGTTTCCTGACATCTGTTGCAGCATCAAAGCATTTAGCACTCAGGCTCCCATTTGTTCCTGGTTGACCAGCTGCCTCAGTGTAGGGCACTGAAACAACCTCCTCTATCCAAGCCATTCCCTACCTGCTTGCCTTTCTTAAAACTCACCTGTCTGAGCTTCTTATCTCCTGCTCTCTGACAGGAGGCAATGCATATTCACAGTACTTTATCAGTCAGGGAGGTTATACTAATTATAAAAATAAAGATCTCCATAACGGGGTCCCTCAATGTCTAGTCTAGGGAACACACCCACACCCACAAATGTATCTATCCAGAGTATATGGTGTATTGACTTAAATAAATATAGAAATGATAAGAGATTTCCATAAGCTCCAAAGATTGGTAGAAAATAAGTATCATTTATTTAATTACCTTTGTTAAACACATAATGCACATAAGGTAGCAAGTTAGGCACTGAAATACAGAGATGAATAGCACAAGAGTCTCATGTGCATCAAGTTAGGGAGACAAATCAATAAGCAGACACAAAGAGCTTGCAGATCATGAAATTTAAATTGTTCTTAAAGTCCATGAAGAATCATGGAATGGTGTAGCAGAGACGTACTGTGACCACTGTGTCCAAGGTGGCTGGGGATGGGAGTGGTAGGGCCACCGAAAACAGAGTCATTCAGATGGCCTGGGACATTTTTGAAATCATCCAGGTACAAAACAAATGAGGGCTTGACCAAGTTTGTGATACAGAGAGAGAAAATCGAAATGGATATAGACTGATGAGTGACTGGATGTGGGTGTTGAAAAAACACAAAGAGTAAAGCTGACTCCTGGATTTATGGTCTGGAGTAGTCTGAGAGGACCATGGAGCTGTTGGTGAAGAGGGAAACCCAGCAGCAGCAGCAGCAGCAGCAGGTTTTGAGGAAAGAGGGTGAGTTTAATTCTGGAGCCTGTGTGACCTTCTGGTGGAGATAATGGGTCCAATGGGAGGAGAAAGGAGATTCGTGTTGGTGATATTGTCCAGCCTTACTAATAATTTTCCTGTGGGTTCTTGCCATCTATTCAGATAAGAATTCTGAATGCTGGCTCAAAATAGACGAGATGACATGGTAAGTTTTTCAGTGTTTTATTCAGTGAGAGAAATGTGCAAGAAAGTGAGGGCTTTAATTGGGGGAGAAAGAAGTCTAGAAGCTAAGTTGGGTTCATTCCATGCAGAGAGCAGGCCAGGAGCCATGTGGAGCAAGCTTGCAGACAGGAAAGCAAGAGTGGGCAGCCAGAAGGCCATTTGCCCATGGGGCAACAAGGGCAGGGCCCACTGTGCTCCAGGCCTTTTATTCACTCCCAAAGGGGCGTGGTTACATAGTTTGATTGTCAGATAGGCAGCCAGGTGAGATCAGGTAGGGGCGTGAAATGACACAGGGAGCATGATCTTCCAGCTCACAAATCTAATCAATTGTATCCTATCTGCCTGCCTATTTATCATTAGGGCTTGAGATTTGGGAGTCATTAACATGTAACTCCTGATGCAGATGAAATAGTCAAAGAGAGAAGAGACATGTGAAGGATTTCCCCGAAGAAAACCAATGGCATAGGAAGATGTGCAGCAGTGAGGGGTAGGAATGGGATGGGCTTTGCAGCTAGAATATCTGTGGAGCAGGAGGGTGAGGAGTAAGGGGCAGGTGAAACATGTGGTGGCTGTGAGTGAGTCCACACTTTTTTTAGGAAGCTGGGCTGTGACGGAAAGAAAAAGACACTGGTGGCCGACACTGGTGGCCCGCACGTGGTAGCGCTCCTGAAATCTCCCAAGAGGACAGCGTTTGAAGGAGACCTCTTTGCCAGCTCATTCCTTTCCTCATCCTTAGTGCCTGAGCTCCTCCTTGGAGCAGAAGCTGACGGCTCCCAATCTTTGGGCCTTTGGGCATCCTTTTTTTTTACAAAAAGTTCTTATTTAGGGAATCCCCAAGGGTGCCCACCGTGTCACTTCGATCCATGGGTTCTAGTTCTGCTTTCTTGAGCAGGAGGCCGTATCAAGTGTAACTTCTGTTTTCATGAACCACGAAGCAAAACAAACAAGCAAACAAACAAAAACCAGGGAAGCACAGAGGCTGCTTTTTGGATGTTGATTCCCAGGATAGTTTGATCCTGTTTTCCCTGGTGTTCTTGAAACTACACAAACTACTTTGATGTATGCTGCCAACCAAAAATATCCTTGCCTAGTCTCCAGGGAGCTGGTGATACATGTTCGGAAGTGAGAACATTTTAGGTAATATAAAACTGAGTCCCAAAACATACTTCCGCTGTGGACTCTTAGGAGTACAGAAAAAAAAAAAAATCACCGTAAAACTGTGCTTATTGAACGTAATTTATATAAATAAACTAAGACAAAAGCAAAGTAGTTTTATAAGCAAAATAAAACTGCATGTTTTTCCCCTCCTTCCTTTAACTTTTTTTTTATTTGAAAAGAAAACTAAGTACATTTAGGCCAGGGAAAAACTTTGATTTCAACATTTAGGCTCTTCAAAGCATAATGGAGCCCGCTAAGCTGTCAAACATACACATTCGCTTTAATTAGCTATTAAAAATTTCAAAACATAGGTTTATTTGATTTAATCTTATGTATCCATTACCATTATAAATATAATAGTGGATGATTTATGACAACTCCCTAAATCAAAGCTTGGGGAGCGATTTTAAACTTCACTTTCAGATTCTGGGAGGCAGTAGGTGATGGCGCTAATCACTGGGACCCTATCCCTTGTGCAGGTGGCCTGGGACATGGTCCTGGTTCCTGCCGTTGTGCTGACTCAGCCCTTGGCTATCGCAGGGATTTGGGGAGCCAGGCAGGGGATGGGAGCTCTGGCTGGCTGTGTGTCTGTCACGGTCTCCCAACTAAACAAACAAATTTAAACTTAGCTTTCAATATTCTTGCCCTGTGTAGGCTCATCTAATTGAAAATCCTTTGGTGCCTACCACTTTAAGAGGAGAAATGGCCAGGGACCCATTTCAACCTGAAAATACATCAGTTTTTTGTGCTAAAACTAAAATATCTGCAGCACAGACCCAAAGCAAAGCATTTTAAAAAGTTAGTCTGGTTGTTGACATGATTTATCACGACAGCTGTCTGTATTTTTATACAATTCCGTCTGCATTGCCCTAGAAACAGGTAAGTTAGCATGTGGTTACGTTCTAACCACAACTGTTAAGAGGCCCCATTTCCCAGGCTTGTTCCATTTTACTTTTTTTTTTCTTCTTCTTCTTCCAGTTTCTTGTTGGTGGCCATGAAACTGTATTGGCATCAACATGCTTAATCAGAGGCATGAGTTTCATGAGAAGTCTTTTAAAAATGGGGTGAGCAGCTGCAGGACCTCCAGCTGCCGTGGAGGCATGATTCACACCCCGAGCGGGGACTTTCCGCAGGCTGGGGCCGGGGACTGTTCCTGCATGCTTCGATCCCTGACGCCAGCCAGCGAGCCAGACTCCTCCGGGCCCACCCATTTAGCCATCGGCTTCAGAAACCTGTTTTGGTGTGGTTTGGAAACCGCAGTGGGTGGGATTCCTCGTGCATGGCTCACTGCCTCCCTCCATGACCCCTGAACATTTTTTCTCCCAGGTTTGAATTGGTCAATCCTCTCCGCCTTAACCCTTGAGGGCACAAGCCAGCAAGGAAAGCCCCCTGGGAAAGCGACATTTATGCAGTCTGGCCACATTCGTGGACAAGTCTTGTCTGCGGCCCTGAGAGTGAGGAACGAGGCTGAAACGGATTTAGTCATTAAGCTGACAGATATTGAGTATCCGTTATGCACCAGGAATGTGGTGGACGCTGTGGTTCACAGGTTAGCATAGAAAGCAAAACTGTTCGTAATCGTTACCTAAAAAGCCAATGATCGTATGGCGTGAGCGATACATGCAAGGCGCTGGAGGAGTGAGAGGAAGAGGACTTGGTTAAGGAGGCTGAAGTGAGAATGAGAGAGCTTCATGGAGGAGGTGACGTTTGAATTGTCTTTGAGGGATGCACAGAGCTGTGCTGACAGAGAACGAGTGGTCTTGCTCTCCAGGTTTTCAGAGAAAACAGAAAGTGTCACTCAAAGCAAAGAACATGAGGAGAAGAGGTGGCTGGATGAATTTATTAGTCAGCTTCTTTTTTTAAAAAAATATTTTATTTATTTGAAAGGCAAAGTTACAGTGTGAGAGAGAGAGAAAGAGAGAGAGAGAGAGATCTTCCAGCTGCTGGCTCACTCTCTAAATGGTTGCAACAGCCAGGGCTGGGTCAGGCTGAAGCCAGGAGCCAGGAACTTCTTCCTGATCTCCCACTTTGGGGGTAGGGACCCAGTTACTTAGGCCATCTTCTGCTGCTTTCCCAGGCGCATTAGCAGGGAGCTGGATCAGAAGTGGAGTGGCTATTGCCCAAGTGGAATGCCGGCATCGCAGGCAGCAACTTAACCCATTACGCCACAACACCGGGCCGTGTTAGTCATCTATTAGTCAACTTCTTAAAATTGTGTTTAGTAATTGATGTCTGGAACAAAATACTCTTACTTTCTTTCCACTATCAGATATCATTTCGCATGTGTTAACTGGCAGAATTCTTTACATTTAAATCTTAATTTTTCAATTCCTTTTCATTTAATCCTCACCAGGAGACCAAAATAACTAACCATCTCTGACTGTGAAATAAACTTTTTGTTGTTCCAAAGCTGCTTGATACAGTATCTCTTGAAAAAAGAAGTCATAAAACAGAAAACCTAAAAATGGCTGTTTAGGGGTTGGCGCTGTGGTGCAGCAGGTAAAGCTGCCACCTGCAGTGCCAGCATCCCATATGGGCACTTGTTCAAGTCTCAGCTGTTCCACTTCCAATCCAGATCTCTGCTATGGCCTGGGAAAGCAGTGGAAGATGGTCCAGTGTATTGGCCCCAACGCCTAGGTGGAAGACCCAAAAGAAGCTCCTGGCTCCTGGTTTCAGATTGGCCCAGCTCTGGCCATTGTAGCCATTTGGGGAGTGAACCAGCAGATGGAAGGTTTCTCTCTCTCTCTTTGTCTCTCCCTCTCTGTAACTCTGCCTCTCAAATAAATAAATAAATCTTAAAAAAATAAAAAGGGCTGTCTGGTGTGTTTAAGTTGATGAGAATAGCAGTGTGTCAGAGCCTGACAAAGACACAAAGTGAGGTCAAGTATGTACCCTACGATCTACCATAATATAAGTACTGGGAAATAATAATTTCAAAAAAGTCTCCAAATGGGCATTCGATATTTTATCTATTGCATGCGTATTCTCTATTGCAATGACAGAATTGCTGATTTTGCTCAGAGAACCTCCTGTATTGTCTTTGATAATTGATGTTCTGGGCTAGATGTAAGCCGCAGCTACCACAGGATAGAAAAGGCCCATTACTTCTTGTGGGCATAATTAAAAGAGTCTCGTGGTGGATGAAATGGAGCACTGGATTTGAGTTCCAAAGCAAATGTAGGCTCTTGTGCTTGGAAACCTCGAAAGCAGGATGGATAGCCATCCGGGTGAGTGTGGTCTTGCCTAGGGCCGGGTGTTTATGGGGGCGACCCCCATGGCGTCTCACCACCTGTGAGTGAGACCTAAGAGTCTTCCTTAGTCACCAAAACTTTCGCTTGTTACTAAGCCAGTGCATTCTCTTGAGAACACTTTTCAACAATAGCTCAGAGGTGACATGAGCCAAAAATAATATTAATAATGACCTCATTTCCTTAACAATTGTCAACTTGCCTCCTCTAAAAGGGATGAGGGAATGGGGAGAGGAAAACCCAGATTCTGCCTCTTTCCTCTAATAGATCAGAAACCACCAAGGCAAGCAGCAAATCATTAAGCGCGGGTTTGGAGCCAGTTCACCACTGTCTCAGACTAGGGACCCTACAAGATAGGGATAAAAATGACAGTGACACATCTACCAAGATGATCAGGAGGATTAAGCAGAGTAATGCATGTAACATGCCTGGTACTCAGTGAGGATTCGGTTCATGGTAGCTCTACGGTGGAAAAGCAGATCCACTTACCTCTACTTCCAAGTCTCTGATTTTCACACTCTGTAGCCTGTGTTCACTAGATACCTAATGTAACCATGGGAGATGCAGAAGGAAGAACAAATTGGTCTTGCAGTGACTTCAAGGAGACTATGGACCTTGAGAGGTGGATGAAGAGAGAAGTCAGCTCAAGGGTGCTGGTGTCAGCCTCATACTGGAAGAAACTGTATATCCATGGGGTATAGAGTATGAATACAAACTTCATTGATAAGTGCGGTAGGACTTGAGTATCCCACTTGAAAATAAGACTTGAATCCAGTCTTCCATTGATGGACAAAAATATGAGTAAAATAGCAAGGTTTTTTTTTTTTTTTTTTTTTTTTGTTTTTTTTTTTTTTTTTTTTTTGCAATTGCAGTAAAGATACATAGCTGGGGACTGGCACTGTGGTGCAGCGGGTTAAAGACCTGGCCAGCTGTGCCGGCATCCCATTTGGGCACTGGTTCGAGTCCCAGCTGCTCCTCTTCTGATCCAGCTCTCTGCTATGGCCTGGGAAAGCAGTAGAAGATGGCACAAACCCTTGTGCTCCTGCACCCACGTGGGAAGTTCTTCACGTTCGTGGTCACTATTCATGTTCTGCTTCTGCACGGAGCTTTGTCTAGCTCAGCCCTTCTGCAAGCATCTGCTTTCTCTGCTCCTCCCTGTTCACACTCTGTAGGGGCCACATTTCCCATGGGCCTTTTCCATTCCCCCTGTGCCACCTGGAGTAGCATTATGGGGTGGCAGGGTAAGCCACCTCTTGGGACACCTGTATCCCATATCAGAGTGGTTGAGAGGCAGTCCCACCCTGCTTCCTATCCATGTTCATGCTAATGTGCCCGGACAACAGCAGGTGGTGGCTCAAGTTCTTGGGTTCTTACCATCCATGTGGGAGATCTGGATGGAGTTCCAGGCTCCTAGCTTTGGCTTTGGCTTAGCCTAGACTCTGCTGTTGTGGGGATTTGAGTAATCAACCAGTGGATGGAAGATCTCTCTGTCACTTTGCCTTTCAAATAAAAAATAAAAATACAAAATAAACCAGCGAACCTGTGGTATTTTGTTTCGATAGCCCTAAAACCAAATACATGGGAACACAGAGCACCTGTTAGTAGACAGTGGTCGTTTTCACACTGCAATGGCACAGCTGGGTATTTGCCTATGGTCCATCTGGCTAGCAAAGTCTACCATATGTGCTCTCTGTCCTTCGTAGAAAAAGTCTGCTGACCACTGTTCAGAAGATCCCTGAAGTTACTCTAAATAGGAGTTGTAGGAAGTGACTATAAGGCTTGTGTCCTTGTTGTGTTGTTTCCCAAGTCAGATGCTGATCTTTTGGAGGACAAAACCCACATATCTTACAGAAAGAGGGAAAATGCATTTTTTCTAGCTGAGCATCTGCTATATGCCAGGAACTGTGTTACACCCTTGGCTCTCAATCGATGAGGTAGGCACATTTCTTATCCACATTCAATAGATTTAGACAGGGAGACTGTGGGAGATGGAGTGAGTTACCCAGGGCCTCTGAGGTCAGAGCAGGAAAAGCAATCTGCTGTATTCTTTTTTTTTTTTTTACAGGCAGAGTTAGACAGTGAGAGAAAGAGACAGAGAAAGGTCTTCCTTCTGTTGATTCACTCCCAAAATGGCTGCTATGGCCGGCGCACTGCACCCACCGATCGAAAGCCAGAAGCCAGGTGCTTCCTCCTGGTCTCCCATGCGGGTGCAGGACCCAAGCACTTGGGCCATCCTCCACTGCCTTCCCGGGCCACAGCAGAGAGCTGGACTGGAAGAGGAGCAACTGGGACAGGATCCAGCACCCCAGCCGGGACTAGAACCCGGGGTGCCAGCATTGCAGCTGGAGGATTAGCCCAGTGAGCCACGGCACTGGCCACAATCTGCTGTATTCTCATAGTCCATTCTCTTGTCACCAGGCAAGACCACTTGCAATTTAGAATGTGTGTGTGTGTGTGTATCTGTGTCTCTTACAATTTCAAAGACATTACTTTTACTTGAAGAATTTTCTTTTTAAAAGATTATGAGAACACTTAAGATTTATCCTCTTAGCAAATAATTACAGCTACCATGCTGTATGTCTGATTTTTTTTAAGACTTATTTATTTATGTGAAAGAGTTAACACACAGAGAGAAGGAGAGGCAGAGAGAGAGAGTCTTCCATTCAGTGGTTCACTCCCTAATTGGCTGCAATGGCCAGAGCTGCGCTGATCAGAAGCCAGGAACCAAGAGGTTCTTCCTGGTCTCTCATGAAGGTGCAGGGGATCAAGGATTTGGGCCATCTTTTACTGCTTTCGCAGGCCATAGCAGAGAGCTGGATCAGAAGTGGAGCAGCCGGACTCGAACCAGCGCCAATATGGGATGCTGGCACTGCAGGCAGCAGCTTTACCCGCTATGCCACAGTGCCAGCCCCCTGATTTCTTTAACTTAGGAAAGTTTGTCTCTGGTGGCCAGCATCTATCACTTTGTTTCCTTAATGCACTGCCCCCTGGACACTCCTGTTCTGCTCAGTTTCTCTGAGTTCAACATAGCTTAGATTCCACACAGATGTGAGACCAGGCCATACTTATCTTTTTGTACCCGCTTTATTTCACTTATCACAATATCCTCCAAACTCATATAAATTGTTGGAAATGAGATTTCTTTCCTTTTTAGTGGCTGAATAATATTTGATTCCATATATATCTGTATATTTGTGTGTGTATACAACACAAGGGATCTTCAGAAAGTTCATGAAAAATCTGTATTTTTATTACAAACAACAACGACGTAGGGGCTGCAAAGCAGTGGGTTAAGCCCACTTGGGGAACCCCATTACATATTGGAGTGCCTGATTCAAGACCTGGCAACTTCCAATCCAGCTTCTTGCTAATGTGCTTGAGAGGCAATGAATGAAGGCCCAAGTGATTGGGTCCCTAACATGCATGTGAGACGCAAACTGAATTCCTGGTTCCCAGCTTTGGCTTGGCCCAGCCTTGGCTGTGGTGGGCACTGGGGAGTGAACCATGGATGGAAGATCTCTCTCTCTCTCTCTCTCTCCTTCTCTCTGCCTCTCTCTGTCATTCTGCCTTTCAAATAAATAATTTTTTTTAAAAAAACTATACATGAATTAAAAAATTTTGTTCCAAAACAATCTGTGATCCATTTTTTTCCACAAACTTTTAAAAAAGCATTTATTTTATTTATTATAAAGTGACAGAGAGAGAAGGAGAGACAACAAAGACATCTTCCATCATCTAGTTCACTTCCTAAATGTCTGTAATGGCTGGGATGAAAACCAGGAGCCTGGACCACTCCATCCAGGTTTGCCAAGTGGGTGTCAGGGGCCCAAGTACTTGGATCATCATTTGCTGCTTTCCCAGACAATAGCATTTGCTGTTTTCCCAGGTGTATAGCAGGGACCTGGGTCTTATACCAAGCAGCTGGGACTCAAACTGGTACTCCAATATAAAATGCTATTGCTGCAGGCAGTGGCTTAACCTGCTGTGCCACAACACTGAATCCTCCATAAACTTTTAAGTACCTCATACCACAATTTCTTCATCCATTCCTCTGCTGATGGTCACTTCAGTATTGTGAATAGTATTACAGTGAACATGGAGAACAGATATCTCTCTGAGAAACTGATTTCATGTTCTTTGGATATATATCCAGAAATAGGAGACTGCTAGATTATGTGGCAGGTCTATTTTTAATTTATTGAGGCACCTCCATGCTATTTCCCATAATGGCTGCACAAATTTACATTTCCACCTGCAGTGTACAGGGGTTTCCTTTTCTCCACATCCTCACACAGTACTTCCGGAATAAATTCCTGGCTCAGGATTCTATCAAATATGGCAATCCTCTGTTTAACAGATATCTAGAAAGCATCAGGGCCCGTGTTGTGGTGTAGTGGGGTGAAGCTACCGCTTGCAGCAGCAACATCCCATGTGGACACCAGTTCGAGTCCTGGCTGCTTCACTTCCAATCCAGCTCCCTACTAATGCTCCTGGGAAAGCAGTGGAAGATGGCCCAAGTCCTAGGGCCCCTGCACGCATGTGAGAGACCTGGAAGAAACTCCTAGCTCCTGGCTTCAGCTTGGCCCAGCTCTGGCTGTTGTGGCCATTTGGAGAGTGAACCAGAGGATGGAAGTTCTCTCTCTCTCTTTCTCTCTCTCTGTCTCACCTTCTCTCTCTGCAACTCCTTCAAATAAATAAAATAAATCTTGAGAGAGAGAGAGAGAGAGAGAGAGAGAGAGCATCAACTGTAGACCAGGTCTTGTTCTAGGCTCTGAGGGTCTGGTAATTTGTCAAGAGAACATTCCTTACTCTTGCAGAGTTTACTAGTTGAGAGTTTGTTGTGTCTCTTTCAATGGCTTTCACCAACTGTTTAAGGCTTGCCTTGGCCTGATCCTACACTCCCAAGGTGGCAAAGGCCCAGTTGAATGACAGCCAGCTCAGGGACTTGGGAGCTGCACCTGGGAGCCTGAAAATTGCCAGAAGCTCCTTTGGCTTCACCTGGGAAGTGCCTGCACCTCAGCTCACCCTTTGTCTTTGCCTGCCTTGCACGAATGCAGAACAAGACAGCTTTGTTCCCTCACTTTTCCCTCTCCTGCACAGGCACCATAGATGTCTGAATAGTACTGGAATTTATTAGCTACAAAATTGAGTCTTTGGCAGGAAATATCACGGTGACCTCCAACCGCTGTTAGGGGGACAAAAAAGACAAAACCAACCCCAAGTAAATCTGATTTTCCAATGCAATAGTTTTCTTTGTGAAAAAGTATAAGAAGCTATGGCTGCTTGACCTAGTGGTTAGGAGGCTGACCGAGTGTCTGGGGTTGATCCCCAGCTCCAGCTTCGGACTCCAGCTTCCTCCTATTGCAGATTCTGACGGTGATGGCTCAAGTCATTGGATTCCTGCCACCCCTGGGGGACACCTGGATGGAGTTCCCAGCTCCTGCCTTGAGTCTGCCTCTCTTTCTGTGTCTCATAAATAAATAAACAACATTGTTAAAAGGCAAACCAAAAGTAGAGTATGTTGGATTTTCTAAGACCTCTCAATATTTTCTCTGAAATGAATTAAGACCCTGTTGCCCAGTTGAACACCTGAGCCTAGTGTGGGCTGCTCCGGCCAATCACAGCGTCTCGTGGCTTGCCGCCATTCAGCAATGGAGTGTTACACTCTGCAGTGAAACTTGTCGCTGAACTTATCTGACCTTTAGCTGGTAAGCCGGAATTGCTTGCTGTCTCGCTTCCACCAGACTAATAGCACTTTTGAGTCCAGCTTAGGTTATCACTTGACATCCTTGAAATCCATTTCTAAGGTAAAATGGAAGCCTAATTGGGAAAAAAAAATCAATTTTTAATGAAACAAGTCTGATGCCAGATTTTATTATGCCATCCCCACTCACTGTTAAAACTGGGGCCTAGCCACCTCATTAAAATAAAAAAGTGTATAAGTCTTTTTTTTTTTTTAATCAATTTGTGAGCTCCCTGGGAATATTTGTGTAAGGAAATGTGGAGGTAGTGACGCAACAGCTCTGTTATATGTTGGCTATTTCTGTTGGTTTCTGTTGTTTTTAAAACCTGTAAAATGGAGGCATTAAGCTAAATGATATAAAAATGCTCTTAAAATTTGCCAATGTCTTTGTGAATCAAAAACTAAAAGGAAGCCCTTATAAGTATATACCAATAAGTACATCAGGGCAGATAATTCATATACTGTGGGAAATTGGCTTCTACCTCGCATTGAATATATTTTCAAAGAAAGTAGGACTCCTGACAGTTGTTATAGCACCTGGAAGTCTTGCAAAGTTCTCTTTAGTCTGGAAAAAGCAATCCAGAGGCCTAAGAATTAGACTTTTGGTGAAGAGATGCCAAGGCTCAGATTGTAGGTGGGACTGGGCTGTTAGGGCATCACTGGACTGGAACAGTTAACTTCCTCCTTCACCTGTTGAAAAATTATGAGAAGACTAAAGCTCTCTAAGGTTCCTCGTAGCAGCAATAATCTGTCAACCTTTGATTCTAAGGGTTTCTAGGACTGGATGACACACTTATCAGTCTCCTTCAGCACAGTTTATCTGTGGGCATGACATTGTGGGTAGCGAGGCAAAGATTTTGCTGGCCAATGGTTTCAAAGGACTAACAAGAAACTACATGTAAAAACTTCCAAGCAAAATACATATCAAGTGTCTCCAAAGTTCTGATCCATAGCTAACAATGATGTATACACCTTTTCATTCCTGAAGAACATTCTTATGGAAATCAATGAAATCTAGTCAAGCTATTTCAATTGGACACACCAATTGTCAGAGCACACATCACGGAGGGTTTAAAAACAATCCAATTTTTATCTTATGAATAGCAAAGCACTTACCTTGGAGACAAAAGATGCTAAAACAAACAGGCATTTTTGCAATATATACTGTGCTATGTATTTTAAAATAGTCTTAAAAGATTTTGGAGATGAAATGAGGTTTTATGGTGTCAATCTATATTTAGCTTCTGGCTCCTGGTAAAAATAAAATAAAAGAACAGCAATTGGGAGTTTTGGAAAATATCCATAAAAACAATTTGTTTACTGAGTAAATAAATAGTAGACAGTTAAAAATTCTCTGTGGGCTAGCTGAGAAAGTGACTCAAAGAAATTCGAGATGGAAGGGGCTTGTTTTATTATTGTTCTCTACGGGATGTTTCCTTGGGTTCTCTCCTTCTGGATTAAAAGTCAAATGACAATAACACTAACAATAAATTACATATGGCCAGTGCCTTGTGAGCAGTAGACATGTAAGATTCACATTGAAAGTGGTCCTTTGGTTTTATGACTTTCTTGGAGCCACCTAACAGCTGATGAGGAGAATTACCACAATAAAGGTACTTCACTAAATGGAGTGGGTCTAATCCCACGATTCGTCCTGAAGGCAGCTTGTTTTGGGTGCAATACTAAGGTCAATTTTCATTGTGGAATTATATATGTAAATGAAATTAATCACATTATAATGATATGTAATATTAGATATTACAAAATTACATTGCCTCTTTCATTGTAACCTCTTCTATAGAATAGAGAATCTCACCTTTCACTTCTTATGTTAATTCTTTTTATAATTTAGTTGGGCTATTTTCTACATGGTTCCTCTGACGTGTCCTGGCTTGGGAGAGTACAGAAACATAGGACATAGAGACCCACTTCCAGTGTCAAATAAGACAAATGGAGGGATTTCATGGCAAAACATTTGTATGGGCGAGAGAAGAGTTGGCATAAATAAATCTGTCTGAACAGAAAGGCAGTTAGGCAAGTTATTCACTGCAGATGGGTTAATGCAAAAAGCCAAACAAACAAAGCAGGACAGAAGCATGTGGGTAACTCACTCTCCAACTCTTATAATAAATAAATTACGTTAAGCCATGTATATAGCCACAGGGGTTTTGTTTTTATTTTACAGCCTGCCTTTTATCCCCTGGCTACTTGCAGGAGAAAAGAAAAAATCAACTCTCTTTGCTACTCTTCCATTATGGCTGCTTTGTTTCTCTTGAGTGTTTGGGCTTCTGTATATTTGCAGGGATTATTTCTCAATAGAGCAGTTGGGGTTTACACAGTCAAGGAATTGCCATTTCCAACGCGGCTCAGTCACCGCAACATGGCTGGCCTGCTTGTGTGCTGTAAAAGGTGGAATACACACTGGCTGGTTGTTATAGAAGGGGCTGTTTGTGGCCCATAGGAACAGGAAGATTGCAGCCCCGGGCCATGGTTGAGCTTCGGGAGGGGACACCTCACTGTCCTCTAACTATCTCAAGACTCAGGTCACTTGCTGGGCTGCATTCTGTGTTTCCCTACACAGGGGACTTCCTCTGGGTCTTGGCTAACGCACAGGAATTTGATGTTTAGAAAGTCACTTTCCTGTCCTTATAAACAACTTCACCATAATAACCTAGCTTCTGGCACCAGAGGTTCATTTAAATTTTGCTCAGCTTGGTTTACCATTAAGATTTAATTAGTAAACTCATTACAAAGACAGGAAATCTCTGACTTTCCCCTAATTCTCTTTCAGACCTTAGCAAGGACCCAGCCTGTCCCTTTGACTTTTGGACATTTGCACAAAGTTTTCTCTAAACATTGTTATTTATGTTACTGTAAGTCCCAGATAAAATACTGTTCTGTGCCTTTTGAAAATTGATGGAAGTAGCCTAGTCACTTAGAATTTAGGGTTTCAAGTTCTCTATTTAGAAAATACGCCCTGTTTGTGTTTTTGAACTTTCCAAGTCTGTTTGTATCCTCTCAACTCTTCTCAAACAGTAGAAATAAGGACCAAGATCGGGGGTTGGGAGAAGCAATGACAAGGGGACAAGGAGTGAAAACAGAAATATAAGTACTACCTGGTGACGCCCTCTAAGCAATCCATAGCACTTGGGCGGGCTCTCTTGCTGCCACTCAGAAGCCGTGACAGGAGGGAGAGCAGAACTTTAACTCGGTGGCCAAGGTGCAGTATTCATACTTGTGTTTTGCTGATCAAGAGCAGCAGCAATGGGGAAGCATTCACCAAAGAATTCAAAAGAAGGAAGGGCAAAATGCACACGCCCTCAGCTGACACTGAGCTTTGCTGTGTTAGAATCCAGGACTGAAGCATCGAGAGCTGGTAACAGCTTCATTGCACAAAGCTAGATGAATTCATCCTGAGAAAAGGAGGCCCCTTCAGGGAAAAGAGAGACTTTTGGATGCAAGCTTAAGTGTGATTGATGCCATAAGACTCACATGAAAACGTTTTACTTTGACCACACAATGATGATGATAAGACATTTAAAAGAGAAATTTCGTTTTCCTTCCAAATATCTCTTATTTTGTTTCAGCTTACGTCCTGCAAGCAGCTGAAGCCTTTCATGTGGTCTCTGGTCCTGATGGAAGGTTTTACATGCTTGGATGAGCAATTCCTCTCCAGAAATTCAATATTTTAAAACCTACCCATGAATAGCAACCATAAGCATGGATGTTGTGGAGCAATAGGTTAAGCCATGGCTTGGGAAACCCACATCCCATATCGGAGTGCCTGGGGTAGAGTTCCACATTTGCTTCTGATGCAGTTCCCTGCTAATGCACATCCTAAGAGGCTGCAGGTGATGGCTCACGTATGTGGGACTCTTCCCACACATATGAGAGACTGGGGTGGAGTTCCTGGCTTCTTGGCTTCCACCTGGCCTAGCACTGGCTGTTGTGGGCCTTTGGGGAGTGAATCAGCAGATGGAAAATCTCTCTGTGTCTCTTTCTCTCTCTGTTGCTCTGTCTTTCAAATAAATAAAAATAAATAAGTAAACTTTAAAAAAATAGTGGCTACCAGTTGTCTCTGATTTCAGATATGTATTATAAGTGAAGAATTAAAGATTTTTAAAAATCAATGTAACTGTTATGAGGGGGCCTAAGTTGCTAGTGATTTCTGTGCTCTTACTAAGTTTTTGCTCCAACAGAGGAAGAAAATATGGATCAGCAGCCCTTGTCTAGACTGTTGAGGAACAACTTACTATTTTATTCCTTTTAGTATTTTTGTTGTTGTTGGTGGTGGTGTTGTTGCTCTGTTTGTTCTACATAAGACCACTGGTTGAACTCTGTAATCAATACACAATCATTCTTAGGCGTTTAAAATTAACAGAAAAGTGATCTACGTTAAACATAGGAGTGGGAATAAGAGAGGGAGGAGATATATAGGTTGGCACATGCTCACTCGGACTTACCTCCAATGGTGGAACTAGAAATGTGCCAGGGGATTTCAACTCAATCTTACCAAGGAGGCAGGTACCAATGCTAGCGCACTTGGTAAAGTGATAAGTATAAATACACAACCGATCAAAAAGATAGGGTATGTGTCGAAGAGATTTCACAAATAAGACCAGTGTAAGCAAATAATGAAGGAAAGAATTAAAAGGGAGAGAATGATCCTGAGGGGGAAGCAGGACACACAGCAGACTCATAGAATGGCAAATGCCCAAAACAGCACTCCTGCCTCAGAATCAACCCTTGGGACATTCGGATCTGGCTAAAAGGTCCATGAGAGTCTCACAGGCATGGAAAGCCATGACACAGTGGCAAAAAACAATCTAAATGAAAGACCCTGGTGAACAAGACCCCAGTAGAAGGAACAAGCCATCAAGGAGAGAGGCGCCTTTCTCTGAAGGGAGGAAGGAACCTCCACTGTGACACGGCCTGGACTAAACAAGTTCAGAGTCGGTGAACTCAAGGGGCTTCCACAGCCTAGACAGCCCATAGCAAGAGTCTCGGGTGATTGCTGACGTCATAAATAAGAGTGCCAACTGTTAAATCAACAACGGGAGTCACTGGGTACATGCTCCCCACGCAGGATCTCTGTCCTTAATGTGTTTTACTATGAAACTTAAAAACACTACTAGTGGAACAATACCCTATACCTTGTGCGGTTGTGTGAGTGCAGCCTGTTGAAATCCTTGCTTAGTACATACTAAGTTGATCTTCAGTATATGAAGGTAATTGAAAATGAAACTCGATAAAGGGCGGGATGGGAGAGGGAGAGGGGAGGGCCATGGGAGGGAGGGAGGTTGGGGGGGGAAGCCACAACAATACAAAAGTTGCACTTTGTAAATTCACATTTATGAAATAAAAAATTAAAAATTAAAAAAAAAGAAAATATGGATCAGAAAGTCTAAGTGACTTTTTGGAGGTCACACAGCAAATTTGTAGGCAAGGTATAAATAAGATTTGTCTGTTTGTTGGAATGATATTCAGAGCCCTGAGCAATCTCAAAGGGAGAAGTTGTTTGTAGTGGTAAAAGTCCACTTTCAAATACTGAAAGGTGTTTCTCTGGAGCATTCTCTAAACCCCATGTTCTTGACAGCTTTTAGAGGCTGGGGAATGACCCTGAGGAGAGAGTAAACCCAACCCTTTTCTCTGGGAAGGCTCATCCAGAATGCTGCGGGAAATGTTCTGTCCCAAGGAAAAATCAAGCTCGGCTTGGCACAGGGGCTCAGACAGAGCCCAGGACTGGAAAGGGTAGCAGTCAAAGTGGAGAGCCACTTCTGACGTCAGTAGGCACCTCAACTGCACAGTTTCTAATAATTCTGGAAGCTAAAAATAGTGACCTTTTCTCCCCCTCGCCTTAGCCCTAGGTTTGGAAGTGGGCGGGATCCATGTGGGAACACAAAGCTGAGGCCATGGTAGAGTTTCAACTCTTGCTTAGAGGTGCTGGGGACAGGTCCGGTGTCCACAGACAGATCCAGTGAGAGTTTGATGAGGAGGCTGACGGTGCCACTGTCAACACTGTGTAGGGAGCCAGGAGAGGAGCCAGAAATTCTAACAGAACTGTTGGGAGAAAGAGAGAGAGAGAGAGAGAGAGAGAGAGAGAGAGAGAGAGAGAGGAAAAGCGACATAATGAGGACACAGAGGCACATAAAACTCCCAGGAAAGCGTCAGCACGGAGGGGTATGTGACTGGCCGCAGAGGTCACCGTTTTCAATTGGGGTTTCATTGAATGACAGTGCCATCATCAGAAACCACAGCAGATGTCCCCAGGAGCTCCCTAGAGAACCGCAGAAGTAAACACAGGGGGAGAGAGAGAGAGAGATGTGAGCCCCGAGTCCCCTCATGTCTCTGGATAAGGAGTTCTGCTTCGGAAGGTACACTAAAATACATACATTATATATATTTTTTTTTGGAAGGAGACTTTAGCAGTTATCAGGACATGAGAATGAAATGCAATGCACAAACTTGACCAAATCTCATATGGAAAATAATAGCTAAAAAAAAATTCCCAGTATAATCAGGAATATTTACATAGTCAATTATGTTATAGATTTAGGATTTCCCTAGGTGCGATTGTATTATAATAGTTAAGAGAAGATTACCTTTATTCTTAGGAAATACACTCTAATGTTGGGTTGAAGTTATTGATGCCTGAAACTTAGGAAACAGTTTGTGTGTGTGTGTCTGTGTGTCTGTGTGTGTGTGTCTGCACATACTTAAACAGAGGCCAGTTGAAAAAATATCGAAATTCCTAGGTTTCTACCTAGAGAATTGGTTAATACTGTGAGCCTTTGACACTATTCGTAGGCTAAATAAGAACAGTGAACACTAATGCAATATTTGCTCTGTGCCAGGCCCTTCCCCAAGATCGTCATATATCTAGTATACATCGTCATCTGTCTCTAAGTTGTAGACAGGTAAGCTACTCACACTCCTACAACGTTCACACTAATGGAGCTGGGATTCAGGTCGCAATGGTCAGATGCCAGAGTTTTGCTTTTTAATGACTATGGTATGCTTCCTTTCTACCTTTTACACGTGCAGGTGAACAAAGAGTAACTATTATTTATGTTGCATCAAAGTCTAGAAGTCCCGGTTGGGACCCAGGGAGGGAACCCGTTTTCAGAAATGATTGACGAAATGAAAGGGACATACACTTAGAAGGGAATGATTGCTTAAGCAACTCTCAGCATCAAATGGGAAGTCACGAGATCATCACCTTTAGGGAAGAAACTTAGGAGCTAGTTCTACAAAGGCAGGAATGAGTATTAAAAGCGTTCTGTCAAAACATACATCCCCAGTCAAGTCAATGGAGATGTTTTAGCAATATTCTTTGCTTGTGTGTGTTGACAGACAGAGGGCAGGTGATGACCACTGGGAAACTACACAGAAGTTCATGAGAATAGTATATTTGTCTCATTTAAAAAAAAATCTTTATTTATTTATTTTTATTTTGTTTGTGCTGGTTCAAGCCCCAAATGGCTGCAATGTCCTGGACTGCTCCAAGCCAAAGGTAGAGCCTAGAATTCCAGTCAGGTCTTGACCTTTTAATTTTTTTCCTCCTCTTAATGTTTCGAGTGGAGCAGAGACTTGAGAAGTTGTACCATTCTTTCTGCTTTTGCTTGAGGCCCAGAGTTAGAAGCTACTCCAACATTGAGGCTTGTTGTTAAACTTTAATTTTAAGCTCAGAGCAAAATTGACAAAGGCCCTTCCTAAGGACCATCTCAGCAAGCCATCTTGTCAGTGCAGTCTGTTTTCAGTGCTAAGTTCAACTTGAACGTTCCTCAGTCTCCATTCTGAGGCTCCTCTCATATGCTTTATCTGAACTGTAGCTTCCAAATAGGACTTTTGAATAAAGACTGCTTGGATAAAGGTTGTGCTGTGTTTTGACCCAATAGGACCATCAATTCTTGTGTAGAGCTTTGTGGTTCAGTATCTGCTTTAATGCTCACAACTATTCAATGAGGCGGATATAAATACTACTCCTCTTTTTTCAAGTTCTGATTATGCAATATTTCTGCAGGTTTTGGGAGTAGGGAGATATGACACTATACAACAGTTAGATTATCCTCAAAAATTTTAACAAGGTTTATTTTTGTATTCGAAAGGAAGAGAGAGACAGAGACAGAGAGAGAGAGACAGAAAGAGATATCTTTCATTCACTGGTTCACTACTCAAATGGTAACAACCAGCAGGGCTGGGCTAGGCCAAAGCCAAGAGACTGGAACTCTCTCACTCAGGTGGTGGGGACCAAGTACTTGGGCCATCATCTGCTGCCTTCCCAGGCACATTAGCAAGGAGCTGGCTCAGAAATGGAGCAGGCAACACTCAGCTGGCAGTACTCCAATATGGAATGCCTGCGATGCAAGTGGCATCTTAACCCTTTGTGCCACAACGCTGGCCCTATCCTCCAACTTTTGCTACTTATTTTATATTATGAGTGGTCTTCTCAATCAGTTACGTAATCAAATATTTACCTAATGTTCTTTGTGAATGGAATAAAAATGCTTTGGAAGATAAAAATAGAGTAAAAATGAAACAGTATCTGACATTGAGGATGGCAACATTGAGTAGTCGTTTGTTATCCATAAGTTCTTCAGTCAATGGCTGAAAGTGTACTGAAGCCCATATTTACTGTTTTTCCTATAAATACATACTTATGACATAATGTAATTGATAGTTTAGACAAGTAAGAGAGTACAACAGTAATTAATAAAAGAATAGAATAATTTTAACAATATATGGTAATAAAAATGTGCAAATATGTTATCTTTTGCTCTTTTTCTTTTTTTTAAGATTTATTTATTTATTTGAAAGGTAGAGTTACAGAGAGGGAGAGGCAGAGGCAGAGAGAGAAAGAGACTAAGACAGAGATCTTCCATGTTCTGGTTCACTCCCCAAAGGGCTGGGCCAGGTGGAAGCCAGGAACCAGGAGCTTCTTCTGGATCTCCCACATAGGTACAGGGACCCAAGTACTTGGGCCATCTTCTGTTGCTTACCCAGGTTCATTAGCAGGGAGCTGAATTGGCAATGGAGCAGCAGGACTTTATTTGTTGCCCACAAGGGATACCTGCACTGCAGACAGCGGCTTGCCCCCTATGCCACAGTGCCAGCACCTTTCTTTTCCAAAATAGTGTAATTTCTCATTGTCCTCTAGTAGTATTGTCAGAATGTAGATTGTGGGAAACTGCAATCACAGAAAATCACAAACTGTGGATAAGAGAGGATTTCTGTAGTTAGAATGAAAGCATGTGTAGTTTTCAAAAGATAATGAATTAAAGTGTTTAAGGCAAATGACAGAAAGTGATTTATATTTAAATCTTTTGAACACTTACTCTATTCCAGGTACTATTTATTCCAGCTGCTAGGAATTTAAGAGTGAACAAAAGAGGCAAAAGTTTGGCCTCTTAGAGCTGATGTTCTAGATAGCAAGAATAATAATAACTAGGATACATTTTTAAAAATGTAGTATGTTAGTGACAAGAACAAAAAGGAAAAACATCAAGCAGGAGGGGATAGTAACTGCTGAGGCTGACAGTGGTTAAAATTTTTTTCATAAACTTACTTTATTTATTTATTTATTTGAAAGGCAAAGAGGCAGAGAGAGAGAAAGAGAGAAAGAAAGAGATCTTTCATCCGCTGGTTCACTCCCCTGAGGGTCACAATAGCAGGAGCTGCACCGATCTGAAGCCAAGATCCAGGAGCTTTCTTTAGGTCTCCCATGTGAGTGCAGGGGCCCAAGGACTTGGGCCATCCCCTACTGCTTTCTCGGGCCATAGCAGAGAGCAGGATTGGAAGTGAAGCAGCCGGGACTTGAACCCTCACCCATAGGGGATGCCGGCACTGCAGGCAGAGGCCTTACCTGCTACACCACAGTGCTGGCTCCAGTGGTTAAAATTTGCAGCAGGATTTCCTAGGCAAGCCCCACTGAAGCCAGTTATGTAGCAACCTATGGAAAGAGAAATTTCAGGTGGAGGGAACAGACAGGACAGAGGCCATAGGAGGAGCATCTCAGAAGCCTGAGAAGGAAGGCAGAGGCAAAGCGACTGGAGTGGGTTGGTGAGGGAGGATTTCGGAGGAGGAGAAATCAGACAAATAACTGAAAACCAGATCTTGCGGGGCCAGTTGATCACGGCAAGGGCTTTCCAATTTACCCTGAGTGAGATGATTCTGAGCAGGGCAGTGGCATAATATGACTTGAATGACAGCAACGGTGGAAGCAGGGGGACCAGCACATAAGATCTCTCTCTCTCTCTCTCTCTCTCTCTCTCTCTCTCTCCCTCTCTCTCTCCCTCTCTGTGTGTGAACTTTTTATGTATTTTATTTACTCAGTCTGGGTCTCCCGCTTGAGCCATCACTGCTGCTTCCTATTGTAGTCATTAGCAGGAGCTAGAACTTGAACCTAGCCACTCCAATTTGGGATGTGAGTGTTCCAAGCAACATCTTAACTGCTGTGCCAAATGCCTGCTTCAATGGTGATTTTAAATCAATAAGAAAGTGAGGCTGGTGTTGTGGTGCAGTGGATTAAGCCATTGCTTGTGATGCCCACATACCATTTCAGTGTGCTGGTTTAAGACCTGGCTGCTCTGTTTCTGACCCAGTTTGCTGCTAACATGCCTGGGAAAGCAGCGGGTGATGGCCCAAGTACTTGGACTCCTGCCATCCATGTGGGAGACCAAAGTGGAGTCCCTGGCTCCTAGCTCCTGGCTTCAACTTGGTCCAGACCAGGCTGTTGTGGCCATTTGGGTAATGAGCCAGTGGATGGAAGTTTCTCTCTCTCCCTCTCCCTTTCCCTTTTCCTCTCCTCTCCTCTCCCCATCTCCTTGTCTGCAACTCTGCCTTTCAAATAAATGAAAAAAAAAATAAACTCAAGTACATGTACTTTTCTCCTGTTGTACTCAGATGCATGGGTGCAATGATGGAAGAGCTGAGTTTAACCAGGGTTGATTTTGCTAAGTGAGCATGATGCAGGCGAAATGAGGTGTATCTAAGAGAATGATTTTAATGAGTGTCCACAGAGCTAAAGTGGGCATGGAAAGAACTTAGAGCATGAAAAGGATTAGGAAAATAAATGGGTGGGAGAATCGATACCACAATTGAGAACTGAGGTATTAGGAGTGGATCAGAAAGAAAGAAATTACTAGTTGAGAAATGGGCTGCTTGAAATTAAAATAATTGTTAGGGGATTTCAGCTATTGATTATGACATGTTTAAGGGTGTGTCTGTGCTTGAAAGGATGGTGGGAATGAACTGACTGGAGTAGAGGGTGTTAAGGAACTGAGAGCAAAAGATCATCCATGAAGATATTTAGATGGGTAAGAATTGTGAGAGGACTTTGTTGGAGAGGGTGATACTTGACAAAGGACTGAAGTCTTTAAGAAATTGACTGGGAGTGGGGAGCAGGGCTGAGTAGGTGAGTGCCATGAAGAAGGTAATTGCTTGCATACAGAGGGGAGAGAGAAGTGCTTGCAGACGGTTGAATGTGACTACCAGCAGACATAGTGAAAGGGTTTCCAAAGACATGGATGGGTAATCCAAAGAGGCTAGAGAAGGCCAAGCTTAAGTTGAATGGCAATCAGAATCCAGGAAAAAAGGTTGGTATAGGAGTTCCTAGCTCCCTATTTGATGTAGGAAGTAAGATTAGCTCTGAAGGTCCCAAATCAGAAACAGAGAGGGAGGCTGTGGTGCTGAGGGGAGGGGCATGAAGGGAGAGTTTCCAGGAGTATGCCGTGTTCTGGTTCCCACCCAACTCCTTGTGATTCCATCAGATGGAGATGTAGAATCTTGAAGAGACGCTCTTACTCCAACTTGGAAGCTCTCTGTATTCCTCCAACAGGGGCCTGCCTAGGGATTCTGTCACTCAACTTCTAGGCAAGTGCTTGCTCATGTGTCCCTGAGCCTGCCAAAGGCCAATCATTCCTTCAACTCTGAGCCTGCTCCAGGTTCCAAGGTGCCACTGGAGGCTGGGTGCTCTCCAATGAAGACACGTTAGTCCCTGTCCAGTTTCCACTGTGAGCTTTGCAAATGGTCCCTGATGCTTTCCCACCTTTTCATTTCACCCCCAATACTCAATCCAGTTCCAATTTGGGAAGGAATTCTCTATCTCTCTCTAATTAAATATGCAGCATATTGTGCCCCATTCATCTCTAGAACAGGGTGATGGAATGAGCTAGTGTGACAGACTAGAGGCCAGGGGTAGAGTGAATGGTGTTACCTTCCTCTCTTCCCTTATCAGTGGTATTTTCTTTTTTAAAATGAAAAATTATTTATTTGAGAGGGAGGGAGGGGTGGGGGAGGGAGAGAGAGAGAGAGAGAAACATGCTCCTGTCTGATGGTCTACTCTCCAAATGCCCACAATGGCCACCACTGGGCCAGGCCAATGTTGGGAACTCAGCCTTCCATGTGGGTTCAAGTACTTCAGCCATCACCTGCTGTTTCTAAGGATGCAGTGGAAAACTGATATCTGGAGTGCAGCCAGGACTCAAACCCAGGCACTCCAATATGGGATCTGGGTGTCCCAAACAGCAACAGTAACTGCCTGGCCAAACATCCACCCCTAATGATATTACTTCCAAATCTTGGTCACAGAGAACCAACTTCCCAGAGCCAAGAGGGCCATTCTTTGTTCAAGGATTTCTAAGTGGCTGAATCCTCATGTAAGCTTTTAAAATCCATTTGCAGGAAGTAATAATTCATTTCCTCATTTTTATTATTCAAAGAAAGTAAAATTGAGTGTGCAATAATGAGAGCAAACAGTGTTTGGGAAACAGCAGACAACAATAAGTAATAGTAAACTAATTTATTTAATAATATGGTGAATGGTTTTAGTTACATCATGTATCTTCTTCAAAAGCAATATAGCTATCTCTGAGAGGCTCTTTGAACTGTTGAATAGAGTCATCAAGCTCCCATTAAGATTTTGGGATTTCAAAGATCCCCAGTTAGAGAGTCCCTGTGGTATAATTTAAATGTATAAACAGAACACATTCTCTTATATTACTGAAGAATAGATCTTCATATTCTTTAGTTGCCCCGAAGGGACCTGACAAAGATGCAGAGGTCTATATTTGAGGGGTTGAAAGGAAAAGGGACATCATGAGAGCATTAAATCATTAGGGATAGGCTTAACAGATATGGCTACTCAACTGAAAGCCTTGAGAGAAAATCAACTACTAACAAGGCAGGAGATAAGAAGCAAATTTCACCCACTTTATTATATGTTGCTGAGTAGCATCTTTTTATGTGTAGGCCTAGAAACTAATAGAAAAGTCTATAGGTCTGCTGTTCAATTCCTCTCAGATTATCACCAAAATCATGACTTGTGCTCTGTGACCCAGCATGAATTTGAATATTTGGAAGTATGGCTACAGTCTTACTAAAGTTTGTTCTTATCAAGTTGTGATAAATGACAAGGTGCTTTTGTTCAAGGAATATTCTAAGGAGGAATCTCCAACTTGGACTGGGTATTAGAGTGGGCAAAGCAGTCATATTTGGATATTCATCTTGGAGAAGCATTTCTTTTGCTTTATTGAGGCGAAATTGATATATTAAAAAGCTGCATATGTTTACTGCATAAAACTTGATGAGCTTGCACAAATGCACACAGCCATGATACTATCCCAACAATCAAGGCCATACATTTCTAAAATCTCCAAACACTTTCTGTGTCCTTTTGAAATTAAGTTTATATAATTTTTGTGTTAAGAATTTTCACAAGAGATTTACCCTATTAACAAATTATATTAAAGTTAAAAAAAATTATTTGAGAGACACACAGAGAGAGAGACAGAGCTCCCATCCACTCCCATCTACTCCCCAGATGCATGCAACCACTAGTGATGGGCCAAGGCCAAAAGCCAAAGTTGAAGCCACCATCCAGGAACTCAATCCAGGTCTCCCACATGGTGGGCTGAGATTATTTAAGCCCTTGGTGCCTCCCAGGGGCTGCATTAACAGGGAGCTGGAGTCAGGAGCAAAGGCAGGTATTGAACCCAAGCACTGTGGTGTGGGAGGTAGGTGTCTTAGTTGCTAGGCCAACTGCTGGTTCCCCCAACAAATTTTGAAGTGCACAATATTGTGTTGTTATTTGTGGACATTATGACAATCACAAATCTATTTTTCTGCTTCTGTGAGTTTGACTATCTTAGATACCTACACTGAAGTGGATTCACAGAGTATTTGTTTTTCTGATTCTAGCTTATTGTACTTAGCACAATGTCATCCACATTGTTGCGAATGATAGGATTTCTTTCTTTTTTTAAGGCTGGATAGTATTTCATTGTACTTATACACCATCTTTTAAACATCCATCTGTAAGTGGACACTTGGACTGTGTATACACTTGAGTTATTGTGAAAGTTATTGTAATGAACATGGGAGAACAGATATATTTCAGAGAGTCTGCTTTCAAATCTTTTGGAGATTAACCCAGTAGTGATATTGTTGAATCATATGGAAGTTTTATTTAAATTTTACTGAAGGACCGACATGTTATTTTCCATAGTAGCTACACCAAAATGGTGTCATGATGATGTAATGGTGGAAAAGTACCTTCCTACATTCAATGTACAAGGGTTTTAGTTTCTCCATATCTTAACATGTGTTGTCCTTTGGAGAAGTATTGATTCTTAATTTAGATATCTTTCTTGAAAAAAGTTAAAAAAAATGTTGCCTTCATTGAACAAATCACACAAAGTCGATCTTTATCAAACTGACTTGGCACGAAGAAGGGATTCTCCACCTAGAGGACATAGTTCCAACAGAGCAGAGTGTTGGAATCTGAGCAGAGGAAAGCATGAGATTTTTAACTTTTATAGAAAGAGGGAAGGAGGTAGGAGAAAACAAGATTCAATAAAATGGATCTAAAGCCGAGCAAAGTTTCCTAACAGAATATTTAAGAATATATTGGGAAGGGGAGGTGGAAAGTAGCTGTTTCTTGCTTACTGGAAAGATGGAGTAAGAATAGATTAGCTTGAAACATCCAGAGGTTCACAACACTGAAGCCTGAGCTGTTCTGGGGAGCAGAGTGTGTCACTACAACCAACATTCTGTCAGTTTGGATGTTGGTTAGAGGCCACTGAACTCTTTTGAATTCCAAGAGTTCACCCCTGGACTAATTGTGGTGAAGTTTTTCAAAAGAACATTTTGCCACCTTCTCAAATTCTGCTTTTTTTTTTTTTTTTAATTGTTGCAGTTCTTGTCTGTGACTCGTGTGTTTAACCCTTGAGGAAACTCTTCATTTCTCAAATTGCATAGGCTTGTGTCATAGAAAGCTCTGGAAAGAATTTTACCTGATCCTGTGTCACCTGTGTTAGGTTAGCCTTTGAGAGTATTTCCTTTGATTCTTCACTTTGCTTTACATTTGCTTTTGGGGACAGAAAAGGTAACTGTCCAAACTACTTCTCACTCCAAGGTGTGACCAACACTGTGAAACAAAAATTTTTAATGAAATTCCTCAATTAAATGCAGCTTCCCTAACAGCTATTATTTCTAACCCGATGAACCTGTGGGTCTTGATGGTCCTCTCAGCTACGAATAAAACTGATTTGTTGCAAGGAGAGAGCAATCACTACTTAAAATATTGGAATGTTGGGGGAAATCTTGATTTTTTGGAAATGGTGAATGATGGATTTTTCAAGATCTGGGGTCCCTTCAGGATGTGGGGCTAACCCTCAAGGGAAACAGCTCCATGCGTGGAGGTTCTCAGTGAACAATGACTGCCCACGGGGCCTCCTGATGACTTTTGTTTTCCTAAATCTAATCCCGTGATAAACCTCTGGTTTCCTACACTTGACGTGCCTCTCTTTTACTAGTCCCAAATCCATCAGACGCATTGTGGTGGGCTCATTGTGAACAAACACGACTGACAGTTTCCTTCCTCAAAGTAAACAGGACCAGTACTTAGCCACAGTTCAAAGGGTTTATCACCCCCATGTAGCTATTCTTTTCAGGTGGGTGAGTAGGGCCAGCTCTAACTTCTAACTAAACTCCTTTTTGCGCCATCGACATTCCTAGTTTTTACTAGGAAGAAAAAGTACTGCAGGATGACAGAATCAGTGGCCTGGCCTCACAACCCCATTCTTTCACTGCTTTCTCATTGCATTAAGTGTCACTCGCCCATCCTCCTTGAATTTTGTTGCCACTTATGAACACACTTAATGGCAGCGGTGGCCTTGTTTCTGCCCTTGTGGACATTAGATTTCTCTCTGTTTTAACTCTGAGGAAATTTCTCCTAATCCGGTCAACACGGTATTTTCTTCGGCCTTCTTTCTTCTCATCTCATGGTTTCTGTTCTGTTGGTTCACTGGGGGAAAGATCGAGACTCGAGGAACCTCCCCTGGCAGAGGGGCCTC
This sequence comes from Lepus europaeus, assembly GCF_033115175.1. Classification (NCBI taxonomy): domain Eukaryota; kingdom Metazoa; phylum Chordata; class Mammalia; order Lagomorpha; family Leporidae; genus Lepus; species Lepus europaeus. Next base: position 73,246,703 of record NC_084840.1, on the reverse strand, counting down.
CCCTGGCAGAAGGGAACATTGAAGGTGTATGATGTCATGCCAAGTGCTCAGAAAGGACACTCTGGGAAAACAATGTCCCCCCGTCCAGCAGGAATCCACGACTGTCAGAATGAGGACGAGTTCTCAGGCTCTGCAGAAGACAAACCGTTCATATTTCCCATTGTTTCTTCAGGCACTTGCTTCCTTCTGTTTACTGCAGCTTTGGTAAACCAATGAGTCATGGTACCTATTTTTGAGTCCAAGTGACTTCCCTCTTCAGGTCCATTCCAAAAGCAGTCTCATCAGGGTTCTGAGCAGTGGCTCAGAGTTCTGAGTCTTCTTGGGGTTTGGCTCTATAGGCTGGGCCTCCTTTTGTAATATAGAAACGTATCTGAAGGAAAGGCCTTCAAGTGCCTTTTGGCTTCTTTGGTGGCACACTGCTTAGAAGCATTGAACCAAATCCCCTCTTTGCTTTGGGACTCTAAGCATCATGTTTGGGGCTTCATTAGCTGATTGTTAGTTTACTCTACTGGGGGGATTTTCTGAATACAACATCTACTATTAAATGAGGCCCTTTAGCATCCTGTAGGTAAGTGCTGTCAATAGCCAGGAGCGTGGGAAGGTGTTCTATAGGATGTTTTCCCAGGCAGGGGTTCTGGCCCAGGCCAGCAGAGTTTGGAGAGACCTGGAGAGGCTGTCCAGGGAGCTTTTCTGCCTCATGGGTTTAGGAAGAGGGATTCCTCTACAGAAAGCAGTAAGTGGGATGAAATAAGATGCACATTTTACATGCATGCTCTGTTTGTAAAAAGAGGAGATATATTTCATTTTCAGAAAAAGCACACTTTTTTTTTTTTTCTTTTTCAGGTTACAAGTACTGACCCAGGTTTATGTTTAACTGGCCAAGGAAAACACCAAATTGTTAGGGACCTTATTTCCTGAAGAGATCGAGCTTTGAGATGGCTTTCAGAAGGGGTAGGAGCTGATAGTTCTAGCTTGGGGGTTTTCCACTTCAAACCCTTCTTTTTTCCCAGGGCTATATTTATAGCACCCCATTGCTCTCCACCAATATCAAAATCTCATTTGGTTCTAGAAATTCTCTCCATATGTTTTCTATGACACATCAGAAAACCTGCGGGTTTGTCATCTCTTTGTCATTAACTTTGGGGAAATCATTTAACTTCTCCGTCTATAGTACACTATCTTCCATCTGTGAAGTAGGGAGAAAAAGTCTGTTGGGGAACCACAGAGAACTCTTGGTCAGCAGAGGAGGTGACATTTCACTTGCCCCTGAATGATGAGTAGACAGACCAGGGGAAGCGGGTAGGAATGAGAGAAGCGGGCTGGGAGGGGGTATTCCAGGCAGAAGGCATGCGTGAGTGAAGGCACTGAACAGAACAGGGAACCAAACATTTAAAGAAGTCGTGGATGGCCATGTGGCTGAGGCTAGAGTAGGCTGTGGGGCCAGGGCAGAGAGGGAGCCCAGCGGAAAGGAAGGGGGCAGACAAGGGAAACCAGATCTCAAGCTGCATGTGGAGTATTTTCCTAATTTGATATTAACCCAATAACAATATGGGGCTGCTGAAATGCTTTGGCAGGGAATTGGCTAAATGACACAATCCTCAAGCCATTGACATCAGAGAAGGTTGACTGAGGCGTGGAAAACTTTGGATTTCCTAGGCCCAATGCAAGCTTTAAAAACTATGAGGTAAACATAATATTGCCACATAAAACATATTTGCCAAATAAGGGCATTGATAAAAATAACAGGAAAATCTATTCTCATCATCGTCACCATCCTCTTTTTCATGTTTCCAAAGAGACGGGGACATTTTAACCATAAAGCCAAAAGGGAAAGACAATGTCAGAATAATGGAGATGGTTTATATTTAAGTGATCTGGCCTTATGAAGAAAAACTACATCGTTGTTGTTATTATTATTTTATTTTGACCTTGGGAAAGCTTTTTTCACAGCCTGGCATTCATTGGTGTGCTGGCTTTTGGAAACCACTGTCTAGGTAATTCAACGTATTCAGATCTCTGGAGGATGAGGAAAAATACTCTGCAGATGTAGATGACCTCGCCAGGGAGAGGGTGCTGTGCTGGAGTTGAGGGGGGTTGGTTTGAGGGGGGAGGAGGTCTCTAGGAAACTCCCTAAGAATGCCTGCAGCACAGTAGGCTCTCAGTAAATGCCATTTGAGGCTTAAGTTGAAGCTGGCCGCAATAGTAACAGCTAATCTCTACGTCATGAATATGCTGCATGCATTGCTTCATTGATCATTTTTGAGATAGATAAAAGAGGCGCACTCACTTACCTTTTGGCAGGGAAGGAAACAGGGCATCTGAGAGGCTAAAAGACTTGCAAAGTGAACGTTTGAACTCTTATCTGTTGACTTCAAGGAAAAGGAAGGGAAAATACAGTGAACGATGTCATAGTGAGAGATGAGTAGGTAGAGATGTAAAATGCAAGGGGTATAAACGGAGAGATTTAGTTTAGAGGAGAACAGGGAGAGAAAGAGAAGCACAGAGTAAAAGAATACTTTTGCTTCCTTATTTCCCTACTGCTTAACTAGGAGAGCGAATTGGCTGATTTATTGAAAGACAAAGTAAGATTTGTCTGCATTATGAATCCATCTACATGGATGGTATAAATAGAGCCTTTTGGGATTTAGCAAATCCTTTTACATTTTAACTATCTATTACTTATCTTGTCCCCAACTAACATTCAGAGCGAGACCAACTTTCTCACTCCCCCAGCATGTATTCCAACTGTCTCTCTCTTGTTCTTTGTGTATGTAGGTAAGTATTTGAAGGACAAAAACTAATTATTCATATGAGCTTTTCATCCCATGTGGCTACATCACCACACGGTGAGAGTCATGAGACAGGAAGAGATCACATGGCAAGAGAGAAAGCAAGAGAGACAGCCACACTTGCTTTGTGACAATCCATTCTTGTGAGAACTAGTCCACTCTGCAATTCCAGCATGAATCCTTTCCAAGGGTGACTCCCTGGTGACTTAGCCACATTTCACTAAGCTCTACCTCTCAAAGGTTCCACCACCTCTACCTCATCTCACTGAGGACCAAGATTCTAGCACAGGAAACATTTGGTGGCTCACTCAAACCATATCCCAAACCACAGGACATATTTGTATGGTAAACAATCTCTTTTTGTTTTGGTAGAATGGTGTTTTGTTTTAAATGTTGCCAATTCAGCTTCTGAATGGATATGTTCTGTAAGTATAAAATACACAGTTAATTTTGAAGACTTAATATGAAAAAGAATGTAAAATAACAACTTTTTATACAAACTGCATATTGAAGTACTAGTTTGAGTATGCTGGATTAAATAAAATATATTATTGACATTAATTCCCTCAATTTACTTTTTAAGATGATCTTTTAGGATGTGTTTATATGTTAGGTACAAAAGCAATGTAAATATGGGTCACACCAGTAGTTTCTTCAAACACTTTAAGGCAACATGAGAAAGCCAGATTTGTCTGACACATTTTGTCAATAAAAATTGAAATAAAGTGATAATCTTCATTGTGTCCAAACCTCTCTTGCTAGCATTTGTTGAAACAACACAGAGAAAAAAAAAATAACAAGGAATAACAATGTCAAAAGGTGAAACAAAAGAATTGCAAGACTATTAGTGTTTTAATGATTATGGCTTGAACAAGAAAGTTAGGGAAAGTGACGAATGAAGTCTGGATTTTAATGTGAGGGAGTTGATTGATTCTCTGTTTTAATTAATTCTCTCTGTTCTAGATACTGGCTATAAAGTAATACATTTCTTTTGTGACCTTTATGTTTGATCCATAGCCAATTATTTCTTCATCAATTAAAAAACAAAGTTGGCTTATACATTAGTCTCTATCTAATTTATCATGGTGTTGACAATAAATAATCTATCTAATTAGTTATTTATTCATTAAGAAAGCTCAGCAGCTCCATACACAAGTCTAGCTCTTTTTACACTGTAATTCTATTCAGAAGTGGTATGGAGAAATAAGCCCAGCTTTTGTGGAAATTCAGGCTATAAACACCAAATCCTTCTGGGAGTCCCCACCTGGGCAGGGTATAATGGATAGATCCTCTTGCTGTTTTTGGTGTTCAGACGAAGCTTGGTGAGGAGAAACAGTAAAACCCAACTTTCTGATGAAACTTTGAAATTCTAAGAAATTAGCTCTTAATGGGAGCAAGCATTTTTACTTTCTTGATGAACTATTTGAACTAATAGTAACATAGTATGCTCTTTGTATAAAATCCATGCACATGTCACAGATTGAACCAAGCCAGGTCTAAAATATTTGGAAAAGACATATATAAAATACAAATGAAAGCAGAAATGTAATATAGCAATTGTTTTACCCATCATTAATATTGCATTAGTTTATTCTAATCAAGCTAACGCTGCCTTAAAGTATACAGAAGAATGTGTATAGATTATATATAAATACTGTGTTGTTTAAGGGTCTTGAACATCCATGGATTTTGATATTCATGAAAATCAATCCCCCATGAATACTGAAGGAGGATTTCTAATATATCCAGACTATATGTGCTATAGCAATAGTATTTCAAGGCTATGGCCATGATCAGTAAGAAGGTGTTTTTTTTTTTTTTTTTTTTTGACAGGCAGAGTGGACAGTGAAAGAGAGAGAGACAGAGAGACAGGTCTTCCTTTGCCATTGGTTCACCTGCCAATGGCCGCCGCGGCTGGTGCGCTGCGGTCGGCACACCACGCTGATCCGATGGCAGGAGCCAGGTGCTTATCCTGGTCTCCCATGGGGTGCAGGGCCCAAGCACTTGGGCCATCCTCCACTGCACTCCTGGGCCACAGCAGAGAGCTGGCCTGGAAGAGGGGCAACCGGGACAGAATCCGGCGCCCCGACCGGGACTAGAACCTGGTGTGCCGGCGCTGCAAGGCGGAGGATTAGCCTATTGAGCTGCGGCGCTGGCAAGAAGTTTTTCTAAATGATCTTTAGCTCGCTCAACCCAATACTCCACGGTGTCTGCTGGTCACCATGGCTGACTTTCTGAGAAGCACCCATAACTAACTGAGTCTTTGCTTCTGCTGAGTGAAGACAGTTTACATGTGACACAAGTGGCTTCTGCTGTGCTTTCCACACCATCAGAAAAGTTGTGTTCTAAAGTAGCAGTGTGTCAAATGTCACGGAGAAATGGAAGGGCGAATGTCAGTCCACCCACATCTTGCCTCTTGAACAGTGGATTTTTGCCATTCTGTAGCTGACCGTCTTCTTGCATTTGGCACAATCTCCCTCTCCTTCCTTCCTTCCAACCTTTTCTACCATCCTTGACTGCTCCTTCTTGGGGTTCTCAGTCAACGCCTCTTCCATCTACAAGGTGGTTTTTCCCAGCTTGTAACTGTGAGCTTCTCTTCTCACTGTACATCCTTCCCGTGGGAGCTGGCAGGAGCACATGCACCCCAACTCTGTATTTCTAGCTCAGGTTCCTCTCCTGAGTTCCAGTTGAATTGGTACAAATGCCAACTGGATAGTTTCACTCTAAGACTCCAAATTTACAAAAGTCAAACTGAAGTCGTGTTCCTTTCATATCTTCCCTCTTGTCCTTTCTTTATAGTGTTTTCTTGGTAAGGGGCATCAAAACTCCACCCATTGCCCAAGCAGAAATTGAATCATTCTTAACTTCTCCATTGCTTCCCACATGAATTCATTTCCAAATACACAGAGATGGAGTGGAAGAGAGAGGAGGCATCTGAGAAAAAGGATTAAGTAGGAGGCTAGAAGAGCTCAGTTCTGTCCTGCAAAATGCCTTGAAAGTATTGCTCAGAACAGAGAACCACTGGCGGGTGGGGATCGCTTTGTCTGATGCCTGTGTCATTCTCAGTTATTCTGGGTGGCTGGTGGATTCCGTTGTCTCTGGAATTCTAGGGGCCCATTTGGATCCTAGATTTGGGAACTTCTGACTCTATACTTCTACTTGCTACCCTCATGTGAACTTCAATCACCTTGTAAAAATCCAACTTGAAAATAATTGCGTCACAGATGCCATTTTCTTCTTTTTTCTTGACTTTACCTGTAAAGGGATAGTGGAATCGACCATCAGCATGATGTGTTGTTACAGGATAAATAGATGTCAGGAAGCTGACTGCAGCCTTCAGAGGGAACTGACTCACTCTCGGCAGTAAACGCTATGGAAACAGAGGCCATCTATTTCATTTCACTGCATTTTATTTCTTTTTTCTCTGAATCAGTCTTGATCCGGAAGTACTGACCCTCAGTGAGACTTTTATGTTATAAAGTGGCAATTACAATTACCCATCTTGCTTAGTTCCTCTCCTCCTCTTCTCTCCCCTTTGCCACTCTTTCTGCGTCTTATTTCGTATTACTTTTCTCTTGATAGACATTTGCTTTGGAAGGGAATACAAACTGGTCAAAGGTATGGGCTTGTGTTTTGTGCCTCTGGGCATGTGAGGTGTGGCAGGGAGCTCCAGGGAGGACCTGGGATGGGGAAGAGAAGAGGGCACACAAAGGCAGGTCACTTTGCTATGCCTAGAATTGCCTTGCCTGGGAGTGCTGGCAAGATAAATACCAGTGTTCCCCAGGTGAACCACAGGGCTGCTGAGCCAGCCAGGTTTCTCAGGAAAATGTGTGCCTTTTGCTCCACAGTCTTGGGGGCAATGAGCAACTTCCCTCTTTTGTGTTCCATCAGGCCTTTCGTTGGAGGTCACATCCCTGGCTTACCTCACTTACCCTCCGGTGGAAAAAGAACTGAGCATGAAGACATTCTGAATGTCTGAGCTGTTTGCTGGAGGTAAGAGGAAGAGGAAAAACTGCCCCTCATTCTTGCAAACTTGTTTTGGTTTCTTCTGAGTGACTGAGATGTTGCTATAAACCTATTTTTGTTATGTAAATGCAGCGTCAGCCCCCACTCCACATGCTGCTTCCAATCCCCTCCAAAATTCCTAACTTAGAGGAGAGGTAAACAGTAGTTAGAAGATGCCTGAATGGGACCTCCCATTCAGAGGACTACATCATGGTATAGGTGACAATTTCTGAGTAACAGTGAGGCGTGATGGGTGTTTGGGCAAGTCTTCTCTCTCGGGTCTTCTGACTGCATATTTGGATCAACCACTGTTGATGCAGGGCTTGCTCACCTGAGTAAGAGAGGGTGTTAACTGCTTGGAGGGAAAGGAAACAAATCTCTCCAGGCCTCTACCCTGAAGGTGTTTTCAGAACCCCTGGAAAGTCAGGGTCTGTGACAGAGACTGCATTCCCAGTGCCTACAGGGAGGCCTGGCACCTGGGGCGCATTTTAGTATCCAGAGACTAAAGGAATGATTGACATCCACAGTACGAGAGTATGCTGTGTGCTCTGGAAGAAGGAAGCAGTCCCTGTGCGGTGGTCAGAGAAGCAATCTTAGAGTATTTGAGATGGTTCTTGCAAGGGGGAAAATTTAAAAGGTGTGTTCGCTGGAGCTATGGATGGATGGGTCAACTGAGAATGTACCAGTCTGAGCTTGACAGAAATGTGCTGGAGACAGGAGGGATTGCAAATAAAAGATCAGAACACACCCTGAAGGGTACCACTTGGCTCAGGAGCACTGTAATTATTACTATTATTTCTTTCTGTTGAAGGTCAACAGTGGGGTGAGATCAATTAACGCCACCATTCTTATTTATGACATGGACCCGGAATGACTCCAGGTCTGGTTGAACTCTTGTCTCTGAGCTCCAGTGCAGAGTACTTGCATGATTTAAAGCAGGTCAAGGCCATAACCAAGGAGAATAGAAGCCCATGCTCCACTGAGGGTGTGAATGGCAATGGCTTTATCTGGGAAGATGGTGTGTTTCTCCCTTTGAAGTGTTTTTACTAAATATTGAAGTGTATTCCCTTGTACTTGACTTCTTTGTTTTTTCTTTCTGTGGAATGGTTGACTAAGTTAGAGAGTTCATTTGGTCACTATTTGCAATAGGATACTTGTAAAGTCATCTTGGAGCGGCATTCAGCTCCCATCTCAAATGTTTGCATTTACAACACAGATAGACAGAGATAATACAAAAGACAAACCCATTTCCTCCTAGTGCTCAGTGTAACCCAAGGATAGACACCAGGAAGTCTTGGTCTTCAAAAAATCCTTTTGATGGGTCTCATCTTCTCCCTCGATCTCCCTAAACAGAATATTTTTTCAGAATATAATAAAATAGATTCAAGAGACAAAATCAAAACTGAGGCTGAAGTGAAAGTAGCAAGACAATCCCTGTTTCCAAGGAGCTTATACTTGTAATTTATTGGGGATCTGGTATAGCTCATCTATACAAGAGGGGGAAAAAACCTACTTTTCCAGCAGAGCAATATTCAAATATATACAAATCAGTTGGATGCAAATGAAGTTATGTGATTTTTGAAGGGACACACAGCAAAGGAGATAAAATGCATGCTGAAGGGCAAGACATCCCAAACATAAAGTGGCTTGAGTGGATGTATTTTTGTCAGAACATTTGGAGACCAAAAGGTTCTGACTCAGAGTGGAAAATGCATAATTTTTTCACGTACTGACAGGGCCGTGAGCTGGAAGGGAGGGGGACAGGAAGTAGGTTGTACACTTTGCTCCTCGTAACCTCTTGTGCAGAACACAGAAGGATTTACATTAAGCGTTGCTTTTCTATCTTGTTGATTGCTTTCAGAAATGTTAGCTGAATCAGTCATGCCAACCTTTAAAATCTACGGAGAAACAGATTCGAAGACAGAACAGAGATTTTTACAGCTCCACTGGAGCTCGCTGGATTAGCAGAGCTTCGATGCTGATAGTATTTCTTATTTAGCTTCCGTGACAGCTTCCTATGAGCCCAAAGCATCTTATAAGACACTATCTCATTAATTTTTCAACATCCTAGTGAGGGAGGTGGTGCAAAGGGTAATTTGTTATCACTGTATGGATTCAGAAATGGAATGAAGCTACTTTTTATGAAATGATTACGAAATTAGGCTGGTTCAAGCCAACAAAGTTTTTTTGACTCCGTTTCTAGAGTCTTCATGCTGAACTCTCATCTTCTCATGTCTCTTTGATCAGATGGCTGAAACACCAGAAAGAAAAAGAATAGACACATTTTGGACAGATTACAATCTTCTTAGGTTTTTACCTTTGGGTTTACTTTGTACTTGAACACTTGAATGGAAAAATCTCTAATCTTCAAAAAATTATCTCCATCATTCTAAAACCCCAATATTCTTTTTATGAGTGTCTGCATCTAGCTTTCACATTTCCACTGAAGAGCTTTTCTGTGTGATATTTCCTCTTTTCCATCTTCTTGAAAACATAGTGAACTCCAGGGAGCTCATAAACTGCAGAATTTAACTTCGCATCTCCTGGTATCTACCACAGTGTCTGCATAAGGTAGGTATTCAGGGACTATTAATTGAATGCATGGTTCTATCCATGTGTTAACAAGGTAGAATGCACCTGCAAAACCTGTAAGTATTAGTTGCCTTTAGTTAAAATTCTCCTCAGCAGAGGCTTGGGGGATATATAGGTCCAGAATACAGCATTGCTCTCTTGACAATGCTTAGCTTGGATGAGTTACTTATTTTGTTTTGGTTTTCATAGGCCTGTACTTAGAATTAAGTGTTCAAAGAGTTGAAGGTTTAGGCCTCTTCCAAAATGATTTTAATTTCTTTTTGGAACAGAGATATCCTAGGGCCCGCCAATTAGTCCTACAATAGGTATGGGCTCAGGTGGGCCATCCACAGTTTTTCTGGACTCTCCCAGTTTCCCAGATCCACCACAGGCTGTCTGGTTCAGCAGGCCCCCATTCATCACACATGGCCAGCTGACAGTCTGACCACGGGAAATAGTTTGCCTTTCGTGATTTTTCTTGAGTAGTGATGGCTAAAAACTTTCGTCTTTCTCTAATGTCTCTGAAACACTGACTCCAAGGCACTGATGAGAAATAAAATGAGTTTTTCACCACAAAACCAATAAACAGAAAATCCCATCTAGAGAATTCTGCTTAGATCACAGGTGATCTGACTAGTTAGACCTCCAGGAGCTTAGTGATGGGGGAGCCCCTTCTCCAGCTGTCTAGAAGGGAGGCTGCTGTCCATCACAGAGCCATGAAGGGTGGGGGGAGGGGAGCGATGGATGTAGAAGACATAGGCACTGCCCTCAGGTGTTCCCTTGGGGCGTTAGGCATTGGGTGGTCACCTCTGTCCACGTCTGTCCCCATCCTTTAAAGGCCAATTTACTTTCCAGGCCAGGGATCCTGAACTTTAGGTGAGCAATAAAATTAATTTAAATAGGTGGAAAAAAAAAAAAAAAAAAGAAAGGTGACAGGGACTCGCTCCTTAGTTTTTAATTTCTGAGTGCTCCTGGCCTCCTGAAGAGACAGCCAAGACTTTAAAGGAGCTCCCAAGATATTAAAACGTGGAAGAAGACCTGAACCCCCTTTTTTTCCACTGGGCATGCAAGATTCAAATTCTCTCCCATAGTATGGAAAGTTTGCTTGGTTTTAGCTTGTCCCTCCAGGAAACTCAATTAAATTGTACCAGGCAGGATTTTTTTTTTTTTTTTCTATTTTGTCGACAATTTCATTTATGGGTTTGGAGTTGAGGGACAAGCCCTATAGGGAATATAGGTTCTAGGAAAAATTTCTACTTCATTTGAAGTTCAGACTTTTTAAAAAATTTTTATGACTTTTTTTTAATCTGTGCTATAGGCTTCACTCGTTCTGGTGTATTTAAAAAACTGTCTTTTAGTTTCACTTTGGAATCTACCTTTTGAGTTACATTCATTTCCCTTTGCTCCCTGTGGTTTGTACTAGTTTTGTGGCTGGGATGTCAATTTGGTCACCTTGACAATACGGCATATTTGTACAAAATAAAGCAACCCTGACTTTCATTTGCACCTTACTGGGTTAAGATAAATTTAGTCCATGTCTATCAAAAGCAGAAATCAATTCTTTTTCCCATCCTGCCAATGAGGAATGGATTTTCTTGCTCAGGTTTCTACTTCTTCAGAGCAGCAGTAATGATTGTCTAATGACTTTGTTCTGATCCAGGCTAAACAATGGCGCCCTTCTGCTTTCTTCTCTCCTTTTCTTCTCTCTGCTCTCTGACTCTGCTGTCAGTTTTAACCACGTTCAGCAACAGTTGGTAGGGGCCAGAATTATTTTCCTGATTTGATTGACAAGGATAGATAGAGAGATATAATGGAGTGACTATAAAGGGCCATTGCCATGGCACAGCGGGTTAAGCCACCACCCACAATGCTGGCATCCCAACTGGGCACAGGTTCTAGTCCTGACTGCCTGCCTGGTCCACCTCTCTGCTAATGGCCTGGGAAAGCAGCTGAAGATAACCCCGGTGCTTGGGCCCCTGCACCTATGTGGGAGATTCAGATGAAGCTCTTGCTTCTGATTTTGGCCTGGCCAAGCCCTGGGCATTATGGACATCTGGGAAGTGAACCATCAAATGGAGGAAGGAAGATCTCTCTCTGTTGCTCTTGCCTTTTAAAATAAATAAAACAAATAAATATTTTTAAAAAGGCCTTATGTCAAATGAGAAACATGAAGGATTATGCATTGAAGAACAGATCATAATGCAATTGTGTTAATTGGCCTCAGAAGTTTTAATCTTTTTTCTCCCTTTTTCTCCCTTATTAAAGTAATCGGTTTATTTCAATTTGGGTATGCCCAAAGTTAATATTCAATTCTTTCCTCATTTTTGTACATGAATATGATGTGTTATCAAACCTTGTCCAGGAGGGCAGTGGAGGATCGTCCAGGTGCTTGGGCCCCTGTACCCGCATGAGAGGCCAGGAAGAAGCACCTGGCTCCTGACTTCGGATCAGCATAGCGCCGGCCGTAGCAGCCATTTGGGGAGTGAACCAACCTAAGGAAGACCTTTTTCTCTGTTTCTCTCTCTCTCTCACTGTCTATAACTCTACCTGTCAAAAAAAAATCTTGTACTCTAGAAGTAAAAATGTAAAAGCAAGCTTCCCTTTATCGAAAATGCAGAGGAATTCAAAAAGTCAAGGAAATTAACCAAGTATGTGTACCTCTTTACCGAAATAATGATGGAAGCATTGTTCTCTCTGAATGAAGCATTCCAATATGACAAGTACAGTTTGTGGATATAGTAAAACAAGTGGGCCTTCCAGCTGTTTGTTAGCATTTTTTTTTTTAACCCACGGTCTTAGGGGTACTGGGCCCAAGCAAGAATAAGACAGACATTCACAGAAATGCTGGAAGTGTCTTAGCAATCCTGCAGTTAGGAAACTGGTGACTTCTTGATCTGGAAAGGTTTAGGATAAAAGTAGGGAGGGAAGATTGAGCCAGGAGATTCTCATTGACTTTGAACCTCAATTAGATTTTGGATGAATGTGTGCTGAGAAGGTAGAACACAAATAGGTGTGGGATGGGACTGTTTGGAGGCCAATGAGAGAATAAGTTTCCTGAAGGTGATTTCAGACCCAAGCTAGTTCTGAGTCATCAACAAAGAATATGGTCTAGCTTTTAGTGACCTACAATTTCTGAGACAGGTCTGATTCAGGAATTGTGTTCTATTGTTTCTATGTGTGTGAAGATATGAGAATCACCATCTGATCCAAAAATCACTCATATCCCTTGGGAAGAGTTAGGAAACAAACTGTGAGTTTGTCACTCAGGTTGTGTGGCTTCAGTTTGCTCATTTATAAAGGAATGCTTAGATAATTTCTATATTTATTTCTAGAATTAATTCTAGAATTTCTAGAAACAAATTCTGTGTTCATTTCTACAGTTTTGGGTGCTGTATGCTTTGGTGCAAAGCATTAGATCATTTACTCTATCTTCAATTCATTTATTTATAAAGAAGAGTCATTATTTGTTAAGCATTCACTATTTCTTTGAGATATTTTTCATTTGCAAGTATTAATTTGGAGCTCAAAGCCCCACTCCTAACTGTGATAGCTGCAACTAGCCAATTGGGTGATTTTTTTTTTTTTAACAATTCAGGTTAGAAGTTGCTATGGTAATTGCCCCCTGTTTAGTCAATAGCAGAGTTAGTAGTAAAAATGTCAAAAATTTAACAACCCACCAGGCACTTTTTCTAAGCTGCCCTTAAGGCAGACACAGCCAAGTGCTATCAACTTAGATCTGAAATCTGAACTCAATCCCTGTGTTAGAACAGGGCCTATGTTTGCATCTGACTGCAGGAGACAAGGTGGGAGGAGGCAATCTTTTGTCAAAATGGGCCCGACCTTGGGAGATAATATAAGGAGCTTTATTTTCCCTACTTCTTTCTCAGCGTGGTGTTTTGTTTGTCCTGCAGTCCTGCAAACAAATACTGAGCAAAGGCTCATGTAAATGAAGACTGTGTGTTCCTTCAAGGGAGGCCTAGTTTGCAAACAGAATCCTGAAGACCAGAAAGACATGCTGGAGCCATTATGGGTAGGTGCCTGTGAATTCCATCTGAAGAGCACCTTGGGTACCCTCAGCTGAATACCTGCAAGATTTGTCTTCTGATGCAAGAAGGAAGATTTCTTATCTCTGGTCAAACAGTAATGATCAAGTTAAAGATTCCACTTTCCAAGGTTTAAGACTTGGGAATTGGGACTCCTCTGAGCATTCTCACGGAGGTGAGATCCAGAGCTGAGTAAGGGGTAGATGGACATTCACTTTTATAAATTACACTATCCAAGGTTTTAAGAAAGGTATTCCCATTAGAAAAAAACAAATACATTAATTTGTGTTATATCCCTGAGAAAAGTTTGTGTATAGTATAACATACAATAGTCAGGGAAGAGGTACATGAATAAGGAAATTAATGCATAAAGAGATGGACAAATGAAAAATCTATGGAATGAGATCAGTCTCACAAATGATATTCCAGAAGTGTTAATTATGTGCTCAGCCCTTCATCATAGCATCTGACCCATTTCTGCTCCACTTGCTTGACTGATCATGGCTACTTTGACCTCTGTTCTAGTCACTTTCCTCCAACTTCCAAAATATTTCTTAGACAACACAAACTAGAAGTGAATAGGCGTGAGTGCATGTATTTTATTTCTTCATGGCTTTCCATCATGACTTGTGATCTGATTTTCTTTTATCTCTGGCCATGCAATCCGATAAAAGTTAGATCAGGATTCCACTCAAAATTTCCCTTAATAATCCAAGACTTAATTTCTACAATTCCAATTCTTCTAGAAATTTGGAGTGTTCAACTAATCACTGTAGAGGAATAGAGTTATTTCATATTTTATATCTGTTTTGAAATCTCATAATTTTGGAAATTACTCATGTGAATTCTGTAGCATGGAGGACATAGAAAAAAAATCTCCTGAGTAGGACTATAGGCTCAAAATACATATGTAGATAGAAGAATCTCATGCAAATAGTAGATTAAAGCTTTCAGAGAACAGACTCAAATAGGTGCTCAGTTAATGCTTTTTGGGTAAATAAATGAGTGAAAAAATTTTGGATAACTCCTTTCTTACGGTATATCACTGTCCATTTAGGTTCCTTAATATTTAAACATTTAAATATTTTTATTTACAGTTTATGTCTGAATTTAAATTATTTTTGACCTCATTCGAGAGGCATTTTTTAAATTTGAGAGGCAGACAGACAGAGACACATAAATGGAAAGAAAATTTCCATCTGCTGGTTCATTCCCCAGATACGCACTGTGGTTGGTGTTGGGCCAGGCCACAGCCAGGAGCAGGAGACTCAGTCCAGATTCTCAGATGACTAGTAGGAACCCAACTACTTGATCTATCACCTACTGTCTCCCAGGGTATGCATCAGCAGAAAGCTGGAGTTGGGAACAGAGCTGCGACTCAAACCAGCATAGGCACTGTGATACTGGACATGGGCTTCTTCTTCTTCTTTGAATGCTTATTTTGTTATATGTTGATTTGAAAGGCAGAGCAACACTTGGATCTGGGCCAGGCTGAAAACAAGAAGCTGGAACTCTATCTGGGTCTCCATGTGTGTGGCAGAGACGAAAGTGCTTGAACCATCGTCTCCTGCCTCCCAGGATTTGCATGAGATGGACTTGAGATTGGAAGTGAGGTAGCCAGGACTCCAACCAGGTACTCTGAAATGGGATGTGGTTTTCCATTGCACTCATTGAGCTTGGGTGTCTTGACTGATAGGCCAACACTGGCCCCAAGAAACATTTTTGAGCATGGCTACCATATGCTATATTGTGTAATTAGTGCTGACTTCAAAGTGGAGGATAAAGTGGACAGGAAGGATCCTATGGAAGGATCTACCACTTGAGTGGTAGAAATTGAGGTTGACTATATCAGGCAATATAATTTAAAAACTGTGAAAAGTCCTACAGAGTAAATCAGCAGGGTGTTGAGAGAAAAGCATAGAGGAAGGTGAAAGGCACACTTCAGATTAGATATTCCAGATGGATTAGAGGGGATAAATCTTCACACATGTACTCTTCATGTCTTTTTCTCTGTGAACTTGACCATTGAAAAGTGGCTGCCCAGACTTGACTACACAGAGGAAGACAGCACCCTCCAGAACTACACAGAAACAACACCGAAGGTCCCTGGGTGGTGAGTGATCGTTTGCTCTGGGCTGTGATGTGAAGGAGACCAACGTGCTGTAGATTGTGAGAAGTAATAGGCAAATACAATAGATTATTATTAGGGGACACTAAGTACTCCTTCAACATTATTATAGGGGACACTAAGTACTCCTTCAACATTCTGACTGACCAGATAAAGAGCTAAGTAAGATTCAAACAAAAAGTACTATGGAAATTCAGAGGAGGCAAACATGATTGAAATTGAGACTAGAACATGTACTGGTATATGTCATTTAAAAGGCTAACCTGCCACAACAAAGCTTTCCAGACTGAAATATCTGCTATTCCAGTGCCCAGAATCAATGATACACATGTCCGATTTTTATTACAGCAGCATTCTTCCCCATTTGCATATTACTTTATAGCTTACAAAATGCTGTAACATTTCTTATTGCACTTAATCTGCATAAAAAATAATTAACTGTTAGAATGCCCATTATGTTCCATGCACTGGGCTGGGTTTGTAGGTAACTTATCAAACTGAGCTTTTGTTTTAGAAGTGATTTCCCTAAAGGACCAATTAGAAAGACAAGTAGTTGTCTCTAGTGAAGATACTGTTATCCTGATTCTTGTGCATCTGTTACCCAGGATCCAGAACATTAAGTACTATGCCCAAAGTTGCACACACTAGTTATGGCTCTATTTACTGAATCAATGCTGCTCAACTCAAACAGCAAGATAGTGAACATTTCTAAGGCTTATAAAATATTTTTATGAAGTAATTAATAATTTTATGTATATTTTAAACTTCACTTTTGCAAGTTGGCTGAAAAGAATAAATCGTATTGATCATATTAAGTGAGACTGTCAAGTCTGAGCTTATTAAGTTCTTTTTTAAAAAAATATCTATTGATTTATTTGAAAGGCAGAGTTACAGAGAGGCAGAAGCAGAGAGAGTGAGAGAGAGAAGTCTTCCATCTGCTGGTGTACATCCCAAACGGCTGCAACCAGCCAGAGCTGGACTGATCTGAAGCCAAGAGCCAAGAGCTTCTTCCAGGTCTCCCACATGGGTGCAGGGACCCAAGGACTTGAGCCCTCCTCTACTGCCTTCCCAGGCCATAGCAGAGAGCTAGATTGGAAATGGAACAGCAGGGACTCGAACTGGCATGCATTTGGGATGCCTGCACTGCAGGCGGCCGCCTTACCCATTATGCCACAGTGTAGGCCCCCATGAGTTTATTAAATTCTGAAAGCATACAAAGTAAGTGCTTTGCTGGTAAAACATTATGGACCAGTAACAATCTGACATGGACTGGAACTAAGTGCCTGAGCAATAGTTGGATTACACTGCTTCATTTTGTAAAAAAAAAAGAAAAAAATGAAATCAGTGTTGATTTAAAATTATTCTCATTTTCTTATTATTTGAAAGGCAGGGAGAGAGAGAGAGAGAGAGAGAGAGAGAGAGAGAGAGAAGAGATCTTCCATCTTTTGGTTTACTCCCTAGATGCCCACAAGAACCAGCATTGATGCAGGCTGGAGCCAGGACCTGGAACTTCATCTGAGTCTCCCACATGAGTGGCAGGGACCCAACTATTTGAATCATTACCTTCTGCTGCCTCTTGGGGTGAGTAGTAGCAGGAAGCTGAACTGGAAGCAGATGAGCCAGCCCTTAAATCAGGAAAGTTAATATCAGATGCAGGCATCCCAGGCAGGGTCCTATAGTTGCTATACCAAGTGCCTGCCCATCTTATCACTGATGATTTAAAACAATTAATGAATTTGAGAGGCAAAGATAGAGAGCTCTCATCTACTAGTTCACTCCCCGAATGCCCACACTGCCCCCTGGCTGGGACCAAAGCTGGAGCTAAAGCCGGCGCTGTGGCTCAACAGGCTAATCCTCCGCCTTGCGGCGCCGGCACACAGGGTTCTAGTCCCGGTCAGGGCACCGGATTCTGTCCTGGTTGCCCCTCTTCCAGGCCAGCTCTCTGCTGTGGCCAGGGAGTGCAGTGGAGGATGGCCCAGGTCCTTGGGCCCTGCACCCTATGGGAGACCAGGAGAAGCACCTGGCTCCTGCCATCGGATCAGCGTGGTGCGCCGGCCGCAGCGCGCCAGCCGCGGCGGCCATTGGAGGGTGAACCAACGGCAAAGGAAGACCTTTCTCTCTGTCTCTCTCTCTCACTGTCCACTCTGCCTGTCAAAAAAAAAAAAAAAAAAAAAAAAAAAAAAAAAAAAAAAAGCTGGAGCTAAGAACCAAGTCCAGGCCGACGCCGCGGCTCACTAGGCTAATCCTCCGCCTTGCGGCGCTGGCACACCGGGTTCTAGTTCCGGTCGGGGCACCGATCCTGTCCCGGTTGCCCCTCTTCCAGGCCAGCTCTCTGCTATGGCCAGGGAGTGCAGTGGAGGATGGCCCAAGTGCTTGGGCCCTGCACCCCATGGGAGACCAGGATAAGTACCTGGCTCCTGCCATCGGATCAGCGTGATGCGCCGGCTGCAGCGACCATTGGAGGGTGAACAACGGCAAAAGGAAGACCTTTCTCTCTGTCTCTCTTTCACTGTCCACTCTGCCTGTCAAAAAAAAATAAATAAATAAAAATAAAAAAATAAAAAAAAAGAACCCAGTCCAGGTCTCCCATGTGAGTTGTATGGACTCAATCACTTGAGCTATCATCATTGCCTTCAGGAAGCTGTAGATAAGAGAAGAACTTGGTCTTGAATCCAGGCACTCTGATACAAGATGAAGAAATCTTAAGTGAGGCCAAATGATTGTCCCTGCATTGCTTTTTAAGATTACCTGTTGTAGTTCTTATTAAAAAAAAATTATGACTCAAAGACTGATGGAAGATTCAATTTCTTCACAGGTTGCCTTGTGAAGATAAAGACTCCAGAGCATGATGTGAGACAATGAGAATGCTAGTACATAAAAAACAGGTCAGCATGGGAAGAGACACACGTAGAAGGATGATGGATGGGATGGAAGAAGAAAACAGCATGTTAAGGCTTGGAGAGGGAGGCAAGTGCAACTAAAAGGACTCAAGCTTTGTGAAAAAAATGGGAGAAAAGAAGGAAAAGTAGAACTAGTGAGACTAGGTTCAGCCAAAACAAAGCGGCATGGAAAGTAAAGATAAGAATTACATGGGTATAAGGTCCTTGTAAACCTAAT
The DNA here is from genome assembly GCF_033115175.1 of Lepus europaeus. NCBI lineage: Eukaryota > Metazoa > Chordata > Mammalia > Lagomorpha > Leporidae > Lepus > Lepus europaeus. The sequence continues at coordinate 73,228,050 of NC_084840.1, read as the reverse complement.
CTGAAAAGTATGAAGACTTTAAGATACCAAAATTGACAACATGGGCAATTTATTCCAGAAATGTTTATTGAGTAGCTATTATTTACTAACTCCTGGAAATTGAATGATGATGAAAAGAAAGGTATGATCACTGTCTCCTTGAGCTTGTAATTTAGCAAATACATACTTAGTTTAATTTAGCAAATACATACTCATATCCCTGAGTTCGTTTCATTGCTCTTACCTTGGCTGGATAGTAGCTCTCACTACTGGGCTGCTTCTTTCCACTTTAGGGACTGGAATTGATTCAGCTGTCGAGGATTAAAGGCTGCACAGGGCAGGAGTTTCTAGGTTTTGTTTCCAATGACTCTCACATTTAATCACCTGCTGAAGAAGGTACTGGAAGGTCCCCTACAACTGGGCTTGTGTTAAGAAAAATTAGATGGTTGCCTGAGACATGTTGCCTCCGTTGCTCAGAATGTAAGAGCCCTTATGCATGAGGGTATGGATTGACTTCTATCTGAAGTGGCCTCCAGATCATCACTTTGGTTTCAATTGGTTTTGAAGTGTTGCTGAAAGAATTCTTTTGTTTTTACGTTAGGCTGACGGGTTTGCACTGTAACTATATCTGCTTTTCTATATCTCTAGTTGACACCAGGTTGACCTCTGCTTACCTCATACTTGCTAAAAAGAAACATATCTAATACCATCCACCTCTGTGATAAGAGAAAGAGAAAACAAACAGTAGAAAGACCCTTTAGGAGTGGATGACCTACAGCTAGCTGTGGAAGCCACATGACTGGGAAGGAGACTAGCGACATCTACCCTGGGCTTGTCACCAGGAGGCAGGACACAGCATCTGGGCTCCAGGAGTTTAGAATCTTGTTTGGAGCTGAGGTCTAGGCTTGATTGGTAGAATGGTTTGTGATATGTTAAATGGACAGATGAGAAATGAAATGTAGTTTCTTTGCCTGTGAATCATTTTCAACCCAGGATGTTCCATTCAAGGTGGGATGACCTCAACTACATAGGTAGATTAAGTCACTGGAAAGTATCTTCAGGGAGATCTTGAGCTAACAATTCCATCTTCCCCGTGAAGTCACCTACCTCCATCTCCATCTCCATCTTCCTTCCTTTGGTTGAACATAAATTACTCTAAGGTCACCCAGACACTGCTTGCTTATTCTATGGGTAGGATTTTATCACTTCCACGATGTAAGATTGAAATAGAGGGACAAAGAAATAGCAAGCACACTGAATTATTTTTGGACAGCTTTAATGGGTGATGATTTTCCTTACCCCTCATCTACACAAATCCCACTGCATTCAATTCAGACGAAAAAGAAGATTAAGAAATAATGCAGACTTTGTGAATAAACTCATTTTAATTTATGTAATTATTTTAATATATACATTATAACAATGATTTCACTGTGAAGTCAATTGGGTTTAAAGACTTTTGAAAATACTGCTAGGTCTGGAAAGCCAAGTTTGCAGATCAACAAGTGCTTTGGAGTAAATAATGGTCAGTAAGGAAATTAAAAATGACTGCTGTTCTCCAGGAGGCCAGGAAAATGTAAATTTCCAAAAAAAAAAATTGGTCAAATACAAAAATTTAGAGAGAGAAACCTCCACTGGGGAAGGCTTGTCGATAACAGTTTCCATTTCATCCCTCCCGTCCATGCCGTAGCTTTGTTTTTCTTTTCCATTTGCACTGTTGGGTGATCTCATCTTCAATACGTGACTTTAACTACCGCCCCTATGCTGTTGACTCATCAGTTTGCATCTCCAGCTTTGACTTCTCCCCTGCACATCAGCCTTTTTTAAGTGACTTCTTATATTTCTACTTGGATAGCTGATAGAAATCTCAAAATTAGCTTTTTGAAAATAGCGCTTTTCATTCCCCCTTTCTTCAAAAGCATGTTTATCGCTGTTTGCCACAAATCTTCCATCATTTTTCAACACATAAGCGTTCCTCTCCTTTGGGCAGATTATACCTCTAATTTAGATTATACCTCTAATTTGTCAGTGTTTCCTGTTGGCTCAATTTCTGTAATATCCGTCTGCTTCTCTCAATTGTTTCTGCTACCATACTAATCCAAGTCACATTTTCTTTTAAGATTTATTTTTATTTATTTGAAAGGTAGAGTTACAGGTAGAGAAGGAAAAAGAGAGAGAGAGAGAGAGGGAGGGAGGGAGAGAGAGCTTCCCTCCTCTGGTTCACTCTCAAAATGGCTGCAATGGCTAGGGCTGGGCCAGGCCGAAGCTAGGAGCAAGGAACTCCATCCAGTTCTCCCACATAGGTGCAGAGGCTAAAGTACTTGGGTCATATTCAGCTACTTTCCCAGGCATACTAGTAGGGAGTTGGATTGAAAGTGGAGCAGCTGGGATTCAAACCAGTGCCCATAGGGGTTGTTGGTGTTGCAGTCAGCAGCTTAATTAACCCTCTACCCCATATTGCTGGTCCTCCAAGTCCTGTCTTATAGTGCCTTGATTAAGGTACTGGCCTTTCTCTCTCATCCGTTCCCACACGACAGGCACTTTACTTTGAATCACAAACCATATTGCATCAGTCCTTTGTTTAAAGCCCATTCACCCAATACTTGTGTTCAGGGTAAATTCCACACTCTTCCCATGGCCTGCAAATTCACAAGGACGATCTGGCCCCTGCCTGCCTTCCCATCCTCATTCCCCAATTCCCCAATGATCTTGGCCACAAAGAGTTGAAGTCGGTGAGCGCACGCGCCAAAGCTGGTACCGGGGAGAAGACTGTTCTGGAAAAGACAGCAAAGGCCCTGAGAGAGGAACACGTCTGTGATGTTCAAGAAACAGCAAGCAGAGGTGACGGTAGGCAGCTATTGCAGGGTAGTGACATGATTTGACCACCGTGTAAACGGAATCCCTGTGCCTGCCATGTTAAAAATAGAACACAGAGGGGCAGGAGGATGTGGGAAAGCGTTCAGAGGTTACTGCACTTATAGGGCCAGGCCCATGGTGAAGTAAGATCAGCCCCTAGGGTACGAAATGTAAGGGAGTTACTCACCGTCAGGGCCCTGTAAGTGATCCGGAGAATGAATGCTTTCCTAAAAGTCGTATCCCAGGGCCCAGCTTGCCTCACCTTTGTCCTAGCTAGAACCGAGTAATGATCTGGGTGAGTGGAAGTGGTGAGATGAGTTCACATTCTGGACTTATTGGGAAAGCAGAGTCATGGTTTCTCATCAGATTAGACGAGGAGCGGGAGAGAAAGAAAGGTGTGAAGGATGAAGGCAGGTTTGTGGCCTGAGCCAGCATGGACTTGCCATCAGCTAGGATGGGGATGTACGTTCCAAGGAGCAGATGTGCCGGCCAGGGCAGTGGGTGGAGGCGGGGAGTTCACCTGGAGATGTGAAATCTAACACAGTTCAGACACCTAGTGGAGGGGCGGGGAGCAGCTGGATCCAGGTGGTAAGGATGAAGATGACCGCACCCATTCCAGGACAAGCTCATCTCATTGCTACCTCAAACTATTTTTGTCTTTCTTGCTTCCTCTGAGTCAAAATTTTTTCCCCATATTTTTATAGACACTTCCTTCAATCTTGTTATGGTTAAAAAAAATCAGCTTTTTGGAAGTCAAGGGTCTTTCCCGATCACTTTATCTCATGTTGGCCCTTCTTTCTCTTGCTTGTTCATCCCCATCTGACACTTGGTTATTTATTCACTTTCTTGCCTACTGTCTGCCTACCTTAGAATACAAGTTTCACGAGAGCTGGGCGGACTCCACATCCTCAGTACCCAGTGTAGTGCCTGGACACTCAATGGACACTTGTTAAATGAATCAATGAGAGGTAATCAATGTGTCGTCCCAGCTGTAAAAAACTAATATAAACTCGGCCAGTAAGAAATTTAAAAGTGGTTGTAAAAATCAAGTTGCACAGAATATTTGCTAATTATGGTGAACCAATGATTCTTTGTCACAAGAGTTATGCCATGGGACAGAGATCAACTAATGAGCTTAGAAGTTTTAGTCCAGGTAGAGAAAAGATATGAAAAACTCCCATGGTTTTTAGTTATCTTTTAAATTGTGTTGATAAACAAACAAACAAACAAAAAGTATCAACTGTGGGTAATATGTTTTTAGTTTTGTTACTAAAAATCAAACTCAAATTCTTTTTATTTTAACAAACTGTGTGTTTTTTTTTTTTAAGATTTATTAATTTGAAAGTCAGAATTACATAGAGAGAGGGAGATCTTCCATCCACAGGTTCACTCCCCAGATGGCTGCAACGGCCAGGGCTGGACTAGGGCCAAAGTCAGAAGCCAAGAGCTTCATCTGGGTTTCTAACATGGGGGCAGGGGCCCAAGGACTTGGGCCATCTTCTACTGCTTTCCCAGGCCATAGCAGAGAGCTGGTTTGGAAGTGGAGCAGCCGGGACACGAACCAGCGCCCATATGGGATGCCAGCACTACAGGCAGTGGCTTTACCCACTATGCTGTGGTGCTGGTTCCTCAAATTTTTATAGGACCAAGTAGTTCAAGTCTGATTTTTTATTTTTTTGACAGGCAGAGCTAGACAATGAGAGAGAGACAGAGAGAAAGGTCTTCTTTTTCTGTTGGTTCACCCCCCAAATGGCTGCTACAGCCGGCGCTCTGTGCCCATCCAAAGTCAGGAGCCAGGTGCTTCCTCCTGGTCTCCCATGTGGGTGCAGGGCCCAAGCACTTGGGCCATCCCCCACTGCTCTCCTGGGCCACAGCAGAGAGCTGGACTGGAAGAGGAACAGCCGGGACAGAATCTGGCACCCCAACCGGGACTAGAACCCGGGGTGCCGGCGCTGCAGGCGGAGGATTACCAAGGAGCCGTGGCACCGGCTCTCAAGTCTGATATTGAGCAATATTTTTTTTCAAGACCCTAATTAGTAAATATCTTCACAGATTCTAATGCAGGGGCTGGTGCTATGGTGCAGTGGGTTTAGCTGTGACCTGCAGTGCTGGCATCCCATATGAGTCCTGGCTACTCCACTTCCGATCCAGCTTCCTGCTAATGCACCTGAGAAAGCAGCAGAAGATGGCTCAAGTCCCTGGGCCCCTGCACCCAGGTGGCAGGCTCAGAAGAAGCTCCTGGCTCCTGGCTTTGGTCTAGCACAGCCCTGGCTGTGTGGCCATTTGGGGAGTGAAACGGAGGATGGAAGGTCTTTCTCTCTGTATCTTCCTCCTTCCTTCCCTCCTCCCCTCTCGTTCCCTGTAATCTGCCTTTCAAACAAACAAACAAACAAATAAATACATAAATCTTTTTTTCTTTTTGAAAAGAATTCTGATACAATTACATGGACAATTAATAGGAATCCGAAGTAGATTAAGTCATTGCCAATGTTCAGTCTAGGAACAAAGCCAAGAATAAGAAGCCAATAATTATAACTTGATGAAATGAAAAAATGAACCAAATTTTGATTAAAAAAAAAACCCCAAACCAAAATTCTGATTCAAATACTGATTCTTACCCCTCCAAAACATATGTTAAGCAAATCACTTGATTTCTCTTGTTTTTCTTATCTATGACATTGAATAAAACCTATCTTACATGTAATTATAGGAGAAAAAAAATTATGATGTGTGTTCCTATGCTTGGTAAATATCAGGCACTCAAATATTATCCCGATAACAATTGGTTTACAAGACTCTACATATTTTCAGTTGTGTAAAATGTTTACTAAATAAAAAGAAAAAAAGAAAAAAAAAGGTTTACTGAAACTATGAATATTGAAAGTATATAATTCACTTTAATTTTATAAATATAAAAGGATACCATTTGAATTGCTTAGGATGCTTTTAGTTGCAAGTGCAAGAATGCTAAATTAAGTTGAAGAAAAACGATCTCATCTCACAAGAAATATAATGTAGGGAGGTTTAGGCTTTGTTTGATAAATTCTTTCAGGATTAGTGACTTTCTACCTTTGCAATCTGTGTTAGCTTGGTCCTTTGGTTCCGAATCTCACCGACACAAGATGGCCCTAAAGATCACATGTTAGGGAGGCAGCCCTGTCTTGGAAAGCACCTACACACCTTTCCCTGTGTTTATTTGGCCAGAGCTGGAATCCATACTGCAACCACACTCGTATCAAAGGGGAATGGATTTACTGTTGATGTCTTCAAGCAACATTTTCTCCCTAGAGGGAAGGGACCTACTTTCCACAAGCATATGGTGCTCTCGTATTCGAGGGGCAAAATTTCTGCTGGCACATGACCCCTGAGATTTGAACAAAAATAGTGCTATGTTAGCCAGGAAGAAAGCAGGGTGAGGGGAGGAAATGGTTGTGGTGTAGGTAACCAAAGGTGTTTTTCACACCATCCTCATCTTTTTCAAGAGAGGAGGGAGTTAGTGGTTATTGCAAAACTCAGAACAAGAGTATGTCCTCATGGCTGAAAGGTTGAAAATTACACTTGTGGGCCCTTTATGGTTGGTCATTTGGCCATGTTTTCTGTTTTTCAATGTCATGAACACAAGAAAACTTCAGCATTGGAGAATGGGTGTACTCAATGTTGTTTTTGTGTTTGCTTGGTTGTTTTGGACTAACATATTTGTCATGTGGATTTGATTGAATGGGCAGCAAAATTAGACCTTGACCTAAAAAGAAGAGAAAATTTAAATAAAGAGCAGGAAGTAAAGAGGAAATAGATATTTAGGAAATAAATGTATTAGAAGGCATGGCAAAGAGGATCTCAGGGATTTTTTTTTTCCCCAGAGTAATCAGTGTAGATTAAAAAAAAAAAGTGGAAAAGATCATTCTGTGATAGTTTTTGCTATCTAATTCCATTTTTCTGTAATTTTAATATTGGTCCCTAATTCTTTTAGCACTGCTTCATTTTGTATCTGAAGAGTAGCTTGTGTTACTTTTGTTTGATGTTTTTTAATAGTGTTTTAATCATTACATAGAATCATGCAATGCCCCAAGCACATTGGCTGGAAAATGGTTTATAAATAAAATTATTGTTATTATTGTTATCTTTATCTCTTGTAACAATACTCATTAGATTAAGATTATATCTAGGCTAGCAATAGTTCAACATATATGATTATATGTAATCAGTCTATTTTTTCTGCTTTTTTTTAAAAACCTTGTTGCTGGCCTTCAACTTTGTTCTTATCGCTAAACTAACTATTGTTTGTAAGTCGTAAGTGGCTGACTTGCTTTGAAGAGCAATTCTCTGCAGGTTTCAACAAGAGTTCACTCTGGGTAGGAATGGGATCCAAAGAAACTCCTTGTTCCCAGTGGACATGTACGATGGTAGTCACCTAACCAGTGCATGCAGGTGGCATTGACGCAACTTTCACCTAAAGCCCAGAGCCCTGAGTGTTTCCAGAGGACAAAACTATGACTAATACTAGAGCTATTAGGAAGGTCCATTCTAGCTTGATAGCAGAATAACTATAAATATTGAAGCTCTCTGAGAATGGGTTAGGCTATTCTGTGAGGTTGAAGATGGTCCTCTGAAACATTGCCAGGCCATTTATTTGTGATGTTGTGAAGATAATTCAGATTATTCATAGAATTAGCTGAATATCAATGTGGTATTTGTTAGCCTCGCAGGTGGTTTCCCTTTGTGAGACTCTGTGTTTCTATGTATGTAGAAATTCCTTAGTTTGTTTCTGTGATTGCAAAATAAAATTAACTGTTAGATCATTCATCTGGTGTCCTTCAAGAGTAAAATGCCATTCAGTTTCCATTCTGCCTATTTAGGTATGTTACACAGCATATTGTGATATTTATCAGACTTAAAATCATGGAACAAGGGCCAGCATTATGAAACAGTGGGTTAAATCTCTCCCTGCAATTCTGGGCATCCCATATCAAAGTGGATTTGAAACCCAGCTGCTCCACTTCCAATCCAGCTCCCTGCTAAAGAGCCTGGAAAAGCAGTAGAAGATAGCCCAAGTGCTTGGATCCCTGCCACCTGTGTGGGAGACCCGGATGGAGTTCCTGGCTCCTGGCATGGCCTGGCCCAGCCCTGCCATTCTGGTCATGTGGGGAGTGAGCCTGCAGATTGAAGATCTCTTTCTCTCTGTCTCTTTTTTCATTCTGTCTTTGAAATATGTAAAATAATTCTTAACAAAAAAATAAGGGGCAGTACCTGTATGGAGCTTGTAGATAGCTGGCTTTAAGGGTTAGAGCCTCAACACTGGGAGATCAAGGTTTCTATATCTGATACTCTAAGTGGGTCAAAACGTTTTCCTCTTTGCATATTAACTGATCTACACAAATAACATTTTAGTAAATGGGTTTTTTAAATTAAAAGCATTATTACTAAAGTCACGGTATGTGCCCTTTCTGCCTAATAAATGATGTTGTTGGTCTCAGAATTGATCAGATTGGGGTGTGGAGCATTGCAAATGAATCCCCACCAACAAAAACCCAAATCCATGCAAATAGGTCATTGAAAAACTTTACAGCATGAAAGGTGGTCTAGTAAGAGTGATTTAGTGTATATAGGAATTCTAAGACTAATCACTTTAAAAATGTTTTATGGCAGAAATGTTGGTGGATTTTGAGATGATCACAATCAGTTAAAAAAAAGTATACTTGTTGTCAAGTTGCAAACTCAGCTCAAGTTCCTCTTTTTCCATGAGCTCTTCCAGGGCTCTGCCTTCACAAAGTTGGATTCTTCTTTGAGTTTGAGAAAGTCTAGGATATCTCTTTGGTCGTGATGTATTTATTTATTATGTTACCATTAAGTTCTTTTTTTTTAAGATTTATTTATTTGAAAGGCAGAGAATTACAGAGAGGCAGAGGCAGACAGAGAGAGATAGAGATAGAGAGAAAGAGAGAGAGAGAGAGAGAGAGAGAGAGAGAGAGAGAGACGGTCTTCCATCCGCTGTTTCATTTCCCAAATGGCCTCAATGGCCAGAGTTGGGGCAATCTGAAGCCAGGAGCCAGGAGCTTCTTCTGGGTCTCCCACATGGGTACAGGGGCCCAAGGACTTGGGCTGTCTTCTGCTTTCACAGGCCATGGCAGAGAGCAGGGTGGGAAGTGGAGCAGCTAGGACTTGAACTGGAGCCCATATGGGCTGCTGAGACCACAAGTGGTGGCTTTACCCACTAAACCACAGTGCTGGCCCCACTGTTAAACTCTTAAAGTCTTGGAAGTTAGATCCTGTAATTACTTTCAAAATTACAAACTTGTAATTTCTTGCAGTATTTGCAACTTTCCAATCATACAAATGATTAATATTTAAAAGTCAAGGTAAGGGGCCAGCATTTTAGAGTAGTGGGTTGGGCTGTCACCTGTAATGCCCGCAACTTGTTTGGATACCAGTTTTGAGTCCTGGCTGCTCCACTTCCAATCAGCTTCCTGTTAACGGCTAGGAAAACAGCCAAGGATGGCCCAAGTATTCAGGCCCCTGTACCCATGTGAGACTCAGATGGAATTCCACGCTTCTGGCTTTGGTCTGGCTCAGCTCCGGCTGTTGTGGCCATTTGTAGAGTGAGCCAGCAAATGGAAGATCCCTCTTTCTCTCTGTCTCTCCTTTTCTCTCTGTAATTCTGCCTTTCAAACAAATAAAATATGTCTTAAAAAGAAAAAAAAAAAGGAAGGTAAATGCCTCTAGCCCTCTGTGTGTGTTTATACATACATATATTTACTACTTTTATTTGAGATTGCTCATTCACATGAGACATGGTTTGTGAAAGCAGACAGGTCTTAAGGTCCTGATTTCATGACATCTGTCTTCCTATCAAGGCTGGCATTGTCTGGGAGAGTACCAAGGAGACTCCAGGCATGCCACATGTCCATCTTTTTATTTTTTAAGATTGATTTATTTATTTAAAGTCAGAGTTACACAGAGAGAGAGGGACACACACACAGAGAGATCTTCCATCTGCTGGTTCACTTTCCAGATAGCTGCAACAGCCAGGTCTGGACTGGGTTGAAGCCCAGGAACCAGAAGCTTCCTCCAGATCTCCCACATGGGTGCAGGGGCCCAGGCACTTGGGCCATCTATCACTGTTTTTCCCAGGTGCATTGGCAGGGAGCTGGACTGAAAGTGGAGCAGCAGGGTCTCAAACTGACACCTATATGAGATGCTGGCATTGTAGCAGCATGTTTGCCTGCTACCCGACAACAAACCCCCCACCCCGCTCCCATCTTCTTTTGTGGATCTTCCTTTTTCAAGTCTAATTGAGAGGTAGGAACCTCTGAATGGTGCTACTCAAAATGTTTGCTTGTAATGCAGGCAACCGTTCCTGATTTCCTGCTGAGGACAAGTGGGCAAACAAGAAATAATTTTGTGCTGGGTGGCACCGAAATGCTGACAGCCTCTTGTGAGATGAGGCTCTGGCAGGTACGCAATGTGGAGAACTGGTTGACCCAAGGTGGACCAACTGCAGATAATAAGGCAGGCCAAGGACTTCTCTGCACAGATCTGCTATATCAAATTTGTATTCTGGTACACGGGGATGTCTAGGAGATGGACCAAACAAACTTACACGAATGAGTGCAGCACTCTGGATGGATCCCCGATTTTCTTGGATTTGATTTTGTAATCTTTCATGTCACTACAAGATATGAGGGAAGAAATGAGACCACAACCATCCCCGGTCCAGTCCCAGCCTCTTTCCTTGTGAGCAGCCAGGGTTTCCTTCGGTATCCTGGTGTGGCTTTGCCTGCTCATAGGTTTTCCCGAGGGAAACAACCAGCTTCATGTCACTTGACTGAAGATTCTGTTTGCTGTCAGGTTCTTGTGGCTACTCATGTACAGCAATTATGGAGTCTAGTTTCAGAGCACAGAGGCACATATATTTGTAAATGCTGTTGTAGCTCAATGTTTACTAAGTTTGCTCAGTAAGTTTTCTAGGCAATGGGAAAATTTTTATTCCACTCAAATGGATTTTCTCATTTTTATCTAATTTTTAGGTTTGAGTTCTTGTTTCGTTTTCATTCTTGAACCAAATTAAACTCCCAAAAGAGGGTTTATGTGTCTATTTTGAAAAGACTTCCCTTGTATTGCCTAGTTCTCTACTTCCCTCTCGTATAATCATAACTCTTTGATTTGGTGAAGAAATTCCTATGTTGATTTAACCTATGTTTGATAAATTCCTGCTCTGAATATCTTCCTGGAACAATTTATCACTTTGTTTTCAGGTAGAGTTGGTTCAATTCAATTTCCCAGTAACCTTCTACTGGCTTTGAAGACAGAATCCCATTTATTGAATTTGAAAGTTAAAAATAATGCCGATATGGGGCTGGCACCATGGTGAAATAGGTTAATCCTCTGCCTGAGGCACCAGTATCCTATATGGGCACTGGTTCTAGTCCTGGCTGCTCCACTTCCAATCCAGCTCTCTGTTGTGGCCTGGGAAAGCAGTGGACGATGGCCCAAGTCTTTGGGCCCCTGCACCCATGTGGGGGACCCAGAAGAAGCTCCTGGCTTCGGTTCAGCCCAGCTCCAACCATTGCGACTAATTGGAGAGTGAACCAATGGAAGGAAGATCTCTCTCTGTCTCTCCCTCTCACTGTCTGTAACTCTACCTCTCAAATAAAATAAATAAATATTTAAAAAAAATAATGCTGATAGGCACTCACTGGTTTCATATTCCCCCGCCCCCAAGCAAATTAATTGGTAGCTATTAAACTTGTTCCTTGTCATTAAACTTTTAATTACCTCAAAATGGTTATACATAACATACATATTAACTTGATAATTTTACTAGTTAGCTGAATGTAAGCTTTATTGCCTTTTCTTGTTAGAGTTTTCTGTATATTATTTTAGTTTTTCATAGGTGTTCTCTTTCCACTTTTAATGCTTTGACTTCTCTACTGTACCAGGCACGGGGTAGGCATTCACATTTTATTGGTAGCTTCATTGGTGAAAGTAACCACATAAACAAGTTGTGGAATATTTGTAGAATCTCAGAATTTTAAACACAACCTTTTGTAGGAACAAGAAGTCTTAATTTCTGTTTCACCACCTAGGGCCAGGTTTCTCACCCTGGGCAATATTTCCCTCTTGTACAGGGCTGGGTGTGTGTTGGAAGAATTTAGTGGCATCTCAGGGATCTACCCACTAGATGCCAATAGCAGCTGTGCGAACCAAAAATGTATTCGGACATTGCCAAAGATCTCACGGTGCGTCACGGAGCAATGTTGCCCCACCTGAGAACTGTGTACCCTGCAGTCATTTTGATATTGCTAGGGCTCGGAACATGATATACCAGAGCATGACACATAGGAATGCTGAGGACTTCAAACAGAAGGACACTGGAAGGCCTCAGGAGCAAGATCTTCCTGATCTGTGCCCGCCCTTCTGTCTCTCATTCCTTCTTTCTCCCAAAGTGAATCATAAAAACCAGAATTCCGGGGCTGGCAATGTGGCATGGTGGGTTAAGCCATGTGTGCAGTGCCAGTATCTAATATGGGTACAGGTTTGAGTCCCAACTATACCAACTGCTATCCATCTCCCTGCTAATGTGCCTGGGAAAGCAGCAGGAGATGGCCCAAGTGCTAGTGCCTCTGCACCCACATGGGAGAGGCAGAAGAAACTCCTGGATCATGGCTTCAGTCTGTCTAAACCCTGGCCATTGTAGCCAACTGTGGAGTGAACCAGCAGATGAAAGGTTCTCTCTCTCTCTCTCTCTCTAATTCACACTTTCAAATAAATAAATAATCTTTTTTTTTTTTTTAAAAAAAAAAAAACCAAAATCCTTCTTCTAAAAGGTGGGCCATAGAAACTAGCCAAAGCTGGCCATGAAGCCCGAAAATATCACTTTGACTCTCCCCTGCCTTTCTGTGCAGGAAGTGGCCGTAGTGATGATCTCTGACCGAGCTCGTCTGGTCGCAGGTCATAAGACTCTCATTCCAGAGAGCTGTGCCCTATCCCTGGAAGGCAGGAATGCTCCACAGAAAGGCCACGAAGAATCTGAGCAGACAGGCCCTGCCGGGTTTCAGCCTTTGGACCATTGCGTTTTGCCCAATCACATTTCTACACAGCTGCCCATTCTTCACTGAACCTAAGCAGAAAAACAGATTCTTTTCCTGGGATCTTTGAGTCTTGATCTCTGAAGTTTGCCATCTCACATAAGACCTGATTAAATAAGTTGCTATGCTTTTCTTTTGCTAAACTCTGCTGTCTTTTGTTATGGGCCTGTAGGCCATGAGCATTACGATTAGGTGGGGACAAGTATTACACTTTCCACTCCTGCAATATGAACAGACAATTCCCTAACTGACTTGTTGTGTAGTTAGGGGTACTTTCTCTAATCAGAGAATGGGTTAGATCCTTCGGTGTTAGGCAGAGCTGGAGGCCCCTTCTCTTCAAGGCATTATATTTCAGCAAGTGCCCTCAATGGGACCTGTAGAAAGCACAGATTCCTGCTGCCTGAATGAGATCTCTCTGGCCATTATGGAAAATACTTCCAGGTTTCATGAATCCTAGTCACTGAGGCAGAGTTAATAGCAGCCATTGAAGCGTACTTGTAGCTCCTCTTCTTTCTTGCCTCTGTCTCAAGGAGACTCTGCTGAGCCTCATGGCTGAGCCTTGCTTGACAAAGCTTGCTTGTGGGAGCAGTCTTCCCAGAACCCGTCTCCTGGCAGGAGCTCTGACTTCTTGCACTTGTGCAGGCTACTCTCTCTCTAGAATGACACTGGGTCTTCGGTCTGGAGGCTTTTTTATTGTAAAGCAATGGGGAATTGTTTTGTTGTATCATGCATGAGTGGAGGAAGACTGAATGGATAAAGCAAAGCGATCAACTCCGTTTTGATAGTCTGGAGTTCATTTCTTTCTGCTGGACAAATTCTACCTTTGCTTTGTCCTTTTTCTCTGTCTTGCAAATTCTGTACTGGTCAGTTGACCATTTAACTCTTGGGTGTGTGTGTGTGTGTGTGTGTGTGTGGAGGGGTGATGTCTTCCATTCACAGCACCCTGGAAAAGACCACTTGCCAGTGAACATGTCCAAAGACACTCCTGAATCAGGAGTATGGTGTGCCAGGAAGCAGGTGGTTTGCGACTGAAATGGTGAAGAGGGTTGTGGATCCTCGGTACGATTTGCTGATGTTCCCATTGATCCAGGTATTTTGCTCTCTTGAAAAAATTATCTTCTAAGACAGTGTTGACTCATGGCTTTTCTCTTATTCACATTTCTGTTTTCAAAGAATAACAAATAAGCTTAATTCTTTACAAAATCTTCAGCAAATGCCTTTTAATCCAACACAATGGTAGGTATTTTAAGAAGGTTGGCAAAGGCCTGTCGCGGTTTTCTAGTTTTACGTCTGGGTTGCTTTTCCCCTCATACAGAAGCACTCAATCACATTTAATCTTGGCTTGCACCAAGCCACATTAACTTGTTTGCACAGAACTGATATAACTGCCTTTAGCTCTTCCATTCTTTTTTTTTTTTTCATCTTGGGGATAACCCTTACAATTTAAATAACAGATTAAAAACACACACAAGAGATTCATAGATACCAAGTATCTGTGTTCACTCTAACTCCTGGGAGTTGATTCCACACCCAAGCTGTGTTAGTTGAAGGAAGAGAATGGCTTATCAAAGCACCACACATAAACAGGCAGAGATTCAAGCAAACACCTGATGAACGAGAGAATTGAGTCTCGAAGAGGGTACCTTGCAGAGGCTGGAGCTGTACCATTAGGGGCAGAACAATTGGAGTCGTCTTTGCCCAGCAGAAGAGTTGGGGATTCTTTGCTCTCTAGACATAAGAACAACCTAGGGATGTTTCATCTGTGTGACTGAAGGCCTGGCTTCTCTGCAGATTTCAGTGGGGGTTTTCTTTAGTTATGATCTGGCCTGGTTTGAAATCAGCTCTTCTGTGTTCCTGCAGCTCTGAGTTTATTCTGCCCACCTCCCAACTTCACTCCATTTGTTTTAAGTAAACTGTGCCTTTTAAAAATATTTTTAATTTGGAGAAAAATTGAAAGGATAACACAGGGTTCTAGTGTACCCCCATCAACTTCCCTGCAGTTCCCACTCCATTGTAAGAGCTCATTTTCTTTTCTGTTCTCTAGGAAACAATTGATCTGATTGCCTGCTGATACTGGTAAGGCTGAGGATAAATAAGATGCTTAATATTTGCCGAATTATTTTGTTTAACAACCTCCGGGTAGAGTTTTCTCCATTCTTTAAGAATTAAAACTTTGTGTCCAAACGTATTCTCAAAGTGACATATATAAGAGCAAGATGGATTTCTTCATGTCACGTGTAAACAGGGATTAACGCAGCCCTGAGCCCAGTCACTTCTTGCACTTTATATTTGGGCAATATTTATGAATTAGACCATTTCTACAATCTGAAAATCTGAGCATCTTCTTCAGCATGACCTCAGCCAGTCTGTTGCCTTCTTTACATCCAATGTGTGTTGCTAAGAGAGGTAAACAGTTGGATAGAGCTGACAGAGCTCTTCTATAGAACACCCTTTCAGAAATATTTTAGAGAAAGAGCCAAAAATGAGAGGTGGGTAAGGCTTAGGATAATGCCTGCTACACAATAGTTAAAGACATTGCTTTTCTCTAGATCTCTTTTTGAATGTGGAAGCGATGAAGCCTCTGGAGAGCCTGGAATGACAGATTTATTTCACTAAGAAAATAAAGTGATGACAAGGAATTAGGAAAGACTGAACTGTGAAAGGCCTCTCTCCTCCGGATAGACTCCCAGAGGGTCCTTTGTTTACCTTTGTCTTCTTGAGGTGGTAGAAAGAGGGCTCAGATGACAGATGGAGTTAGAGAGGGGCCATCCTCTGTCGTCACACCGGAGTGTCTTTTCAGGACAAGGACAGAGGGGTGCCCAGGAAGAACTTAGGTCATGAACATGGTCAGTTTTGAGCTGGTTCCGAGTCGTAGAGATGGTTGTGTGGAGTTTGGAATTTGCTTCTTTCTGCACACCTCATACAGGTGCCGAGTCTCTCCTTTTACTCTCCTCCCCTTCCGTCTTCCCACTCCTCTGCTCACCTTTTGAAAGGTTTTGTTTGATTGTCTGCCTACGTAAACCTGTAGATGAAATAAGATAAGGCACTAAGGAGGAAAGATGGGATTACTGATATCCGGCGGACTTAGATTTTTCTCCATAACCCTTCAAATACAGTTAATAAAATGATTGTTTCTTCTAATCCCAGGTAGGAGGCTTATATCAATAGGAATAGTGTACAGAGACTAACCATGTGGTCTCTTGGCATAAAACTTGTCAGACCCCCAAAAGAAGGGTGGAGCCAGTGCACTGTGGACATATGTGCTTTTCAAAGAAAAAACAGAAAACTTACCAAATAATTCCTTATAAGGAGCTTCCACTGAGGAACAAATTTCAATAAACTGTTCTCATTTTATGTCATGTTATAAAAATCATTACACAGGGCTGGCATGGTAGTGCGATGGGTTAAGCTGCTGCTTCTACACCAGCAACCCAAATCAGAGTGCTACTTTTAGTCCTGTCTACTCCATTTCTGACCTAGATTTCTGTTAATGTGCCTGGGAAGGCAGGGGAAGAAAGCCCAAATAATTGGGCTCCTGCCAACCACGTGAGAGACCCAGATGGATTTCCTGATTCCTGGTTTCAACTTGGCCCAGACCTTCCTGGTGTGGTCATTTGGGGGAGTGAACCAGCAAGCAGAAGAGCTCTGTCTCTCTCTCTCTCTCTGTCACTCTGCCTTTCAAATGAATAAATCAATCTTTAAAATATCAGCACCCAGATCTTAGGTGTTATATGGAAATCTAAGCAGAACAAAATTTGGTATGGTAGTCAGTTCTCTGGTAGTCAGTTTTGTTCCACACTCAGAGTTAACTTTCATTAACTTATGAATGTTATGTGAAAGCATAATACAATTTCTAACACAACTTTTTACCCCAAAGGATCAGATTGGGTGAAAGTTACTTCGTCTCTACCAGCTGTCCATTTGAGCTTCTACTGTGTAAACTAAGGACCACAATCTAATGCTCATCTTCTATATTAGTTTTTCACAATGGTTGCCAGTGCCTCCGCTCTTTAACCCTTCTAAGATCTGGGTTTCCAGCTGTTTCAGTGCCACACCGTATGCTTTGTCATTCCAGAATTGGTACTGGCCACTTCATCTGGGTCACTGTGGTTATCATCACACTGCAGTTTGAATACTGGTGTTACTGGTTAGCCTGGGATAAAATTCAAGTGTTGTAACACTAATGAAGACTCACGTCTCGGCTTGTTAGGTGGTGGGTAGTGGGGTTGCTCAACACAGCATTTCAGTTCAAAGTGAAGGCAAGAGGGAGTGGAGATTGTAGATCATAGATCACAGAGCAGATGCTAACCCAGAAATGCCGGAGTTCCCTCAGTTTTGCAGAGCAAACTTGCAGGCACACGAATTATCGATGGAACTCACCAACATGTGTTCAGGGAAAATGAAGCCCACAGAGCAATTGGAGGAATCCGTTCAACTAATAAGAAGTTTATAACTCTTTGGCAATTTGTTTAACTTGGGAGTTATTGCAAAGTCAGAAAGGTATTGAGCCCCCGGGGATATTGGCAACATTGCTGGGAGTCTCTCACTGTTAACAGCAAGTTTTGCCACTGGGAATTTTTTTTTTTTCTTCAGGTATTCAATGTTGAGTTTTGTAGGCAAGGCCAAGGTTTCTGGAGAAAGCAACATTAATCACATTGGCATGTTAGATTATGATGACTGGTGGCTACACAAACTCCCCCATTCAAATACGAACAAGAACTTCCAATGCAGAGGATCTAACTCATTGATTCATTTAACCTTTTGACAAATGTTTATTGAGGTCCTACTGCATGTTAGAAGCTATACCAAATATCAGAAGACAGATGAGCTAAGATCACTTCTCAACTCTGACTGCTTGCCCTAAAACTTCCACATTTTAATTCTAGGTCCTTATGTCCTATTCTTAGCTCTTGGCTTTGAAATTTTGTTTCAAATGAATGGCAGGCATAAAAGTCTCATAAGGACCAAGAGACTGAAAGTATTAGGGATCTTCAAAAAGTTCATGAAAACTCATATTATGAAAAACTATGGGTTTTGAAATGATTTCTCATGAAAATAAGCTTATCTCTTAGTTCCCTTTTCCCAAGAAGTTTTTGAAGTTCCCACCTATTTGTAGTTTCTGTTATCCATTGGGATCATTTTCATCCAGGATCTTTCACAGGTAATGTTTTCTAGAAATGGTGACTGGGGCAGACTTTCCCTAGAGGAGAATTTCGCTTACCCCATTCCATGTAAGAAACTTAAATTTCTTGGGCCTTACAGATATAGCAGTTGGTTAGTTCCTGTCTATTTAGTAAAGTCCCAGACAGACGTGAATTTGCAAGATTCATGCTTTAGAAGAAAAAACAATCCAGAAAACTAACTATCCTTTGCTGATGGCTCTGAGGTAGGATGGAAGCAAATGACTCCGACTTGGGAGTGGCCCTTAACAACAACAACAAAGCACAAACTCCTTGTTCTTACCTCTTCCACCACCTCTGGTCACTATCCAGGTCCTATTGGTCCTACCTTTCCAGTGTTTTCTCATTGTCACCTTTTTTGGACTATTATTGCTTTAATACAGAAGCTTTTATCTCTCATGCCTATTATCATGACCATAGCATTCAGGTCAAAGATCTCCTCCTCTACAGTCTTTCTCTACTAGGATTCATTTTCCATACTGCCAGCAGATTTATCTACTACATTGCCTCTTGAGTTAAGCATATATTTTCCGGTAAAACATCAAGTAAAAAGGTCCACTTACTGTGGATTCCGAAGTCAGAGACACTTTGTTAAAATTTGAACTTGGTGCTTAAAGCATCAGCTGTCTCATGTGAGAAATAGAAGGCTGCCCATTGCCCAGGTGGCTGTAAAGAGTGAGCTAAGTCTGTTAGACGTTTTTAGCACACCGGGTAGGCACTTACAAGCAATAGTTTAAATAATAATTGTTATTATACCCTGCTACTTCAGTCTCATTTTGCTTGATCTAATACACGTCCTTTATTTTATACTTTTGCTTGTTCGGTTAGAATGCTGTTCCTTTCTTCCTGCTATCTAATTGATAATCTGCAACTAGGTATGCCATGGAGCCTTTGTTGATTCCTCTAGAAGATACACATTTTCTTTCCTTTAGTTAACTCGTTGTGGTCACTTCTTTTTGCCCTTTCTCTTTTGTACCTTGATTTGTACTTCAGGGCTTTCCCTGCTCCTCCTTTGTCTTATCCTAATATTTTGTCAGGCTGCAGGTTCCTCAATGGTAGAGATAGAATCTTGTCTTCCCCTAGAGTTCTTTTTCAGTTGATTTGCTTTCTGTCAAAGGGTTGACTATGAGTTTCTGGGTGTTTAGGGAGAGACCAGTAGGTTAGTCCCTCTGAGTGGATTATAGAAGTAGTTTGTGTAGTTACCCAATCTCACACACTACCAATCCCCTCATAAATGTCCTCACTCAGGATAGCCTTGGTTGTAGGATTTCTTGGATGATTTACAGAGCTATAAGAAGTCGGGGAGGACATGGAAATCTTTTAGCTCAATCTCTGCATTTCTCTACACCTCTTTGAGAAATCTTCTCTAAAACTCTGCATGGAGTTAATCATTCTGTTCCATCCACACTTCCTGGGCCACTTCATGTCCCTCCGTTGAAGTGTAGCTCATCTAGTCTTGCAATTGTTTTCTTATGTAGCTGTCTTTCACAGCAGACCAAAAGCTCTCTGAAGGCCAGGAAGTATCTCATTGGTCTTTATATTTCTAGTTCTTAACACAATGTCCAGTACAAATGAAATAGTCAATAAATATTGACTAACTCGAGTGTACCTCAAAGAGATTAAGTGACTGAGTTATTCCTGCATGTCTCCCAATTTCCAAGCCCATGGTCTTTCCAGAATACCAAGTTGGTTTGTGTTACTAAATTTTTATAGTCCTCAGTCTAGAGGCCTAAGAAAAATGTTTATTGTTATTTGATCACTAAGAGATTGAGTGTTGACTCTTGAAATCATCAGGAAGAGATTCAAGCAATAGAAATCACTTACCTATGGGAGAAAAAAAATCAAGAAGAAAAATTATTACATTGGTAGGCAGCAAAAATCATATGAGTCACATACAGGTACACAAAGAGTTTTTTCCTCCCATAAATATTAGGTCTGTGGTTCTAGAGAGGTGAGGGAAACCCAGTCCCTTTGCTATATCCTGAAGTTAGTGGTTAGAATCACTGGTAGGTTTAATAAAAGCTGTTGAACTTGAGCTTCCGTTGGTGGTTAACCCCCTGCCTTCTTCAGGTTCCTGTGAGATACCTGATGACACTGTGCTCACTACTGTTGTGCAGGGTCTACCCACTCTGGGATATGTGGGTGAACTGACGAAAGAACAAAATTCACTTTATGTGGGTTTTGCACTCTTGTAGAATTTAGAACTCAACTATGCATGTGAATAAGACTTCATCCTAAATATTAAGTGTGGATAGTAGGACAAACATAGGAAATCACATCAGTCAGAGGAAGGGGCAAGACCTGAAGCAGAGGGGGACATAAGCTGAGACTTTCAGCTGCAATATTGACTGAATGTGAATAAGCCATCATATCTTCCCTAGGTCTTGACATTTGTGAAGTGGTGGCCTTCTTGGTATCCAATGGTCCTTCCCACACCCCTTGGGTTACATCACTTTAGAATTAGGACCATATACATGCAGACTGAAAGTGAAAGGGTGGAAGAAGATATTCCATGATAACAGAAAGCAAAACCAAGCAGTAATGGCTGTCCTAATATCAGAAAAAATAGACATTAACACAAAAACTGTTGGAAGATGCAAAGAAGGGCATTATTTAATGATTAAAGGATCAATTCAGCAGGAAGATGTGACTATAGTAAATGTATATGCACCCAATACCAAGGTGCCTGGCTATTTAAAACAAATGTCAGTGGATATAAAGGGAGACATAGACTCCAACATAGCAACAGTGGGGGACTTCAACACCCCACTCTCATCAAAGGACAGATCAACTAGACAAAAAGTCAACAAAGAAACAATAGAGCTCATCTATACTGTGGACCAAATGGACCTAATTGATATCTACAGAACATTTCGTCCATGGCTGCAGAATACACATTCTTTTCATCAGTGTGTGGAATTTTCTCTATGATAGAACATATTCTGTGTCATAAAACAAGTCTCAACAAATTTGAAAACAATTGAAATCATACCATGTATCTTTTCTGACCACAATGGAATGAAGCTGAAAATTAACAACTTAAGAATCCCTAGAAAATATGCAGACACATGGAGACTGAACAACATGCTCCTAAATGAACAATGGATCACAGAAGAAATCAAATGGGAAATAAAAAATTTTCTAGAAATGAATGAAGATTACAACACAACATATCAAAAATCATGGGATACAGCAAAAGCAGTAAGAAAGAAGTTTGTAGCAATTAGTGCATACATAAATAAATTGGAAAGACATCAAATAAATGATCTAACAATACACCTCAAGGACCTAGAAAAACAAGAAAACATCAAACCCCAAATTAGTAGGAGGAAAGAAATAATTAAAATTAGAGAAGAAATTAATAAAATTGAAACAAAACCCTTCCTCTCCTCTCCTCTCCTCTCCTCTCCTCTCCTCTCCTCTCCTCTCCTCTCCTCTCCTCTCTCCTTTTTGTCTTTTCTTTTTCCTTCTTTCCTTTTCTCCCCCCTCCTTTTTTAAAGGCAGAGTTACACACACAAACACACACACAGAGGGAGAGACAGAGATCTTCCATCTGCTGTTTCACTGCCCAAATGGCTGCAATGGTTGGGGCTGCGCCAGGCTGAAGCCAGGATCCAGGAGCCTCGTACAGGTCTTCCACAAGGACTTGGGACATCTTCTGCTGCTTTCCCAGGTTCATTAGCAGAAAGCTGGATCAGAAATGAAGCAAATGGGACTCAAACTGGTGTCCATATGGGATGCTGGCATCATAGTGGTGGCTTAACCCATTATGCTTCAATGCTGATCCCTACCAAACTTTTAAAGAACTAATTCCAATTATTTCCAAACTATTCAAAACAATTGAAAGGGAGGGGATCTTCCCAAACTCCTTCTTTGAGGCCAACATTACTTTAATTCCAAAATCAGAAAAAGGTACAACAAAAAAGAGAACTATAGGTTAATATCCCTGATGAACATAGATGTAAAAATTGTCAACAATACTAGATTTCAAGACATGCTACACAACAGCTACAAAACAGTCTGCTACTGCACAAAAATAGACATGTAGACCAATGGAACAGAATGAAAACCCCAGAAATTAATCCATGAACTTATAACCAACTAATCTTTGACAAACAAGCTCAAATCAATCTCTGAAGAAAAGATAGGCTCTTCAACAAATGGTGCTGGGAAAATTGGATCTTTGCATGAAGAAGCATGAAACAAGACCCATACCTTACACCTTATACAAAAATCAACTCAAAACAACAGATCAAGAATCTAAATCTATTACCTGATACCATCAAATTACTAGAGAAAAACATTGGGAAAACTCTGCAAGACATTGGCATAGGGAAAGACTTCTTGGAAAAGACTACAGAAGTACATGCAATAAAGTAAAAAAAAAAAACAGACCAATAGAATTACATCAAGATAAAAAGGTTCTACACTGCAAAGGAAACACTCAACAAAGTGAAGAGGCAACCGACAGAATGGGAAAAATATATTTGCAAACTATGCAACTGATAAAGGATTCATATCCAGGATCTATAAAGAGCTCAAGAAATTCAACAACAAGTAACCCACTTTCCTGAATTTCTGCCTCCTATGCTCTGACTGTTCCTTTTCCATTTGCCTCCTTCTTGTGTAACTCTACACCACTCATATTTTTGCATTGTTTTTAAAATACCCTCATCCTCCTTTCCCTACTATCATTGTGATAGCCCTGACTCACTTTAGCTCTCAGCCACTCTTCCTTATATGAGCTCAGTTTGTTATGAAAACTCTAGGGACTTGGGTGTGGTTTCATGAGGGGAGAGTTCAGGAGTTGAACTTGCCATCTTCCTAGTGAATCCCAATCCCAGTGCACACCTTTGGCTGCCATCATGCTTGATCTGCCTTGGGATGAGGAGGAGGGGAGACACATTGAGGTTGGGCTACACTGCACACAACAATCCACTTGCCCAAGGTTGTGGCATCATTCTCGGTCATGAAGCATGCAGAGAGACCACCAAGAACACTTGCAGATCAGTGTGTGGTAAAGGGACCTTGAGCTGGAAAGAGGACATTGTGTTCTCAAAAGGGCAGCAGCCACTGGGTGCTTTGTATTTTCAAGGGATATTCCTTTTAGAGATTTGAATGCTTCTTCTTCTTCTCCTTCTCCTTCTCCTTCTCCTTCTTCTTTTGAAAGATTTATTTATTTACTTGAGAGGCAGAGTTACAGAGAGAAAGAGGTCTTCTATCCACTAGTTCACTCCACAGTGGCCACAATGGCCAGGGCTGGGCAGATCTGAAGCCAGGTGCAAGGAGCTTCTTCTGGGCTTCCCATGTCATTGCAGGGGCCAAGCACTTGGGCCATCTTCCACTGTTTTCCCAGGCCATAGCAGAGAGAAAGTGGAGCAGCCAGGATATGAACCGGCACCCATATTGGGATGCCAGTGTCACAGGTGGAGGCTTAACCTACTACTCCAGGTGCTGACCCCTTGGGAGCTCTTAATCTGATTGTACATTTGAGAAATCCTAATGATGAGTGGATAAGGAGAGACATCTTGAATAGGTGGCATAGAAGCAGCCATTTCAGAGCTGGCCGTGGCTGGAAGTCTTGGAGGCCAATGAGGACATTCACAGATGAGGACTCTAAAAACAACTAGCCCAAAGTCAGATGGCCAAGTTGGTCAGAGTAGGGACTGGAACCAAGTTTGTTTCCTGACATTTGTTTCTTCTTTGTGTAGCCTCAGTCCTTTCCCACTGAGACACAGAAGAGTGATGTGTCCAGGGGAAAGATTTCCCTGCTGTGTTCATTTCTCTGTGCTCAGCTATGCATAAAAACTGTCTTCCTTTAACAGAGGGCTGTCTCACGTGGGGCTTAAAGCTGATGGCTGCTGTGGCAGGATTCTATGTGCAAACTTCAGAACATCACAATTTATCAGAATTTAAGGAGCAAGAATATGCATCCACCTGACTAAATCAGAAATTGCCTCCATGTGCTAGCACAGAGAGTAACAATCATCAATTTAAAAAGGATTTTAATCAGCTCCATTGTTAGCTCCTGTTTTTCAAGAATTACTTTTGCTTTGTCCTTTCTCCCTGGACCTTAATCCATTGAAAATTATCAGGGCCTTAACAATTTTCTCTGGAGACTGTATTCTTATTTTTTTTTTTACCCCTTCCTCTGCTCTCAGACCATCCTGTGTACCTGCCGACACCCACTGGCATTGCTTAGCAACTATTCTGCCTTCAGCTGATGCCCCTGCCTAATACTCCTTTTTAGCAAAAATTCCCAAAAAATTTAATGAAGACAGTTACAAACACCCTCCAGACTATTATTTTTCGTCGGGTTCCTCCAGACTGATTGCTTGATTTCAGTAGGCATGAGTAAATAGTAAGTTGACAATATTCTTTAATTAAATCTATAAAATTTCTAGCTCTACGGTCCTTAATGCAAAGAGTCTTCAAAGGGGCTGGCGCGGTGGTGCAGTGGGTTAGGTTGCTGTCTGCAGTGCCAGCATCCTATATGGGCATCAGTTCAAATTCTGACTGCTCCACTTCCAATCCAGCTCCTTGCTAATGTGACTGGGAAAGCAGTGAAAATGGCCCAAGTGCTTGGGCCCCTGCATCAGTTTCAGAGACCCAGGACAAGCTTCAGAACCCTGGCTGTTGAGGCCATTTCGGGAGTGAACCAGCAGATGGAAGACTTTCTCTCTTTCTGTAACTCTGATTTTTCAAATCAATCAATAAATAAATCTTATCAGTCTTCAAAAAGTTCATAGAAAATGAACATTGTGAAAAACCACGCATGAGTTTCAAAATTGTTTTTCACCAAAAGAAACTCATTTTATAACTCAGTTTTTCCAAGACCTTTTGAAGTGTCTTCAGATTGTTTCTTCAGAAACCCTAGATTTAATGCTATATTTGTAGACTGCATAATAGACCACTTTACTTACAGCATAGCTTTTTGTAAACACCCATAAATGTTACTCTGCCTATAATTCCCACTGAGATTACTAGCTCAGTAGTCTGTTCGTACTTTATTACTGGGAACAAATTCAAGTGTGACAATGATACAAGCAAGCTATAGCGTTGATACCAACAAGGGCACTGTTGAACATGTTCCGTGTGACAGGGACTTATATGTATTATTTACATTTGTTTTAGCAACTCTCCTGAAAGATAAGGATGATTCCTATCTACTGGCAAAAGACTGAGGCTCATAAGTTTATTGTTGCCCATGACCTACAACTTAGAAGTGTTCATTAGAACCCAGATTCCTGGTATTCCTAACTATGTGCACTGATCAGCAGCACACTGCTTCTTCGTGGTGATTACATTCATTATGAAGGATCAACTTGGGCCCGATGATGTATGCATTCCTTTATAGGGTAGGATTCCAGTTTCTAAGGTTTCCAAAACAGAGTACAACAGTGTAGCAATCACCAGGGAAGGAAAAGGTAAACGGGGGAGAACGTGATGAACCACCTGGACTTTGGGTTTGATCTGCTCACTTCCATCGGTGACGTTCTCATCGCAGTCTCCTCATATACTACAGTGAGGCAATTCCAGGAAAATCAGACTATCTACAGAGGGGAGGGATTAGAAGAAGGAAGTCTAGTTGCTTTATTTTCTTTCTGTTGTTTTTTCATTTCCTTCAAGAACACTGTATTCTAGTCATCTGTTGCTGGGTAACAAGCCATTCCAAACTGAATGGATTAAAGCGACATGAGCATCTTACTGTCTCTGACAGCTCTGGGCTTGGGTAGGTGGTTCTTGCTCAGGGTCTCCCATGTGAAGTGTCTGTCACATATTTCAATGTTAAGTTGGGAAGACCTAAACAGCTGGTTTCTGAACACTGAGGCCTCTCAAATTCCTCTCAGGGCCAGCGCCGTGGCTCACTTGGTTAATCTTCTGCCTGCGGCGCCTGCATCCCATATGGGTGCCGGGTTCTAGTTCCAGCTGCTCCTCTTCCAGTCCAGCTCTCTGCTGTGGCCCAGGGAAGGCAGTGGAGGGTGGCCCAAGTGCTTGGGCCCCTGCACCTGCATGGGAGACCAGGAAGAACACCTGGTTCCTGGCTTCGGATCGGTGTAGCTCCGGCCATTTGGGGGGTGAACCAACGGAAGAAAGACCTTTCTCTCTGTCTCTCTTTCTCTCACTGTCTAACTCTATCTGTCAAATAAAAAAAAAATTCCTCTCTGCCTATTTGCTATCTTTATGTGGTGTTTCTAGCTGGCTAACTTACAGTAAAAACAGATTTTTATATGGTGGCTTAGGGTTCCAAACATATGCGGGGGTGCGGAGAGATATGGCCTATTGTGTCTAATTTTGGAAGTCATGCACATCACTTCTGTTGCAATATCTTGGTTGAGATGTCACTAGGAAAGGAGAAATAGACCGCCATGTTTCTGTAAGACCAGTTGTGATCAGAAAGACTGCCACTAATATTTTTGAAAAATACAATCTACTACGGAGAGTGTTGCTTTTGAATAAGTTACTTGTCACCTGGGTCTCTGCTTTCTACTTAGTATGGAGAATGAGTTAGACCAGATGACCTTTACCTTTTTTGATAGATCATACGCTTGGTGACTTCGTAAAAGGGTAGGTCCATCTGCCACACTAGACAACCTAACCCTCTGTTCCTGACAAATTCTCTGGAAATCCCATTCTTTACTACTCAATTTTAGTCTTTCTTTAAAATGTTTGCCCCAAATAGAGTTTTCCATGGTTAGTCCCTGGAGGTCTCCTCGATGCCTATGATTATGGAGTGGGAGTTTGCTTAAATCAGTTCTGTTAGTGATGGAAGTATACAACCCAATTGATCTAATCTACCTGACGTTTCACAAACAAGAGAATGGCATTTCACAGAGTGAGTTAATGGATTTATGTCATATTAACATAGATATTTAAAATGAGAGACTAGACAGAGATGAATGATTTAAAAATCATCTCATGAAAGAAGTGGATAAAGGAATTTTAGCCTTAAAAAAAAGAAGATATATGGATATTATTTGTAAACATTTGAATATGCTTCATGTGGAAAAAGAGGATTAAATGATTAAATGTGTTTGTAGAATTCTGTAGGTAGAGTTAGGGACAGTTGGATGAAAGTTATAAAGAGACTGAATTTCCTTCACATCATGGAGGAGACTTCCAAAGTTCAAAGCCAGGAAACTGATTGGTCTGGTAATGTTTGATGGAAGTATTTAAGAATGGGTTGTTCAAGAGTAGAATCCTATGTGGGCTGAAGAACTGGGCTCTGAAGTTCCTTTAAATGTTAAAATTCTATGATTCCAGTAACGCCACAGTATAGACAATATTTATTTTTGTCTAAATGCTAAGAATGCAATGGTCACAATTCCCAAAGTGTCAACTCATCATGCAGCCATTGAGTAGCTGACTTTATTTATCCGAAAGTTGATTTTTTTTTATTTGACAGGCAGAGTTAGACAGTGAGAGAGAGAGACAGAGAGAAAGGTCTTCCTTCCGTTGGTTCACCCACAAAATGGCTGCTATAGCCGGCGCTGCGCCAATCCGAAGCCAGGAGCCAGGTGCTTCCTCCTGGTCTCCCATGTGGGTGCAGGCACCCAAGAACTTGGGCCACCCTCCACTGCCCTCCTGGGACACAGCAGAGAGCTGGACTAGAACCCAGCGCCCATATGGGATGCTGGCGCCGCAGGCAGAGGATTAACCAAGTGAGCCACGGTGCCAGCCCCCAAAAGCTGATTTTTAATAAAAGATATATTTATTTATTTGAAAGGCAGAATTACAGATAGAGAGAGAGGAAGAGACAGAAAAATCTTCCATCTGTTGATTCATTCCCTAATTTGTCTGCAAGACCAGGGCTGGACCACGCCAAAGTCAGGAGCCAGGAGCTTCTTCTGGCTCTCCCATGTGAGTGAAGGGGCCCAAGGACTCAGGCCATCCTTGGATGTTTTCCAGGTTACATTAGCAGAAAGCTGGATTGGAAGTGGAGCAGTAGGGACTTGGAGTCCATAAGGGATGCTGGCATTGCAGGCCGCAGCTTAACCCACTAAACCACTATGCTGGCCCCCAAAGCTGATTTAAAATCATTTCTTAAATGTGGGCTATAAATGAAGCTCAGCCTTTATCTCCAATGATTTGATGTGTTAGGTTTGCCTACAGTATATACATGAAAGTTTATGAATTTTGTATTCTTTAAGTAAGGAGAGGGATGGAGAAATTTCTCTTATTTATCTTGTATCCCTTCCTGGAACCAAGTAATAATTGGAGAGCAGAATGGATACCTAATAAGTATCTAAAGAACCAGCTGATACTTACTGGATATTGATTTTTGATTGATACTAATTAGTGAAGTTATTGTTATTTACAATCTGTAAGAAAAAGCCTAACCAAGAAAAGTTGTAGCATTCACACACTCTAATGATCTTGTTTACTTATTCACCTCTCTGGTTTGAAGGTGTGCATTTTCACTGATTAATAGAAATCATATCCTTGCTGCCTCTAGCATCAGAATCCTTCCTGCTTTTAGGCTTGCTGAGTGTTGTCAACCTTCATCTTCCCTTTCTCTCTCTTTTTCAAAGACTCATTGATTTATTTGAGAGCCAGAGCTAAAAACAGAGAGAGGGAGAGACACACAGAAAGGTCTTCCACCTGCTGGTTCACTCCTTAAATGGCTGCAATAGCTGGGGCTGGTCTGATCCAAAGCCAGGAGCCAGGAGCTTCTTCCAGGTCTCCCACATGGGTGCAGGGGCCCAAGCACTTAAGCCATCTTCCTCTGCTTTTCCATGCCGCTAGCAGGGAGCTGGATCAGAAGTGGATCAGCAGGGACTTGTACTGGCACCCACGTGGGATGCTGGCACTGCAAGCGGAGCCTCAACCCACTACACCACAATGCTGGCCCCTAAGCTCATCTTCTCAGGAAAGATGCTCATCATGATCCAGGAATGAACATCCTTAAGGTGTGCTTGGTCGTCTTCTGAATCAAGTCTTGTTTATTCAGTTCCATACTCCAAATGGGGTTTGCAAGATTGGGAGGAGATGTGAGGAGCTTGGACCTGCAAATATTGCTACTGGCCCTTAGTCACGGAAGTGAGGCCTTACAGAGCAAGCTCTTAACACTGGCCACTTCCTGGTGTGGCAACACCTGCGTTTTTATAGCAGAGAAAATGCAGCCAACTCCCATGTGGTCAGCTGGATACAATCAGGACACCTTTGGCTTTCAAAACCAAGTGTGACCTCAGGAGCATGATTTTATTTGACCTGTTAATCACCCTCAATTCTCCCCTGGCTGCAGGCATTTCTAATGCTGGGGAGAGAAACTGTCCAGGTTGCTCTTTCCACAGCAGTCAATCCTCTGAATGACAATGATTTTTAATGTTCCCTTAGCACAGTTTAGCACTGCCTGGCAGATGCAGGCCGCTGTTTGCCTAGAGTGACACCGTGCTTATGGGTGGTGTGGTTGCTGCCCTCCTAAGGAACAGGGCAGGAGAGAGCTCCGCAGAGTTCTGGGGCTAATACTATACGGAGGAGAGGTTGCAAGCCCCTGACAATGAAAACTTTTCTCTCCCTCTAGAGTCCAGACCCAAGGTTATCTGAAAAATGCACCTGCCAATCATAAAAAACTGAATAGCATGGATATCTCTCCATAGATCAGTTGTCAAAATACTTTGCAAATGGAACAGGCATGGTGGTGCAGTGGGTTAGGTTGCTGCTCAGAACACTTGCTTCCCATATCAGAGCATTGATTCAAGTCTCCACTGCTCTGCTTCCAATCCAGCTTCCTACTAACGCACCCGAGAAGGCAGCAGGGAATGGTCCAAGTGCTTGGGCCCCTGCCACCCATGTGAGAGACCCAGATAGAGTTCTGGGCTCCTGGCTTTAGCCTGGCCCAGCTCTGCCTGTTGTGGGCATTGGGGAGTAAACCAGCTGATGAAAGAGTTCTCTTTCTCTCTGTGTCTGTCACTCTGCCTTGCAATTAAATAAATAAATCTTTACAAGATAGTTTGCAGAAATCAAGTGCTTTATAATTTATGATGCTCATCCTCCTCGTTATCACTGCCCTCCTCATTAGGCATTAAGATATGAACAGGATTGTTGAGGAATAGCTGATGAGCATTGCTGCCACATTTCAAATGGTCTTATTTGGTTATAAGTAAATCTGTTCTCTAAAGGGGTAATAGAGTAATAACATGGCCCTAGATGCCTGTCTTCTGTTCCCAAATGATCATTTTCGTGAGTGAATTTGTAAAAGGTCATTTTGAGCCAAGATTTCAGATAAAGTAGCTTTTGGGCTTATTTCACATTTCTTGCTCTCTGTAGGTTTGAAATTGGGTAGATGTCATGCAAAACTCAAGTTGGCTTCCTAATGTGGTGAAAATTACGGCGATTTAGCCATTATGCTACTTTCAATTTGCCAGCCATATTTTATGGGCCTACTCATGGGATACCCTTTGTGGGCTGTATGTTAAAACCATATTTTGTTAATTAGAGCCCTGTAATAAATAAATCACTCACTTTTATGGCATGTGAGTTCGGTCTTGATTCAGAAAGTTTGGCGTCTGTCTCTGATTATGCCGCATGGGATGACTGCAGAAATCTATCCCCCACCACCCCAAGTCTTTTCTTCACCTGTTTGGGGAGAATTATGAAGGAAACTTCTCTTCTACAGAGCAAAGGTAAGGGTGATGGGGGAGTAAATACAGCAAATTGGACAAACACCCATAGCATCAAGGTCCTGGGGAGAATTTTAGGGCTTGCAAGATTTTGCTACTTTTCATTCTTTTTTTTGTCCTATTTGTGGGAAAATGTCACACTACAAGCTTTTGCAAATTCTTTGTGAGCCAAGAATCCAAATAAGTAAATACATTCTCTACGAGAGTACTTCAAAAAGTTGGTGGACCATGGAATTGAAGATAAGTTTCTTTTGGTGCAAAAGATTTAAAAATCCATGCATGTGTTTTTCATAGTGTACATTTTCTTGGTAAACTTTTTGAATACCCTCCCCCTTATATAAAGAAAACTTGGGGGAAATATTTTTAGGAAAGTCCAATATACATAAAAAACTAACTTTTACATACTGATCTCTTTATCCTTTGTTTAAATGCAAACTGATATAGTAGATTACATTTGGGTGGCTCCAGAGCAGCTCAGCTCTGTGACCTTTAGGGTAGTTTGACCTCTGTGTGCCTCAGAGTACCTGTCTGCAAACTAGGACTGGGGGAGATGATTATAGGTTGCGGGAAGTGCTCCTTTGTCTGGAGCTTGCCGATCTCAAGATGAAAAGACTTATTGTCATTTTGAAGAATAAGGATAGACTCTTTTCCTGCACAAGCTGGTGGAAAACCTTAGGAATTTGTCTCTTAGTACAGAAGAATACCTAATTGGGAGAGCACAAGGTTTGCCCAGCGTCCCCGCCCCCACACACACTTATGTACTAACCAGGTATCTACTTAGCAGTGTAAGTGCTCCGTGTGCTGAGTGACACAATGCTGCATGACATCTGACACGTCCAGAGGCTTATAGCCTGCTGTATGCAGCTTCAAGAAGGGAGGGGCTGGAAGACTCCTTGTTTATGTCTGATTCAACAAGTATTTATCAGGCACCGTGCTAAGCACTTGGAAGTTCAAAGAAGATGAAGAGATCTTAATCTCTTGGGATGCTTTAAGAACAGCGATAAGGGAGGTAGGATGAGCACTTCACTTGAATACAAAGACTGAGAAGAGCATCATAAACCAAGCTCAGTAGTCGCTCTTTAAAGTTCACAACCTCTAGGGGGCGCTCGTGGGACCCCTACCCCTTTCTTTTTAGTCTGTTCACTCAACCACTCTCTTTAGACCTCTATTTCACATCTTACTGAGCTCTGGTGACTCCGTTTTCTGATTTAAAGGAAATGGGAACAGTCAGAAGAGAACATCCCTGTGTTGCCACCACATCTGTTATGCTACCCCAAGTACCTTCTGTCTGCACAAAACGGATGGCCTGTTCCTTTTTCTACTAATGGCCAATCCCTCCTTTATGCACTGGATCCCATTCCTTCTGACTTGAGCAAGGACATCACTTCAGCATCTCTCTCCTGCGTCATCAAATTTCTCTCCTTTCTGATGGATCATACCCATTATCATCAAGCTCCCTTGCGCTGATCCCACTCCATTTCCTCATGTTTCTTTATAGCAAAACTCTTTTGTACAATTACTGTCTTCATGGCCCACCATCTCATTCTTAAAATACTTTTTCAATTATTATTGTTTTTAATTGACACATACAAATTGTACACATAAATGAAGTGTGATGGAATGGTACCCTGTAATGGTTTGATACATGTATATATTGTCTAATGTATATATATAATGTATATATTGTATATATATGTATATATTGTCTAATATATATATTGTCTAATGTTCAATCAGGGTAAACATATTGATCTCAAACACAATATTTCTTTACTGTGAAAACATTCAAAATATTTTTCTTTTTTTGAGAGATACACAGTACCATGCTATTATCTATTATAGTCATCTCACTGTGCAACAGAACACCAGAACTTCTTACACATGTCTAACTATAACTTAGCACATGTGGATCAACTTTTCCCCATCCCTTTCTTCTATTTTTCCTAGCCTCTTAGAAACATCATTACATTCTTAACTTTTTTTTTTTCTTTAAAGATTTATTTATTTATTTAAGAGTCAGAGTTACAGAGAGAGAGAAGGAGAGGCAGAGAGAGACATCTTCAATCCACTGGTTCACTCTCCAATTAGCCTCAATGGCCTGAGCTGTGCTGATCTAAAGCCAGGAGCCAGGAGCTTCATCCGGGTTTCCCACGTGGGTGCAGGGGCCCAAGGACTTGGGCCATCTTCTACTGCTTTCCCAGGCCATAGCAGAGAGCTGGATGGGAAGCGGAGCAGCCGGGACATGAACCGGCGTTCATATGGGATGCCGGCACTGCAGGCGGCGGCTTTACCCACTAAGCCACAGCGCTTCCCCTACATTCTTAACTTTTATGAGATCAACCATGCAGTGCTTCTCTAGCTCTGTGAAGCTTATTTACCTAACACAGTGACTTACAGTTCCATCCACAATGTTGCAAATGACAAGATTCCATCCTTTTATGGCTGAATAGTATCCCATTGTGTATAAGTGCCAAATTCTCTTTATCCATTCATCGGTGAAGTTGTTTCCACTGCTCAGCTACTGTGAATAGTGCTTCAATAAACATGGAAGTGCAAATGTCTCTTGGAGAGAGTGATTTCATTTTTTCTTGGGTATATAGCCAGCAGTGGGATTACTGGGTCATATGGTATCTTGACTTCTATTTTTTGTCGGCCTTCCATATGATTTTCTACAATGGCTGTACTAATTTGCATCCCCTCCAATAGCATGCCAGGTTTCTCTTCCTATACAGCACCACCAGCACTTGTTATTTTTTGTTTTCTGATAATTATCAGTCTAACTAGAGTGAGGTGCTACCTCGTTGTGGTTTTGACGTGCACTTCCCTGATGATTAATGATGTCGGGGCTCTTCCATATATCTGTTCACCATTTGTATGTCTTCTTTTGATAAATGTACATTTAAATCTACAGCCTGTTTTGAAAATGGATAGTTTGATGTTTTATTGAGTTGTTTAAGTTTCTAAGATATGCTGGATATTAATTCTTTGTCCGATGTAAAACTTGCAAATATTTCCTCCCATTCTGAAGTTGTCTCTTCACTCTGCTGGCTGTTTGCTGTGCAGAAGCTCTTTAGTTTGATGAGATCCACTTTGCAGTTTTACTTTTGTCTCCCATGCTTTTGGGATCTAATCCAAAAAACTTTGTCCATTCCAGTGTCCTGAATTGTCTCCCTGATGTCTTCTTCTAATTGTTTCAAAGTTTCCTGTCTTACATGCACGTCTAAAATCTACTTTGAGTTGATATGTATGCATGATAAGAGATAAGGGTTAAGTTTCCCTCTGCATATGGACATACAGTTTTCCCCTCATCATTTATTGAAAGGACTCTCATTTCCCCAATATATGCTTTAGCACCCTTGTCAAAGATCAGTTAGCTGTAGATGTATGGATTTACTTGTAAGGTCTGTATTCTGTCCCATTGGTCTATGAGTCTGTTATTGTTGCAATAGCATGCTGTTTTAATGACCACTGTTTTGTAATATATTTTAAAGGCTGGTAGTATAATACCTCCTGCTTATTTATTTTTACTAAAAATTACTGTGGCTATTTGGGGTCTTTCTTATTTTCACATAAAATTTTAGTAGTTTTTTTCTCTAATACTGTGAAAAATGTCAAGATGTTTTGTTAGGGAATGCATGGAACCTGTAAATCTCTTTGAGTAGTATTCATCTCACCACTTGACTGAACACCTTTGGCCAAAGTTAACTACTTTCATACTAGTAAGTCCAATGGTCAATTCTTAGTTCCCTTCTGACTTGACATACCCATTGGTCCATTTTTTTTTGACAGAGTGGACAGTGAAAGGTAGAGACAGAGAGAAAGGTCTTCCTTACCGTTGGTTCACCCTCCAATGGCCCCTGCGGCCGGCGCGCTGTGGCCAGCGCACCGTGCTGATCTGAAGCCAGGAGTCAGGTGCTTCTCCTGGTCTCCCATGGGGTGCAGGGCCCAAGCACTTGGGCCATCCTACACTGTACTCCCTGGCCACAGCAGAGAGCTGGCCTGGAAGAGGGGCAACCAGGACAGAATCCGGTGCCCTGACTGGGACTAGAACCCGGTGTGCTGGTGCCGCAGGAGGATTAGCCTACTGAGCCGCGGTGCCGGCCCACTGGCCCATTTTTTAACAAGTTTATTTATTTCCATCTACATGAAAGGCACAGAGATATGTGCACACACAGAAAAAAACACACAGAAGGATCTTTCATCATTGGTTACTCCCCAGATAGCTGTAGCATCCAGGGCTGGGCCAGGCCAAAGCCAGGAGCTGGAAACTCCATTCCAGTCTCCCCATGGGTGGAAGGGGCCCGAGCACTTGAACTATCATCTGCTGCCTCTGAGGATCCATTAGCAGGAGGCGAGATCAAAAGTGAAGGTGCTGGGACTTGAAACAGGCACTCTAATAATGGCATATTGGCATCCCACCTGTCTGCCTAACCCACCACATCCCAAAGCCTGCCTGCCCCACACTGGTCCACTTAGTTGCTTCTCTTCCCTGAAACATTTGCTTCTCATAGATAAATCTGACCACATCGCTTTTCTGTTCAAAGCCACTCCAAAGGCTTCTCATCTCATTGCCAAATAAATAAATAAATATTTAAAAAATCCCAAGTCCTTGGTCTATTCTGCAATGCCTTTTCTTATCTGCAGTTCCCTCACCCCCACCCACGTTTCCTCCCTACCCTCACCTCTTGCTAATTTCCTCCTTGTTCACTCAGCTGCACTCCTCCTAGAGGGTATTTGAATATGTCAAGTTAAGTTCTCACCTCAAGAGAGAGATGTGCCTTTGCCCCTAGTGTTTCCTCTGTCTTGACTGCCCTTTATCAGAAATCTTGCATGATTCACTCCCTTGCTTCCTGCAAGTCTCTGCTCAGTCTCACCTCTTAGTGTAGCCTCCCCAGATCATGGTCAATTTAAGGCACACTAACCCCATTCTACCCCTGGGCAGTGCTTATCTCTTTTAGACATCTACCTGTTCTCCATTGTGTTAATGTCCTCTGATATACATAAGAGATCTTCAGAAAATGCTTATTATGAAAAAAATGTATAAATTTCTAAGTTTTTCAAACCAAAATAAACTTACTTCTTAATTCCATTTCCCCACAAACTTTTGACGTGCGCTGGTCTATCTTGGCATGTATTTATTTATTGCTGATTTCCTTT
Organism: Lepus europaeus; assembly: GCF_033115175.1. Classification (NCBI taxonomy): domain Eukaryota; kingdom Metazoa; phylum Chordata; class Mammalia; order Lagomorpha; family Leporidae; genus Lepus; species Lepus europaeus. The sequence goes on along the minus strand of NC_084840.1, from coordinate 73,192,170 downwards.
CATTCAAATGGAAGATCCGTGATGAGGGCACTGCAGGTCCCATGGTAGATGTCCAGTTACTCATTGTTGACTCTGTGGATAAATGAATGGATGAAGTCTTAGCGGAATGGACTGGAGCCTTTAAAATCTTTTCTGTCTGGAGGATGCTTTTAGGCTTCATAGAGAAGGTGGTTGATGAGTTGGGGTTTAAAGATGGCAGAGTCAGAAGGAGAGGTGTTTCTGCAGCGATATGTGAGGAGGAATGCGAAGCCCAAACTGTGACACAGGCTGGAGAGGGCTAATGATCATCTGTGAGCTCTGCCCCAGACTTCTGCAGAGAAGTGAGATGATCTGACTTAGAATCTGAAGGTCAGTGTGGCAGATGGATGGGCTGATGGTACACGGGAGGAGGGGGAACATGGAGGCTGAGAATACATTAGGAAACAACTTGAGATAAAACGTAGCTTTAATTTCCTATGTCCAGCACGTGTACCCAGAATACCTCTGCTAAGGGGTAACAGCTCTGTTTCCAGCCAAAACAGTCAGTCCCTTGATGGAGAAATGTTCAGGCTAGAGCTGGGGGCGGGGTACAGTCAGCTTCATATTCCTGGGTTCCGCATCCATGGAGTCAATGAATTATCAATTAAAAATATGTGAACAAAAATAATTCCAGAAAGTTCCAAAATAACAAAACTTGAGTTTACTGCACACCAAGGACCATTCCAAGTACAAGCAGGAAGAGCGAGGTGCAAGTGCTTGCTCCTGACATTTCTCACACCGTCTCTCTCCAGCTCTCATTGTCTGAGAAGTGTTCAGTCTCCTCTGTGTGCTGTGTCGCCTGTGATGGCTGGGTCTGTACAGAACATCTTATTGCTTCCTAGATAGTGCACTATGACACCTATTTACAGAGTACTTACATTGTGTTAGTTATTGCAAATGATCTAGAGATGAATTAAAGTACACCAGAAGATGTGGATAGGTCACCTGCAAATATAACATCACTAAGTATAAAGGACCACAGACTTTGGTATACACAGGGGGTCCTGGAACCAATCTTGGGTGGATTCCGAAGGGCTGTTTTTAATAATCTGTTGTCCAGGTATGTGAGGGAATATAGGGCCAAGGTTTGGAAGCAAGCCCAGGTCTTCTTTTTAAAATTTTATGCAATTATTTTTATTTCTTCTAAAGCTACACACACACACACACACACAGAGGTTGAGAGAGGTCTTCCATCTGTTGGTTCATTTCCCATGTGCATGCAATAGCTGGGATTGGGTCAGAACAAAGCTAGGAACTTGGAGCTCCGTCTGGGTCTCCCACGTGGTTGGCAAGACCCTATATAGTTGAACCATCACACATTGTCTCCCAGGGTCTGTATTAGCAGGAAACTATACTTGGAAGTGCAGCTGAGACTAAAATTCAACTCTGCAATATGGGATGTGGGCATCCCAACAGCTTCTTAACTGTGGTAACAAAAGCCTCTCCTCCCGCCATCCCCCCCCCCCCCGCCCACTTAACTTGTTGGAGGAGGAAAATTTCTTAATGGTTAAAGCTGTTTGTTACTTGAGTGGGTGACTAGATTCTAATGGCTCTGAACTGCCTTTGCTTGGACTAACTTGCTTCTTTATTTTCATTGTAACTTGGCTTAGAGAAACCTGGCTTTTCAATATCACATATTGTTGTGATTTTTCATTGTCTTCTTTCTGTTTTTCTGCAGACAAAATATCTCATTCATAGAGGAAATATTGAAAACAAGATGATGTTTCTCCCAACCCTTTCCCTTTCTTGAGTTTCCATCATTCCTATATGCCTGAAATACTGGAAACCAAATGTGTTCCTGGAGCTGTGATGTGCCTTTCCATACTGCTTAACATGGGAAAACCTACCTGATTGTTTCCTGCGGAGAAGACAGCAGGATTTCAGAGGAGGCGTCTGCTCTCACGAAAATATTTCTCTTGAAAATATTCCATGAATAGCCAAGCAGTCTTCAAGCCCCAGCCAGCTCACACAGCCTGGTGGCCAAAAGCTTGACTTTGAAACCAGATTGCTGGGTTTGAAGCCTGTTCTGCCACTTACCATCAGCTTCACCTAGGGAGTGACATGGAACCTCTCTGAATCTGTTTTCTAAATCTTGAAATGGCAAGAATAGCACCTTACTAATCACAGGGTTGTGAGGGTAAGTGTGTTAATCCATGTGATTGTGCCCGTGGTTGATACACATTACAAGAAATGCTCATTTTTTTTTATTTGACAGGTAGAGTTATAGACAGTGAGAGAGAGACAGAGAGAAAGGTCTTCCTTCCGTTGGTTCACTCCCCTAATGGCCACCACAGCCGGCTCTGTGCCGATCCGAAGCCAGGAGCCAGGTACTTCCTCCTGGTCTCCCATGCAGGTGCAGGGCCCAAGCACTTGGGCCATCTTCCACTGCCTTCCTGGGCCACAGCAGAGAGCTGGACTGGAAGAGGAGCAACTGGGACTAGAACCCGGGGTGCTGGCACCACAGGCGGAGGATTAGCCAAGTGAGCCATGGCGCCGGCCATAAATGTTCATTTTTATTGTGACTTTTGAGCCCCGACATTGTACCTGTCCCGCCAATGGCCTTGCACCCTGCTCCTGATTTCAGGGATTTTCCAATTGTCACCTCCAAGTGTCATCTCTCCTTTTTTCCTTTTCTTGGTCTCTGTTGTGTTCTACTTTCCCTTCAACTTTGCATTTCATCCTTGTCTCTCTGTCCACTCTCTTAATATGCTACCTCTTTTCCCTGCTTCTATGCGTGGATTTACATATGTTGTTATTTCCAGTTCTCTCAATGCATCATGTTCTGCCTGTTGGACCAGACATTCTTTCAGCACTTGATGCTGGCTCTGATTCCCCAGCAGCTGCTCCACCCCAGTTCACGTGCCCAAAAATGGGAGCTGTCCTGTCCCAGGCTGCCCTGGCATGCTGTAGGGAGCTGAGCCCTGTTCACTGATGTCTGACACGGTGCTGCCTCTTCTCCTTCTGCCCTCTCTTTCTATATAAAATCATGTATTTCTTCTCTGAGTCTGAGTCTTTGGCCAGTTCCTTTCCCTATCACTTATTCTGTCTGGAATTTGTGATTTTCCAATCCTTTTTTGACAGATTATATATTCTCTGAGGGTACACAACTTATCTTGACTTCTATGCTCCCTTAAATATTTTGAATATACGGACACCAGATATTACAAGGTTTATTTAAACCCCTGATTCTGAGAATGTTAGACTTTGTGGGCCAATGTAACATCTTCCCTAAATGTTCACTGTAAACTTTCAACGTGACCCCAAGAATTCACCCATAGAATTTTGGTATATATCAAAACTAAAGTTGTGATCATTTTTTTTTCCTGAAGCTGTTATACTTTGGACTCCTCAATTTAAGAATTTGAAATCATATATTTGAAAAATTTATTTGAGAGGTAGAGAGAAAGAGCTGTCATCTGCTGGTTCACTCCACAAATATCTGCTACAATTGTGGCTGGACCATAGTTGAAATCAGGAGCTGAGAATATAATCTGGGTCACCCCCATGGATGGCAAGAACCCAATTAGTTGAGCCATCACAGCCATCTCCCAAAGGACTCCTCAATTTTAAAGTAAGCCAAAGATGGAAAAAGAAATGTTAGAGAAGTGAGTCAGCAATGGGCCAAATGTCAGTAAATTGGTAAATTGGATTATTAAATAAAAGTGGAATGGATGAGAGTTGTTTACATCAAAAGACTATTGAGAAGTCAGTTAGCTGCACTGAACTCACCACATGTTGCAATAGAGAGGATTTTGAACAAAAACTCATCATTTCTATTGAAGACAAGTAAAGAAGTTTGCCTAGATAACAGAAGGGAGAATTAAAGTTAGTTACAAAGCTAAACATTAGGAGTAACTGATGATAATTACTTGCATATATTGCTGATTGGGTGGAGAGAACATGGCTGCCTTAGAAGACTTACGGGCAATGCAGAAGTCCAACTCTATAAAACGGCTTGAGTGCAGTATTCTCAAGGCAACAGAACACATAAGATGCATTTTTGGAGGTGCCTATCAGTATATTACAATTTTTGTTATTGCTTTTTTATAATTTATCCAAGACTTGCAGCTTAAAAGACATTTTACACCTGATAGGTCCATGTCTGGACTGCATCATAAGGGCCTTGAGTATTCTCAAGGGTGATTTAATGTCTGTAGGAACTGCTCAGTCACCAAAAGTGTAACAGTCATTGGACTTCGTCTTAATTCCTTACCAATAACAATTGCCTTACTGACAATATTTATCCCAAGAACAATTCCCAGTATTATTTTAAAATACTGATTCCCTCTATTCCTATATTTTTCTCTTTCAAACAAAAAAGCAAGCCCCAAATCTCCCCTAGACTTTTGAAAATTAGTGCAATATGTTATTTATGTTCTAAATAACATAAAGAGAGTTATTTAGAAGATTTGGGTTACAAAGTTCCAGAATGAATTACTGAATATATGATATTCAAAGCATGTATTTGATATATTTTCTGGTTTGACTTGGCTGGTTTTCCCGACTCTTCTTAGAATGGTACTTTTTTTTTTTTTGTACTGGGCTTTTGGCCTGAAGTGCTGGCATGCCCTAAGCTGTGTTTGAGAACTGTTAACTTGTCAATCATTAATCAGCTGAAGTTTCAATGATAAAGAGGAGATGAGTGGTGATATAAAGCTTCTTAGGTTTGAATTGGTTCATACTGAGGCTTACTTAGTCATTGTTTCAGCTCCCTGAGGGTAGAAATGGATGACATAATTATTGGTATCATCCACAGTAATAAGGACAAAAAATTTCTCAAGGATGTTTAGTTAGTAGAGCGAAACATGGGAATGTCTGTAATAACATAGAGGATAGGATGGGTGTGTGGCACTGCGAGTTAAGCCGCATCTCATATCAAAGGTCCTGCTTAGAGTTCCAATTACTCTTTTTCCAGATCTCAATTCCTCCTAACATGCCTGGAAGGCAGCAGCTGATGGCCCAAGGACTTTGGCCCCTGCCACCTATGTGGAGACCCAGATGGAGTTTCTGGCTTCTGGCTTCAGCCTGGCCCATTCCTAGCTGTTGTGGGCATTTGAAGAGTGAACCAGCAGATGGATGATCTCTCTTTCTCACTCTCTGTCATTCTCTATCACTTTGTCTTTCAAATAAACACATCTTAACATATGCTGTCTGAGAAGAGGGTGTTTTAATTACAGAATTATAAATCTGAGAGCTTTAATTATGGAAGTGGGAAAAATACAAATGTCACTGAATCATTATAAGGTATTAAAAAAGGGAGAGGATCAGGGTAAAAAAAAATACAATCTAATCTGAATGAAAATATACCAACTATGTTAGAAGACATGGAATGTATTTCTGGATTTTGGGCCATTCCTAAAGTTCAGGAAGCAGATGGTCAAAGGAACAGAATTGAGAGGGTTCTTCTGCAGAGGGTGCTGGGTAATCTCAACCAGGATACCAAGCCACACACACACTCTTTATCTAGAATGATGTTTGGGAACAGGCCAACTAGATCTAGGTAAGTGCCTGGATGTCCTCGCTAGGAGGAAAGAGAAGACACTGTGGGTCATTTTGTTCTAAATCTTCTTCTCCCATTTACATCTTAACAAAAACAAGGCATTTCACCTTAAGAGTTAGGCTTATACTTCCTACTATGTTGGGCATTCTTCCATCTCCATTTGGTGTCTGTGTGCTTTTTGTCAGAAATCCCTTCAATGGAGAATGAAATCTTTTAATTCCATAGTTAGAAATTAAATATAGTATTTGATTGAGGGGGTACTGACATCTAGTCACACTGAAATGTAATAAACCAGTGAATGAATGAATGACATACTATACTGAAATGATTAATGCCCTTGTTTCATTGTGGTTTCAATGGTAGTTAAGCCAACCAAGATGGAGGAAGAAGAAAAAGCATGCCAGTGAGGCTGGAAAAGCCAAGTAATCGGTTAACAGTTTCAGCTGGAGTCAATTGGTTCTTTGTATTCTGTACTTTTCAAATGGAAGTATATTGTTGTCCTGTTGCACCTAGGCAGAGACTGTAGTAGGAATATTTCTGCTGAGCTTTAGCACTTCCCACCTACATGGTTTGCGAAGTTTCATTTTAGGTGGCTAACTCTGTTGGAGAAGCGTTTGAATTCCAGAGGATTCACAGATCAAAATGTTGCTAGATTCACTATCATCTATGGGCTCCCTCATCTTATTGCCTTCCAGGTTACCCTCCTTACTAAGCATAAACAACACAGGAGCAGAAAGCTACGTGACTTGGGAAAGGGTCTTGAGATTTCTCATACGCTCCTACTTACCTGATATCTCATTGATCTTTTAATAGTCATGTCGTAGTATCACTGTGCTTTATTGCTCAGCTTTCTCTAGACAAACAACTTATCCTAGTTGAGTGTGCTTCTCTTTGTATACTGCACTTTGTGCTTTATGACTGTTGACTCCGGGTTGCCATTTTCTGTCCTTTCATTAACATGCGCCACTTAGTCCAATAACAAACCAATCCTTCTCTTGGAACCTTTTCTCCCACTAATTACATGAGTTTTTGTTAACCTTCTTTGTCCTAAATCATCAAGGGCTATTCATACATTTGATGCTGGTGTGATCTTCAATTTAACTACTTCTGTAGGAAGACTAGTCAACTAGTCCAAGGCTTACATAATTGCTAGAATTTGCAATTCAAAGTTAAGCACAGGATATTTTAGATTTCTAACTTTTTATACATGTCATTATCATTTATTAGTAAAAAGTGGATCCTACAATTGCCTGGTTGATCAAAATCTTAAAGGCAGTGGAGAACAAATGAGTTTGATCTTAATTTTCAGAATCACCTTGAGTGTTGGGCTGAAAGACCTACGTCAGGAAGGCAGAACATGGAAGGACACACATAGCTCCAGTGCTGGTACCTGTCATCCTTTATGTAGAGAATCTGTTAGCCCAGACACCAAAGTTTATTTCTGGTTATTCCTGTGAGCCACACCATCACAGGAAAATGAACTCTTCAAATCAGATTCCTACCTTTGTAGTCCTTTTCTGCTCATCATTTATATTGGAGTTAGATCCACTCAGTCTTACTTTTCATGGAGGCAATATTTCCAGAATTAATGAAATGAATGGAGCTGAGTTGGAAGCAAATATGTCTTATTTTTAAAAATTAAATGTAAAGGAATGTGATTAATTCACACCGGTAAAGTCACATAGATATATTTTAGAAATAAATCCTGTAGGAGATGAAACTAAGGCCAATGGAGGAGCTCCAAGGTCACCTAACAGGAAGGCTGATTGTTAAAGGGAGTGACCTCTAATACCCAGTTCATGGGCACCCAGGAGGATGATGCCAGGAGAGTTTTCTTACTTGATCCATAGCTTTGTGAAAAGATCTGCTAGGTGGTTTTACCAGGTCTTTAAAAGTACCCAGTGGTAATTTTGAGCCCTGAATATGAAAATATTTCTCCATTTCTTTTTTTTTTAAGATTTATTTATTTGAAAGAGTTACAGAGAAAGGTAGAGACAGAGAAAGAGGTCTTCCATCTGCTGGTTCATTCCCCAGATGGCTGCAACGGCTGGAGCTCCACCGATCCGAAGCCAGGAGCCAGGAGCTTCTTCCAGGTCTCCCACGTGGGTGCAGGAGCCCAGTGACTTGGGCCATCTTCCACTGCTTTCCCAGGCCACAGCAGAGAGCTGGATCAGAAGTGGAGCAGCCGGAACTTGAACCAGTGCCCATATGAGATGCCAGCACTGCAGGCTGCGGCTTTACCTACTATGCCACAGTGCCGGTCTCGTCTCCCTTTCTAAAATTGCCTATCTCAGATGTGTTTTTTCCTGTCAGGCATCAACAAAATAAGAATGTGGTCATGTGTGGGGACCACGAAGAATATCACAACCTTCCCAAGTTAGAGACACTTTCCGAGTAGGGAGATATTCAGTGATCTTTCCGGATGAGTCAATGAACATGTTAGGGGACATTCCCCAGGAGTACTCTAAGTAGGTCTTGATTTCCAAATGGCAATGTCATCATTGGGAAATTTTGATGTCTGATACATAAACTATGAGGATTCATTCCTGTAGTGATAACAGTCTTAAAACACTGGGTAATGGAAACAAACACAGCACCTGAAGGAAAAAAAAATCAAACTTCTGTCGAGATAAGCTAGGTGACCTGAAATTAATGCATTTTCTGTCCCTCAGGACCTCATGTTGACAAAAATGAGGAATATGGAAAATGTGAGAAGAAAGCAAAAGAATCACAAGAACTTCTTAACCCAGAGATATGTTATCCATTTGGTTTGTTGCCTATAACCTTTTTTCCCCTTTATTGTTTAAAATATATTTTATATAAAGAGAATATGAATTATTAATTAAACAAATTAACAATCAGATTAATCACATTCATGCTCAAACCCTTGCCTTTTTTTTCAAAGAGTTATTTATTTATTTGAAAGGCAGAGTTAAAGAGAGGCAGAGACAGAGACAGAGGTCTTCCATCCACTGGTTCTCTCTCTAGATGGCCGCAACAGCTGGAGCTGTGCTAATCTGAAGCCAGGAGCCAGGAGCTTTTTCCTGGTCTCCCACATGGGTGCAGGGGCCCAAGGATTTGGGCCATCTTCCACTGTTTTCCCAGGCTATAGCAGAGAGCTGGATCGGGAGTGGAGCAGCTTGGCCTAGAACTGGTGCCCATATGGGATGCCGGCACAGCAGGTGGTGGCTTTACCCACTATGCCACAGCACAGGCACCTCATTGCCTTTGAATATGCAAAAACATCTTTGGAAGATGAGACTCCTCCCCCAGTGTCCGTCATCGAGGGCCACAGATACCCTAACAATTGCTCAGCTTTAAGAGCCTCGTTAGGGAACTATCATGCAGCATCTAACAGTCTTCTGTAGAATATAAACTGCAACAACATCAAGTAGGATGATTACGACAATAAGAACCAAACTATGTTGACTGCTTGCTATATGTCACCTTGCTAAATCCTCAAAAACCCCAAATGAGGTATGTGTCGTACATTTCATTTGAAGAAACTGGCTTCAAAGAGAGAACGAAATTTCTGCAAAGTCACACACCTGGTAAGCAGCAGATCTGGGATTTGGATGTCACTTGTCTGACTCCAGAATCTATATCCTCTAAAAGCTGTGCACAAAAACTCCTTAGGATATTTAAAATCCTTAGCGAACATGCCAAACTAGCTCCTGCTGGCCTTTCTTCTTCCATTTGAGGTAGGGGGGTCCTCAAATACCAATCTTTTCTGTAAAGATTCATTTTATTTGAAAGGCAGAGTGACAGAGAGAAGGGAGGGAGGGAGAGAAGGATGGGTGGCAGGGAGAGACTGACAGAGAGATGGTTCTTCCATTTGCTGATTCTTGCTTCAAATGCCCACAGGTGCTAGAAACTCCACCTGAATTCCCTATGTAAGTAACAGGAACCCAAGTACTTGGGCCATCATCTGCTGCTTCCCAGACACGTTAGCAGGAAGTTGAATGGGAAGTGCAGTAGCTGTTACTGTATCCAGGCATTCCAACACAGGAAGTAGGTATCCCAAGCAATGGGCTAACCTGCTGCACCACAAGCTCACCCCATGATAGATTCATTTTTAAATGTACCCACAGTGTTTCTTTCTGATGCTAGAAATTTCGTTAGATTCAGTCTGCTTTAGTTGATCTCAAACTCAAAATTTGCCCATAAGCAAATTTATTTTTTAAAAGATTTATTTATTTATTTATTTGAAAGGCAGAATCAGAGAGAAGAAGAGGCTGAGAGAGAGAGAGAGAGAGAGAGAAAACCAGGAGCCAGGAGCTTCTTCCAGGTCTCCCACGTGGGTGCAGGAGCCCAAGGGCTTGGGCCATCCTCCACTGCTCTCCCAGGCAATAGCAGAGAGCTGGATTGGAAGTGGAACAGCCAGGACTCGAACTGGTGCCCATATAGGACACCAGAACTTTAGGCTATAGCTTTACCCGATATGCCACAGTGCCAGTCCCATATAAACAAATTTAGTACATACATCATATTCCAATAAAAATCCTAGCCTTTTCACTTAAGAAGAAAATATTGTTTATTTGAATGGCAGAGTGTCAGAGGGAGGGGGAGACAAGAGAAAAAGAGAAATCTTCCATTTGCTGGCCATAACAGCCATTGCTGGGCCAGGCCTAAGCCAGGAATCAGGAATTTCACTCTGGTATCCCACATGGATGACAGAGGCCCAAGTACTTGGGCCATCTTTTGTTGCCTTTCCAGGTAGGAAGCTGGGTTGAAAGCAGTCAGCCAGAATATGAACTCGTGCTGTTGCAAGTGGTAGCTTATCCTGCCAGTGCCTAACACTTCCACTTTTAATCTTTTCAGTTATTTTCATTGGCTTACTCCCTCTTACACTCTCCTTTGAATATCTCTTTACTTTTGTCCCCCAAGTATCACCAGAAGATGGACCTAAGCATGTGTAAGGATTCATGATCCCTTGGTCGGAACCTGGCCTTACAGGAGAAAGTCTCTGTCATGTTAGTTTTTCTTGCATAGACTCTTCCATGCTTCTGTGAAGTAAAAAACAGATGTGTTTAATTTCCCTATAACCATGGCTAATATTTTACCCCAGGGGCCTAGGGTCTCATCCAGTATTCTTTTTCCCACTTGACCATAGTTTCATTTTTGAAAAGTCCTCATGTAAATGTGTGTTCCAATTTCTGTGCATCATAACGCACACAATGACATGAGCATCTCTGATTCATCCCACAAACATTTATTGAGTCCTCTTCCAGGCAATGAAATGCACATAAAGGACTCAGTTCCCTTCCTAAAAGACATCTAGAGGGGGTGGGAGAGGCAAGGATGGGAGTTAGCAAGCAGCATAATTGGCACACAATTCAACCAAGCTCGGTGCAAAGCGAGCCCAGAGGATGCGCTCTGCAATGTGGGAGGTGCCAGGAGATCTGCTTTCTGTGGGTGAAAAACTCACCACAAAAATTTTATTCAAAACATGACTTCCACTTCTATTCTTGACTTTTTTTTCTCCCAATCTCTGTAACCTCAATGACAATAGTGTGCGTGCATGCAAGAAAAACGCAGAAGGGATTCAAAACCCAGCTCCAGAAAACCAATTCAATGTTTCTTTTGAAAACGATGCAAAGAAATGTATCCCTAAACTCAGCAGAAAACAGTTTTATTAATAGAAACAGCCGTATACAACCCTGACTGATTCAACGTCAAAAAGAAATAAAAATCCTACAAAGATCTGACATCACTTTACTTAGTATATACTAAGTTGATCTTCTGTATATAAAGAAAATTAAAAATGAACCTTAGTAAGAATGGGATGGGAGAGGGAATAGGAGATGGGATGGTTTGTGGGTGGGAGGGTGGTTATGGGGGGAAAAAAACCGGTATAATCCAAAAGTTGTACTTTCAAAATTTATATTTATTAAATAAAAGTTTTCTAAAAAAAATAATAATTTGCCCTGGCATGCACAACCGGACAGGTCTAGATTGAAAGCAAAAACACCAGCACGCAACCCATGTGGGTTGATCTGGTGCCCGTCTCGTAAGGCACTGGGCCGCAGTGTAATTTCACATTGCTAGGCATCATGTGACAGGCAGTGTACCATCTCCGAGGAGTCTTTCTACTTTCTGGGAAACCCAATGGAAACTGTTATTCTGCAAACTTTTTCATCCTGGAAGGAACAATCTGGAACGATTTCATGTAACAGCACTGACCTGTAAAATTAATTCCAAACAACTAATACTTTCTGTCTCCCCTGTAAATGTTCCAGTCACAAAGGGCAAAGTCACGGGCTTCCTGGTATTGTCCAGGCTTACTGGGTCTCGACTGTCTTTCACTGAGGTAGGAGGTCCACTAGAGCAAGGCAGCGGTGCTTTCTTGAATTTCTCGTCTTGTTTTATTGCATTTTGGGGGATACACTACCTTTCAAGGCCTTAGTTGTTCAGGAGCATTCTTTCCTTGTTCCTGCTCCTCTGGATTTTGTTGGGATGAGCGCTTTTGAGGTTGATGAGAGTCACAGAATCTGGGTCCACAACACTGGACAGACATAGGGGTATCCAGGACAGGAATGGGTGTCATCATTTTTAGTAATAGTAATACTTTTTCCTGAGCCACATTTTCCAGGAATGTTTTGAAGACGCTTCTCATAGGTAGGGGAGGGGATAAGGTGAGCGGTATGCTCTTGGGAGTTGGCTATGCCGGTGGTGCTCCAAAGATGCTGAAGAGAGCAAGGGAGGCAGAACAAGAAGGAAAAGAAAGAGAATTTGGTAAGGTAGGGATCATGACAATGAAGAAGAAAGGATAGGTACCGTGAGGGGAAGACTTTATACCATGCGATATCTGACTTGATCCAGGAAATCAGGAACGTGAGAGAGAGGGGTAACAAGTTCTGAGTGTAGACCTAGAAAGACACTCAGGTGCCACTCGCGGAGGCAGTGACGTTGACAGGTGTGAGTCCATTAGTGGAATCAGAGGACCATTTGAACTCTGGACATGCTGAATATTAAAGACTGATAGAAAATCAGACCGTAAACATCCAGAGGCTGTCCAGGGTCAGGAGCCACTGGCAGAAACACTGAACAGGGAGCAGCATTAGCAGGAACAGGAAATCCTGCTTCTCCCTGCACCCAATTTCATGGAACGTTTGTTGAAGACTGGGTATTTCTGAACCTGAAAGTCCTGAGACACAAAGGAGATAATTCTCACCACAGGTTTGCTCTGAATAGCTCACCTATGCATAGTCTTAGTTTGTGTTGAGTAATTTGTCTAATGGGTCTAAAGGTACTTTTTTTTATTTTAAAGATTTATTTGTTTATTTGAAAGGCAGAGTTACAGAGAGGCAGAGAGAAAGAGAGAGAGAGAGAGAGGTCTTCCATCCACTGGTTCACTCCCCAGATAGCTGCAATGGCGAGAGCTGCGCCAGTCTGAAGCCAGGAGCTGGGAGCCAGAAGCCAGGAACCAGGAGCTTCTTCTGAGTCTCCCATGTGGATGAAAGCTCTTGGGCCATCCTCTACTGCTTTCCTAGGCCATAGCTGGGAGCTGGATTGGAAGTGGAGCAGCCGGGACTCAAATCGGTGTCCGGGTGCTGGCTCTGTAGGTGGTGACTTTACCCACTACGCCACAGCGCCAGCCCTAAAGACACATTTTGACTGAGAAAGCAATGGTCAAAGGATGAATGCCCTTTAGGGTTCAGCCTTTTGCCTTTGGTTTTTCATATTACTGAGGGTGTAATATTTCTTTTTTTTTTTAAGATTTTTTTTTTTATTTGACAGGTAGAGTTATAGACAGTGAGAGAGAGACAGAGAGAAAGGTCTTCCTTCCTTTGGTTCACTCCCCAAATGGCCTCCACGGCTGGCGCTGCGCTGATCCGAAGCCAGGAGCCAGGTGCTTCCTCCTGGTCTCCATGCCCAAGCACCTGGGCCATCCTTCACTGCCCTCCTGGGACACAGCTGAGAGCTGGACTGGAAGAGGAGCAGCCGGGACTAGAACCCGGCACCCATGTGGAATGCTGGTGCCGTAGGCGGAGGATTAACCAAGTGAGCCCTGGCGCTCACCTGAGGGTGTAACATTTCAATCAACACGTTTGTGATAAGGAACAGCACAATTTCAATAATAAATACAGAATTAATAGCAACAATGGTTTTTGACTCTGGTTAGTTTGGAAAACGGGGAGTTTTTAAAGATTGTTGATTCCACTTCAACAGAATCAGTATCTCGAAGACTGGTACCTGGATATTAGTTTTGTAAAAGCTTTCTGGGGAGTTCTAATGTAGATGCAAGTTGAAACCCCCAGAAAAAGTAGAAATGGTGGTTCTGAATCTTAGCTGCACGTTGGAATCGCCTTGGGAGTTTTATAAACATTTACGTGCCTGAGCCCCTGCCTAGAGATCTTAAGCATCAAGACTTCAGAAATGTTTCCAGGGGATTGTATTGTGCAGCCAAGTTGAGAACCACTGAGATAGTTTCTGGTATCCTAAGGCACCGTTTGCCGCTTCAATATCTCAAACAAGTGTTTACAGCTGCGTTTAGGGCAGCCCCAGTGCAGCTGTGGGAGAGTGCCCTGGGTATTTTTTTGCTCTCGGCATAATGAACTCAATTGTCAGCTAACTTTTGATCCTAGTAGCTCCCTGGCTGGTAATAATGATGTCAGAGGCAGAAAAACATCGTTAGGATTCTGAGATTCCAAACTGAGTGAGAATCGCTGGCAGCTGGAAAGTTCATGTTCAAACTTGTAAACCCGTACCAATTTCCAGCTCAAATCACAGAGACAATAAACGTCTATTTTAGATGCTTCTTGCGGGAGTGGGGGTGGGGTGGGGGTCTCTTCCCAAAACTCTGGGACAAAATAAAATGTATACATTGACAAATCAGAGTCAGCAGCTCTAGTTCATTACTGGAAGATCTGGGATTTTATAAGGGCTCTCCTCCAGTCCTATAGAAAGAGGGCTACCACTGGCACTGTCCTGACCACTCATTTTTCTAAATTGCATAGGTCTGTGATTCTGAATATCTTTAAAATGCAATACAGGTATTTGGTTTTCTTCTGTTTCCCCCCTTGAATCTGATTTCATCCAGATTTTGTTTAATATTCTATATATCCATGAACCAATGTGTTTCTAGAAGCAAACATTCCCAGCCTGGAATGCCCCTTCCAGGAAGATGCTCCTTGTTCTTAGGGTCTGCTCAAGACACAGCTTGTCTTTGAAATCCCCCTGCCTCTGTTCCAGAGATTCCTCTCTCCCTGGAACCCTCATGGTTCCTGTCTGTTCCATTCTCTTATCACATGGCATAAGTATCCTTTTCTTCTCAGCTAGCTGGAATCTCTTGAGTGGACATCCTCACCAAGCCTAATATCCTCCATGTTAGATGCTTAATTAATTGGTGTCATCTGGTGGTGGATTCCTGGGTTTCTGCTCTGTGATTTGGGGCGAGTTCCTTAACCTCTCTAAAATTAATTTCTTTATCATTAGTGTGGTGATACGGATCTTGTTGATGATTTAGAAAGTTAGTGGGCGTGGATTACTTAGTACAGGCTGGTACATAGGGAGCATTTGGTCAGTGATTGCTAGCATCAAATAAACTGAAGCAATGAAGAGAGTAGGATTTTTCTATCCACAGAGAAGGGTTGGTGGGTAAGGGTTACAGGGCAGGGGCAGAAAAGTGAAATCTGATTTCAGGAAAGGTCTCTGTGTTAAATTCATCTGTGTAGGGACCAGAATGATGCAAGCTCTGAAAAGACCTGGGAAACAACTTTCCAGATGAAGAGATAGTGCAAAGGTCCTGAGGCATGGCTGTGCGTGGCACACTAGACAAATAGGAATCAGTGAGAGAATGCTGGAAGGTTTCCTCACCTTCGGAGCACTTCAGTAAAGAAGAAAGGCCACCTTCAATGGACAACGCCTAAGTGTCTGCTGTCCTATGGATGAGGCTCTGCGTTTGAGAAGGGGAACTTTGAAAACAATGTTTGGCATTCTTGTTACCTTTGACACTTTTCAAAGTGGGAATGACCTGATGCAGGTGCGTGTGAGTGCAGGGACTATGATGTCTGGCTCTATGCTGAAGGCCAGGGTGCCTCTGGCTGACTTTGTTCTATACTATGCATCTTTTTCTTCTCTCTTGTTCCTTGGTGTAGTCTTCCAGAATCTGTCCTAGCTTATGGATGATAGCCCCACCAAGTTACAAAAAAGGTGTACTTCTAAAAACATTTTATTTCAGAAGAGTTAAAATGTGGATTTGGAGCAAGAGTGAGCAACTTTTTTCCCCCTCCCTGAGTTCTAGCTTCCAAATGAGATTTCTTCATCCATATGAGCTAGGTAGAGCTGTTATTATTTCTATTTACACTTTACAGATGAGATAATGGAGACATAAGTTTTATGTTTCTTCCAAGTCAATTTCAAATATGAATGTTTTATATAAAGCGATTTATAGAGGAGTTATTTGTATATGTAACTGAGCTATAGGTGAAACCTTTCAAGCTTTTGTGATGGGATTTTAAAATTTTAAGGCAGAAAAATTAGCGTGATTTTTGGCTATTGACAGATTGACCCTTCAGAATCTTTATCTTTATCTTTATCTTTATCTTGACTTTACCGAGCTCAAATTTGAAGACCACTTATGGTGAATTTGACATGATATTGAGGAAATGTAATTGCATAAACTGTCTTTTTTAAAAGTTTTTTTTTTATTTATTTGAAAGTCAGAGTTACATACAGAGAGAAGAGAGGCAGAGAGAGAGAGAGAGAGAGAGAGGTCTTCCATCCACTGGTTCACTCCCCAATTGGCTGCAATGGCTGGAGCTGAGCTAATCTGAAGCCAGGAGCCAGAAGCTTCTTCTGGGTCTCCCACATTGGTGTAGGGGCCCAGTGACTTGGGCCATCTTCTACTGCTTTCCCAGGCCATAGCAGAGAGCTAGATTGGAAGTGGAGCAGCTGGGTCTCAAACTGGTGCCCATATGGGATGCTGGCGCTTCAGGACAGGGCATTAACCTGCTACGCCACAGCGCCGGCCCCGCATAAACTGTCTTGTGCAAAATATTATCATACAGAAAAGCAATTAAAAGGCATATGTATCTAAATCAGGATTTACCTTACATGTATCCCTTGTAGAGAGTTGTTGCAGCCCAGTTACTATGAGCTTTCAAAAACAATGTGAGACTCTTTTTAAAGTCCAGCCATATATAAATGTTTTCTCACTACAAGTATCCTATCCAGAGACAATCTCTCCAAACATAGATGTGGTAAGCAATGAATGCATTGCTGGATCGGAGACACCACAGCCATTTTTCCTGAGAGACTGTGTGGTTAGCCTTCTGAATCCAGGGTTTCTGCATTTGTGGATAAAACAAAATCGAGATTAAAAAACTTTTCTTAAAAAACATGGCACCTTGGGGTGAATGGCCCAGCTATTAAGACTTTGGTGGGACTCTGACCTCAGAATCAGCCCTTAAGGCATTTGGATCTGGCTGAAAAGCCCATGAGAGCATCTTAGGCATGGAAAGCCAAGACACTGTGGCAAAAAAATGACCTAAATGAAAGATCTCTGTGAGTGAGGCCCCAGCGGAAAGAAGTGGCTATCAAAGAAGGTGGTACCTTTCTCTGAAGGGAGGAGAGAACTTCCTCTTTTCTTATGGCCTTGTCTAAATACTGATGGAGTTTGTGAACTCAAAAGGCTTCCATAGCCTAGGCAGTTCATATCAGGAGCCTCGGGTGGTCACTGACATCGTACATAAGAGTGTTAATTGTTAAATTAACAACAGGAGTCACTGTGCACTAACTTCCCATGCAGGATTTCTTTCCTTAATGAGTTGTATTATGAAAGTTAACTGTAAAACTAGTTCTCAAAGAATTAGTGTGCATGTGTGTGCAAATTGTTGAAGTCTTTTCTTATATAGAGTTGGTCTTCTGTGTACAAAGTTAATTGAAAATGAATCTTAATGGAGAATGGGACTGGCAAGGGGAGAGGAAGGAGGAGGAGGGCAGGTGGATATGGTGAGAAGAATAACTATATTCCTAAAATTGTACTTAGGAAATTTGTATTTCTTTAAAAATAAATTAAAAACATAAGAAAAATAAAAAAAAGACTAGTTGGGACACTTGGATCCCATACTGGAATGCCTGGTTTCAATACCTGGCTCTAGCTCTTGACACCAGCTCCCTGCTAATGCAGACCGTGGGAAGCAACAGTAATGGGTGAAGAGATTGGGTTGTTGATTGCGTTAAAAGCTCCTGGCTTTGGCTCAGGACCCAGACTCAGTGCAGCTGTGGCCATTTGGGGAGTGAACAAGTGTATGGAAGCCACTCTCTCTTTCTTTCTCCCTCTCTGCTTCTCAAATACATAGTTTAAAAAAAAGAAAATAAACAGAATCTTTACTGAACATGTACAGACTTATTTGGTCATAAATCCATGAACAATATAGTAAACTATTTAAAAATAATTTTCATCATATATGTTCTAAATAATCTAGAGATGATTGAAAGTGTATGGGGGGGTGTCTGTGTATGGTATGTGAAGATACTGCAACATTTTCTATAAGGAAATTGTGCATCCACAGTTTTTGGTGAGTGCTTGGAGTCCTGGGGTTAACAACTGCAAATGCCAAGGGAAGATTACATCCACAATATCTAAAAATTGAGCGCCCCCACCCCAAATTGAGAAACTACTCCTAAGATCTCTGATTTTCCCTTAGTAAATATTAATGGCTCTGTTATGTACAGCTTCGGGTATTTGGAGCTATTTTATGAAAAGCAACCTATTCTGCTTGTCTATATCATTCATGTTTTTTATGTATTTCATTTCTTTTCATCCTCATCTTTTACCCTTTTGTCATAGAGTTGTGCTTCTTTGTGGTTTTAAAATAAAATGGGCCCTTGTTTGCCTTGAGGTAAGGAAGAAAGCAGGTAGCCTGGGAGGAGGAGGCAGCCATACTGGAGCAGTGGACAGATGAGAAAGAAGGAGAGACTGGACATGGCTCCTCTCTGAGCGGCTCAGTCCGGCTGTGTTTCAGTCACATCTCCCCTGGACTCTTCAGTTACAGAAGGCAAAAATTCCACTCAGCAGCATTCAGACAACAAGGGCAACAACAGCAGACTTTTTCTGGGCTTTCTGTAAAATTGGTTCCACTCTTTCAGTTTTCTTATGTTGAGTCTGCATCGGATTTTATATAAGGAATAGAACCATTTTTCCTGGTGTATTTTGTATGAAGTCTAGCACTTTATCAACTTTTTTCCCCCTGCAGTTATAGCTGAAAATTATCTTTTTTTTTAAAATGATTTATTTATTTATTTGAAATGGGTAGTTACTGAGCGAGACAGAGACAGAGAGAGAGAAAGAGCTCTTCCATCTGCTGGTTTAGTCTTCAAATGACTGCAACAGCAGGCTGGACCAGGCTAAAGCCAGGAGCCAGGGGCTTCTCCTGGGACTCCCATGTGGCTGAAGGGGCCCAGGGATTTGACCCATCTTCTTTTGCTTGCCCATACTCATTAGCAGGGAGCAGGATTGGGAGTGGGGCAGCCAGGACTCCAATTACTGCCTACAAGGGATGCTGGCGTGCTACAGGCTGTAGCTTAACCCACTATGCCACAGCGTCGGCTAAAAGTTATCTTTTAAAAAATAGTTTACAGTGAGGCTGGCACTGTGGAGTAAGGAGTAAAGCCACTGCCTCAAGCGATGCTAGTTTGAGTCCAAGTAGGAGACCCAGAAGAAGCTCCTGGCTCCTGGCTTCGGACAAGCACAGTTCTGGCCTTTGTGGCCATTTGGCAGATGAAAAACCCTTCTCATTCTCTCTCTCTCTCTGCAACTCTGCTTTTCAAATAAATAAATACATCTTAAAAATAAATTTACAGTGATTCTAATACATTTTGCAACAGATGAAGGCCCATATATTTGAATTTTTTCTTGGTTATTAATCATATTCTGCATTGGGAAGAAAAAAACCAAAATGAAACCCCAATCAATATTCATGCTTTAGTCTTAATTGGTGGTTCTAGTCTTAATTGGGGGTTCTAATTTTAATTCAGAGGTTGGAATATATGAGAAGCTCATGGAAAATGAAATTAGAAGATGAGTTTATTTTGATGTGAAAAATTTTGAAATTCATGCATAGGTTTCTCTAAACATGCATGAACTTTTTGAAAATTCCTCATATGCATGAGTGGCGATTTTTTGGCACCCAAAAAAACTTACTTTTTAATTCCTTTTCCTTGGGACTTTTAAAATTACCCTCCTATATAGCTGGGTTGATGGTCAAAATTATGTTAATAGGATTGTTATACTAAGGATTAAAATTCTTCAGGTGATAATACAGTGGCACCAGGCATAATGAAATTGCTTGTACTCATTTCTCTGTGTTCACTTGCCAATAAGTTCTATCACCAAAACGATGTCCTGGGGCAAGCTCTCCACCTGGGGAGGAAAAGTACAGAGGCTTGGTGTTGTCATTATCTCCAGGAAACTTCTTCCAGAAATGCTAAAGCCAATAATCCATCTGTGGCTTCTCCTCCCCAAGCTATTGCCCACACAGACACTCCCTGAATTAATAGGGAAGGAAAACACAAACATTATTCATAAGTATAGCAATAGTAGAATATATACTTGTCTATATGGATAGAAATACTTATTAAACAAAGAATGTAATTGGAACTTTGTGTTTGTTTAAGACATGATCCTGAAATCACCATCAGAAAATTCTGTCTATATTCAATGACGGTGATCCAATTGTGGTTATTATAGAAAAAGTGTGGATTTTGTGTTCTGTATTTAAAATAACATTAATTTACACATTTTTCTCATAGGAGATGATTTGTAGGCAGCACAGGAAGGAACAAAGTTTAGCAGTCGAGAGGCTGAGGTTTTAAGTAGATCATCTGGGTTTGTCTCTGGCTCCCTGCTTCACTTATTGTATGACCTTGAGCAAACAACTGATATCTCAGTCATGGAATTCCTCATCTGTAAACCGAAATAATAATAAAACGAAGACCTTCCTCTTAGAAATTATTTTAAGCCAAACAGTTCCTAGGAGATACAAACACCCTGTCTCCATCATCCTCTTGCTGTATAAGAAATTGGGATACGTCGATTGGTGAATTTGATGAAGAGGAATGAGAAGTTGGAGAGAGACACATCACTCATCAAATCGTTCTTGGGATGTATTTAGGTGGTGTTGATGAAATGAAATGTACTATGAACAAATTATTATATGGTACTGGTGGCATAGTTTTGAGTACCTACTGGTAAAAAGTAGGTAAAAGTAAAGTTGAATTCAATTCTCCCGATAAGATGGATTGGAAAAGAACACTAAATAAATTAATTTTTGTTAGCATTTATGTAAAAAAAGGATTGTTGAATGGATTGAATCAAATAATATAAAGCAATTAACTAGTAACTAATGAAATGCCCTATGTATGTTGACTATGTATTTTGTTATATTTATCTATTTACATAATGTATTTTATGAAATCTAATAAATAATTTATTTTGCACTTATTTATTTATTTATTACTATATTTATTTTATATTTAAATATATACTGGGAAATATATACTTAATGGTTTACTATATTATTTATGGAACCAAGGTCAAAGTTTATGCAAATGATATCCGATCATAATCAAATATACCTATGTCCTCCTTAAATCTTTCATGTGCTTGGAGGAAAAGGCTGGCGAATACTGATATTTCAGTATCAGGAGCAAGAAATGGTCAGAAATAGTGCTTAGAGTATAGATGGGATTCATTCTAGATCCAGAGGGAAGAACGCCACCTACTGAACATCAAATTTCAAAATTTATCTCTTCATCATGAGAACTTAATGATCATAATAAACTTAATAAGATGTAGCACTTTATAATCATTAATTAGTGAATCTACAAAACATCTTTGTGAAGTAGAAAAAGGTCATTACCTTCATTACTGTTTATTACTCATGGGATTCCTAGGTACAGCAGCTGACACTTAGGCCACGTCTACCCCACATCAAGTGTTCAACTTCCTTGGGTGACTCAGGGAAAATTTCATCTGGTGATAATAAGTGGAGCGCACTGAAGCGAGCAAGTCCTTCTCACTGCATTTCTCATCCTGATTCTATCTGTGTTAGAGATATGTAGACCATTAATCTCATTCATACTTGTTTCCTCCACTCAATTCTTTCTAAGAGAAACAGAAAGCCTTTCTATTGGTTACATGGTTCATCCAAGAAATCGGATATCTTCAACTGTTTCTTGCATGTATTCCCCTAGCTTTATGGCTATACCACTCCTCTTTACTTATCTTTCTTGAAGGTAAGAAGAATTTGATCATTGTCCAAATTCCTTACTATTATGTCAACATTCACTATGATAAAACAAATTTATTCTGGATTATTTCACTTTTTACTTCAGTGTGTTCTCTAAAATACGTAATCTAGAAAACTTTTAAAAACGCATGTTCTCCATGTGGGATCTCTGTCCTTATTGTGTTGTACTATGCAAATTAATGGTAAAACTACTACTCAAATAGTACTTTATACTTTGTGTTTCTGTGTGGGTGCAAACTGTTGAAATCTTTACTTAGAATATACTAAGTTGATCTTCTGTATATAAAGATAATTGAAAATAAATCTTGATGAAGAATGGGATGGGTGAGGGAGTGGGAGTAGGGTGAGAGGGAGGTTATGGGGGAAAAGCCACTATAATCCAAAAGTTGTACTTTGGAAATTTGTATTTATTAAATGAAAATTGAAAAAAAATACATGTTCTCTTTCCTCTTATCTTCATTTAAATTCCTGTATATTAGAGCAAATATATAAACAATTGGCCACAATGCTATTGTATTGATAATGAGAGCCCTGGGTAAAATTCATTTTATGACAGCTGACCATGCAAAAACTCTGCTTTCTTGGAATTATTTTCAAGTCCAAAATTTTTTTTTTGACAGGCAGAGTTAGACAGTGAGAGAGAGAGACAGAGAGAGAGAGTTATGGACAGTGAGAGAGAGACAGAAAGGTCTTCCTTCCTTTGGTTCACTCCCCAAATGGCCACCACGGCCAGTACACTGCGCCGATCAGAAGCCAGGAGCCGGGTGCTTCCTCCGTCTCCCATGCGGGTGCAGGTCCCAAGCACTTGGGCCATCCTCCACTGCCTTCCCGGGCCACAGCATAGAGCTGGAATGGAAGAGGAGCAATTGGGACAGAATCCGGCGCCCCGACCGGGACTAGAACCCAGGGTGCCAGCGCTGCAGATGGAGGATTAGCCAAGTGAGCCATGGCGCCGGCCTCAAGTTCAAAATTTTAAACTGGTTTTCCTATGTACCAGCGTCAAAGCAGAAATGTTTAGAAAAAGAGTACAGTATGTTCAGTAAGCTTAAAATATCTAGTTCTTTTCCATTTAGTTTTTTTGTCAATAATTCATTCACGCAACAAATGTGTGTTGATGGCCTTCCTGTCAAAATATGAACCAAATATGGAAAAATAAAACAGCGTGTTCAGCTTATAAACACTTCTACCAGGGTAATCAATAGTTAAGGTGCATGAGCAGAGCTGTGGTTATGAAAACCGCTTCCAGACTCATCACATTCAAAATTCAAGTCTCCACATTTCTACATACCAGGTGTGTGATGTTGGAAAAATTATTTTACTCCCTTGAGCTAATGCTTACTCCTCTGTGAAATCTGTGTCCTGCTGTAATGAGGAGGGCCATAGACAATAATAGTTGAAAAGCAACGACTGTGTGGTTTGGAACACTGCAGTATTGATATACATTAGCACTTTTGCTTTAAAAAATTAATGATTCCCTTTAGAATGAATTTTATTTGAAAGCCAATCTTTAAAACTGACCTAGTGTATTTCCAAGGCAAGAACTTCAGGCTCCCTTCCTACCCATAGTTCAACAAACAACATTTCCTTAAACATTTGTTCTTTATTAACTAGACAGTTGCCTGACACCTGAGGATGTACCTTTCTCCCAGTGGGAGGAGCTTCATTCAGCTCAGCTGCCCGCTGGACCTGAGATTCCCTTCCAGAGCAATGATGCACAAAATCCCATTTGCCTTAAGGGCTTCAGGTATTGGGCACCTGGAATTACCAAACAAGTCCAGTAAACATCTGGTAACCCAACTCCAAACTCCTTATTTCTTAGTAGCAAGTGTATTGTCCCATTGACAATGGTGATTTCTCAATGTTTGCCCCATAAAAAGCTTAAATGGCAGGAGCAATAGTCCTCTAGGGGAACATAGACTCAAGCAAGGAAACCAGAAGTTTCAAATAAATAAATAAATCTTTTAAAAAAGCATACATACACACAATAAAAATATTTCATCGTTAGAGGGATTATTGTTTTTAAATTTACACACAAGACAAACATGGACCCTGGATGCTTCTTTGTGGGCTAATGAGAGAGTTAGTGGACGCCTGCCTTCTCTTCCTTTCTGGCCCCATCTCATGAGTTTTCCTTTTCCCAATAAAGCACGTACCAAGGAACACTGAAAAATTCATCTTGAACCTTGTCACTTGTCTGAAACGACCCCTGTCTACTTCGTTTTGGACCCTGTTCTGGTTTCCAAGGCTCCCAGTGAGAATGACACCACAATTGATACCAATTGTGGTGGGTTCATCCCATTTTGAACTTTACTATTAGAGTGTTTCTTTGTGTTCTGCCAGGAATTTCTTAAGGCAATTCATTCTTTATTATCTCAGGGGTTCAGTGACATTAAAAGTATGTGTTCTTGGCTGGCGCCGTGGCTCAACAGGCTAATCCTCCGCCTAGCGGCGCCAGCACACCGGGTTCTAATCCTGGTCGGGGCACCGGATTCTGCCCCGGTTGCCCCTCTTCCAGGCCAGCTCTCTGCTATGGCCTGGGAGTGCAGTGGAGGATGGCCCAAGTGCTTGGGCCCTGCACCCCACGGGAGACCAGGAGAAGCACCTGGCTCCTACCTTCAGATCAGCGCAGTGCGCCAGCCGCAGCGCGCCGGCAGCGGTGGCCATTGGAGGGTGAACCAACGGCAAAGGAAGACCTTTCTCTCTGTCTCTCTATCTCATTGTCCACTCTGCCTGTCAAAAAAAAAAAAAAGTATATGTTCCTTATGCTTACTGATTCATCTATTATGGAGCATTTAAAATTTATTTATTTATTTAAGAATTTATTTATATATTTGAAAGCCAGAGTTAGAGAGAGAGAGAGAGAGAGAGAGAGAGAAGGATCCGCGGTCCACTGGCTCACTCCCCAAATGGCCACAACAACTGAGACTGGGTAAGGTCAAAGCCAGGAGCCGGGAGGTTCCTCCAGGTCTCCCATTTGGGTGCAGGGGCCCAAGGACATGGGCCATTGTAAGCTGCTTTCTTAGGCACATTAACAGGGAGCTGGATTGAAGTGGAGCAGCTGGGACTCAAACTAGCGGTCGCATGAGCTACTGGCACTGCAGGCAGTGGCTTAACCCACTGTGTAGGCTCCTGATGGAGCATTTTGATTAAAATAATGCAAATTATTTATAGACTTTGAAATTTAGCCTGTTCCTAGTTCTATTATTCCCATATTAATGTGAAAATTTCTTTTTGTATCATTATCATTATGAGCCAAACTAAAAAAATGATTTTAATCAAATACACTATTTTGCTATGAGACATAAATAATCAAAGCTATTATAGCATGTTTATCTTGTGTGTAAATTTAAAAACAATAATCCCTCTAATTTTTATTGTATGTGCATGTATGCTTTTTTTTTTTTTGACAGGCAGAGTGGACAGTGAGAGAGAGACAGAGAGAAAGGTCTTCCTTTTTGCCGTTGGTTCACCCTCCAATGGCCGCCGCGGTAGGCGCACTGCGGCCAGCGCACCTCGCTGATCCGGTGGCAGGAGCCAGGTACTTCTCCTGGTCTCCCATAGGGTGCAGGGCCCAAGCACTTGGGCCATCCTCCACTGCACTCCCTGGCCACAGCAGAGAGCTGGCCTGGAAGAGGGGCAACCAGGACAGGATTGGTGCCCCGACTGGGTCTAGAACCCGGTGTGCTGGCGCCGCAAGGCGGAGGATTAGCCTAGTGAGCCGCGGCACCGGCCGCGTGTATGCTTTTTTAAAAAATATTTATTTATTTATTTGAAGGTCAGAGTTACACACACACACACACACAGAGGTCCTCCATCTGCTGGTTCACTCTCCAGATGGCCTCAACAGCTGGAGCTGTGCCAATCTGAAGCCAGGAGCCCGGAGCTTCTTCCAGTTCTCCCAAGTGGGTGCAAGGCCCAAGGACTTGGGCCATCTTACACTGCTTTTCCAGGGTATAGCAGAGATTTGGATCAGAAGTGGAGCAGCCAGGACTTGAACTGGTGCCCACATGGGATGCCGGCACTGCAGGCGGCAGCTTTACCCACTATGCCACCATGCATGGAGATGAAATGCAGAGTAGCAAGAACACTGACTCTGGAGCTACAGTGTGCAGATTTGGAACTTGTTTTCACCAGTTCGTACTTGGATGAACTTGGCAATGTTTTTAACTTCAGTTTTTCTTTTTAACATTTTATTTATTTATTTGAAAGTCGGAGTTACACAGAGAAGGAGAGAGAGAGAGAGAGAGAGAGAGAGAGAGAGAGAAAGGTCTTCCATCCACTGGTTCATTCCCCGGATAGCCTCAACAGCTGGAGCCGCGCCAATCTGAAGCCAGGAGCCAGGAGCTTCTTCTGGGTCTCCCATGCAGGTGCAGGGGCCCAAGGACTTGGGCCATCTCTACTTCTTTCCCAGGCCATAGCAGAGAGCTGGAAGGGAAGTGGAGCAGCCGGGACTAGAACCGGCACCCATATGGGATGTCGGCGTTTCAGGCCAGCATTAATGTGGTCAGCATTAACCCGCTGCGCCACAGTGCTGACCCCACTTCACTTTCTTCACCTGTGAGACTGATGAAAAATCATGAAAATAAAATAAATAATGGATGCGAAGTATTTACAACTGGTGCTGTGTATTATCAAAAGCATGAATATATTTCTTGGATTCTAATTCCTTGTTTCAAATTGGAACCTCAAATTCAGAACCTCATTTTTAAAACTTTTTAGTATTCTGTGCACTAAAGCTATTAATGTTCGTTTTGTATAGTAGCTATCTTAATAGCTTTCTTAGTAATTGTAATATTTTTCAGTTTTTTTTTTTAAGATTTCTGGAGAAATCATCTATCGACAATGGTACATTGTTTCTAAAATTTACCATTCCTTATTTGTTTTTCTTATCTTTTTATGGTGTCTAGAAATTCCATAATAGATTAGACCATAGTAGTATCAAGTATATCAGGTGCTTTTCATGTTCACAAACATTTGCTACTTGTCATTGGGTGGAATTATACTTTTCTACTTCATTGATGTTGAAATTGGCATGTGAGTGCTTTAACGATACGTGACATACTTTTTGAAAGAAGTTCTAAAAGCCATGCTGTCTCTTTGCTTCTTCAAGTGTATACCGATACTCAGATCAAAGTTACTGCTTTATTCTGGGCCTTGAAGTGAAGTGAGATGACCAAGCAGAGCAGAGTTGCAGGTGACCCAATATAGTCATGTAGCATGAGCAAGAACCATGTCACTGTAAGACACTGAGATTTGGGGGAAGGGGGTCATTTCTTTCTGTAGTGTATATGTATGTATACACACACATATATCACACACACACTCACACACACACACACACACATATATATATATCCTTAATAGATCTTTGTACAAATTAAGAGTGGGAATAGGAGAGGGAAGAGAAAGAAGGGTGGGAGCATGGGCGGAAGGGAGGGTAGGGTGGGAAGTACCATCATGTTCTGGATTTTGTATATATGAAATACATAAAATTGGTAAAACAAAATTTTTTAAAAATTTAATTTTTCCTCTTAGGACTCTCATTTTGTTTTTTTTTAGTTCCTTTTACCCAAAAGCCTTCTTGAATTTCTTCATTCTCTTTTTATTTTTAAGATTTATTTTTTATTTGTTTGAAAGAGAGAGTTACAGAGAGAGATAGAGTCAGAGAGAGAGAGAGAGAGAGAGAGAGAGAGAGGTCTTCCTCCCGCTGGTTCACTCTCTAAGTAGCCGCAATGGCCAGAGCTGAGCTGATCTGAAGCCAGGAACCAGGAACTTCTTCCCGGTCTCCCATGAGCGTGCAGGAACCCAAGGACATGGTCCATTTTCTACTGCTTTTCCAGTCCATAGCAGACAGCTGGTTTGGAAGTGGAGCAGCCAGGACTCAAACCGGTGCCCATATGGGATTCAGGCGCTGCAGGCCAGGGCTTTAACCTGCTGCCCCACAGTGCCGGCCCCTCTTCATTCTCTTTAGATAAAAACTATTCTCAAATTCTGAAGCAGACACAATGTCATTCTCATTTCAAAAAAATAGGACTATCCACATAATTGACAGGATGAGAACATTGAAGGTAATATATCATGAAATTAAATTTCTCTGAATATGAAAGAATTACTTTCTATCTCAATCTTATACTTTGATTTAAATTAGGTGAGTCATTGCATTGGACCAGTCACTTCAGTGGTCCTGTTTAGGCATCTTCACTATGTTGCTTTTAAAAGACTTAAAAAAATTATATTCTCACTTTAAAACTTTCTTTCCCTTTGGTCTGAAAGGGAGGTTTTTTCTACTTACTGTATACTTCGCTGATGGCGAAGTGAATCTAGCTATGAGATTATTATTTAAGTTCTTATTTTGGCTATGCTATTGCAGAAAAGTGTTAGCCATCTCTTTTATAAGGTCTAAAGATTAAATTGTGCATCCTACAGATTCCTTCATAATAGAATTAGTTTCCTACCTTGAAGAGAATAGAGAAATGAAAGAACAAGTTGGGCTTAGAATAGAGAAATGAGGGAGCAAGTCCTAGATCGCTTGCTGACAATAGCAATATCACATGAATACTTAGCAAACAGTTTCAACCATTAGATTACAACTTAAGAAAACATTTACCAGAAGGTCCAATGCCTTCTATAATTTTTAAGAATCATGTATTTGAAAACACCTCTTAAATATCTAACATGGTAGGTCAGCCAAGTAATGAAAGTCAACAGAGTGCCTTCCCCTAGGAGGTTCACACCTCCCTTAGGATGTACCCCATGTGAAGAGATAGATAGGTCTGGGCCTCTGAATTTACAAGGCCTAAAGCCCACCAGATTATTATCAAGCCCCTTCTATCAGGTTCTATTTGCCTCTCAATCAGAAAAATTACTTGTAGCTTAGACAGCACCTTTCTTAGCTCCTCTAATAATGACTCTGTCCTTTGTTCTAGGCCCTGTCTAGTGCACTTGGGCCTCATTCCTTTGTAATCATAACCTCTACTCTACCACCAATGGCTCTACTCCCAACCTGTGTGTACTGATGGTCCTCTTCCCCACTTAATGCTGTATAATTGTTCAAACCTGGTAAATGCCACTCTTAGGATCATTGGTTACTATCCTCACCCTGTCTTTTATGACCTTGTCTAAATATGATCAGAGTCGGCAAACTTGGAAGGCTTCCATAGCCTTGGCAACTCATGATGACAGCCTAGGATGGTTACTGGCGCCATAAACTAGAGTGTCAATTTGTTGGGTCAACAACAGGAGCCACTGTGCACTTGCTCCTCATGTGGGATCTCTGTCCTTAATGTGCTGTCCATTGTGATTTGATGCTATAACTAGTACTCAAACAGTATGTTTCACTTTGTGTTTCTATGTGGGTGCAAACTGTTGAAATCTTTATACTAAATTGATCTTCTGTATATAAAGAGAATTGAAAATGAATCTTGATGCAAATGGAAGGGGAGAGGGAGCGGGAGAGGGGAGGGTTGCGGGTGGGAGGGAAGTTATGGGAGGGGGAAGCCATTGTAATCTATAAGCTGTACACTGGAAATTCATATTCATTAAATAAAAGTTTAAAAAAAAAAGAAAAAAAAGACTTAAAAAATTGTGGTTATCTTAGGGAAGTAGGATTGAGGGATTTTAAATTTTTATTATTATTTTCTAGCATGATTTTCAAATTTCTTACAGTGAATTTGTACACCACTCTTACAATTAGTCTTTAAAAATCTCTGGCAGTGGCACCAAGAAGAGCTGGGTGGCAAGGCATGGAATTCAGACATGAACTGACAAGATAAAGACAGGAATAGTTAAGAAGTGATGGCAGTTATACAGGTGAGAGGTAGGGGGCTGAGCCTGGAGCAGTGGGAACCAGAGAGTGAGCAGGAGCTTGGGTAGAATGTCTTTGACATATGCTTGGAACATATGCTTTGACAGAATATGGTGATGGATATGGGGTGTTGGGGAAAGTTTAGATAAGGACTTTAAGCAGGAGAAGAGAGGAGTTTAAGATTACAACTATGTTTTGATTGTAGATTTTGAAGTAGATTATGCCATACATCACTGAGATAAGAAGCTATAAATGCAAGAAGAGAAAAATAACCTATTTAGAATGAGGCAATTTTGGGTGCAAATGCATGGAGAAATATGTAACACAAACTGCTAAATTTGTCCCTTGTCAGATTTCTTGGTAGGATTTCTATGTGTGGTAGGTTATTGCTGCTCCTTGCATCCAACAACTTGAGAAAAATTCAGGTTTGTTTCAGCTGGACATTTTTGAATATTTTCTGGGGGTAATCTTCTTGGCAAGCCTGTTCTAAGAGAGTGGTTTTCTGTCTCCATAAGCTACACCAGGAGCAGTGGCATATAGCCATCTGGGTATATGCTGTTATTCCATCATTTCGTTTATGGGGGAATGGGGAGCATATTGGGGTTGACTGGTTTTGGTGCCTGTGTATCCTTTAGCCACATGCTTAGCTTCTGTGCATTTTTGATTTAGGGCCAATGATCCTGGCCTTCCTTTTGACATATCCAAGGGTGTTTCTCTCTATCTTCAGGGCTCTGGTAGAGTGTTTTTTTTTTTTTTTTTCAGGCAGAGTTAGACAGTGAGAGAGAGAGAGACAGAGAGAAAGGTCTTCCTTCCATTGGTTCACCCCCCCCCCCCCCAAATGGCTGCTACAGCCGGCGCACTGCACCGATCGAAAGCCAGGAGCCAGGTGCTTCCTCCTGGTCTCCCATGCGGGTGCAGGGCCCAAGCACTTGGGCCATCCTCCACTGCCTTCCCAGGCCACAACAGAGAGCTGGACTGGAAGAGGAGCAACCGGGACAGAATCCTGTGCCCCAACCGGGACTAGAACCTGGGGTGCCGGCGTGGCAAGCGGAAGATTAGCCTAGTGAGCCATGGCGCCGGCTTGGTAGAGTTTTTAGAAGTATAAAATGACGTCTGTTTTGAGAACGAAGTTTAGTATGGTATATATTTTAAACAATAATTGTGCACTGGTTGCCCAGATTTGGCTTGGTTGCAGAAGGTATAGCTCATTCGCCATGCTGTTATTGATCTCAATCTCCCCCTTTGATTCAGTGTGGAAGGCAAGGAGTCAAAGCTTTCTTCTCAGGTCAGACACTTAAACTTATGGCTTATCAGTTCCTTTATCTGTAAAACAATGAGATATATATTTGCCCTCCTCAAATACCTTATGTAGCTGGTATTTAATTGTGATGTTTTTAAATAAGTAAAACTGTTTAAAATCTCCAAAGTAATGCATGCAAGTGTTAACAGTTCTTATCCTTTCATAATTATCTCCTGATTTCTTTTTCTGTTTCCCAGCCTTTTAGACTATGTTCAGGAATGACTTCCTCAAATGGAGAAGCATGAACTGGTTACAGAGAAAATTAGGGTGCATGAGAAATATATCTGTGCTATTCGTTTATGTGGTTATCAAATATCCAGTTGAAACCAGAGCTAAACAGTCTGCTGTTTATGAATCTATTGAAAGAAGAAGAGCTTTATTTGTTTATTTGTTATGTGATAGAAGATGATTATAAAGCCTTTAGGACTATCACATATAAAGGGCTTATTATTTAGTTATTTTAAATGAATTTTTAAATTAAATCCTTAAAAGTTTATATGAGAGAGAGAGAGAGAGAGAGAGAGAGAGAGAGAGAGAATGCTCTGTCTGCTAATTCTCTTCTCAAATGCTCATAGCTGGGCTGGGATTGGAGCCAAGAATTAAGAACTCAATCTGAGTATCCCAAAAGGGTGGCAGGGGCCCAACTGCTTGAGCCATCATCACTTTCCCCCAGGGTCTGCATTAGCAGGAGTCAGGAGCCAGAGCCAAGAATTGAACTCAGACTGAAGGGAAGCAGGTGTCTTAACTGCTGGGCTTAACAACCAGTTTATTATACTCATTTTAAAGATATTCAATTTATTACCTGTAATCCTTGTGTCCAGTGGCAATCACTGTCATGATTTTGGCATGGAAATATATAGCCTGGGGGAGGTATGTAGACTGACAGGACACTTGCTGGGATGCTGGAGTCCCATAATGGAGTACATGTGCTCACTGCATGGCTCTCTCCTGACTGAAGCTTCCTGCTAGTGTAGAACCCAATAGGCAGTGTTCAGACACCAAGTAATTGGATTCCTGCCACTCACATGGGAGACCTGGACTGAGTTCCCGACTCTGGGCTGCAGCCCGACTCAGCCCGCGTCATTGAGGACATGGGGAGTGAACACGCAGATGGGAGCTCTGTCTCTCTCTTCTCATATTAAAAAAAAAGAGAAATGTATAATTTTCTATTTTTTCTAAATGCATTGTTATTATATACATAAATAATAGATTTTTTTCTTAAATATAACTGGGATAATATACTATTATAATTTAAAAAAATCCTTTGCAATTAATTATAGATACTTCTCCAAATTATGATATGGTTGCAAGTAGATGCAAAGTTTGGAAAAGAAGTTATTTAATCAAGTTTCTAATATTGAAAATTTAGATTATTTCTAATTTTTATGAAATCTGCACTGTATTTATACATGCATGCGTACATAGTTTGAATATGTGTGTTTATATATTGCTACCAAATCTTGTAACTCAAATCATACTTGGAATGTTGACATGTTAAATAGGTACGTGTTTAGCTGCTCTGTTTGCCACTAAGGAATCACACAGACTTCCCTATTCCCTCACCATTTTCCTCACTTCTCTCTTTCATCTCCCACCTTGAACAAGGTGGCTTTGGAGAGAAGTAACATTTCAATATCTCAGTCATGAATCTTAGTTTATTTCCTGAGCATGTGCAGTTACATATTGTCAATTGTATTATGCCCTATAACAGTTTATGAAGTGCCTGTTCCCTGCCCTAAATTCTCTTTAAATTTTTTTAACTTGAATGACAAATGATCATGTTTTAATTTGCATTTCTTTGACATGTTAAGCAGGACATGTGTTGTTCCTATTGATAGCTTTTATATCTTTTTTTTTTGTCTGTGAATTGCTTCTTAATGTTGTGATCTGAACTTTTTCCTGGAAAACAAATTTAAGTAAGAAAATTCTTTATATATTAATATTTCAAACCTATATATGCAAGCATTTTATTATTCTGCCATGTTCCCTTTTGTTTTCTTTACGGGGCTTTTAAATATGCAGGAATTTTACATCTTTATATGATTTAGCTTTTTTTAATTTAGAGTTTCTTTTTTGCATTGATGTTTAGCTCAAACTTCCCTAACCCATGATTCTAAATATTTATCTATATTTCTTCATTATTTTTTAAAAAAGACTTTCTATTTTATATTAACTAATTTAAGTCATCTGGAATTTATTTTTCTTTAAAATATAAGAGTTTATTTTTCTCTCCAAATAATCGCAGTCTTTTTCCTAGAGTGATGCATTGAATAATCTTCATAGAGTTTTTTTTTTTCTCATTTGTATAACTCTCCATCTGATTCTGTTCAAAAATCTCCTTTCAGATCTTACTTTTGGATCATCCTATTTTGTCACAGCTTCCCTGGTCATCTTCGATCCTTTTGCTCTGTTTTTTCTTGTATTATACTTTTCATCACTTGACATCATGCTGGATGTTCTTGTACACGCATCTGTTTGTTGTGTATCTTGTTCCTGGAACTGTACGATCCATGACAGCAAGGAATCTTGGGTTTGTTTAGCACTGGATGTCAATGCTTTAGCAAACACCGCCCTGCACTTTGCATCTAGTTCTTGAATAAACACTGTGGAGGAACCCAGCAGTAATCTGAGCTGAATGAGCTCTCCAAGGCAGAGCCGATCAGTTCCCAAGATGGCAGGGTCCATGGCAGACTGGAATCGAAGTGTCCTAGTGCATTCTAGGCTGGAATCTTGCAGAAGCATTGTCCTGGGTATGCTTTCAGAGTCAGGCATTGAAAAGGGAGCGAGAGACATGGAGAAGTTAGTTCTCTTCTTTCTCCATCTTCTTTCTATGTCCAAGTTACTTTTTTAACCCAGGAAAAAAAAGCTAGCAGTGTAGACAAACAGTATAGACAAGACACTTTTCCCATCACTGAATGTAGGGGCAAATGGAGCACTTCCACAGCTCAACAATGCTTCTATTCTGTTTATTGTCATCCACAGGTCCCTGCCAGTGTAGTATGGAAAGGAGAGGGAGACATGTCGGTTAGCATGGAGCAGATGGTTAACCTGTACTGCGAGTGGAGGGACACTATCTTACTCAATTCCCTTAGCTTGCTGGGAGGTGAGAATGTGACTGGTGTCTGGCTAAGCTAAATCCTCAAGACACATTCACACAAATAATTCCTTTAATGATGCAAGTGAAACAAATAAACAATCTTTTAGTGCTTTAGACAGTGCTAAATAAGTACTTTGGTTTACTGTTCCATGAGTTTTAATACACGCATAGAATCTTTTAGTTACTATCACAAACAGGATCTTGAGCAATTCCAACACAAATCCCCTCTTGCTTCTTTGTAAACAGATGCTTTCCCCTAACTTTAACCTTTGCAGTTGGTAAAGTATTTTTAGATATGAAATCAGAAGCACTATTCATAGAAGAAAACTTGATAAATTAGACTTCATCACAGTTAAAAAGTTTGCTTCTAGAAGAACACAGTCAAGAGAATGAAAAGCCAGAGATGAGGTAGAAAAACCTGCAGATGTTCAAGGTACTTTGAGAAAGATGGAGTTGAATAAGACATGATCTTTTTCTAGGAGAAACTGTGATTGAATGGAGATACTCATCAATATATAATAAACAATATATGAAGAATGTGATTAATGCCAAAATAATGATGGCATACCAACAATATAGGCATACTTTATTCCAGCTTGTAGAATCAAGGTTTTGTGGAGTCTAGAAGCAAGTGACGATGGGTGTCCCAAAGGAGGAAATCAAGCAAGAAAAGCCAAGGAAGTTAGAAAGTGCAGAGCATAATCAGGAAAATGTTAATGATCCACTCTGGTTAATTCCAGCATTACTTCTGTATTGATGATGGAAGGATGAGAATAAATAAATGTATACCACCTAGTATGCTGGAACACAAATCTCACCTTTGGACCTATAAGAAAACACCAACAATGGCCCTTTTGTAAGTGAAAGTTGTCCCCTAATAAGGGACTCACTTGTTATGCTGAAACACAGAAAACCATTAAAGGTCATTTAAAACCAACTAAAATGTCTAGATGGCTCACTGGAAATGCAAATGTTAGTTGCACAGTGGTAAGTACAATAAACAAAACAAGGAAACCAATTA
Source organism: Lepus europaeus (assembly GCF_033115175.1). NCBI lineage: Eukaryota > Metazoa > Chordata > Mammalia > Lagomorpha > Leporidae > Lepus > Lepus europaeus. The sequence goes on along the minus strand of NC_084840.1, from coordinate 73,157,174 downwards.
GAAAGTGCTTTTGACTTTCAGACTTTGGTTAGTTTCAAAGGAAAGAAAAAGAAGGGCCAGATTGTTTCATCTTGTTTATATGTAGGTGGATTCAATGATCTGAACAGTTTTGAAGGATCTCAAATGTTTGGGAGGGGTGCTAGATTCTTGCCATGGTTCATTTGTTGTTAGGTGATCTGCAAGTAGATCATTCTCCACAAGTCTTTCTTCCTGTGTCTCATCACATTTAGATATTAAAGAAACAGTCACACTGTTTGTAATGTTTAAGCATCTTTTCTGCTAGGCAAACTTCCTGAAAGAATAGATCCTTTAACTAATGGTCGACAACTGAAATTAGCATGTACATGATGTTCAGCCATGAGGGAGCTCAGACTACAAACCTATGCCACTTTCATGCTTATAGACACGTCAGAGTTAAAGGCTGATCAATAGTTTAATTAATAGTTTAATCTGTTTAACAGTTTCTTTAATAAAAGTAACATTTTGTGCAACAGAAAGCTCTCAAACTCATATCACGTATGGTCATCTCCATGCCCCCACTTTATAAATTAGTGGTGTGAAAGAGCTTTCCAAAACATTTACATTTTTTTGGTATATAGTTCAATATGTCCTAACATGCACATAGATTCTTAAAATCACTACCACAAGCAGGATACAGAATAGATGCAACACTCCAAAGGATTCCCTCGTTCTGACTCTTTGTAGATAAGCCCTCCTGTCATAAAAGGAAAACTTATAAGTTAGCTTTCATCTAAGTTAATAGTGTTTTATTCTTCAAAGAGCACACTGAAGAAACTAAAACGACAAGCTACAGGTTGGGAGTAAAAGTTGCCAAATAACATATCGAACAAAGGACTTTGCATCCAGAATGAAGAGCCCTCAAAACTCAACAAGAAGCTCTCAAAAATCAACGGCTCAGTTAAAAATGGACAGAAGATTTGAACAGAGACAGCAGCAAGATGACAAGGATAGGTAGATAGGCAAATGAAAGGACCCTTAGTCGTTATGGACATACAAATTAACAGCACAATGAGATCTCATTATACATCTATTACAATGGCTAAAAAAGTACTGAAAAATTGATGATCTCAAGTGATGAAAGATGTGGAGCAACTGGAACTCCCTTACATGGTTGGTGAGTTTGTAAAATGGCAAGGCTCTTCTGCAGAATGTTCTGAGAGTTTCTTAAAAAGGGGCAACATATGCATCCCACATGACTCAGCAGCTATTTGCCTAGGAATTTACCTTAGATATATGAAAAGTTAGGTTTGGTATGAGTGGCTTTATAAGCATTATTCATAATCACCCAAACTTGGAAACAACTAAAATATTCTTCAAAGTGTGATGGATAACCACATTGTGTTATATCCCTGCAATGGAATGCATGACAGAACATGACCAAATCTCAAAGTAATTATGCTGAATGAAAGAAGAGATATTCCATATGCTATTAGTCAGGAGTCTTTTCCTTTAAGGAATATCTCTTGTTATTATTTTTATCAGATATCTTATATCTTCTTCTTTGCTTAAGGCCTGAAAGTGTTTTCTCTTTCCTTCATGATGTATGTATTCTGAAAACATCATTTGTGCATGATTTGAGTATGTTTTGCTGCATAGCAAACCACTCTGAACCTAGTGGCATAAATAACTGCCATTTTATTATCTTCACAGACTCCGAAGCATAGGAATGGTTCTAAGACCACATTTTCTTGACAGTACCTTGCAGTTTGCCTCATAGCCATTTTTAATTGGAGGACCCTGTCATTTGTTACATCCTCTTCACATTTGTTAACTGTTCATTTCCCCTCTTTAATTTTTCCTTCAAATTGTAGTAAAAAGTGGAGTAATTCTTTGATTTGTGTCTTTTATTATTTTGGGGTGCTAAAAGATAGGTGGTCCTTCAACACTCTTCCAAAAATTCTTCATCCTTTCATGCTTGAGTAAATTAAGTATTTTTTTCTATCTGGCAGAGTTGGAAAGCTTATTGTAGAAACCTAACCATGGCCCCTTCCTCCAGCTTCCAATCAGTGCCTTCACTTCTCTTCAAGCCCTTGTTGATGGCTTCCTTGAGGACCAGTAGGCGTCTGTCTGTCACTGGGCCCCAATGCTACAGATGTCAGATTTTGTTAAGGCAATACCCTCTTCCAGGTATCAAGTTCAGCTCCAGTTATTGCTGTGTATCACATTATTCTAAACAGAGATTCATGAAAAGTCAACCATTTTATTATGCTTTTGTATTCTGTGGGTCAGGAATTCAAACAGGAAAGAGAGGAGATAGCCTGCATCTCTTCTAGGTCAAATGAGACCACATCAGGAAAGGGTCAGATGGCTAGTTTAGGATTCCAACAATACGAGATGCAGTTTTTGGAAGGATTCTTCTCTCAAGTGTTTGAGTCTTGGGCAGGGGTGGCTGGAAGGCTGGTCCCATTTGAGACTAACAAAGAGCACCTGCTAGTGGCCTCTCCATGTACTAGGACTGCTCATAGCGTGGCAACTGGGAATATCTGAAGAGTGAGCAAGATGAAAGAAAAGAGAAGCTTCTCAACATTTTATGATACAGCTTTGAAATTACGTGGTGTCATCTGCTTCTTGCATTTTGAAGTGCTTTTCCCTCTCAGCCATTAAACTCTTTTCTTAAAGCACTTTCAAACTCATGGCTAGAGGACACAGATCTTTCCTATCACTGGGAGACATGTCAACTAATTAGGGGTCATGTTTTAGAACTCCCACAATGTCATGGTTGCACACACCTCCAGTACCTACATCTCTTTGCACAGATATTACTACTTAGCATTGACTACTCTCCTGAATGCTGGAAGGTCATGAATCAAACATCTAATAAATGTTTTACTTGCATTCGCCAGCATCAAAAACAGAAACTGAGCCACCCAGAATCCTATTTCTAAACATCCAACTTAAGAGGAGTACATGGATTTATTCAATACAAGGTGATTTAAAATAGCAAAAACCAAAGGTAAACTAAATGCCCAACAAAAAAAGAAATTGTTAGTCTGCAATAGTATATCCATTGGATGGGATGGAAGGTATCCATACAAATGATAAGTACCAAGATTATGTACCACTGCTAATGAAATATCACATCATGAAGAGAAAAACAACATCTTGTGATATGTGTTGCCATTGCAATTATAAGCAAAAATTTACATATAAAACAGTTGGAAGATGATGTCAGTTGGGAGGCCTGCATCCCATTTCAGAGTAGCTGGGTTCAAATTCTGACTTCATTCTTGATTCCAGATTCCTGCTGATGAGTATCCTGGGAGGAAGCAGGTGATATCTCAAGTAATTGGGTCCCTGCAACCCATGAAAATGACCTCGATTGATTTCCTTACTCCTGGGTATTTGGAGGAGTAAAACAACAGATAGGCTCTGTCTATCTCTCTGCCTCTCAAATAAATAAATAAACAAATACAAAAAATAATGGAAGAAGGGGTTGGCAGTATGGTACAATGGGTTAAGCTGTTATCTGCAATGTGGCATCCCATATTAGAACATTTGTTTGAGTCTTGGCTGCTCCTCCTCTGAACTAGTTCCCACTAATGTACCTTGAAAAGCAGTAGAAGATGGCCCGAGTGCTTGGGCCCCTGTCACCCATGTGGGACAGCTCGATGTAGTTCTGGCTCCTCGTTTCAGCCTGGATCCACCACTGATTGTGGCCATTTGAGGAGTGAACTAGCAGATGGAAGATTTTTCTCTTTCTCTTCCTCTCTCTCTGTCTCTCTCTTTCTCTCCTCTCGGTTAGTCCACCTTTCAAACAAATAAAATAAATCTAAAACAAAAATATTAGAAGAAGAAATTTGAGGATAATTGTGCTGAAATGGTGAGATTGTTTGTTACTAACTTATTATTCTTCCTCTCTTCTCTCATTTACTTTTTATATTTCATAATAATAGTAAATACATAACACAACTAGTAAATATAATAAATGACATTATCCTCATATATTTCTATTTATATTACTTTAATAACCTCAAAATACATTTAAAAGGATTAAAATCCAAACAAATTGTCCCAAACTATCATTTCACAGTCCTTCTATTCCTTTGTTTACTTTCCTTCCTGCACTCTTAATGAAAGGCATTGTCACTCTTTTTGTGGTCCATGGTAGAAGTTTCAGTCATGTTCTCTTCTCTCCTTGTTCTAGTAGTCTTTATAAATACAGTTTACCTTTAAATACCCTGGGTACTACCTTTCCAATACCTCTGCAATGAGGGCTGTAAAATATTCTTTAAAATTAAAGAGACCTATACTAAGATATACCAGGTTATTATCTGGTTGAGCTTTGGAAAATTTCCCAATTACTTATTTGCCCCGTGTATAATTTTATGAGAATTAGAACATACTGTATATGTAATTTCTAGTATAGTGCCTAGAATGTAATAGAGAGTTAGTAAATGACAGTTATTGCATGAGATATAATAAACCTTGGATAAAACCACTTATACTTGCATATCCTTCTAATACTTCAGTGAGAAAAACAAACATGCACAACTACACTTAAATTTAAAAGCAGGATTCTATGTTGAAATAGCTCTTTCTAAATATATATTCACTGGCTTTTCAATGCAATGGTGAATAAACCAACCAACCTCAGAGGGGGTCTGCAAAATAAGTTTATAATCAGAAACAAGAGGCAGCAAAAAATCAATGGCCTCCCGTCCAATATTAATCTCCCATCAATAAAGGCCCATATCTTTCACTCTTTATGGTAATTGCCGCAGTGATCTGCTTAAAGTGCTTAAAGTACTTAGAGGGGCCTGCTGATAGCATCTTATCAGGACTCTGGGCAGGGAGTCAGGGAGCACCCAGCAGCTGGGTCTGGTGCTCTCGACAAAGAGTCCTTGGGTGTCACAGATGCTGGATAGTGTTTGCCAGTGGGTTTGCCTCTGGGGCTCACTTCCCTCCTCAGTTTAGGGATGTGGGCAGTTATCTTTTCCCTTGGGGTTTCATTGAAATAAAATAGGCTTTAGCGGGCTCACCACTTAAGCCAGTGTCTTAGGAATTTGATTGTGTGTGCTCTAGAAGGCCTTGTGGACATTAGGCAGATTACTCGGCAGGCAGCAAAGCAGACTCCCCTCTAACTCCTTATAAGTCTGTGAATGTGCACATTTGGAAGTTCCTGGTATTGAGAGCTGTTGTCCAAATAGCCCCATTTCATCTCCCATAAAAGCCTCTTCTTCCCATGGACATTTTACTTCCGTCAGGTGTTTTGAGTGTTCTCCAAATTAACACTGAGTTTAAGAATGTACAGATCCACTGTCAATGGGTTAATGTTGGTTCAAGGCGCCCTGCAGAGTGTGAAGACTTGGCCTGTGAGGTATTAGTATCCCCCTACCCCCGCCCCAGCTAGCTCTTTGGCCTCTCTTTCTTCCTCTACAGCCCACCCCGACTTCTGTCTCAGTGCCATTTGTAGCATTTTGGAATCTACCAACCTTCTCATGCCTGGGGCCTCCAGTAATGAAAAATCATTGACACTGAGAACCCATGTGAGGCACTTATTTTGCCCAAGGATGCCCCTAAGTGTAGTGCATGCCCTTGTGCGCACACACACATATTCACATAACCATTAAGTGTCCAACGTGCTACTCATCTTCACAATTGTCCTTTGCAGTTTGTAAGGCCATGGTAACTCAGAAATGTACAGAATACTTCACTTTCTAGATGCTCATATTCTATTTCAGTTAGCCGACCACATCCTTTATTACATTTTACACAAAACTCCATAAGTGGCACATGCTGTTTGAAATCATAATGACAGGCATCACTTTGATCTTACTTTTTATTCTTAACTTAGCCATCATTCACAGTTGCTTCTGCTTCAATTGAACAAGGCACTTAAAAAAGGGAAGATATTATATAAATTAAATTTTCATTGCTCTGTAACATATCAAAAGATTGCACCATTTCTGATTTACAGTTAGGATTGGAAATTAACTTCAAAAGGCAAGAAATGAAAAAGTGGAGGCATATTCTTTCATGGCTTATTACTAGAAAGGGAGAAGTGATGTAATGATAATAAAAATGTTTCTCTTCTTGAACAAAAGAAGGAATACCCATTCCTCTTGTACCTATGTATTTGTATCTGTTTATAACCTTTGTCTAACTCTTAACCCTTTGAACCCACAAATATTATGCAAACAATTCCTATATCACAGTCCACATTGTACCCATGGTAGAATCACAGCGTGACAGAAATTAGAGTTTGAAGCTATATTGAGGAATCAAAAATATGTAGCCTATTGCATTCAGGGAACATCATATGAATAGAACCATCCCCAGACATGACTTATTTAGGAAGCCTTATCTGACCGATGTATATACCTGGAGAGCAGTAAAGGGAACCTGGAACTAAGTCACCCCCTAGTTCAGTTCACTTTTCATCACTACACCAGAATCTAACTTTGCAATATCAGTGTAAGAAGCCTACTGGGGAATGTCTGATTTAGTAATACTATCTGGATTCCTTGTTTATCTAAAATTTATCTCTAGCTATCATAGTCTATTTACTCACCTGACTTAACCTCATCACACTGAATCATTAGCACCTACCAGCAGCTTCCTTTGACCTTGTATCATAAGGTACCCTTATTTTCTAAGATTTTGCAAATGATGCCCTGTGTCTCCAGCCACATCAGCCTTACCTGCATCCACTTCTATTTTTCGGTGTCCAGTAAGCTTTTCTCTTTGTCTTCTGCTGCTCTGAGAATGCCTTATCTCAAGGCTTTTGTGGCTTTGGTGAATATCTTCTTACATAAAAATCATTAAAAATTATATTTTATGACTGCTTTGGCAAAAATGGTGACTATAAGCTTCCTCCTTAGAAGTTCATTTTCCCCACTCTAGGCTTGAAGGAAAGCATTTTTTGGACTTTTAAAATTACTGAAGGCAGTATGCACTGCCTGATGGATAAGTTCACTTTAGGGTCAAGTCACAGAGAAAGTGTAGATTTGATCCACTTCAGAATTTACTTTGAGAGGAGCCAGAGGTCATCTGTTGTTTATTTCCTAACACACTAAACTTTCTCCATTGTGTGTGTGTGTGTGTGTGTATTCAGAGAGCCTGACTTACCTACTTCCTTTTTCTTTCACAGAGGGAATTAAATGCATTCTACAAGGTCAGCTATCTCCTTCGTCCCATCTCTGAAGTCTTTCATTCTGTCCATCCTCTTATCTTCCTCAAGTTTTGATGGGAGAACTGGAGGAGATGTTCTTTCACTGTTTTTCTAAGTCAGTCCATACACATATGCCTGTATTCCTGTGATCCTAACCCTTGTAAGAATTCTTTTTTTTTTTTCTTACCCATTGGCTTCCCTCTTCTACCCTCAGCCAAGGTATTAGTCAGTTTTTTTGTTATTACAACAAAATACACAAATCAGTCTACTTATGAAGTAAAGAGACAATTACTTACCTCCCAGTTCTGGAGGCCCCAAGTACAATGGCATGGTGCAGGCACTGGCTTTTTGTGAAGGGCTGGTGGCATGTGAGGAAGGACCATGATGTGAAGCAGGAAGCAGAAAGCTACGGGGTGGGACCAAACTCAGGTTTTTTTTTAAAGCCGCCCTCTTGTGAGAATATGAAAGATCTCATGGGAACTACCTTCTAAGCACATACTTGCATTGCCCTGAGAACCTACCATAGGCTCCACCTCTTAAAGGTCCCTCCACCTCCCAGAAATGCCATCTTGGAGACCAAGGTTTAACATGTGGGCTTTTGGGGACATTCAGCATCGCAACCACAGCAGATCACTATAAATCCTTGTATGCTTGAAAAGGTTGTCTTTGAGATTACTGTATCCCCACATTACTTCTATATTTGTTTCTTTACCTTCATAGTTAAAGTTTTGATTTATTCATTAGTTTTTATGTCATCTTCACCACTTCATTTCTTGGAAGTAAATGTATTGCTTAAAAAACTATACTATGAATGTATTACAAAGATCAGGAAAGACAGTTTGTTTCCGTACTTATACTCTATTCACAATTTATTTTCTTTTTTTTAAAGATTTATTTTGTTTATTTGAAAGACAGAGTTACAGAGAGAGGTAGAGACAGAGAGAGAGGTCTTCCATCTATTGGTTCAACTCACTATTGCTGGAGTTGAGCTGATCAGAAGGCAAGAGCCAGGAGCTTCTTCCCATTCTCCCACTTGAGTGCCGGAGCCTAAGGACTTGGACCAACCTCCGCTGCTTTCCCAGGCACATTGGCAGGGAGCTGGATCAGAAGTGGAGCAGCCAGGACTCAAATCGGTGCCCATATGAGATTCTGGTGCTGCAGACTGGGCTTTAAACCTGATCCACAGCGCTAGCCCACAATCTACCTTCAAATTCAGTAAAGACCCATTCTCCTATCTGTTGGTTCACTCCCCAGATGCCCTCAACAGCTAGGACAGGGCCAAGCTGAAGCCAAGAGCTCAACTCAGGTCTCCCATGTGGGTAGCAGAGACCTAAATACTTGAATTGTCACCTGCTGCTTAGGGTGCACATTGACAGAAAGTTGGAATCTGGAGTGGAACCAGAACTTAAACCCAGGCACTCAATACAGGTGAGTGTCTTAATCTCTGGACAAAACATCCACCTCTTACCCTTTGTTTTCTGAGAATAGAGAGTGACTTACATTTTGAGTGAGTCTGGGTTTATTTGACTGTGAAAATTGTTAAGAAACATGAACTGGAAGTAGACTGGAAAGCCTAGAGAGAATGAGATAGCTACAATCTCTGTTTCACTGATTTAATTGATCTCTTATGTGATGTTATCCATCCCAATACTCCTGCCCCCATTCTTCAGGATTCTCTTCCTTCCTCCTTTCCTCCCTCCCTCCCTCCCTCCCTCCCTCCCTTCCTTCCTTCCTTCCTTCCTTCCTTCCTTCCTTCCTTCACCTATCCATTTATTTGAAAGTCAGAGTTACACAGTGAGAAGAGAGGCAGAGAGAGAGAGAGAGAGGTCTTCCATCCAATGGTTCACTCCCCAAATGGCCGCAATGGCTGGAGCTGAAGCCAGGATCCAGGAGCCTCTTCCAGGTCTCCCACGCAGGTGCAGGGGCCCAAGGACTCAGGCCATCCTCCACTGCCTTTCCATGCCACAGCAGAGAGATGGATCGGAAATAGAGCAGCCGGGACTTGAATCGGCACCCATATGCGATATTGGCACTTCAGGCCATGGGTTTAACCCGCTGCTCTACAGTGCCAGCCCCAGGATTCTCTTTCTTTATATCTGCTGATTAGAAAAGGTCCAACAGGACTTCTCCAAATCATGACTACTGGCTTCAATTCACAGCATCAACTGTATAACTTTTGCTGTGGGTCCAAATTGATACTCTTTGTTTTTTTTTTTTTTTAAAGATTTATTTATTTATTTGAAAGTCAAAGTTACACACACACACACAGAGAGAGAGAGAGAGAGAGAGAGAGAGAGAGAGAGAGAGATTCCATCTGCTGGTTCAATCCCCAGATGAACACAAAGGCCATGGCTGGGCCAGGCAGAAGCCAGGAGCCAGGAGCCAGGAACTTCTTTAAGGTCTCCCATGTAAGTAGCAGGGGCCCAAGCACTTGGACCCTCCTCCGCTGTTTTTCCCAGGCCATTAGCAGGGAGCTGGAGTGGAAGTGAAGCAGTAGGACACTAACTGGTGCCCAAATGGGATGCTGGCTTTGCAGGTGGCAGCTTTACCCGCTATACCACACCACCACCCTCTGAATTGACATTCTCAGGAAAAGAGACTCTTCTCTCTCTTTTCCTTTTTTTTTGGGGAGACCGGTGATGAGGGAGGTCCAAGCCACGGTGTGAGCCATTGCTTTCCTTTTTGCGTTTTGTCCTCCTGCCCTGACTTTGGGATTGCCTCCAGATTCAGTCTCTGGAACGCTCCCATTTCTGTTTTAGATTCTTTTCCCGTAGGATGTTGTATGCTTATTCAGGTGACTCCTATTTTCACGCTTTCATATCTCCAAATAGCGTTCTGGATAATGAGGTAGAACAATCATTCTTAAGGAAGCCAAACTTGAAACTCAGTGTCATCTTTGTTATTTCTTTTCTCTTTTCCTTCATGCTACTCTCTTTTCCTTTATTAGTGTCTCTGGAATTTCCCTGTCACACATATAAATAAATACATTCAAAAAGTTCACAGAAAATGGAATTAAAAGAGGAATTTACTGTGAATCAAAAAATTTTGAAAACCATGCATAGTGTGATGGTAATATGCATTTTCCTTGAACTTTTCAAAAATTTCTTGTATGTATGGATTTTAACAATTTTTTTCATTAAAAACAGACATACATTTTAATTCCATTTTCCATGATTTTTAAAAATGTAACTTTGCGGTTCACTGAATGACAGAATTTGGTAAAGGAAACCAATAGTAAGTATATATATTTTATTTTCCCTATTTGGCAAGCTAGTGCATCACATTTTTCATGGTTTACTAGGAAGAGCATTTGGATTTTGATTTCAGTCTTAAGTTTCTTATTAACTAATCAGGTAACCTTGGGGAAGTTATATCCCTTCTCTGGAACTCAGTTTGATTATCTACAAAAAGGGCCCAAGAGTGTCTTATTTGCCTAAAGGATAGAGATTAAGCAACAGGTGGCTTAAGTGCTTTGGGCCCTGCAGTCCCAGAAGAAGCTCCTGGCTTCAGATCACCTCAGATCTGTCCGTTGTGGCACTTCGGCCATCTTCTACTGCTTTTCCAGGCCATAAACAGAAAGCTGAAGAGAAGAGGAGCAGCCAGGACGTGAACTGGCACCAATACGGGTTGTTGCCACTGCAGGCAGAGGCTTAGCCTACTACACCACAGCATAGGTCCCCTGCATTCAGATTTTTTAAAAAAACTTTTATTTAATGAATATAAATTTCCAATGTACAGCTTATGGATTACAATGGCTTCCCCCTCCCATAACTCCCCTCCCACCCATAACCCTCCCCTCTCCTGATCCCTCTCCCCTTCCATTCACATCAAGATTCATTTTCAATTCTCTTTATATACAGAAGATCAATTTAGTATACATTAAGTAAAGATTTCAACAGTTTGCACCCACATAGAAACACAAAGTGAAACATACTGTTTGAATACTAGTTATAACATTAAATCAAAATGTACATCACATTAAGGACAGAGATCCCACATGAGGAGCAAGTGCACAGTGACTCCTGTTGTTGACCCAACAAATTGATACTCTAGTTTATGGTGCCAGTGACCACCCTAGGCTATCGTCATGAGTTGCCAAGGCTATGGAAGCCTTCCAAGTTCGCTGACTCTGATCATATTTAGACAAGGTCATAAAAGACAGGGTGAGGATAGTAACCAATGATCCTAAGAGTGGCATTAACCAGGTCTGAACGATTATACAGCATTAAGTGGGGAAGAGGACCATCGGTACACACAGGTTGGGAGTAGAGCCATTGGTGGTAGAGTAGAGGTTATGATTATGAAGGAATGAGGCCCAAGTGCGCTAGACAGGGTCTAGAACAAAGGACAGAGTCATTATTAGAGGAGCTAAGAAAGGTGCTGTCTAAGCTACAAGTAATTTTTCTGATTGAGAGGCAAATAGAACCTGACAGAAGGGGCCTGGTAATAATCTGTTGGGCTTTAGGCCTTGCAAGTTAAGAGGCCCAGACCTATCTATCTCTTCACATGGGGTATATCCTAAGGGAGGTGTGAACCTCCTAGGTGAAGGCACTCTGTTGACTTTCATTACTTGGCTGGCCTGGGAGGAGGGCTGGCCAGGTAAAGTCAGGGGGCATCTCTAACAAGAAATTTACAGTTCTGCCTGCAATGTTGCTGACCCTACTTGACCATCCCCTCAGCTGCAGTGGTCACTTTGGAAGTTGGGCTGAGTGAAGGGCTTTTCAGCTTAGAGCCAATAAGATCTGTGGCTCTGACCTGGGCATCCTTCGACTCCAGGGCAGGTCCATTTCCAGTGATCCAACGCTTGGCAGAGCTGCCAGGGCTCTTCACAAGCTGACTTCTGCTGAAGCCCAGGCTTACCACATTGAAAGCCACTGCAGTGGCCTGGCCTGTTGGGTCTCCTTGAGAGCAGATCACTGTACAGAACAGCCATTAATAGGCCTGCCACCCATTGCTTCTGATGCCTAGCTTTCTTTTCCTCCTGGTTTGTGTTAAAGCAGACCAGAGGATGCAAGTCAAGGGAGTGCCCGTGTCCCATCTCTAATCTTCGGTGGCCTGAACTACAAGTCTATAGTCACAGGCATGTTCTATAGTAGTTTTTCTAAGGTAGACCATGCCCATGAGGAAAATTATATTCTCACTTTAAAACTTTCTTTCCCTTTGGTCTGAAAGGGAGGTTTTTTCTACTTACTGTATACTTCGCTGATGGCGAAGTAAATCTAGCTATGAGATTATTATTTAAGCTCTTATTTTGGCTATGCTATTACAGAAAAATGTTAGCCATCTCTTTTATAAGGTCTAAAGATTAAATTGTGCGTCCTACAGATTCCTTCATAATAGAATTAGTTTCCTACCTTGAAGAGAATAGAGAAATGAAAGAACAAGTTGGGCTTAGAATAGAGAAATGAGGGAGCAAGTCCTAGATCGCTTGCTGACAATAGCAATATCACATGAATACTTAGCAAACAGTTTCAACCATTAGATAACAACTTAAGAAAACATTTACCAGAAGAGCCAATGCCTTCTATAAATTTTAAGAATCATGTATTTGAAAACACCTCTTAAATATCTAACATGGTGTAGTTTGTTTAGCCAGTAAACTTAAGCACAAACATATAAGATGTTTTTAGTTTCTTTCTACCAACAAGTATAAAACATATGATGCAGAGATTCAGGTCACACGAATTAAAATGTATCTTTGATTAAATTTAGCAGCTTAAATTTATGGGCAATCTTATCTATAAATAAAAATTATCTATAAAATAAAATTCTTAATAAAATTTTCCCATGTGGACATACAATATGTACACATATATAACATAACATAATAGACCAATATAGCAATGTTAATAATAGCTTTTAAAATCTTTAACTCTTTTTTTAGATTGCCAATTGATTTAAATTGCTTTTTGTTTTTAGTAACCTCAGTTAACCATACTTTCTCTCGTTGGTACTGTTAATACATTATTGGCTTCATCTGTTTACAGAGCCATCCCAAAGTACTGAATACAATAGAAGTGGCTGGAAAAAGTCCATAGGAACCTATAGGAGGACAGCTAAACACAGAACCAACAATGCTTTAGTTTTATGAGCAGCAAATCATATATAACTGTGGATGACAAAAGACTTTAAGTTGCCATGTTTAAAATTATAAACTCATCAACCAACAAGAGGCACTTGCTTACTTCACAGTATATTTGAAAGCACCTGTAAGATTTTACAAGTATTTAACCCTTTAGGCCTCTGGGACTTTCTCATTAAGATAACTATCATGTCTAGTAACACAAGATCATTAGACTTTTTAATTCTCAAACATTTGTATCAATAGCATTTCCATTATAGAAACTTAAAATTTAGTACCACGTCACATCTTGACAGTACTTCTAATATAAATAGTCTGATTAGTTGGTGTCTCTATAAGATGAGAGACATAGGTCCTTCGATTTTTTTCAGTTGGGCCCAAACTGGAAAAACCAAAGTCCAAGATTTACTGGAAATTTTAGAGTCCAGATTGTTTGAAACTTTGATTTTTTGAATGCCTGTCAAGAATGCCAAGAAGGCTCAAAATCCAAAATATCTGGTTGAAATAAGATTCCTTAAAATCATGACATAACATAGACCAAATTTGATCATTGTTACAAGGTGATTATTCAAATCTTTAAAAATAAGCACATATTTAAATAATCCATAGCTCTTAATAAAAATTCAGCTGTTTTTGAACAATTAGAATTTAACAGGCATCAAGAGAACATAATAGATTACTTTGACACATTGCTTTAACAGAGCATCAGATTTTAATTCTATGTCAAAGAGAAATTGAGCTTCCTGTGATCTTTTGCTGTGAGGTTTCCTTCCTTTACCTTCTATCATATTGATGACCATGTTTCTGTGTTTCTGTGTGTAACACATCTTTAAGCATCTTTTGCAGGGCTGGACAAGTGGTGACAAATTCTTTCAATTTCTGTTTGCTATGAGAAGTCTTTATTTCACCTTCATTCACAAATGAGAGCTTTTCAGGATATAATATTCTGGGCTGGCAGTTTTTCTCTCTTAGTACCTGGGCTATGTCTCGCCATTCCCTTCTAGCTTGTAGGGTTTCTGATGAGAAGTCTGCTGTGAGTCTAATTGGAGATCCTCTAAGAGTAATCTGACGTTTCTCTCTTGCACATTTTAGGATCTTTTCTTTATGTTTCACTGTGGTGAGTTTGATTACAACATGTCGTGGTGAGGATCTCTTTTGGTCATGTTTATTAGGGGTTCTATAAGCTTCCTGTACTAAGATGCCTCTGTCCTTCTCCAAACCTGGGAAATTTTCTGCTAGTATCTCACTGAAAATGCCTTCTAATCCTTTCTCCCTCTCCATGCCTTCAGGAACTCCTAGAACCCAAATGTTAGGTTTTTTAATAGTATCCTGTAGATTCCCGACAATATTTTTTAGATTTCTAATTTCCTCTTCTTTTCTTTGGTTTGCCTGTTTCCTTTCCTCTTCTCTGTCTTCTAAGTCCGATATTCTCTCTTCTGCTTCACCCATTCTGTTTTTAAGGCTCTCTAATGTGTTTGTCATTTGATCTATGGAATTCTTCATTTCATTATGATTTCTTGTCACTATCACAGTTTCTTGTTCTACTAGTTGTTTCATTTCATTTTGATTCCTCCTTAATATTTCATTTTCACGAGAGAGATTTTCTATCTTGTCCATGAAGGATTTCTGTAGTTCAAGAATTTGTTTTTGAGAACTTGTTAATGTTCTTATCAATTTTTTGAGATCCGCTTCTTGCATTTCTTCTATCTCATCATCTTCATAATCTTGAATTGGGGTGTCTTGTTCATTTGGGGGCATCATAGTGTATTCCTTGTTCTTGTTAGCTTGGTTTTTGCATTTGTTGTTTGGCATGTTGGAGATATTTGGTTTCTTCACTGTGGTGTTTTTTCTTGTTACACTATGGCTCTATATTAAGTGGACTGTCTGCTTTCAGTGGAGCCTTAGAGGCTTGAGATGAGTGTGGCCT
The DNA here is from genome assembly GCF_033115175.1 of Lepus europaeus. Taxonomy (NCBI): domain Eukaryota; kingdom Metazoa; phylum Chordata; class Mammalia; order Lagomorpha; family Leporidae; genus Lepus; species Lepus europaeus. Next base: position 73,142,033 of record NC_084840.1, on the reverse strand, counting down.
GAGAGCTCTGTTTGGTTCCTCAGGGTTGAGGGTGTGTCAAAGGTGACACTCCCAGGTTAGGTGTGGTAAATCTCTCTTTCATTCTTTTTTTTTTTTTTTAATTCAAAAGGGAAGTAATTCCACACAGCTGAACGCACAGCTAAACGTAATTGGAGGTAGTTAGCAGGCGAATGATAGACCTACAGGAGCCAGAGATCGGAAGCTCTTTCCCAAGGACCACACAGGGAATCTCTGCTGCCCTCGGTGTGGGCTCCAATTCTCCTGCAGTGTCCCACTGGGTTGCCAAGTTAGATGCTAATCTCCTGTTATTTCACCCCTCCCCCCAGAGTCAGGTTTTTCTGCTAGGCTCAGGGCCGGTGCAGACCTGAGGTCGCCCTGCTTATGACGTATGTCCAAAATGGCGCCTCTTCTTTGTCTTGCTCGCCTTTGAGGGGTGAGCGGAGAGAGAGAAACTCGTGTCCGTATCGGTCACTTTTTTTTTTTCCTTCTCTCTCTTCTAGTTAGCCTGGTGAACTTTTCCCCACTGAGTTTCAAGCCTCATTCCCTCTAGTCTCCTCTTTCCGCTTTCCCGCTGGTGTCTCGGGCTATTGAGGTTCGGCTCACCTTGCGTTCCAGCGCTGGTGTGTTGAGTCTGCTGCTGGTGTCCCAAACTTGGGCTCCCACGCTCTCCACGCAGGTCCACTGTGAATCACTAGTTCCGGAAGAGTTTCCTCTGCTGTTTCTTCCCCTACTCTTCCCCGAACCTGCAGTATCTCCACTTTTATTAAACTGTCTCTTCCCGGTCTATCAGTGTGCTCCCTTCCTATTCTGCAATCTTGCATCTCCGCATTCAGATTTTTAAGGTATCATCATACTGTTTTCCACAATGGCTACACCAGTTTACATTCCCAACAACAATGGATTAGGGTGCCTTTTCCCCCACATCCTTGCCAGCATTTGTTGTTTGTTGATTTCTGTATGAAAGTCATTCTAACAGGGGTGAGGTGAAACCTCATTGTGGTTTTGATTTGCATTTTTCTGATGGCTAGTGCTCCTGAACATTTTTTCTTGTGTCTGTTGGCCATTTGGATTTCCTCTTTTGAAAAAAATGCCTGATCATGTCCTTTGCCCATTTCTTAACTGAATTGTTTGTTTTGTTGTTGTTGAATTTCCTAAGCTCTTTATAGATTCTGGATATTAACCTTTTGTCAGTTGTATAGTTTGATAATATTTTCTTCCATTCTGCCGGTTGTCCTTTCACTTTGCTGTGTTTCTTTTGCAGTACAGAAGCTTCTCAACTTATTATAATTCCATTTGCTTATTTTGATTTTGATTGCCTGGGCTTCTGGGGTCTTTTCCAAGAAATTTTTGCCTATGTCAATGTCTTGCAGAGTTTCCCCAATGTTTTCTAGTAATTTGGTGGTAACAGGTCATAGGTTTAAGTTTTTAATCCTTTTTTTTTTCTTTTAGTTTTTGATCCATTTTGAGTGGATTTTTGTGTAAGGTGTAAGGTAGGGTTCTAGTTTCCTACTTCTGCATGAGGAAGTCCAGTTTTCCCAGCACCATTTGTTGAAGAGATTGTCCTTGTTCCAGGGATTGATTTTAGTTTCTTTGTAAAAAAATAAGTCAGTTGTACATGTGTGGGTTGATTTCTGGAATTTCTATTCTGTTCCATTGGACTACATATGTATTTTTGTACCAGTACCAGGCTGTTTTGATGATAACTGCCCTGTAGTGTCTTAAAATCTGGTACTGTGATGCCTCTGGCTTTTTTTTTTGTTGTAGGAGCTTGCTTTAGCTATTAGGGCAGAATTCACAAAAGTATATAAAATGGTTACCCACATATGTAGAGTTTTTTCTGAATTTAGTATCTATTTTCATTTTTGTATGATATATATGATATATATAATGACTAATATATTAAAAATAAAATTATGCAGGTGTATCAAAAAGTTTATGGAAAATGGGAATACAAGATAAATTTATTTTAGTTCAAAATTTTTTGAAGTTAATGCAGATTTTTCATAACATGCAATTTTTGAAGGTCCTTCATATATATGCCTGGGTTTCAAAATTTTTTTGCACAAAATAAAATTATCTTTAATAATACTTCATAATGGTTATTTATATTAGAAAAAGGATGCAATATTTAATTAATAGATATTTTATTAAATTATGTAATACATAAGATGGATCATACAATGCATAAAATATGATTTAAAGAATATTTAATAGCCCAAGGAAGACTTCTGGTGTAAAAGAGTACTCAAATTGTTTGTGTAAAATTTAATTAAGCAATACATTTGTAAGAAGGATAGACTTTAAAAAAAAGCTTATTTATTTGAAAGCCAGAAGACATTGGCATAGGCAAAAACTTCTTGGAAAAGACCCTAGAAGCCCAGGCAATCACTCCCCCAATGCCTGCAACAACCAGAGCTGGGCTGGGGCAAAAGCCAGGAGCTTCAGTCTCAATTCAAGTCTCCTATGAGGGTAGCAGGAACTCAAACACTTGAGCTATCACCAATGCTGCCCAGGTCTGCATTAGCAGGAAACTGAAATCAGAAATAGGAGCCAGGGGTTGAACTTAGGTATTTTGATATGAGACATGGGCCCCCTTACCCAGCATCTTAGTTGATAGGTGGGTTAAACACCCACCTTAGTAAATTTATCTTTTACTTCCATTATTCCAAACATGCTTTGAAGTATTCTTGTTAATTACAAGCTTTCTTTGGGTACGCATTAAATATGATTTAAGTTATATCTTTATACATTATATGATTCCATCTTATGTATTATAATTTATTTAGGAAATCGCTGGGGCCAGCATTCTGGTGTAGTGAGTAAAAGCTACCGGCTGCGATGCTGACATCTTGTATGGACGCTGGTTCATGTCTCTGCTGCTCCACTTCAAACCAGCTCCATGCTAAAGGCCTGAGAAAAGCAGCAGAGAAAGGTCTCAGGGTCTGGGCCCCTGCCACCCATGTGGGAAACCCAGATGAAGCTCTTAGTTTCTGTCTTTGGCCTGTCCCAGGCCCGGCTGCTGTGGCCAATGGGGGACTGAACCAGCAGATGGAAGATCTTTCTCTTTCTCTTTGTCTCTTCCTCTCTCTTTGTAACTCTGACTTTTGAATAAATAAATAAATTTGACAAAAAAAAAAAAAGGAAATTGCCTATGCATGGAGTATGTGGACTATTTAAATATATATAAATATAAAAATATAAATAAAGCTGCAATGAACATCCTATACATAAAGATTTATGTACACTACTGATTCTTTCATTGGGACACATTCTCAGAATGATTTTACCACAAGGGAAAAGGATAAATCTTTCAAGGCTGACCAGATATGTTTGCCAAGTTCTCTTCCAGAATGCTATAAATTTACATTTGTACTAACAGCACACAGACACCCGCTTTCTTTCACTTTTTCCAACATGGGTAGATTTTTCAAAAAAATTTTCTTACCTTTTTGGGAATCTTTAGATGAAGAGTTTCTCATAATTGTTTTTCTTTGGCCCTCTTACATTTTTACGAGATGAATCATTCTTTCATATTTCCATTTTTTTTTTTTTTTGGTAAATTGACTAAACATATTTTTGGCATTTTTCCTGCTTTCTTTCTTGGTCAGTTATTCCCTTCCCCAAAAGAAACCCTGTAGAAACCCTATTTTCTTTCCATTCTTCTACATTTTTTGTTTCTTGCATTTAAATATTTCGTTAAGGGGTTGGAATTTTAATAGGTAAGTAGTGTGACTTAAAGAACTGTGCTGCAGTTTAAAAATATAAATAAAAAGCAACATGTGAGAATATGCAAGATATTTTAGGGCAATAAAATAGGCTACATTTATTTGCTATTGAGAAAAGTGCAGTAAATAGAAACAAGCAATGCACAACCATTTAGCACAAGGGAAGACATTTTTGAGTCTTTCTAATGAGCTTCTGATCTATGCACCCATCTACATATCTGTCACCTGGTGGTCCCACATCATGCTTACATTAACACTCATAATCATGTGTACGCTTATATTCAAGTTCACATTCCACATGGTCAAAATTCAAAACTTGTCATCATCACCTCCAAGTCAGCTTCTCTCTCAGACTTTTCCAATTTCAGTACCAGTGCCTCCAGTGGTTGCCTAAGCCAAAAACCTTAGTGCTAATCTCCAGTCTTAGATGCCCAGCCCACATTATTTGTGCTAAGATGCTGTCAATTCTGCTTTGTCTGGAGCTCCCGTGAGTGACTAGGTTTCTCCATGGCACCCCTTCCTCCGCTGAACACCGTTATACTAATGCAGCTTGCTTTGCTTTCTAACCTAGATTAAGGCAACGGTTTCCTACCTGGTTTATCTTTAGTTCAGTTTTTTTTTTTTTTTTTTTTAAGATTTACTTATTTATTTGAGGGCAGTGTAAGGAAAGGGGAGATAAAGGTGAGTGAGGGAGAGACATCCTCTATCCACTGGTGCATTCCCCATATGGCCACAACTCCTGAAGTTCCGGGAACTAAGAACTCCATCTGTGTCTCCAACATGGGTGTCAGGGGTCCAAGTTTTTGGGCCAGCATCCACTGTTTTCCTAGGCATATTAGCAGAAAACTGGATCTGAAGAAGAGCAATTGGAACTTCAACCAGCACTCCAATAAAGGATGCTGGCTTCACAAGTGGCTTAACCCACTCCAGCACAATGCCAGCCCCTGTCTTCAGCCTTAACTCTTTTCCAAGTTAATCTTTTCAGAGAAACTGTAGTGCATTTCAATTATAGAATCTGACTACTTTTTAAATAATTCTGGTTGTTATAAATTTCTTTTTGCATAATGTTTTTTTGGTCATTCCACCTAAGATACTTCTTATATTCTTAATTTCTTTTGTAGTACTTAATTTCATTTTTTAAATATTTATTATATTTATTTGAAAGACAGATGAGTGACAGACACAATCAGATAGACATACATCTTCTATCTGTTGGTTCACTCCCCAACTGCCCTCAACAGCTAAGGCTGGGCCAGGTCAAAGCCAGGAGCCACACATTCAGTCTGGGTCTTGCAGGTGAGTAGCAGGGCCCCGAGTACTTGAGTAACACCTGCTGCTTCCCAGGATGTGTATTAACAGGGAGCTGGAATTGAAAGCAAAGCCAGAACTTGAATTCAGGTGCTCAACTATGGGATGTAGCTGTCCCACGCAGTGGCCTTAGTGCTGTACCAAATGCCTGCTCCTGTGGTACATATTCCATTTTACATGTATTGTTTGTTCACATTTTCAAACATGATTTTGAGTCATCTTTTATTAAAATGTAAATTTCGTGAGGTCAGGACTAGACTTCTTATTTCTAACTGTAACCCAGCAAGTAGATAGGTGATTGACACACAATAGAAGCTTGTAAAAATTCATTGAATGCATTGAATACACTGAACAGCCCCTCTGATTACACATATTAGGATTTATTTATGTTCTCGCTTCCTCGGACCCCAGGATCTCTACTCTCCTTTAACTTAGCTACTATTGATCCTTCAGGGTTCTACTTTGGGGTTCGCATCACTAAGAATCCAGTCCTGATCATTGTCTCATCAGTCAGTGTCTCTCCATAGCACCTAATATATTTCCAATGTTTAATTCTTGGTTTGTTCAGGTAAGCTGCCTGAGGATAGGATTTATGTCTATTTAGTATCGCATTCCCTGGGACTTTGCAATGTGTTCAGTTTATCACCAATCTTCAGTAAATCTTTATTTTAAGAGTAAATTACTTTCATTTGTTTTAATCGGTGTATTTATAATACTTAACACATCATGAAAATGTCCATGGGGAGCGAGTAAAGCAAAAAGAGCAAAGTAGTGCAGATTTTCTCTTTAAGAGAGTATAAAAGGTAAAATACTTATGAGTAATATATCTTTCTTAAAGATTTTATTTATTTATTTGAGAGATAGAGTTACAGACATTGAGAGGGAGAGACAGAGAGAAAGGTCTTCCCTTGGTTGGTTGACTCCCCAAATGGCTGCAACGGCTGGAGCTGCGCTGATCTGAAACCAGGAGCCAGGTGCCTCTTCCCGGTCTCCCACGCGGGTTCAGGGGCCCAAGCACTTGGGCCATCCTCCACTGCCTTCCCAGGCCTCAGCAGAGAGCTGGATTGGAAGAGGAGCAACCGGGATTAGAATTGGCACCCACATGGGATGCCGGCACCGCAGGCAGAGGATTAACCTACTGCACCACTGCGCCGGCCCCAATGAGTAATATTTTTAATCCAAGTGATCAAAATACAAAAAAAACTACGAAGGGATAAACTTCACTTATTTGGAAAATTCTTCGACAATACACTAACTCACCAACTTATTATTATGTAATATAATAACTCGTGTGAGTACCTTCTTTATTTTGTTGACTTATTTCTTCATTTTCCCCTAAAAGACAAGGAAACCAAATAAGGGTTTTTGTTGGGGGGAAAATGACGTATCCAACGAGGGCTTGGCTATTGGCAAGTTACTTTCTCACAGCTGGAAATGACTTTGTGCATTTTAGATTTAGTTATTTCTGTGATTAAGCAGCAGCCTTCTTCTTGGGCAGGGTCTCCGATTTGGAAACTTACAGCCTTTCTGGTTGGTGAAATTTGGTGGCCTTTAGCCAATGAGTTGAATCAGATTCGTATTCTTCAGTTTTCTTTGAATTCTGCTTTGTGTTGGCCAATCAAGGCTTTTTTGTGTGTTGTGGGGAGATAGACAAGCTTCAAGAGGATGTTCACTTAACTGTTTGGGGTGACCTTCATGGTAGCATGGAATTATGGTACACAGATCTGCATAGCAATGATATCAGAAACAAATGAGTTAAATGATGTCTAACAGCAATCATTAACTTCATCCCAGGAAACTATCACTAGTGAATTGTTAGTTTTGTAAAGATCCACAAAAATCCTGGAACAACGGTATAGGGCTATGCTACCAGTATAGTCTTTGACTTCTTGTAGTGTCTTTTAGTGACCTTTGGCATGGGATGAGAATATTAGCTTTCCTCTAGCTTTATTGTTCAGAATAATTAATGTGCCTTCTATTTCAACAAAGGAGAGTTTTTTCCCCCAGAATATATTTCTTTATTGACAGTTTACTTATGGAAAATCCAAATGCTACTTGCTTGTGGGTTTCTATTTGATTTGAGAAGAAATATCAGGGCAGAAGATAGATAAATAGATTGATAGTATCTTTTAAAAATAATAATTGCAGTCATCAAAGTTAATATATTTTGACAGGTTAGTATATTAAAAGCCATTAAAAAACAGCTGTTTAGCTGTAGGGAATTTCATTCTCAGGTTGGATCCAAAGATACATGTTGGTATTTATTCAGTAATCAATCATACAAAGAAAAGACCTCGAATTTTAGTTGGAAGTTTTTATTTTTATCCTTTTCCTTACTCCTGGTCTTTAAACCTGCTCTGAGGAGAGCTATACATGCCAGGCTAGTGCTCATCAAAAGCGAGCAATCATAGCTAAATCAGCATGCAAAATGCCACTCAACCTTGGGCCTTTATTAAAATTTGCTGGGACTCAATTTGAGATAGCGATCATTCTTATTAAAAAGCAAAATGTAAGATAGTTTTTTTATATAAATCTCTGGATGGAATGGAATTGTTAATCAGCATAGGCTGATGTGATTTCTCTGTTGCAAATCCTGCCGAGGGCTCAGAAGTGGCACATTACCATAATTCGTAGGCTAGAGCTGGCAGCTTGAAAAAGACCTGCAAGAATCTTTAAAATGCTTAAGCAAAGCTGCAAGTCACAGCAAAACAACACAGTGAGAGCTGCTACCCCATGTTTCTCCTGTTATATAACGAAGTTTTGGCCTCTTCCTCATCACTTGCTTGTCTTGATGTTCCCCTTGTTTATGGTGGTGGGTGTTGTTTATAAACAAACTCTCAACACAGCATTGCTGCACTGTAAAATCCATCCATCTCCCATGTTCTCGGTTCTGTAGGGGTTGAATGAGAGAGCTTGTGTTTTTCCTTTAGTAGAGAAAGTAGAGCCAATCAATTAACCACATGCACTTAATGCATCGTTTCTCTCCCCTACCACATCCTTCCTCCCTGTTTGACATTACCTTCCATAATTTTTGTAAATGAAAAAATAGAGAAGCTTCCAAAAGATAGAGAACTCTTGTTGGAAACACAATGGCCTGTTTATTTATCACCAATTTTTTTACCTCTAGAAAATATTGTTTGCTTTGGGGACCAACCCTTAAATTGAGTGAAATCAGAAACTTACATCATTTTTCTGTACAGAGGAAGTACATTTGTTCCTGCAGTGGAAAACTCATGGCACATCCACTAGGAGATGGCAGCACAAAGCAAAATGAATGTGGCTGAAGATGCAGAAGGAAATACCGGCAAAAGCATTTAGCTCTGTGTGAACTGATGGCATTCTGACCTAATTAAGAAGAGATTGCAAGAACTGGATGTATTTGTGTGCAACGCAAAACAGCATACACATCTTTCTTCCCAAAAGACTAAATAGCTGGGTCGTCTGGAAGCTAAACAGTTGTCAAATATTATGTCTGCTTAGGTCACAGGGTGTCTGAGGAAGAGATCCCACTGGAGATGTGGCGATAGCAGATGGGATCGGGGAGAGTCTCTGCCTCCATTGTTTGATTACAGCCTTGAACTGAGAGGTTTTTCATTTTGATACTCAACTATGAAAAAAGGAATAGGATCAAACTTTTAACCAGCAGTCAATGATGGGGTCAATGATAGAGCTGACTTATCCTCAACATAAGGCCAAGGGATAGCCCTTCTGTATGTGTGGTTGCGCCTAGAAAGACAATCGGGTGAGCTTTAACTAGGGAGTGGCATCTTCTTAAAGTCCATGTAAATGCATATTATCAGTGAATGAGCACGAGTGTTTCAATAGATAACATTCTCTTTGCTTCCATAGCGACTCAGTTGTGACACCTTGATTAGAGTCCTCTGTTACGCTCAGAACTCATTCGTCTTTGATGCAGCTGCTGAAAGTTCTGTTAGAAAATCTGAATTCCATCAAGTTGGAACAGACATCAGTTAAACGTGTTGGAAATTTATCAACCAGTGGTGGAGAAATCCTACGGGTGGATTTGAGCGGTAACTATTTTGAAATGGGCACAAAATTAAACACTACCCAGGGAAGGCATGAGAGCCACACTCCAATAGCTTATTCTACCTGATGTCTGCTCGTGACATCCCATCTGAATTCCTCATTAGAGCCGGAGAGTAGCAAAAGGCTTTCTAGTGAAAAACAGCAATCAGATTAAACAGATTAGACAATGCACTTTTTTTTTTTTTTTTGAAAGTCCAAAAACACATTACGAGGGTATTGTTTCCAAGCGTGGGCATGGGGCCTCTGGTGCATGGTGCCTGTCCCCTGGCCTCCTCTACCCTGCTTCTGGCTCCAAACAGGACTGTGATTGCTCAGCGCCAGCGTGCACAGCTGGACTTCCCATTCCCATTTGCAGCGGATGCTTCATCTGAAATGCTGGTAGTATTTGTCAGCCTGGAAGTGTCTTGAGGCTGCTTCTGAGAGATACAAGGAGGCAACTGATAAGCAGCGCATCAGAAGGGCAGTTAATTGCCTCCAGTCTCTCGGTGCCGGGAATATTTAAAATCTATGGGATTAAAGGCAGATTAAAAACTGTGGAAGCAGGGGCCCAATAGCGCTGAAAGATCACAATCAGCAAGGGTAATGGCAGAGAAAAAATGAATGTGGCAAAGAAAATGACAGATAGGAAATTCAGATCCGCTTCTAATGCTCCAAGTTCCATCTTGTAAGCACAATTCATCTACGTGTAAATCATTTTTTGGCTTCAAGCTTATCAGCCAATCGGTGAATTAAAAATGCTCTTTCCTTGGAGGATTAAAGAGGTTGATTGAAGTCAGTGTGAAAACTGGCTAATAAGTCTGGAAATGTCACGAGGGGGCTTCAGAGGAACTCAGCTACTCCCCCCCCCCCCTTCCCCACCCCCGCCCTCGCCTCGGTGCTAGGGAATAGGAAGTTTGAAAAGCTGTGGAGTTCTGCTACTTTGAGAAATGCGTATGTTTTTTCTATAGGTAACCAAAGTGTCAGGATAGGTGTCTGGATTTGCAAGGTGAGCAGGGATGTCTACAGTTATGACACACGGTGGAAAACTGCTGCTGCTTGTAGCAATAGCTCTCCCCAGGAAAGCTGTTAAAACTGGAGAGCTGCACTATTCTAAGTGCTGTAATGAAGGGGTTTTTTAAGACTTTGAGATCATCAGTTTAATTGGACAGTTGATGCTTATCCGGGTGCCTGGGTTACTGTAGTATGCTTTAAGCTGTTAGGAACAAATACTTCTGGTACCTTGTTTCTCAAAGCTGAGATGGAATAAGTCTTCCCTGCATTGAAGAATTTTGTTTTCTAAGGCATTTTCAAATATGGAGTATTCACTATTTGCTTCCAATTTCTCTGAGAGGCAGCCTTTGTAGAGAGCCTCTGTGCGGGTCCTGGGTGTCAGGGTGATTTTGGTTAACTCTGATAATCTTCACAGTAGGATGGCCCGCTGAGTGCACATCATTCCTTCTTCTTCTTTTTTTAAAAAAGATTTACTTATTTTATTTAAAAGTCAGAGTTACAGAGAGCAAGAGGGAGAGAGAGATCTTCCATTCTGCTGGTTCACTTCCCAAATGGCCAGGGGTGGGCCAGGTTGAAGTCAGGAGCCAGAAGCTTCATCATGTATTTCTCCCATGTGGGTGGCAGGGTCCCAGGGGCACTTGGGCCATATTCTGGGGCTTGTCCCAGGCCATTAGCGGGGAGCTGGATCACAAGTGCAGCAGCCAGAACAGGAACTGACTGACACCCATATGGGATGGGCGGCTTTACCTGCTCTGCCACAACACTGGCCCCACATTGCTCCCTTTTCATCCTGAAGACTTAGCTGAACAAGGAAATCCCCAGCGCAAGCACCAGAACCAGGTTGTATGACTATGAGGGAAAAAAGTCTTCACTTTTCCATGTTTTTAAAATTCCCACCTATAGGAAGAATCAGGCGCTTATTCCAGGCTAACCTTTGTGCCAGGTGCTTTGAGGTTCATAAACATTGCGAAGTAGGTATTATTTATTTATTTATTTATTTTGACAGGCAGAGTGGACAGTGAGAGAGAGAGAGACAGAGAGAAAGGTCTTCCTTTACCGTTGGTTCACCCTCCAATGGCCGCTGTGGCTGGCGTGCTGATCCGATGGCAGGAGCCAGGTGCTTCTCCTGGTCTCCCATGTGGGTGCAGGGCCCAAGGACCTGGGCCATCCTCCACTGCACTCCCGGGCCACAGCAGAGAGCTGGACTGGAAGAGAAGCAACTGGGACAGAACTGGCGCCCCGTCCGGGACTAGAACCCAGGGTGCCGAGGCACAGGTGGAGGATTAGCCTAGTGAGCCGCAGCACCGGCCTATTTATTTTTAATTTTTAAAAACATTTATTTTTTTAGATTTTAATATTTTTAGAATTTTAATTTGTTTTTAACAGATTCAGTATAGTTTGTAGATGCAATTCTAAGAATATAATGCTATTTCCTCCCTCCCCATTTCCCCTCCCTCCCGCTGACTGTGAGTAGGTTTTTAAATCCTCTATTTAGTATATGACATTCCTAAGAAGCATCAAAGTAAAGCAGAAATAAAAGGAATGGTCAAGATTCCAGCCCAGGACTACCTAATTCCTATAATCTTTCCTTCCTCTTATGCTACAATCTCGTCTCTCTTTTGCATCTTGAGTAATAGGACACACACACACACACACACACAGCCTAGCATGCAGAGGTGGTCTTGGGATGAAGACTGTGTTGCCTGATTTGAAGAGCTTTGGGAAGATTAATCCAGCACTTTCCATCTTTGACTGGTAGAATGCCATCATTAGCAATATGTAGCATATCGTTAGGACTTTCTTGTAAACTCAGCACACCTTAAAAAATGCTAATCTTGGGGAGTCAACATATTCTGTTCTTTTTTTTTTTTTAAGATTTATTTGAAAGACAGAGTCACAGAGAGAGGCAGAGACGGAGAGAGAGGTCTTCCATCCGCTGGTTCACTCCCCACATGGCTGCAATGGCCGGAGCTGCGCCGATCTGAAGCCAGGAGCCAGGAGCTTCTTCCAGGTCTCCCACGTGGGTGCAGAGTCCCAAGGACTTGGGCCATCCTTCACTGCTTTCCCAGGCCATAGCAGAGAGCTAGATCAGAAGTGGAGCAGTTGGGTCTTGAACTGGTGCCTGTATGGGATGCTGGCGCTTCAGGCCAGGGCTTTAACCTGCTGCGCCACAACACTGGTCCCCATATTCTGTTCTTAATACTTAAACATGTCTATGTTCAGGAGGCACTCACGATTCAACTCTCAATTCTTGACCGGTGTCTAGAAGTTTCTTCCAGATCTTTCTTAGCTCCAATGCTTGCTTAACTTTTTTTTTTTTTTTTTTTTTTTTTTTTTGACAAGCAGAGTGGACAGTGAGAGAAAGAGACAGAGAGAAAGGTCTTTTGTCTGTTGGTTCATCCCCCAAATGGCCAGTGCGCTGTGCCGATCCGAAGCCAGGAGCCAGGTGCCCTCTCCTGATCTCCCATGGGGTGCAGGGCCCAAGCACTTGGGCCATCCTCCACTGCCCTCCTGGGCCACAGCAGAGAGCTGGACTGGAAGAGGAGGAACTGGGACAGCATCCGACGCCCCAACCGGGACTAGAACCCGGGGTGCTGGCGCCGCAGGCGGAGGATTAGCCTATTGAGCCGCGATGCCGGCCGCTTGCTTAACTTTCTTCGTCCTTACGCATCCACCTTGGCAATTAGGTGATGTCAGTTATGGCTGTGGGAGAGCCTTCTGATCAACCCACTTTTTTCTCCTTATTTAACTCTTTTCTGGAATTTTGAGTTCTCTCTTTTTTGATCAAAGTGCTGATGATTAGTCTTCATTTATTTTAATAATATTTAGTGTTCCATTTTAAAAGATGCAGGTGTTTATTATGAAAGACTTGGAAACTTTATAGTAATATGCAGAAGTAATTAAGGGCACCTACTATCCTGTGATATGGGGATAATTTGAGCATTTTTGGAATGTGTATATTATGCCACTTGCAGTCTTACAAGATTATATATTGTTTTAAATATTTGTTTATTTATTTGAAAGGCAGAGTTACAGAGAGGCAGAGGCAGAGAGACAGAGAGAGAGGTCTTCCATCCGCTGGTTCACTCCCCCAGTGGCTGAAACGGCCAGGAACTTCTTCTGGGTCTCCCGTGTGGGTGCAGAGCCCAAGAATTTGGGCCATTTTCTACTGCTTTCCCAGACCATAGCAGTGAGCTGGATTGGAAGTAGAGTAGCCGGGACTCAAACTGGCACCCATATGGGATACCAGCACTGCAGGCAGAGGCTTTACTGGCTATGGCACAGTGCTGGTCCCAATAGTATATTTATTTTTAGTAAGTTAGGAATTAAATTTTAGTCAGCATCATTATTTTTACATGCCATAGAACAAGTATTTTCTTATGCCAATAAATATTTTTCAACAACAGATTTCTTAATTGTAGGCTCATAATTCTAATATACGGAATCATACTTTATTGCAGTAATTCCTGTTTATGAACCTGTTTCAGTTTCCAAATTTTTGTTATTAATAAATAAAATTCGGTGCATCATCCTTTCAGGTGGAGCATTCCAAAAGGTCAAGCTTATCATATTTGTTTTAGGAAATTTAGAAGATGCATAAGGAAGAAAACATTTAAAAGAATCAGCCATAATTTGCACCCCTGAGAGCTGGAAATTGTACACTCTTTCAATCTTTTTCTACAGGGGTTTGTGTGTGTGTGTGTTTGTTTAAAAAGAATGGGTCCATTTGTTTAGTTGCTGATTCTTGAGGATGATAGTTAACACATAGTCTGTGTACTATTCGAAGTGCTTCATACAGGTTAATTTATTTAATTGTTTCAACAGTCCTGTGAGGTCATATTTTTATAAATGAGGAAATAGAGGCACAGAAAAGTTAAGATTGGAAATGAAGAGCCAGGATTCAATCACAGAGCAGCTCCTAATCTCCTTCACCTACCACATGTGTGGGCTTTGGACAATAGACTCAGGCTTAGAGACATCTCCCTTTGCCCAAGGCTAGAGTCTGGGTTCTGTTTGACTTGGAATTCTGGGCTGATTGCTGCCTAGATGCACTCCTTTGGTTCTGCGTCCCTATTCCCCGAGGAGACAGTGTTTGGCCCCCTGCCCTGTTAAATTTACCTGTGCAGTGTTTTCTTTTCTTCAGGTCTATGCTCTGTTAATCTGATAAACTAATCTTAGCTAATGCTCAGTAATGGGCTAGTGTGCAGCCCCTCTAGGGTAAAACCTTATTTGTATGTGAAAGGGGACTTTCTGGAGACTTCTGTTGCCTATGTGCTTGGGAAGCTGGATAAAGAGATTTTGGGGGTCAGGATGTTGTGTGGTTTTTGTGCACCTGGGTGTGTGATTTAAATGAGAAATCTCTCAAATCCCTGGCCTTTCTATATTGAAATAGATTATTAACATTTAAATCATCCTTTAAGATAGCTACTCATTGATTGGCTTCTGTATTGGTTAGTATTTTCTCTCCCTTCCAACCTCTCTCCCAGCCTCTCTCTCTCTTCCTTCCTTCCTTCCTTCCTTCCTTCCTTCCTTCCTTCCTTCCTTCCTTCCTTTCCACAAAGCAGTCAGAAAGTATTCCCAATAAAAGGAAGTGGTAAGTTAAGAGTGGAAAGGCTTATGTTTGGGAATCTTAGCAATGAATTCAACATTGAGAAGGATCAAATGAACAATGCGAAGGGGTCAAAAGGTGTTTCACAACCTAAACTATGAGAACCAGCACAATGCTAGAATACTAGGTCTTCTTACAGCAGAGTGTCATGGTAATAACTGCTCTTGGCTCATCTTCCTCTGCAGTGCTTGTGAGAGATTCATAATGGGTGTTTCTTTGGCAATTTGTAAATATCAGCTGCTTTTTTTTCTCAGATAGGGAACATTTCTCTCTTATGATGGATGTGGCCATTTTACACTGTAGGTAAAACTGGTAAGAAATAAGCACCAGGAAAACAAACAAGTGGAACCCCAGTTCTCTTCACTCTCATTCAATGGCACATTTGAGGGGGAACTTTGGAATGATTTCGGATGGTACAGGAAGTCAACACAATTTCTGAATGTCGGTCTTCTAGACTGTTCCCCCAGCATCCACTGTTTCGCTGTGCATTGTCTTTAGTTACAACCTTGGGTAGAAGGGCAGGAAGTGCCAGGGCAAAGAATTCTTTTGCATTTGTATCAACAAATCTCTCAGCATTGCAGGCATTTTCCACTTATTTTATGCATTTTTAAAAAATTTTTTGACAGACAGACTTAGTGAGAGAGAGAGAGAGAGAGAGAGAGAGAGAGAGAGAGAGAGGTCTTCTGTCTGTTGGTTCACCCTCCAATGGCCGCTGTGGCCGCAGTTATGCTGATCCAAAGCCAGGAGCCAGGTGCTTCTCCTGGTCTCCCATGCAGGTGCAGGGCCAAGCACTTGGGCCATCCTCCACTGCCTCCAGGGCCACAACAGAGAGCTGGACTAGAAGAGGAGCAACTGGGACAGAATCCGACACCCCAACTGGGACTAGAACCCGGTGTGCCGGCGCCGCAGGAGGAGGATTAGTCTAGTGAGCCATGGTGCCGGCCTATTTTTTGCATTTTTGGTAAGTTAGTTTCTTAGACCCCCCAGGAACCAAAAATCAACATTTGCTTCTCGTAGTTCTGAAGAAAGAAAATCCTCAATATATGGTGATTCTCTAAGAATCAAGCAATTGCATCCTCAGTACAAACTTAGTCTGTAACATGTTCCTTGTTGCGGTAGGTGCTGTATTGTGCAGTTGCAAAGGGACAGCCCACTCCTCCCTGTGGATACATCTGAAAGTGAAGAAAGGCAACGAAACAGAACTTCCAGCGAACACCCTTGTGATTCTGCACCCCTTCTCCAAGTCCAGCCCATTGAAGATATTGTTGATGTTATGCAGACAGAAACCCGGTTAATCTGCCATGTATGAGCGGGTTAAAGAAGTCCTCTGTTAACCACTTCATGAATTTCTAAGCATTACAAATTCCCCAAGAAAGAGATTGTTTTCTCTCAGCCAAATCAGAGTGTCTCCCCCTACCCCCTTCTCTCAGTCACTGAGCCCAAATGGGGAATTCCAGGTGCTGAGAAATCTCCCAAGCATCTCCCCGTTTCCTTGCAAGTTGTCTGCACAATCAGATGCCCTGTGATCCCAGGATAGGCTCCAGCGATGGGAAGCAGGCAGCTGGCTTCTCCTTCCGAGCGCGCCACAGGCTGTGCACCACCTGTCTGCCCTCTTTTACTTGCAAAATGGAAATCTCTCTAAGCTCTATCATCTTTGACATTGCTGTAAAAAAACAGTTTTAGTGATAAGATGAACCAAGCAGAACGGCACTATGGGATGTGTGGCAGGGATGTATTTTTGACCCCATATTTTAAAACTTTCGATGCTGCAGACATATCTAAGTAAAGTTGTGCCTGGCCTGCTAAAAGGGAAGATTAATATCCAATAAATTACTTTCCCAAGTCCTTAGTCCTGAATTTCAGTTCTTAATGCCCAAGACTATACTCTATCCTGGAAAATCAATTCATCTTCTTATTCAATATTTCCTGCTTTTTTTTGACGAATGTGTTTTTATTTTTATAAGTGTCTCAAAGGTCCTTATATATGATGATATAAAATACATCATTAATATTTGAATGTCTCTGTCAAAGTCAAGGAACTTTCTTCTCTGGATATTTAAAAGTAGAATACAGTAAGGGATTATCGTTTGAGAATTATTTGATCCAATCCTTCCTGGAGGCAGTAGAATTAATTTGACCTTTAAATGGCTACTTCAGACCTTTGCTTCTCTAAAAAACATAATCTGAGTCAGGTAAAAATCTCTGCTAGAGTTTGATGGAATGCATATGGCGGGCACTTAAAAGACAAGATAATCAAGTTAAAAAAATTGTAACCAGATCAGAATTAAGAGATATTTCCTTTTTCCCTTTTTATATATGTTTTTCTGCATTTACATTCCAGTAGTGAGTGCATTATAGAATTGAATGATAGAATGCAGATGATTTTCTAATTTAAATCTTGCTATGTGATCCTGAGAAATATTTTGGGTTTTATTAAACATTTCTTTAGCTATAAAATGGTAAACAGATTTTTCCTTTGTGCCCTTGGAGGTGGTATGATGTAGAGGATGGGACTTGAAGGTTTTTTTTTAAATGTAATTTCTATTTATTTATTTGAAAAGTAGGATGATGGAGAGGAGAAAAAAGAACAAGAGAGAGAGAGAAGACCCAATTACTTGAACAAACACCTGCTGCTTCCCAGGGTGCCCTTTAGCAGGGAGCTGTCATTGACAGTGGGGCTGGGACTCACATCCAGGCACTTTGACATGGGATGATGTCTTGTAGCTGCTAAGCCAAATGTGTGCTCCTAGGACTTGAATTTTAAAGTTAGGAGTATCTGAGCTTAAGATTTACTTTATTTTTTTCTCCTTAATATTTAGGTAGTCAGGACATTTCTTTAGTACCTCAGAACTTTGTTTGACTCATTTTTAAGATGAAGGAACAGTATTTTCATCTTAGTGTTACTGGAGATGCAACAAGATTGTAAGTGAAGAGCAGCTGGTAGAGACTAGAATGCATGCTGAACTAATGGCAATTTCTTCATCCACTCTTTCTTTTCCTAGGCTGTGGCATCTGATCAAGTTTTTAAAAATTGCAATAGTAATACTCATGTAATACTTAACAAGATACTAGGTAATCTGCTAAGCATTTTAACATGTTTTGGTAACTATTTCAAGTCTCAAAATGACTCTACGAAATACTCATAGATGACACTACCACTTCAGTTGTTTATAGATGAAGGAACTAACGTGCAGAGAAGCTAAACTACCCAACTAGCATCACAAAGCTAGGGAGTAGAGAAACTATGGGTCTGAACCTAGGCTGTCTGGCTTCTGGGACCCCAATTCTAAGTACTACACATTTGATCACCCATATGCATCCTGGACACCCCTATAATGGACAGGGCCAATTATAGTTCAAAGGCTCTTTGAGCAATCTTGTCTTGGGGTTTGAATTCACATAGGATTCTTGGTGAAGTATGTTTGTAAAACACCAAAAAATTATATTGATATTTGTTGTAGAATGATATTAGCATATCTCAAGGAGACATTTGATATGCTCATGTTTATTTTATTTCTCCCAGAATGGTGTGCGTGTTGTGTGTGTGTGTGTGCATGCAATATGGTGAGTCTCAAAAATTCTTTGCCCATATAAATCTTTTCAAAGGAACACTTGGTAGTGCTTTTGCGATGCACAGTGCGATACATAAGTACATAGGGTTCACATTGTGGTGCAGCAGGTGAAGCCACTGCTAGTGATGCTGATTTCTATATCAGAGTCCTGATGGCTCTGTTTCCAATCCAGCTTCCTATTGATGTGCTAGGGAAAGCAGTACATGATGGCCCAAGTACTTGGGTCTCTGTCACCTATGTAGGAGACCAGGATGAAGTTCCTGGTTCCTGGCTTTGGGCTGGCCCAGACCTGGCTGTTGCAGGCTCTAGGGGAGTGAATCAGTGAATGTACGATCTTTCTCTCTATGTCTCTGTCTCTCTGTGTCACTCTGCCTTTCAAAAAAACAAACATAAATATTTAAAAGATATATAAGCCTGGTATCCAAGTGTCTCATATGACAAATAGACAAATGGATGTCTGTACATGGAATTGGACTTGCTCAAATGGCAGACAATTAATTGGTAGAAGAGTTAGATAAGACTCAGGCCTTCAGCCTCCAAATTGTGCACTCCTTCCATTATACCATGTAATAATATTCTAGATAATAGTGCTTAAGATAAAGAATCACAGTATTATTTTTCCAATGCTCCTTCCTAATTCACTGAGTACATTGAATAGAACTGATATGAGTCTTTATGTTGTAATAGTTTAGTTTTTTTTTTAAAGGAGACAATGATACTACTAAGTGCATAATTAATATGGTCCAGAATGGCATTATTTTTCTTTTACTCTTGCTTCAGGGGCTACATGTGGAGTTCTTAAAAGCCAGACATCAGCCTCAGGGCTGGCTCTTGGTTGGCTATCATGCTTTCAAGTGCCAGAGATCACATCTCTAAAGTGCCCTTCAGATAAGTGGGTCATCTGGGTACAACAACTTTGGAACACAATTCTAAAATCTTTGAAAGATTCTTTACCCGGCCGGCCAGAGATTTGAATATTACACCCACATAATCTAACACAGGGTTTCATATAAACGATAACAGGGCAGGGAGCAGATCGGACAATGCAGGCAGCTCAAATATGAAGGAGTTGAAAAGAATGACGGTGGTGCTCATAGTTTTGTACATTGAGCTTCCCATATGCTAAAAACAAGCAAACAAACAAACAAACAAAAAAACCAGATAAAATGGGATTTGATTTGAATCAGTAGCTAGCCACTGTCAGCCTGTTCCTACGCACAGTCAGACACCTGGTTCCAATGTACCATAAATCTTCTTAAAGATAATGCATTCACACCAGGTCATCATTAGGATCTGTTGAGTATCCCAAGATTCCGATGAGAAGAAACTCAAAAGTTTAAATATTGGCTCATCTTGAACTGACACTCTAATTTCAGAGGAAGAGTAAATGCTCACGTTAAAAGGTAAGTAAATAAACAAATCAAGTAAATGAAAACAGGCCACCTCCAAGATCTTGATTTCTGGAGGAGAGATTGGATAGGAGTGTCGGGTAATCCTCTGCTCCCCATTCTTCTCCTGTAATCACTGCGGGTTTACAGATGTTTTTCTGCAGCTCCAGTGGGCAGCTGG
Source organism: Lepus europaeus (assembly GCF_033115175.1). Lineage (NCBI taxonomy): Eukaryota > Metazoa > Chordata > Mammalia > Lagomorpha > Leporidae > Lepus > Lepus europaeus. The sequence continues at coordinate 73,122,213 of NC_084840.1, read as the reverse complement.
CTCCGTAACTGCAGGCCATGGCTGGGAGAAGTCTGCTTACAACGATATATTTGATATGCAAATGACAAGGCATAAAACGGAGCTGGCTGATAAGACTCAAGACCAATTTCAAGTGAGGGTCACAGTGGGGGGACGCACAATGATCAAATTCATGAATTAGACTTGTGTCTCCCCTTCCTTTGTCAAAACAAAATATTTATTAATTAAGCCAAAGAAGGCTAGTGTGTAACTGATGAGCAAATTAGCACATCAAAACCTTGGATAAGAGTTGGTGAGAATAGCAGCCCAGCTCAGGAAACTGGAAAAAGAAAAGGAAACTAGATTTTTACCATTTATTTTGATATTAATCAAGTAGTAGTAGCCAAGTGATTTGTCAAATCGGAGGCAAAAATTTTATGTAGCAAAATTGCCGTTAATCAATATAAAATCATTCTTTTTTTTTTTAATTTGTAGGAAAGATAGCAGTTAAAATACAGAAAATGGACAGGAAATTTGTAGTAATTGCCACCAGATTTTAACTAGTTTTATTCACCTACTGTCATCAAATATAAGCAAATTACAATAGGCTTTTAAACATAAACAAAATAGGTACAAAAATGGTAATATAGTGAAACTGCTTCCTGTGGAGATTCCCTTACTTTTCTCAATTTTCTAGTCCTGGAATTTCAGAATTTGTTCCTCTGCGCTGCCTCCTCCAAACTTCAAACTTCTAGTTAGAAGTTTTGTAGATCTGTTGTTTGTCTCAAGCCAGCTCCTTGGGATCCACACAACTGGGTGAGGAAGGATTTCAGCAGAATTTGAATTCAGTCTGTCTGAGCAGCCAGCCAAGACTTCCTCTGCTGTTTGCAGACTTCCCTTGCTTCTCTCTTGATAATCTTCTCACTATTTCTTTCTGCTTGTTGACAGCCTCTTCTTTTTGTGTTTTTAATCACACACAGAGGCAGAAGTTAGCAAGCCACTTCACTATTAATTTCGATTTCTATTTTCAGTAAAATGAGTATGGAGTTTATGATTTCCAATCTTGGTTCTATGTTTATAATCATCTGAAGAATCTGTAAACGACACCACCAAAAACACGACCACACCCTTACCCCAGAAATCATGAGCCCAGGCATTGCTAGAGAGAGAGGGAGAGAGGGAGAGAGGGAGAGAGGGAGAGAGAGGGAGAGAGAGGGAGAGAGAGAGAGAGAGAGAGAGAGAGAGAGAGAGAGAGACCAAGAGGTCTTCTACCTGTTGCTTTATTCCCCAAATGTTGGCACCAGCCGGTATTGGTCCAAGCCAAGCCAGGAGCCAAGAACTCCATCTCTGTTTTCTATGTGGGTGGCAGGGACCCTCTGCTGCCTCCTGGGTGCATTAGCAGCAACCTGGGTCAGAAGTGGAGTAGCAGGGACTCGAACCAGGCATCCAGGCATTCCAATAAAGGATATGGGTGTGTCCTAAGTGGCAGCTTAACCCACTGTGCCACAACATCTATCCCAACTGCTAATTTTAGAAAAGCTCTCAGGGGTCATTGTTTAGTTTCCAGGGTAAGATACTGATTAAGATGCTTTTTTTCCACACCTCCATTCCCAGTTCAGGCTTCTGACCCCAGCTTCCTGCTAATGTGGATCCTGAGAGGCAATGGTGGTGGCTGAGGTAACTGGGTTCCTGCCACCCACACTGGAGATCTGAATTGAGTTCCTGTCTCCTAACTTTTGTTCTCCGGGAAGGATCCCCAGTCACTGGGGGTGTTTGAGAAGTGAACCAGTAGATGGGAAAACTCTCTTTTTATCTCTTCTCTTTGTCTCTCTGCCTCTCAATTGAATAAGTAAGAATTACTAAAAAATTCTTAGATTTTTTGTGTACAGTTAGGATCGAGAGCTACTTGTTCTCCACAGTCTTTCTACTTGAAGTGCAGTCAACGATTCTTGTTCTTGAATCACACTTGCAAATACATTTATAGATCTGTATAATATTAAAAACATTTTCTGAAAGACCAGAAGCAGTATACATATAATATACATTCATTTCTGGGTACCGAATCCTAAGTTATGCTCAATCCCAGATATTCTCCTTTATTCAACTCTTAGATCAAGACACTATCACTTCATCAAATGTTACCTTTTGCAAAGCTGTAAATTAAATCTTAGGCTTATTTCTATTTTTTTCCAGAGTATTTTTAGAAGTTCTTATCGCCCTTCAATTTATTTTCCTGTGCTGTATGAATCTAGAGAGAAGGAGATTTGAATGGTTGAGGCCAACAAAGAAACAGTTAAATAAAGAAAAATTTTTTACTTTAATAAGTACTTAGAGAAAAATGGTATTTGAGCATTGACACCCTACAGTATATGTGGATGTAGAAGTTATACACTTTATGTAGTTTCTTTGTGATCCTGGCAGCGCAGTAGAAAAATTCACAGCTTGCATAACTTTTCTAAGACTGAGGCATTTCATAAAGATTTTAATGTGCTCTTTCATATACCTGACTAGAACCTGGGTGAATTAAGAGAAAGACTATGAATGAGGAGAGAAAACATGGCTTATTTTATTACTCTTATATCTTAGGATGATTAAGAACCAATATTTTTTTCTTTTTATAAAGGAAAAACTGGTTAAGTGTTACCAATAGAGGGAAGAAGAAGAAAGTCAACTCAAATTGACATGAAAATTTTAACCTTTCAAGTCTTAGATATGAGGTCTGGGACTACAGCTGAAATGAAGATTACACGAAGTAACTTTGAAAGGTAGGCTTCAGAAAGTTAACCTCAGAGGCCGTGGTTAAGGCCTGTACTAGGACGAGCAAAGTGATGTTCCAGAGGTTTGTTCACTTCCTAATTCCCAGAACTTGTGAATATGAAAAAGGGAGTGAATATCATGTAATAAAGCCAAGACATGACTAAGCATCTTGAGAAAGACGAGCATAGATTATCTAAGTTGGCTCTGAATGCAATCACTTGTTTCATTATGAGAGAGGTTGAAGGAGATTAGCTAGAGAGCTACACAGAGAAGAAGGCAGTGTGAAAATGGGGGTGGTGGTGGTGATGGAGAGGAGTGATGCAGCCACAAGCCAAGGACACTAGCAGTCACTGCATGTTGGAAGGGCAAACAAGAGATTCACCCCAGAGAACTCTGCAGGGAATATGGTCCTGCCCCAGCTTGACTTCCTACTTCCGTTCTTGAGAACTGAATTGAGAGAATGCATTCCAGTTGTTTCATGCCCTCACCTTTGTGATTATTTATTCACCACCCCCAGGGCCTGATGTGTAAATAAAAGACAGGGTGCCTAGTATCCCATTGTGGGAAGAGAGTTTTCCTCTCTTTTTCTAAGAACACCAGTCATATTAGATTAGGGTCCGCTCTGCTGACCACATTTGAATTTGATGACTTTTGTAAAAACTCTGTCTTCTAAAGGAAGGGGCTAGGACTCTGACATATATGACATATCTTTGTATTTGCATTCTGAGTGAGGGGGCACAATTCAACCATAAGACCTGGTAACTGAAGAAGACTTAGAAGAGTCTCAATTGTTCTCTTCTGTTAACTCCTCTTGGTGCCTTTGTCTGCAACATTTCAGGGTTTATTGGATTTAATCTCCTTTCTTGTATGGCCTGCAATGGAGCAGAAGAGAGTCAACAAGGCAGTGTGCATAATCAGAGGCATCAGATTGCTTACCCTAATTGGATAAGTTAATCACCTCCCCTGGATGACTTACACGTTTCCTTGGCGTCTCAAATAATTTTGGAGGAGTAGAGAAGACCGACAAGGGTGGGATTGTATCTTGTAGATTTGGGGCAGCAGTATATCCTTATTTTAGGAAGGCAGTGGTTGGGATTGGTAAGAAAATGTCACATAGAAGTTTCATGTTTAGTGTGAGAGGTAGAGTAGCTAGAAAGAAGAGAAAAATAACCCTTTAGAGCTTGGTCAAACTTCCTGCTTTCGTCCACGGCTAGAAAAAAGTTAGAATGCAGGGTTCTTATTTGTCCCTTCCTGGTAACCCAAACATTTATTTTTCATTATGCAGTATTTTTCTATACAGTGCCTTGAGGCCTTTAGAGGATTTCCACTCGAAAGACTGACTGAATAATAATCGATTTTGAAAGCACAAGTCTAGTTCGGAATGGAAAAGGCAACGTGATCAAGAAAGAATGAAAAGAAATGGAAGCCACAAGCAGAGACTGCTGTGTGGTTACTGACTGCAACTTGAGGGCCATCGCTTATCCACAGTATCTATCCCTCATGAACATGTGTTAACATTCCCTCATTAGGGATTCACGTGGGTTAAGCCTGGCATACACATAAACACTAGAGTAGCAGCAGGAAACCCTGGGTTAGAATCCTGAGACTAGCATTTCTTAGCTAGTGATCTAAGGGAATTTCTTTAATCAATAAAAAAGGAATAATTAGTGTTTACCATCAAAAGGTCATTATGGGGGCCAAAGAGGTGGCACAGCATGTTAAAGCCCTGGCCTGCAGTGCAGGCATCCCATACTGGTGCTGATCCAAGTCCTGGCTGCTCCACTTCCTATCCAGCTCTCTGCTATGGCCTGGGAAAGCAGTAGAAGACGGCCCAAGTCCTTGGGCCCCTGCACCCACGTGGGAGACCTGAAAGAAGCTCATGGCTCCTGGCTTCGGGTCGGCACAGCTCTGGCCATTTTGCTGTCATCTGGGGAGTGAACCAGGAGATGGAAGACCTCTCTCTCTCTCTCTCTCTCTCTCGCTTTTGCTCTCTGGCTCTTCTTCTCTTTATAACTCTTTCAAATAAGTAAAATAAATCTTTTTAAAGACAGGTTATTATGAGGGTTAGAACCCAGCACTATTAGTGTCTGTCCCTTGGTGGGGTATCTGTATATCTGTGTATTTTTGTTCTCTCCTCCATTCCTCATGGAAAGTGGTTACTTGGGTCCAGGATGTTTTAAACTCCAAAGATTCTAGAACAAGTGGCTTATTAAGGTACAGACTTGATATGGAATACTCCTCTATTATTAAATTTTTCATTGTGATTGGAGAGGGTAGAGGCCATATGGAATCTTCAGGGAGGGATGAGTAGCAGTGGCAGGAAGATGGGAAAGGGATGCCTTGGGTACTAGAAAGTAAAACTTGTGGCCGGCGCCGCGGCTCACTAGGCTAATCCTCCGCCTAGCAGCGCCAGCACACCAGGTTCTAGTCCCGGTCGGGGCACCAGATTCTGTCCCGGTTGCCCCTCTTCCAGGCCAGCTCTCTGCTGTGGCCAGGGAGTGCAATGGAGGATGGCCCAAGTGCTTGGGCACTGCACCCCATGGGAGACCAGGAGAAGCACCTGGCTCCTGCCATCGGATCAGCGCGGTGCGCCGGCCGCAGTGCACCAGCCGCAGCGGCCATTGGAGGGTGAACCAAGGGAAAAGGAAGACCTTTCTCTCTGTCTCTCTCTCTCACTTGTCCACTCTGCCTGTCAAAAAATAAAATAAAAAAAAATTTAAAAAAAGTAAAACTTGTGGACTAAAAGGTGTAGGGAAACAGGCTTGAGTTCTGGAGATGAACGAGTTTTATAATATTCTTTGGAACAGAAAAGCCCTATTTAAAAGTCCTATGATGTCACTTCTAAGCGGGCTGGTGCCTTAATCTTGTTAATGAAGTACAGAAAAAATTGAAATTATAAATTTTATTAGTCTTCATGGTTTCTGTAAGACATTAAGATCATTTCTATTCTCCTGTAGTTAAATCATAGTTGACTGACAAATTAAGTGGTCTAATTTGTGACTGGTTTAAATAAATGTTCAAAATGTCTAGTGGACAAAGAGAGAACTAAGACCTGCTGTTCTCCTGATATTAAGAGAGCAAATTGTCAAATTGGGTCACTTTGATCTTATCTAATGCATCCACCATTGTGAAAGCTTAGTCTGATTGCTGCATATCAACAATATTAATGTGCATATTAACTTTTCTATTCCCAAGGACATGCTATTTGCTTAAGTAATAGGTTTGGTCTTGATCAAGGGTTTCACAAAACAGAAAAATATTAACTGAGCCTAGTTGATCAAATTAAAGTGAAGCAGGTTTTTTTTTTTTTTTTTTTTTGGTAATATGGCTTCCTCAATGATGTGTGGCGTTTTTGTATAAATAACCAATTAGTTTTGAGAGGAGCAATTTTAAAGCTTTTCATCTTACCATGGGACATCACCACAGTAATTATTTCACACTCAGTAGGGACTAAGAGTGTAGATGTGATTTTTGAGTGATCATGTGCTATGATTTCTGATACTTGTGGACTGTCTACTTTGCTTTCAGTTTGACCAATTCCTTGTTTGACCATCAGGCAAGACAGCTGTGCCACAGGAAGCCTTTGGCTGAAGACTTGGCCTTGGTTGGAGAGGGCTGGTTGTTGAGCTCTTTTAGCAGAGTGAGCAGCATTCACAGTGCCTGTCTCTCAGGGAAGGAAAAGGCACGTTGATCAGAAAAGCAGGAAAGCTACATTCCCACCTTATAGCCAGGGGAGGGAATGGAATTTAATGACATCATAGGTAACTCTTTCCCTAATCATCTTAGTGAATTTATGCTCAGCTTTTTTCTTCATGCCTCAAGATGCAGTTTGAATAGGATATTTGATGCGTTGATTTTCTGAGGCAATCACAAGCCATAGATGGTTGGCTCCTAGGTTTTACATCTCATCATCACGTACTTAATTCAGGACTGACTCAGTTAAAAGTATCAATTACCTAGGGGAATTTCCTAAAGCCCTTTTGGGTTCTTTAATTCCACTGTTAGCCAGGAACGAATTTATTTATCTAGTAATGCTAAATATAGCAGCTTAGTATTAAACGAAAGACATCAGAAGCAGTTTACTTGGAGATTATCAGCTGTTTATTCTAATCGGGTAAGTAATGAGAGAGAAACTTCACGAAGTGTCTTCAGGAAGATTTTCTTGTGGATTTTCTTTCTCTTCGACACATGCAGGTCTAGTAAGACTGCTTTGCACAGCTCAACTCCTAGTGTTCCAAATCTCTGTCCAGGGCAGAGTCAGGCAGAAATGTCCTGGTATTTAGAAGCTCCAGAGAATGTTTCTAGACCTTTCACTCACAGAAGGACCCAAAGCCATACTCTTTCTTTTCTCTATTTAAATGTTGGAACTCGAGTTGGGTGGAAATGGCTGTCACTATTTTAAGTGTGGTCTTTCCCAGGAATATTTGCATCTTATTAGGGAACCGAGCCCTAAACCAAAGGCATGAATTTTTAATGTTATAATTTCTGGCATTAAGAAATGAACTGAGAGGTAAGTTTTGACAGCTGGGTGAGCTGCCTCTCCCTAAAACCACTCCAGGCCTATTTGCTAGGCCAGCCTTAAATGAAAATAAAAGCATTTGCAAAATTTATGATGGTACAAAAATGATGTTGAGGGATGCATTGAGCAGTTTAGTGTAGTAATGACTATTAGGTTCCTTATTTTCCTTTTAAAATTTTGCTTTAAATGTTCAATCTCATTTTTTCCTTAAAGAGTCTCAAGGTCTAGAAAATTGCAACTTAAAAATAATCATAATAAAATTAATGAAATTGCAAAGGATTATAGTAAAACTATACCCAAGGAATGAAATCTCATTGCCAGATTATATTTTATGACTCGAGGTTCAGAAAAATATAGATATTATAGTAAATATTTTCCCAACAATTTGCAATTCTATTTTGATAGAGGGTTGAAGCAGGAAATGGGTTGTATTTTCAAGGCCTGGTGCCAATTATTCCCCAAAAGCCAAGAATATTAACTTCTTTCTTTTTTTTTTTTTTTTTTGACAGGCAGAGTTAGACAGTGAGAGAGAGAGAGACAGAGAGAAAGGTCTTCCTTCTGTTGGTTCACCTCTCAAATGGTCACTATGGCCAGCGCGCTGCGCCGATCTGAATCCAAGAGCCAGGTGCTTCCTCCTGGTCTCCCATGCGGGTGCAGGACCCAAGGACTTGGGCCATCCTCCTCTGCCTTCCCGGGCCACAGCAGAGAGCTGGACTGGAAGAGGAGCAACCGAGACAGAACCGGCACCTCAACCGGGACTAGAACCCGGGGTGCTGGCGCAGCAGGCGGAGGATTAGCCAAGTGAGCCGTGGGGCCAGCTAGAATATTAGTATCAATACCATCTATTTGTTAAAAGACAATTGTTCTTTCTAGTCAAAGTCAGGTATGTTGCAGTTGGAATTTTTCATTCAGGGCCTGTCAGGATGCCTTTGCCAATGGAAACAGGTACTTTTGGAAACCTTTTGCAAATGTTGGTGTCATGGTTCACTGAAATGCGTTTCTGCCTTCTCCTTGTCCACACTGTGAGTTTGTGAATGGACACTTCTGGTGGAAATGTGAAAAGAAGTCAGTAATGAGGGAATGAAAGAATTGTGAGACTCATCTCATTCCCAAACTCAGAATTTCTTGATGCGTTTATTTAATTGAGCAGATTTTTCAGCTATTCCAGTATAAGTCTGACTTTGAGTTTTTATCAAAAAATCCTGGCTAATGTATCTAACATTAAAGGACAATTTTGAGGATAAAGAAACAAACTAAAAAAAAAGAAGTCTCTGCTTTTTTTTTTTTTTAAGATTTATTTTAATTTATTTGAGAAGTAGAGTTACAGACAGTGAGAGGGAGAGACAGAGAGAAAGATCTTCCTCCCGTTGGTTCACTCCCTAAATGGCCACAACGGCCAGAACTACTCCAATCTAAAGCCAGGAAGGAGCCAGGTGCTTTTTCCCAGTCTCCCATGCAGGTGCAGGGGCCCAAGGACTTGAGCCATCTTCTTCTGCTTTCCCAGGCCATAGCAAAGAGCTGGATGGGAAGAGGAGCAGCCAAGACTAGAACCAGTACCTGTATGGGATGCCAGCACCTCAGGCAGAGGATTGACCTCCAGTGCCATAGCGCCAGCCCCAAAAGTCTCTGCTTTCAAACATAAAGTCCAGTAGAGGAGAGAGACAAGCCATGAAGCACTGTGCAATGTGACCGATACTATTTGGATATGGGAGCTGGGGGTAGAGGAACTGGCTGCCCTTTGGGCTGAGGCCAGAGGCAGTTTTCATACTGCATTCAAGAATCACCTCTACAGGGGCCATCACTTTGGTGTAGTGGGCTAAGCCTCTGCCTGCGGCACCTGCATCCCATATGAGCGCAGGTTTGAGTCCTGGCTCCTCCTCTCCCAGTCCAGCTCCCTGCTAATGCACATGCAAAAGCAATGGAAGATGGTCCAAGTGCTTGGGCCCCTGCATCCATGTGGGAGACCCGGAAGAAGCTCCTGGCTCTGGATCGGCGCAGCTCTGGCTGTTGTGGCCCTTTGGGATGTGAACCAGTGGATGGAAGACCTCTCTCTGTCTGTAACTCTACATAAAGAGAATATATATATATATATATATTTATATATGAAAGAATCACCTCTACTACATGGTGAGCTTCAGGAAGGCATGGACATGTCTTTTCACTTTCAGCCCATAATAGGTGCTCAAAGAATATCTATTGTTCTTAAATATGGATGACTAAGAGAATAAACGTTAATCACTAGGATTACAGAGATGAGCAAAACGGATACTGTTTCTGCTCTCCTGGATCTTCACCGACAACTGACAATTAACAAACTATTCATTAATGGACATTCCCCAACACACTCTGAGAAAAAGCATGGGGGACTATGAAAAGGAACAACAGGGAAACTAACACGTCTGAGAGATGGAGGGTGCAATCCCTGACTCTTGGATATTTTGGCTGGGAGTAGAGGGTTGGGCAGAAGTTAGTGTGTGGGGAGCAGAGGGCAGAGTGTACCAGGCTGAAGATGAGGTGGTCAAAATGGCACAGGTTGGTGAAACTCAGGACTGAGAGAATGGTTGTGCTGTTGCAGGGTGGTGTTCTGAGATAGTTTGTGCATGGTGCTTTGAGAATGTAAGGGTTAGTTAAAACTCCAGCTCCAGGGGCTGTCGGTTGCTCCAATTAAAAATTCACATTCTGAGGCTGGTTAGCTAGAATTACATCAGAGAGGCTACATGGAAAGGGCAGCCAATATGGTATGCTTCTGTCATCAGTATCTTAGTCAGGGTCTGGGCTTTACAACTTAAGCTAAGTAAACACCAGGCCTGGGTTTTATAGGGAAGTGAATAGCATTTTAGTTAGTATGATGAATGTTAAAAATGGGCTCACTGGTGAAATTAAAGTTGTGTGGATTTGGCAAAATATTTTAGATGCTCTTCACACTTCCATGAACAGATTATAGAATCCAACAAAACTGAGACTCTCCCTGGAGATGCTCTCCAGGGCTTGAATCATTCCTGGCGGATACATTTGTTATGAGAATTTCTGGTTGTCTGGTCCAACCACAAGGATAGCAGAATGCTGCCTCAGAAATGTTGTTGTGTCAGCCTTGATCGATCTTTTAAGCAATCAGTTAAAATACCTAAAAGGATAGAGAGGTAGGATCTTACACGATATGATGTACGTTCTCTTCTGCTTGCTATTATGGGTCAAATTATGTTCCCTGAGACTGAAATTCATATGTTGAAACTCCAACATTCTATATCTCAAAATATGTCTGTCTTTGAAGATAGGGCATTAAAAAACAGATAATTCATGTAAAGCTAGGTCATATCCAAGTAGCCAGTGTCATTGGTGTCCTTGTAAAAGGCAAAGAGAACACAGACAATACACAGATAGTGGGGCACCCTTGTAAAGTCCTAGAAGGAGTGAAGCTGAGGAGAGAGAGAAGATCGCAGAATGAAGCCAATCCTGCTAACACTTTCATCTTAGACTTTAAACTTCCTGAAATGTGAGAAAATAGATTTCTGTTGTTTAAGCCATCTCGTTTGTACTATTTTGTTTTGTCCGTATTAGTGAACTAATACTTTACTAATGAGAATGATGCAATAAACGACTATATTTATAGCCAGTTGTGGCCTTTGATTTCAATTTTCATTTTAGTCTAGTAGTAAGGCTAAAGTTACTCACCTCAAAGAAATTCAGTGCTTCCTGTTATTTACCCTAAGGAACATGATGATAGTGCACAAAACTCTTGGCTTAGATCAGTTCACAAGAATAGTCATCAAAGGATAGTGACTCCAAGTGAGCTTGGATAAGTCAGCAGGCACCAGACCACAGGGGCCATGTTGAAAATTAATTTTGAGTTTTTTTCAGATAGAAATGCTATTTTAGTTTTCTTTTCTTTTTCCTTTTATTTATTTGAAAGGCAGAGTTACAGACAGAAGGAGATATATACATATATAGACAGAAATTTCCATCTGCTGGTTCACTCCTCAAATGGCAGCAATGGCCTGGGCTGGGCCAGAACAGAGCTGGAACCAGGAGTTTCATCCAGGTCTCCTATGTGGGTGCAGGGGCCCAAGCACTTGGATCATATGCTGCTGCTTCCCCAGGTGCATTAGCAGTGAGTTGGATCAGAAGTGGAACAGCTAGGACTTAAAGCAGTGTCCGTATGGGATGTTTAAGTGGTGGCTTAACCAGCTATGCTGGAATGTAGGCCCTGCTATTCTGGCTTTCTGCTTAAAAAAACAACATCATAAAATTATACTTTAAAAGTTGACTCTTGGCCGGCGCCGTGGCTCAATAGGCTAATCCTCCTCCTGTGGTGCCGGCACACCGGGTTCTAGTCCCGGTCAGGGCACCAGATTCTGTCCCGGTTGCCCCTCTTCCAGGCCAGCTCTCTCCTATGGCCCGGGAGTGCAGTGGAGGATGGCCCAAGTCCTTGGGCCCTGCACCCACATGGGAGACCAGGAGAAGCACCTGGCTCCTGGATTCAGATCAGCGCGATGTGCCTGCCGCAGCATGCCAGCCGCAGTGGCCATTGGAGGGTGAACCAAAGGTAAAGGGAGACCTTTCTCACTGTCTCTCTCTCACTGTCCACTCTGCCTGTCAAAAAAAAAAAAAAAAAAAAGTTGACTCTGGTTCCTGTGTGGAAAATGAATTAGGTGTCATCAAGAAGACAGGGTTAGGGTCAAGAAGACAATTGTGAAACTACTGTAAGAGCTCAGGAAAGAATGACGGTGGATCAGTGTAGTGCGATAACAGTGGGGACAGAGACTAACTTAGAAATGTATTTTTAGGAGGCCAGTGCTGTGGTGCAGCAAGTTAAGCCATGGTCTGCAGTACTGGCATCCCATATGGGTGCTAGTTCAATTCTCATCTGTTCCACTTCCAATCCAGCTCGGAAGATGGCCCAAGTTCTTGGACCCCTGCACCCACATGGGAGACAAAGAAAAAGCTCTGGGCTCCTGGCTTTGGCCTGTCCCAGTCCTGGCCATTGCTGCCATTTGGTTGGTGAACCAGCAAGTGGAAGATTTCGCTCTCCCCATACCAACCATCTGCAATTCTGACTTTCAAATAAATAAATAAATCTTTTTAAAAAAACGTATTTTGGAGGCAGAGTTTTCAGGAGCTGGTAATGAATTGGATGAGCAAGTACAAATGTAATAGGTGTCAGGAAGGACTCCTAGGTTTGTGGCAAGAGGCAATGGATGAATTGAGTTGCTACTAATTCAGATGAAGACAAGCAGAGTGGGCACAAAGAGCAGGAGTTCAGTTCTAGTCCATTGAAACTTGAAACCTCTACAAGATGTCCAGTGGAGCTGCCAAGTAAGTATTTGACTTCACAAGGTCTGAAGTGAGGCTGAGTTGAGAGTCATTGGCATGTAAGAGGATTTCAAAACCTTGGGAACTGATGCATCTTCCCAAGGAAATATTGTCCACTGAGCAACTGAATTTGGACATGTAGTGCCCAATTGCTGTTGGCTGCCTTGGATGTAAGTTATCTTCCAAATTAAAAATGAGTGGCCAAGAGCGTGAACTGCTACTGAGAAGCCAAGTAAAATAAAGATGGCTGTCCACTGGAATTTATTAATATGCATGCAATCCATGACCCCTGAGAGATGCTCAGTTACTGTGCAGCGGATGATGAGCCAGTAAAGACAGTTTATATGGACAGCTATTTTTTAAAATTTTATTTAAGGAATACAAATCTCATATATTTGCTATATACAGATTTAGGAACATATTGATACTTCCCACCCTACCCTCTCTCCTGCCTGTGCTCCCACCCTTCTTCCTCCTCCCTATCCTATTGCAACTCTAATTTTTACAACTATTATTTTTAGTTTACTTGATACTCATAAGATTAACCTTATGCTAAGTAAAGAGTTTAACAGATATTATGAAGAAAAACACTATTTATCAGTAGTCAAGACCAGGGCTGTAAATGATCATCAAATCTCAAAATGTCATTTTCACTCCAGTACAATACATTTTAGGTGCACTCTATTAGTTACCACAGACCAGGGAAAATATACGGTATCTGACTTTTTGGGACTGGGTTATTTCACTAAGTATAATGGCTTCCAATTACATCCATTTTGTTGCAAAAGAAAGGATTTCATTTTTATTTTTACTGATGAGTACTATTCGATAGTGTATATGTAGCATTATTTCTTTATTCCGTCATCAGTTGATGGACATCTGGGTTGATTCCACATCTTAGCTATTGTGAACGGAGCTGCACTGAACATGAGGGTCCAGGTAACTTTCATGTGCTGATTTCATTTTGTTTGGGTAAATTTATGGACGACTGTGTTAAGAAGATTGGCTGTAGAGGGAAGCAAAGGATGATTCCTAAGAAAGAGATGAAGTCCAGGTTGAGTCTTTGTATTTTTGAGGTGGAACTGTCTGTCTGATGCATGCTTTCAATGCTCAAGAGACAACACCAGATGAATGAATCAATAAATAGATCAATAACCTGAAAATTGATGGATAAGTAGGATTAGCTGGTGATTGAAGCCTTGGAAACTTTTTTAGGGAGAGAACACAGAATACAGTAACAGAGGCCTGATAGAATGTGAGTAATTTCATCTGCTAAAAATATGTCACAAACATTCTTGGTGCCCTGAAAACTTTTATTATAAACCTAGAAGAAGTGTTTGTAATTGGAAAAATACATGAAATAATGGTATGATGTCAATGTTTTCAGCACAGCCTTAAATGCAAATAATAGCTAAAATATTTTAATATTTGTAACTAACATTTCCCCATTTATTGAGATTTTATAGAGCAATCTTTCTATGCGTTATTTTATGTAACCCATGCGAGAAATATGGAGAAACACACAAGAAGAACTTTAGTTTGGAGATGTCTCAAGCAGAACCTGAAACAAGAACTTGGAAGCTGGTGGTTCTTTTGGGGATTAACTCCCGGACTTGGAAGTGCAGGATTGGAGAGTGGGACAGCAACAAGAGAAAGACAGCGTGAAGTTGCTTCAGGCTTGTCCTGCAGGAGAACGGGGAGGCAGGGAGTTGGTCTGGCAAATCCTGTCCCTACTGTTTTGCCCAGGGAAGGGGGCAGGGTGGGGACATTAATTCCGTGTGAATTTTTACACTGCTGTTGCATGAACTGAGTGGCTTCCAAAGTCTTTAGAGAAAGCCAACAGGCAGAAAAGCTGCAAACACCAAGGCTTGTGCCAAGCTGGGACACCTATGTGCACGCCCACAAACGTGCATCGCAGCCATGCTGAGGTCAGATGCAATGGACCTCACAGATGTGGCGTGATAAACACCTGCTCCAAGGCCAGCGGCCCTTGTCCTCATTTTCAAGATGAGAAGACTGATGCTCAGAAATGACTGTGGCATTGCCAAGCTCCCACAAGCAAGGCAGGATTCAAATTCTGGTGTATCTCACTCCCAATGCTATGTTATCTCAGACCTATCCCAAAGAACCCACAAGGTCAGTATATTTTACTGCATTTAATAAGGTTGTCAGCTGTCCTGACAGTCTGCTGAAAACATCATAGATAGTGTGGTGGGATTTATACATCACTCTCAACATGTGGAATCTGAAAACAGGATCTACTAGCATTTGGGGGAAAACATATTTAAAGTATGAAAATGTTTTTCTCTCCCTCTTTCCCTTTCATTCTCCTTTGAGAGGTCTAAGATTCCTGGTTGCCTTGCTTTAGCCCAAGACTGTGGAGTGAGAAAGCTCTTTTTCTGAGCCCGGTTAGTCTGTCAAGAGCCTGTTGCCAAAGGCACCATTTCATTTGCCCAGCTCGTTGGCGATGTCTCAGGAAAAGTCTGACTTTCCCGAGATATCCTGCCTGATTCCCAGTGTGGAGGGGTTTATAGCTCTCTAACAAGCCTCTGAACCTATTTCTAAAGCCGACTCGGTTTGCATACTAAGAATCCTTTGGGATTTTGTGGGGCTAGCTGTCCTGAGCATGTGCAGTGGCTGCTATTCCAAATGAAAGAACTAGTTTGTTTGTGTTTTAATTATCTCTTCTTACAAGATCTACCCAGCAGTATTTGCTCCACACGGCTTGAAAGAATTTAATTAAACAAACAAAAAAAAAGCCCTTGCTTTTGTTGTTGTCGTTGTCGTTGTTAGTTGCTGGAAAGAAATCAGACTGTGATTGTGCCAGTGCATGGAGATTTTTTCTCTTTTTCTTGTGAAGAAACTGCTATTAAGGCTAAGGACATAAACACTTAGAAGCACAATGCATTTTTTTTTGACCGTATGCAGGGTCTCCCTATTTGCAAGGGGCCAGAAGAGGACAACTTCCAAGAGATGAACATCCTTGCTTTCCATGGAAAGCACCAGAACTCTGTAGGCGAACTGAAATAGAATGAGAGGGCTTGTGAGAAACCGGAATGCAATTTTATTTCTCAGGAAAGGCTGTTTAGAAATAGCTGCAAGGAGATGGGTGCTGGAGCCCTGTATACTTTTTGAGCCCATCTGGTCTAGCTGTTTAAAGGGACAAGGGAGAAAAGGGAGAGACCAAGAGTGGTTATGTGACCAGCTGACAGTGGCATCAAACTTTATTAGCAAATGAACAGACCGTTTCCTTCATAACAATACTATTAGCTTAGTGTATAAAAATGGTAAAATACATATGAGTAATCCCTGAGACTTCCTCAAAGTTCCGTCATTTATCATCAGAATATCTAGAAGATCTTACTCTCTCTCTCTCTTTTAATCTTTTTAAATTTCATTTTCTCACTTTTTCTGAACCTTGGCAGAGGACGAGAGAGTAGATGAAAATCAAAGAAGACCTGGAATGTGTATCTGCAGTTTAGAAAGTTGTTTGCTAGAGAAGAAGGGTAGAGAGACTCTACTCTTGATTCTTTTTATTTGTTTGTTTTAAGATTTTTATTATTTATTTGACAGGTAGACCTACAGATAGACAGAAGGAAAGACAGAGAGAGAGTTCTTCCATCTGTTGGTTCACTCCCCAAATGATCACAATGTCTGGAGTTGTGCCAATCCAAAGCCAGGAGCCAGGAGCTTCTTCTGAGTCTCCCATGTGGGTGCAGGGGCCTGAGCATTTGGGTCATCTTTCAGTGCTTTTCAGCCGCCCATTATGCCACAGTGCAGACCCTGAGATCTTGATTCTTTTTTTTTTTATTTTTGACAGGCAGAGTAGACACTGAGAGAGAGAGAGAGAGAAAGATCTTCCTTTGCCGTTGGTTCACCCTCCAATGGCCGCTGTGGCCAGCGCGCTGCGGCTGGCGCACCGCACTGATCCGAAGGCAGGAGCCAGGTGCTTCTCCTGGTCTCCCATGGGGTGCAGGGCCCAAGCACTTGGGCCATCCTCTACTGCACTCCCGGGACACAGCAGAGAGCTGGCCTGGAAGAGGAGCAACCAGGACAGAATCTGGCGCCCTGACCGAGACTAGAACCTGGTGTGCCGGCGCTGCAGGCGGAGGATTAGCCTATTGAGCCGTGGCGCCAGCCTGAGATCCTGATTCTTAAGAAGAATTCCAAACCCAGCACACTTTTGTTACATGTACATCCCCCTGTTCAGGATCTTTGTTGGCATTAAAAAAAAAAGAGTTTGTATCTTGTTGTCTTCAAAGCACTTGTGGTTTAGTTGGCTGAACTGGGAACACTACTGCATATTTTAAAAATACTGATTTCTGGGGCCGCCATTGTGGTGTGGCTGATAAAGCCTCTGCCTACAATGCTGGCATCCCATATGGGATCTGGTTCATGTCCCCGCTGCTCCACTTCTGATCCAGCTCCCTGATAATGTGCCTGGGAAAAGCAGAAGAGGGCCCAAGTCCTTGGGCTCCTGTTATCCATGTGGGAAACCTGGAGGAAGATTCTGGCTCTTGACTTCTGCCTGGCTGTCGTGGTCATCTGCGAAGTGAACCAGTGGATAGAAGATTGCTCTCTCACCTCTCTCTCTCTTTCTCTCCTTCCATCGCTCTCTCTCTCCCTTTATCTCTTTCAAATAAATAAATAAATCTTTTTTAAAAGATCACTGATTTGTTTTGAGATATTTACATATTTGAGAATTAGGAGATGCTAAGTGAGACAGAAAAGTTAAATTCTCATTCAATTTCAAATTGTGCCTAATAAAAGTCTGAGTGGTAATTAAGAGTTGGAAAAAAGAACAGGGACCAGTGCTGTGGCGTAGCAGGTTAAGTCGTTGCCTATGATAACAGCATCCCATATGCCATTCGAGTCCTGGCTGCTGGACTTCTGATCCAGCTCCCTGCTTATGGCCTGGGAAAGCAGCAGAAGATTCACACCAGAGACCTGGAAGAAGCTCCTGCCTCCTGGCTTCAGCCTGGTGCAGCCCCAGCTATTGTGGCCCATTTGGGAATTGAACCAGTGGGTGGAAGATCTCTTTCTCTCTCTCTCAATTTTTCCTTTCAAATAAATAAAATAAACATTCTAAAAAAGAGAGAACAGATATTTCTCTTGGGTATTTCTCCTACTTGCTTATTTCTTATGAAATTCTCTTCTGTATCACATCACTCCAGGTATCAACATATAGATATTTGTCTCTTCACCATCTTAGATTTGTTTTTTTACATTGAGGTAACATGCTTTTTCTTTCTTTTTTTTTTTTTTAAAGATTTATTAATTTACTTGAAAGGCAGAGTTACAGAAAGGGAGGGAGGGAGGGAGGGAGGGGGGGAGAGAGAGAGAGAGAGAGAGAGAGGAGAGAAAGGTCTTCCATCTGCTGGTTCACTCCCTAGATGGCCACAGCAGCCAGAGCTGGGCTGATTCAAAGCCACAAGGCAGGAACTTGTTCCAGGTCTCCTATGCTTCTACTGTTTCCCAGGCCATACAACTGGATTGGAAGTGGAGCAGCTGGGACTTAAACTGGCACCCACATGGCACTGCAGGCAGAGGCTTTATCTGCAATGTCACAGCGCTGGTCCCTTGAGGTAACCCGTTTATAAGTCACTTACGATTCAGGTTTTGAGAATTGATGAAGAGGTGTTTGGCGTGTCGATGAATTTGTTAATTTCTTCGTTTCCTGGGTATTTATTGAGGATCCATACATTTTTAGGAAGAGAACAACAAAGCACTGCCCTCATGAAGCTTACATTTGATGACTGAGTCTGGAGTGCAGAGCCAGTGAGAAATTGTTTAAACCTCCTCGTTGCTGGAGAGGCACACTGTTCCTCTGTGATGTTCTCTGAAGAATATTCTTAAGACCTTTAACACACTTCCTCCTTGCACCTGTAGAGATGCCACAGTTTCCATCAGCCTTGCTGCTTTAACAGACGCAAACATCTTCAAGGCAGGCAACCATTTCGGACTTAGCAGCTGTCGGGAAGTCAGTAAGGGCCTAGGAGATCCTACACCAGATAGGCAGCTCTGGACCAATCACGTGTGAGGGAGCTGAGTTCTGATTGAAGGATGATGTCAACCGGCAGGGATCATAGAAAGACCGTCTTAGAGTCATGGTCATGGCTACGGATGAGGAAGGGCATGCAGGTGACACTGTGCAAAGGGAGAAGGAAGGTAAGATGTAAGGAGAAGGGCAGACAAGATAAATGCAAATACAAGGGAGCTTAACAGGTCCATGGAACATATGTACCATGAAAAAAGGGTTCATGGATTTCAACATTTTTTTTGACACCAAAATCAATTTTTCTTTGAATTCCATTTTTCCCATGAACCTTTTGAAGTACATTCGTTGGCTGACCCTGATCCTCCAATGCTTTTTTTGGTCAGCTCTCTCAGCCATTGTTTTTCTGAATGGCAGAAGAGATTGTTAAGATCATTTAGAATATTCCACACTTGACTGGTTGAGCTGCAGTTTTAGTTGAAAGAATAATGCCAAATGTGAGGAAGTAGCTTCTGCGTTGCTCTCAAAATACATATTGGACTTCATTTTTATTAGAGCTCCACCTCTCACCATATACAGAAATCAACTCAAGATGGGTTAAATACCTAAACATAAGCTGTGCAACTATGAGACTGCTAGAAGAAAACATGGCAAAAGCACTTCAAGACATTGTCATAGGCAATGATTTTTTTTTTTTTTGGCTAAGACTCCAAATGGCAGGCAACAAAAGCAATTCTAGACAAGTAGGATTACTTAAAACTCAGAAGCTTCTGTACAGTGAAGGCAACAATCAATAAAATAGAGACATCCAACAGATGGGAAAAAAACATTTGTTAGCTACCTATCTGACAAAAGATTAATACTCAAAATATATCAGTAACTCAAAAAATTCAATGGCGAACAAAACAAAACAAAACAAAACAGCTCCAATCAATCTAGTTAAGGAATAGGCAAGTTGATGTGAGTAGACACTTCTCAAAAGAAGAAATACAAATGGCCAACAAAGATATTTAAGAATGCTCAATATCATTGGCCATTGGGAAAATGCAAATCAAAACCACAGAAGAGATCACCTCAGACAGAAAGTAACAAATGTTGGAGAGATTTCTTATAAAACTAGAATTATAACTGCCACATGATCCAGCAACCCTACTCCTGGTCTGTATCCAAAAGATATGAAATGATTTTATCAAAGAGATACCTGTTCCAACGTGTTTATTGCAGCACTGTTCACAATAGTTAAGGCATGGGATCAATCAAGGTGTACATTGTCAGATGAATGTACAAAGTAAATGTGATATATGTACCCCAGGGAATATTAGTTAGCTAAAAAGAATGAAATCCAGTCATTTGCAGCAAAAGGATGGAACTGGAGGACACCATGTTAAGTGAAATAAGCTAGACATAGGAAGACAAATGCTACACATTTTCATTCACATGTGGAAACTAAAAACAATTAAACAAACAAACAGAAAAACCCCTCAATATGAACACCAAATGGTGATTACTATAAGCTGAGAGAGTGGCATGGGAGACACAAAGTGTTTGCATAATGGATACTAAATCAGGGTTTGTTGGGTCTGGCACTGTGGAGCAGTGGGTTAAAGCCCTGGCCTGTAGCACTGGCATCCCATATGGAGACCGATTCAAGTCCCCGCTGCTCCACTTCTGATCCAGCTCTCTGCTATGACCTGGGACAGCAGTGGAAGATAGCCCAAGTGCTTGGGCCCCTTCATCTGCATGGGAGACCTGGAAGAATCTCCTGGCTCCTGGCTTCGGATCAGCTCAGCTCTGGCCGTTGAGGCCATTTGGGGAGTGAACCAGAAGATGGAGGACCTCTGTCTCTTCTCTCTGGCTCTGTCTCTCTATGTAACTTTTTCAAATACATAAAATAAATCTTAAAAAAAAATGTTCCTAGTGTTATGCAGCACAATGGGAAAACTACAGTTCACAGAAAAAGGTGGCGTATTTTGTATGAACAAGCAGAAGGAAGAACCCTCCAAGTCCCCATCATAAAGTTGTGTTAAAGAAGGGGAAATGTTGGGGCTGGCACTGTGGCGCAGCGGGTTAATGCCCTAGCCTGAAGCGCCGGCATCCCATGTGGGCGCCGGTTCGAGACGAGACCCGGATGTTCCACTTCTAGTCCAGCTCTCTGCTGTGGCCTGGGAAAGCAGTAGAAGATGGCCCAAGTCCTTGGGCTCCTGCACCCACATGGGAGACCTGGAAGAAGCTCCTGACTCCTGGCTTTGGATCGGTGCAGTTCCAGCAGTTGCGGGGAATGAATCATCGGATGGAAGACCTCTCTCTCTCTCTGCCTCCCCTCTCTCTCTGTGTAACTTTGATTTTCAAATAAATAAATAAATCTTTAAAAAAAAAAAGAAGGGGAAATGTTGGTTTCTCTATTTGCTCAATACAGTTACACACGTGCATCAAAATGTCACAGTGTCACCCAATAAATAAGTACAATTATTGTAAATAAAAATTTACAAATACATATTATTGACCCATTTTGTAATTTCCTAGATTAATCATACCTAGGGTTTTGGATCTAGTTATCTAACTTATAATCCCAGCATTCCTTTTTTGCTTAGGTTGTGGGGTTTAGTATTGAAGGACAAACTACAAAGCCCAGGATATAAATTTCTTACCCCTAGGAAGGTGCATCGCAAACCTCTTTTAAACATTTAAATAAGCCAGACATAGATGCTCCAACCACAACCTCACTTTCCAAATTTGCAGCTAGAGAATTATTATTATTATTATTATTATTATTATTAATTTTAACAGCCAGTGCACACACCCTTGGAAGCACGGGCTTATAATTGAAATGTTGACACAACCTTAAAGTATCACAGCGTGAGCAGTGTTGTTCTAATAAATCTCGTCCCTAATCCTTAGTGAGAACCTAAAGGAGAGATTCACTTTCTGTATCAGGTTTCATTTACTGAAAGGCTTCAGAAGATAACGCCCATAAACTATGAAGGGACAGATACAATGTGGGCTACAGGGTTAAAGGGCGGGAGAAAGCTCTGTAATTCTCAGAAATGGGAAACAGATGTTGTTTGACATTTTGAAGCACGGTTTCCTTCTCCTTTACACACTTTTCTGCTATCACAGTTTTCAAAGCAAAGATGTATTACAGTAAACGAGAATTGCGCAGCAATGAGTTTCCTGCTTTGGGAACAGAGGCATCTAATATGAAGACTAATTTTTATTTAACATAGTGTCTTTTCACATGCCCCAATCACAAATCGCATTTTGAAACTGAGCGGCACGGGTACAGTTTATCACGGAATTCAGGGAATTCAATTCACACACACCTCACGAAAATGAGTAAATATAATTGGAAAGAAACGTTGCTCTAGCCTGGAAACTCTCGTGCATATTAATTTTTGTTGCTAGGGGAACTGCCCTGCTTTGCACTGACTTTGGTAACCTCTGAGGAGATAAACACCTGCAGTGTCACACTTGCAGGTACAAGTAGGAACGGGGAGGAGGGGAGGTGGCTATTATGCTTCAGGAAAGGGCTGAGAAGAATCATGGGAGTACTAAATGATTCGTGCAGGGCAGAGAGCACCCTGGGAGACAAGATCCAAGAGGCAGCACTGGGCAGGTGGCTCCAGGTGACCACCAAGCTCCCTTAGAGGGTAGCTGGGAGAGTAGGAGGGTCCGCGTGGGAGGGAGGGGCGGATTCCAGGGTGGCTGCTTAATGAGAGGAAAGCACAGCCACGGTGCTGGCATTTTACAAGCTGTGAAAAGTAACCCTCTTTTCCAGCCATTTACTGTGTATCTCTGCTACCAGCAGTGATATCTATTTCAGCAAATTGAGATACAAAGCACGGCCGATTGCTAGGTTGCCTCTTTTCATGGATGCGGGGACATCTGTCGGTTCAAGGGCGGTGTCAGGTCAGAGAGAAAGTTAACGAGATGGACTGAACCAAGTGAAGCGTTGGCAGCTTGGGCTGGATGTTTTCCCATGGCTACAGAACACCGTGTTTACATAAAAGGTGTGAATTTTATGTGTGTTCTAAAGCACAGTGGGTGAAACTATGTTTACTACCCAACAATTAATATTTAGGGGAATACAAATTACATGCAAAGCAACAAATAAACACGACTATGAGTTTTCTGGATAAATGTAGCTAACTCTTTGATGAAAGCTCCCACGGCTGTGGGTTAGGAAAAAAAAAAAAAGAATCGCTTTAGTTTAGGGAATGGGGCATGATGCCAAACTTTCACTTGCTTTGCTTTCCATTGGCAGTGAAATAAAAGCTGTCTCAAATCCTGAGCCCAGCTCAAGTCTCACCTCCTTCCTGAAGGATTTCCAATCATCCCAAACTGCTACAGCTGGTCTTTCCTGAATTGTTGTCCGTATTATCCATGGGATGATCACAATATTGCCCAAACCAAGGGCAAACCAAGACGAGACAGAAACAAAACGCACACCAAAGTCACAGCAAGTAAACCAAGCAAAAAAAGTCAAAACTATGCCAACGACCAAATGTAAATACTACTTGTGATTTACCTGAGAGAAGATTTTTGGGTGAATTACCAGTGGATCCGCCAAGTTTAAATGCTATAAGCACACACAGGGAAATGCTTAGAAATATCAATTCTGAGATCAATTTTGTGGTCTCTTGATAGTTCGATCACACGTGATCCAACTCCCTGAGGGGGCTTTGTTTTACTGGCGAGAATCCACTGTGGCTCCTTTTCTTGTTCTTCTCTGTTTGTTCTTCTTTTGGTATTTGGACCTACTTGTTGTTGGGACTTTCTTCTATGATACTTTCCTGAGTCCATGGTGAATTCTAGATGTTGGAATTTGTTTGGTAGTTTGTGGGATATTCTGTAGGCTTTGGTCAGTCTTTTGTTTTGCTTCACACTTAGGCCGAGTTCTCAGCTTCTCTGTATGCTGAATTTCATTTTGATGCTCACTTTGAATTCATCCTCCTAAATTTTTTTTTAAACAAAATTATTCAATCTTTGTGGTGGATAAAGAAATATCACAGAAAAGATGTATTTTCTCCATATCTTTCAGTCTACCTCAATCCCACCTCCCAAAAGTGATGAGTTCTATTGAAGTGTATTTTAAGTGGTAAATTTAAGCTAATATTGTGTGTAACATATATGATGACATATCTCTATGGAAATCATCTTTAATGCAAAGCTAAGCTTATTTAATTGAAATGACACTGTGTAGTTAAAACTTCCCCAGTCAACATCACACTCATTGTGTGTCTTCATGATTATTAAATTTATTTTTAAACCCATATTCCTCCTCACCTGCGTAAGATTGAGTAATCAATTATCCTGCCTTCAAAGTCTCCAATTTCATTTTTTTAAAGAGTGAAAGGGCTAAATAGTCTCATAGATGTAAATTCCTTTAAAAGTCATTTATTTATTTTTATTTTAAAGGGAAGAGAGATAGAGATAGAGATAGATAGATAGATAGATAGATAGATAGATAGGTCAATCGATCTTCCATCTGCTGCTGGTTCACTTTCCAAATGCCCACAACAGCTTGGGCTAGACAAAGTTGAAGCCAGTGAGTCTAGAACTCAATCCAGATGCCCCAAGTTGGTTGCAGGGACCCAAATACTTGAAGCATCAATTTCAAAATGAACCAGAAAATTGTTGAAGTCTTTTCAGCTTCTACTACTTTGAGCAGACAAATCATCTTAATGGTAGTAATCATGAATTTAATATCTTATAATTGAGCTGACCTGCCTCAGTGCCTTGTATGTATGTAAACACCAATAAATATTTATTGATGATGCTAATGATGTTTGTAATGAAATGCCTCATTAAAGTAAATAAAGAAAAAAAATCTTAAATGTATTAGTACTCATTTAGGATGAACACACCCTGAAGCCTATGACTTAGGAAGGCAAGTCAGCAGGAATCAGACATTTAGGTATAGTGCTTTTTTTTTTTTTCCAGAAGGTAACTGTGGCACTTATGTAAGCCCACTGTCAGGAGGTGCTGTGCAATGGCCACACTGTGCTCCTGGGCCCAAGGAAGAGCTAATAAACATATGAATAGTATAATTTTCTTTAGAAAGAAAAGACTTTGCCTTTATGATATGACAATAAATATATAGTATTGAGAGCCCTGCAAGATGATAATCTGAAAACTGTTAAAAGAATAAGTTATGCCATGGCCTTTCTTTGTGCTTTAACCTCATCACCAGATTTCTGTTTGTTGCCAGGGATTTGGTTTCTCCAAGCTAGCAATTCTGCCCTGGGCATTCCTGTGGCCTAATGAGAATGAAGTAACATGGAAGATGTTACCATCCCAAAGGGCAAAACGCCACCTCAGCAGGGGCCATTCTTGGGCAAGTTTGGAGAGGAGAGAAAAGAACTGAGATGAGCTTTAGAGGTGGAAGAAGCTCCAAGGGCTTGTATCTTGCAATATGATTCAAGCAACCCTAAAGTGTAACGGAGAACGTACATTATTATTGCTCTTACTTCTTTACTAAGGCTTCCGCTATGGACCATTCTTTTATGTGTGTGTGACAAAGATTCCTTAGAGTGTCTTCCAGTGATGTGACAGAGTAACAAGGATGTGTACACCTGCTGAGATTTTGGCATTCTTGGTAGATAGATCCCTGGTTATGTGCCTTCAGTGAACTTAAGACTTGTTCCAATTGTTGCTGTTGAAGCAAACTGTGGTGCTGTCAAAAGACCGCTGAACTGTGGGTATCAGGAGACTGGAGTCCAAGCTTCATGGTCAATCCCCCGTGGGAACCTGGTCAAGTGAATTCATCTCTCTGGGTCGAGGTCTATAGAACGTGAAGGCTGAGTTAGATGAACATTTGCCATCCCCCAGATGCTTGATAATTTTTATTTTAATGTGATTATTGCTCAATACCTCCCAGCTTTCTCTGGCAGCCCCTGATATGTATGCATGGAAAGATAACCCATCAGAGCAAGGATTATTGTACAGAGCTTTATTGCACAGTGTTCAATGAGAATTTAGTGCCTCACGTTCTTCGTGTCACAAAAAAGCAATGGCTTGCTCCTCGCCTCCTCTAGGTTTTTGTTCAAATGTTACCTTCTTGGTGAAGCCTTTGCTGCCCAGCCTATGTTTGTAAAAACTCACTCTCCCTTCCTCACTTTCTATCCCTTTTCTCTGCCTTCTATCTTTTTTTTTGTTCTCTACAATACTATCACCATCTGTCATACAGCATCAGACAGGGTCCATGCAAGAGCCAGACACCACATAATTAAATCAACAAAGAGAATTTAATAGAAAAAGAATCTTTACCAAATAATCAGATAACTGGAAATGGAACAAAAGGCAATTGAGATTGGCACTGCAGGTGGTATTACAGGGAACAGCTAAGGCGGTTGGTGTTAGGAGCCGAGTTTGTGCTCCCCCAATTCCATACGTTGAAAGCCTAAGCTCTAGTATCTCAGAAAGAAGATTGTATTTGGAGACAGAACCTTTAGAGAGATAATTAAGTTAAATGAGATCCTATGGATGGACCCTAATCCAATATGACTGATATCCTTATAAGAAGAGAATGTTAGGAAATAGAGGCACACGGAGAGAAGACAACATGAAGAGGGGGAAGAAAAGACCTATTAGCCAAGGAGAGAGGCTTCACAAGAGGCCAACCCTGCAGACCCCTGATCTTGTAATTCCCGCCTCCAGAACTGTGAGACAATACACTTCTCTTGCTTAAGCCACCCAGTCTGTGGTTTGGTTTGGCAACCTGAGCAAACTAATACCGGTTGGGGAGAACGACAGAAAAAGATCGGGATTGTTAAAATTTAGAAGCCTGGTGTCAGGACTCCCTGAGCTGAAATGAAGGCCTCGGAGGAGGGGGAATCCTGCTAGTTTGGGGATAGGGTGGGGTCTCTCGGGGTTGGTGGTAATGAGGCTGGGTCCTGGAGCACGGGAAAACCGCAAGTTGGGTTCACCTGCTCTGTGTGCAATCCACGATTCCTTTCAAGGATCCCACCCTTAGCGGACAGGAATGACTGGAGGAGCACGTTCCATCTTCCTCCCGGACTATTGACATCTCCCTCTATCGCCCTCTGTTGACAAAACCTAACACAGCATCCGGCGAAGCACAATGGCCACCATATGGTTTCCATTGCACAATCATGAAATAAGGTTGCTGTGGAAAAGCAAAAGCTTAATAAAGTTAACTCAAATTATCTTCCTGTCTCTCTGATGCCAATAGAAGTTCAAGAAGTGCAGAAATTATTTTTTTATTTACTTTTGTATTTTGAAAACCTAATGCCTGGAATGTAATAGGTACCTAATAAGTATTTATTGAGATAATTAATTAATTAAAATCTTCTTAATTTTACTTTGGGTGGGGGGAGGAAGCAACATTTTGTTAATGACAAAATAGAGCCTCAAACAAGCTGAATGGTTTGGGAACTAAGTAAGGATATTATAGCACTGATCCGAAGCCAGGAGCCAGGTGCTTCTCCTGGTCTCCCATGCGGGTGCAGGGCCCAAGCACTTGGGCCATCCTCCACTGCACTCCCAGGCCACAGCAGAGAGCTGGACTGGAAGAGGAGCAACTGGGACAGAATCCGGTGCCCCGACCGGGACTAGAACCTGGTGTGCTGGCGCCGCAGGTGGAGGATTAGCCTATTGAGCCGCTGCGCTGACCACATATATCTTCTGATGTAGGGGCTTCCTCTGCCTAGTCTCCTCTCTATTCTGAGGCCTTTCTGATCCTTTGCATGCTTTGGCTATTGGGGTGCTTAAAGAAAATTGAACATTTATAGAGAAACAGGGCAAGGAGTTTGGTGGCCTCAAAACTCAAATGACAGAAGTACTTTTAGTGAAGATTTTTGAGCCTTGAATATAAAATATGGGATTAAAAATATATAATTATTTACTGAATGCTTACTGAGACTTATTTCAAGGTTCTTTATAAATACTATTTCATTTAGTACTCAAACTTGTGAAGCTGCTATTATAAACATTGGACACATGAGAAATGTTTTAGAGTTTCTTGTACCATTTCACATGGCACTCAAGGCAGAGACAAGGTTTGCAGTTTGAGGCTCATTCATTCCAAAGACTGAGTTCAACCTCTGTGTTCCTCTGCCTCCTATCATGGGGAGGAGAAGGGACAGCAAGGTGACAATGGGAAAGGTCTATTTTGAGGTGGGAATAGATTGTTCCTATCTCCAAAGCTTCTACCAAAAGACATCAGAGGAGCCCTGCTAGTGGCATGGGCCCCACTCCTCAGGTGCACGTCAACATCACCTCCAACCTGCCACATGCTGGTTACTTTCTTGGAAATCTTAGATTGGATTTTGGATGAATCAAACTGTGGGAACAGAATGGAGAGATTTGGAGGAGTGAATAGGGAACTCCCCTCTGATAAGGATAGGGGAGAAAGGGGAAGGTTCCACAGAGCAGGCTGCCATATCGCTGGTTGAGCTCTAGAGAAAAGCTGCACTTCCTTTTTTTGTGGTCCCAGCATGGTCTGGAATTCAAAACAAGTCTCTCCAGTTCTGGCTCCTCTGAGTCATGACTGAGAGCCTGACTCCCATAGCCTCCAGCATCCACTCCTCTTATCCAAGTTTATGTAGATGCCCCCCTTTTTTTTAATAACAAAGGGGCCACAATTATAATGGGTTCCTTTATTCAGAATGTATTTAGAATGTAATTGCTGTCAGCACAGACCCTGTAGTCATACTTACTGGAATCAAATTCAGATTCATCTCTTATTAGCTCTTGTGGCCTTGGACGAATTTCTTTACCTCTCTGTGCATCAATTTTTAATAGAATGATGCATGGTACATGGTTACTATTATATACATTCTTAATATTATTTTTACTATTTCTGTTTTACCTGTGATGAGACGAAAACTTCTGCTTTTGGTGGTCCCAGAATACAAATAAATAGTATAATAATAATAATAATAATAATAATAGCTACTGCTTATTGATGGTTTATTACATGCCACAGGTAGCTAAACATTTCATGTCAATTTAGTTCATTATTACTTCTGACAGTTCTGTGAGGTAGGCAATTCTATCCCTTATCCCATTTCACAAATAAGAAATTGAGGCCCAGAGAAATCAAGTAATTTGTCCATGATCATTGATAGGTAATCATCAATTCGGCATTTATCCATAGGCCTGAGTCTAACATCTGTATTTCTTCCTTACACTGTAATCACCATGCACTTGCTCTATGTGAAGTAGGCTGGATAAAATTGTTCTAGGATCTTTTTAGTTCCAAATGATACACGCCACATATTTCTCAAATATCTTACATTTGTATAGCTCTTTTTTTCACATTATGATGAATTAGTTCATGTTCTGGTGTATATGCCGCAGTTCATTGGCATAAAAGGCATGTAAGTCTTTGAGTAGATAAGAGAAATTCACTCAACTTAGTTAATATCTATGAGTGTTTTTTTTTTTTCCTTCTCTTAGCTCTGACCTAGAAATAACTCCTTTTGCCAGTGGGTTGAGCAGATAACTTTAAGTGGTAGGGCTAAGAAAGAAATCTGAAACTGGTGGTAGCCATGTGCAGAGAGGGAGGAAAAAATGAATGATAGGAAAAAGAGGTAATCAATGTTTAGGCAATAGTCCACCATCATCAAAGGGAATCTCTGTGTGCTTTGGAATTCTTTGTGTGGAAGAAGCCAGACAGACCACAACCATAAGCTGTCTCATTTCTTTTAAATCTGTCTTGGCAAATTAGCTACTAGATGGCTTTCAAATGCACTTGGGCAGCTTGTAGTGGTAATGACTGACAGGTTGGGGAAATTTGGTCTTTTAGGGAATAATGGTTTAAGAGAAGAGAAAAGAAAATGTTCTGATGAGATGTCATGGAAGCTTTTATTTGTACTATTCACATCACTAACTGATGAGGATACCATCCTGACCTAATTTATTAAAAGGGCTTCACTATGCCTGGGAATGACAAACCAGTTTCTTAAGTAGATATGCCTGAAGTGGAGCTGGTTTGCATCCAAGCTGGCTTGGGAGTGAGAGAGGTTAAGTTTAGAGCCAGGGTTGAGCAGACACCGGTACCATTAGCAGGGCCCTAAGAGGATTTTTAAAGAGTCTTAACCCCAGATATCTCATTGTTTTCTTCATTGACAGTTTTTATTTCACGACCTCTTTCATAAACGGAAAACCTTCTTTTTTGGTCTGATTTTGGAGAAAATGGGCATCAAGACCTAGATGGCTTTGTCTCTTTATAACAGGAAAGGACACTTGTAAAATATTCCACACCTGATTATAAACATTCCAATCTGATAGGCAGAAATTTTATGGCCAGTGAGAGAACCCTGCTTGACTTTCTCTCCTGGGACATGAAAGGTTATTCTAGAACACAATGCTAGAAATGCTTTTGTTTCGGTTCAGGCACATTTTGTTTCATCATCTAGGCAGTAACCATGGTTGACTGCCTAATATTTTCACACATAGCTATGGAACTATTTCTTCATGTGGCCTTGCTTAATAGACTATGCATTTTTATCCAAATGAAACAGTGTTACATTAGAAAGAATAATAGCACATTTTAAAAATATGATGGTTTATAGAGTACAAAAAATTCCTCTTACTGGACATGAGTGACGTCTTGTGATCTGAGTGTTACTTGTCTATATTCCTGAGGAAGTCTTTCTACTTTTTATCTATAGAATTCCTTATTTAGAGGGCCATTAAGCCTGTGATTATGAAGTAAATTGAAAGTATGTTATCGCAAAAATTTAAAAGAAACAAAAGAAAAGAAGGAGAAGGGAAGGAGGGAGTATCATTATAGTCTTAGATTTGTATCTACGAAGTACATGAAATCTGTTATCTTTGTATTATAAAGAAAGAATGCAAAATTAAAAATAAAATATGATGGTTTAGGAAGTATTGAATACTAGTTTTTATTTCACAAACTTCTAATTACATGCATTTTAGTCTTTCTTATTTCACATATTGCCTTTTCTCAGAGTATGTCAGGTTAAAAAAAATATATGGTAAAATGATTTTGTTTTCAGTATTTAGAGTTTGCAAAACATTCTTCCAGACTATCTCAATAATAGCCCAAATGAATTATTAGTCCCAATTTACAGATGAAAAGCTTGAGGTTGATGGGGCAAGTAATTTATCTAAATTGATGTGTCTGGAAAATAGGCAGAATTCAACCCAGGGTTTAGCTCAGGAGTCCAGGTCTTTCATCATTGTGTGTGAATTGTGGAACAGGGGAGGAAGAGTTGTTTGGGCAGATAGCCAGATGCCATGAGCCAGAGGCCACTTGTACACAGGGCAATTCTCTGCCTTCCTCCACAGGAATCACTAAACAGACCACTGCACACTCAGTTTGAAACCAAATGGGGAGAACAAAGAATTTTATTCATAGATGAGCTACAATGGCCTATTGCATTATTTTTCTTCCTTTCTAAACCTTTTATCTCTCTGGTTAAAACTAGGATAGATAAGATCTCAGCTTTTGAGCTTTAAGTAAAAATTCAGAATTTTATGGGTAAATTCCTTCAATGTTTTGCCCTTTTCCCTGGTTTTTCAATGAAAGTTGCAGGACCTCTCCTTTGTCACTATCAAGTTGCATGCTTATAGAGATAGACAAGCCATGAAATTATAGGTTAGAGCTATAATTACCTCTGCTTTCTAAGCCACAGTGCGGGATACTTATCGTACTTCCTTTTGAGTGTGATGGAGTTAATTGTTATTACTGTGTTATCATGTAGCATTAGCTAACAAACCCAACCCAGCTACCTAGTAATTCAAGAGTTGCATAATACAGAAGCTGGTGACTTCAGTTGCGATCAGCCTTCATGAAATGTGCAAACTGCCACCACCTCGGATGGCAACCCATCAAGCTGTTGTTGCTTGTACTCGGCTGAGGATTATAGCTCTCATAAAAGCCTCAGGGCTAGTTTAGTGGCCTGAGCCTGAGGTTTTGAAATATCTGGAACTTCACATAGGCTTAAAGCCCTAGCATGGTTGATTCCACAAATGCAATGTCACTCATTGCTGTTTGTGTGTGTTTAGAAAGAGAACCTAAAACAGTGTGCACATAAATGGACTCAGGGCATTTGGGGAAGCAGTAGGAGTGCGTTTTGTTCAATCAACAGGCAATCCTGTTGGGCTGGTAGTGTGAGGTAGTGGAGAAACAGAAGAACTGGTTTGGAAAAAGTGAGAACTCTTGTTCTTCCCACTCACTCTCTGACCTCTCACCCAGTTTTGAGAACTATCTGGAGCCAAAGTTTGGAACATTTTCTCCCTCCTTGTATTGCACATTTGAGTTCTGGAATAACAAACAGGTCTCCTTCCAATTATACATACTACCTGGATCTATGAGTTGATGTACATGGTATCAGTCTATCTCTGTATCTTTATATCTGTGTATGTGTCTATTTGTGAACTTGTGTATCACCTTTTTATATCTTTATGGGACATGCTGGCATGAATAGACCCAGATTGCTAACTCCAGTCTGGAGTTCATGGATAATAAGAGGAAACTCCAAAAGGGCCTAAATGGTTTACAGCCCGAGGCCTTCCAGCTCTCCAGAAATCCTGCTGCTTTTTTTCCCCTGACACATTGCTTCTGTGATGTCTCTTACATCTTCCAGCTTCTGCTGCTACCATACCAGCTCAGTTCTTTATTAACAAACACCTGGTCTATTATCGCAGTGGCACAACCGGCTCTCTTTTCTTCTTCTTCAGTCCATCCTAACCTCTCTATCCTCTATCCGGCTCAGAACTTCTTAGGGGTTGGGAGATATACCAGGCCTGCAGCTAATCCTTTTAACTAAATAGTCTTCCTGTATCTCAGCCTTTGGGCATGTTTTGAATGTCATTTCTCTCTTTCTGTTTTTTTTTTTTTTTTTTAAGATGTATCTGTTTATTTGAAAGGCAGAATGATAAGTGATAGAGAGAGAGGGAGAGAGACACAAAGAAACCTTCCATTTGGTGGTTCACTCCCCACATAGCTGCAACAGGCAGAGATGAGCCAGGCTGAAGCCAGGAGCCAGGAACTCCATGTGGGTCACCCATATGGGTGGCAGAAGCCCAAGTACTTGGACCATCTTCCACTGTTTTCCAAGTGTATTAACAGGTAGCTGGGTTGGAAGTGGAGGAGCCAGGACTTGAACTGGTGCTCTGATAAGACAGCCAGCATTACAGCAGCAGCTTAACTCACTGGATCACAAAGCTGGACCCTTAAATGTCAATTTTGATATGAAAATACCTTCAACTTCCCCCCAAATAATTTACTTCAGAAAGGCCTTATGTCTCCTAATTGGCTGTGATCTGCTGCAATCAGTGACTCTCTCAATTCTGCAACCTTATTTGTAGTAATGGCTTTAATGGCTTTGTTAGATAGTTCTAATATATCTGTCTCTGTTCTGGGTCTAGTTGATGGGTATCTTCTGTTTTCTTTGCATAGCTGGTTCCTTCTGGTTGGATGCTGTAACAAAATTTGTCTCCCTGAGTACTGTGGGTGCTCCTATTGGTGTCCTTAAACTTTGTGCTGTAATGAGGTTGTGTTTCTCAGAAATCATTTGATCCTTTGGGGTCTTGCTTTTAGAATTTGTTAGATTGACCAGGGCAGCGCTCAGCCCAGGGCTAATTATTCCTCATCACTAAGGAAAGACTTGTTTGTGTATTCGACTCAATGCCTTGTGAATATTGAAACTTTCCAGCCTGGCTCTTGGGAACTGGTACTACCTCAGCCTGGTGTGAGGGTCGGGCACTCTGGCTTTCCAATCCCTTTTGGTGTTCTTTCCCTGACTTTCTGCAGTTTCCTTATGTGCATGTGATCAGAACTAAGTTGAAGACTAGAGGAGGACTCTCTACAGGTCTCTGGTATTCTCTCTGTGTCCACCTCTCTCCTCTCCAAAACTTTGTTCTTGAAACATTTTGGTTCCCCTGGAGCCACCACACATGGAATTGCCATGCTGTCTCTCAGTTGTTCCTCCCCACACTGGGGTCTGCAAACTCTCCCAAGAGCTTGTTGTATGGTTCATTTTGTTTGCTCCTCACTTCAAGGACAGCCATCCTTTCTTGTCTGATGGACGTAGCTATAGATTATCATTTCATGTCCTTTCTCCAGGTTTGTGATTGATTTAGGTGAGAGGAAAATTTGGTTGCCATTTTTCAATGTTGGCTGGATTATGTTTTTTTGAAATTATATTCCTCCAGCCTCTCCTAGAGTATACCATTAAGTCTCATTATCCAATTGCCTTACAATGTTTTTGTTATTTTCCTTTTTTCTCCACCTAGAGACTGATTGCCATTTATTAAAGCAGCGTGATTCTTCTAAATAACAAGCCAACAGTTCTGCAGAATTTTCCTTTACCTCATCCACAAATTATTATCCTTCATATACAGTTTTAATACTGACCTGTACATATTGCTGGCAACACATGTCCTGACATGTTTGTCTCTGCTGTCTCATTGTATTGTAAGTTTCTTTGTTTCAGATAGTATTTGTGCAAATTGTGGTTGAAGATGGTTCAAATCAATGTTTCCCAAAGGGGCATGCTTTGAGTAATTACATATCATAAATATAATACATTGCATCTTTTTTATATTACCACTGCTATCCTTATTATAGTCTCTCCTATTCCTCTCCATTACCCCATTTTTCGATGTCAAATCATGTCAACTGTGTGTCTACAAAATCCTTCTCATCTGTCACTCCTATGCATTTCTGCTTTCTAGCTTGGGCTCTAACGCAGATATCACTTGGGGTGCGATCATTTGGCCCAGCAGTTAAGTACTGGTTAGGGTGCTTGCTTCCTACATAACAGTGCTTGGGTTCAATGTCTGACCTTGGCTCTTAACTGCAGCTTCTTGATAAAGTGCTTTGTGGGAGGCAGTAGTGATGGCTGAAGTACTTAGGTTCCAGCTGTCTGTGTAGGGGGCCTGATTGTGTTCCCAGATTCTGGCTTTGGTCCCCCAGCCATTGCAGGCATTTGGAGAGTGTAGCAGCAGATAGGAGCACTATCCACTCTCCCCACCTCCCTTCTCTTGCTCAGCTTGTCTTTTTCATAGAAATACGAAATATTTTAAAAATCACTTGAACTGCTCTAATAGTCTCTCCTTCTGACCTCCTGTGCACCCAACATGTCATACATGCACTGATTATGTACCTTGTTGGATATGTTGAGAGCTGTCTTGAAATGGACTGATCATACTAAACCAAAAACTTAGATGTCTGTCCTCTCTGTGTTCAAAACTCTTTTTTTTTTTTGGACAGGCAGAGTGACAATGAGAGAGAGAGAGAGGGAGAAAGGTCTTCCTTTTCTGTTGGTTCACCCCCCAATGGCCGCTGTGGCCAGCGCACTGCGGCCGGTGCACCACGCTGGTCTGAAGCCAGAAGCCAGGTGCCTCTCCTGGTCTCCCATGTGGTTGCAGGGCCCAAGCTCTTGGGTCATTCTCCACTGCACTCCCAGGCCACAGCAGAGAGCTGGACTGGAAGAGGAGCAACCGGGACAGAATCCAGCGCCTCGACTGGGACTAGAACCTGGGGTGCGGCGCCGCAGGCAGAGGATTAGCCTATCGAGCTGCGGCACTGGCCAATGTGTTCAAAACTCTTAATGAATGCTTCTCTCTAAGAAAATGAGATTCAAGCACCTTTGAATAAGAATTTAAAGATCTTAAAGAGTACACATTTTTTGTTAAATCAAACAACTTCCTATATATTAAATGCTCTCTTTGCTTTGCTAGGCTTTGATATAATGTGCATTATATTTCTCTCCTTCGAGGTGTAAGTCAAAAACCTCTTTCCCAGAAAGCTTAATGTGACCCTCTCAAAATTGAGGGTTTTATGTTTTCATGGTCCCTCCCCTCCCACTTTTTACCTTATACTATCCTGCCTTCCTAACTGGCAAATAATCATTGTGTTGCATTGTGAGGGTCAGTGCAATGTTTTTACTTTTGTATATATTGTAGAAAGATTCAATCAGACTCACATATCTATCATACCCACCACCTCACTTACTTACCTTTTTTTTTTTAAGGTGAGAACATTAGAAACCTATTCTTGGGGCCGGTGTTGTGGCATAGGAAGTAAAGCTGCCACCTGCAAGACCGACATTCCATATGGTCTCCAGTACAGATTGAGCTCCCTGTTATAGGCCTGGGAAAAGTAGAGGAAGATTGTCCAAGTATCTGGGACCCTGCCAACCTGCATGGGAGAACCAGATGAAGCTCCTTGCTCCTGGCTTCAGCCTGGCCCATCCCTGGCTATTTTGGCCATCTGGGGAGTGAACCAATGGATGGAAGATCTCTCTTTCTTTCTCTCTGAAACTCTTTCAAATAAATAAATAAATATTTTTTAAAAGAAACCTATTCTTTTAGCATTTTTGAAATATACACTCTATTGCTATTAACTATGGTTACCATACTGAGCAATTGATCACTAATACTTATTCCTCTAGTCTGACTGAAGCTTTGTACGCTTTGAGCCACATTCTCCCTTCCCCCCACCTCTAGCCTTTAGTAATGACCTTTCTACTCTGTTTCTGTGAGATCAAGATTTTTTATATTCTACATATAAGAGAGTTCATATGGTATTTGGCTTTCTGTGCCTGGCTTATTTCATTGGGTTAGTGTTCTCCACTTCCATCTGTGTCATTGTGATGGACAGAATTTCTTTAGTTTCTTATATAGCTTATCTCCTTCACTGACTATGAGAAAGTTTAAAGGCGGAGTTACTATGTCATCCATCTTTCTATTTTCCCATCTGCTTTGCACTAAAGACTGGATGTTCAATGAAAACTTGGAGAATAAATGAATAAATGAGAATGACTCATTTAAATCAATTTTGTTAAAGTAATTATAAATGAACTAAAAATTTCTGAAATGTTTTATATGGTGCTTACTTGTGGCCTTAAACAAAGAAAAGAATATGATTCATGGCCCATTGGGTTGAGCAGGGGAGAGTAGAATTTTGTGAAACTTTTTTTTATAAAGCTTTATTTATTCATTTGAAAGTCAGAGTTACACAGAGAGGGAAGGAGAGGCGGAGAGAGAGAGAGAGAGAGAGATAGAGAGGTCTTCCATCCACTGGTTCATTCCCCAGTTGGTTGCAATGGCCAGAGCTGTTCCGATCCAAAGCCAGAAGCCAGGAGCTTCCTCTGGGTCCCCAATGCAGGTGTAGGGGACCAAGGGCTTGGGCCACCCTCCACTGCTTTCCCAGGCCATAACAGAGAGCTGGATTGGAAATGGAGCAGCCAGGACTCAAATCGGCACCCATATGGGATGTTGGCACTGCAGGTGGCGGCTTTACCCGCTATGCCACAGTGCTGACTCTGAATCTTTTTTCCATTTTGATGATTTCCTTTTGGGTGGATGAAGACTGCTGTATTAGAAATTCAACACCAAATTTCAATTGGCAAAACACCAACATGATTGGTATAGTGATACTATACTCCAGTTTAGTCTATTTCATAGCCTTATTCGTTGAAAACTATCATTTCAAACATTAAGCTAAAACCAAGATGATTTGATAACAAATGGAAACATTTGCTTGGCACATTGAATGCAGAGTAGATTGATTCTTCTTTTTAAATAAAGGTTATAAAGGGGTGCCTTTTTCAAAGCCTTCAAATTTCATTCAACAAATGAACTCCCAGCTCTGCCATTTTCTAGGTAAATGGCCTAGGACGATTAATGTTGTCTAAGTCTTAGTTTTCTCATTGCAAAACAAAAATAATAACACTGTATAGCATTGTGGGAATAAATTAGTTATTTTAAGTAATGTTCTTAGCATAGTACTTTTAATTGTGGTAGTAAGCACTATATAAGTTTTTTAAAAATATTTTTTAAAAATTTATTTATCTGAAAGAGTTACAGAGACGTAGAGAGAGAGAGAGCTCTTCCTTCTGCTGGTTCACTCCCCAGATGGCCTCTACAGCCAGAGCTGAGAAGATCCAAAGCCAGGAGTCAGGAGCTTCTTCCAGGTCTCCCACATGGATGCAGGGCCATTCTCTGTTGCTTTCCTAGGTGTACCAGCAGGGACTTGAACCAGTGCCTTATGGGATGCTTGTGCTGCAGGCCAGGGCTTTTCCCTGTTGTGCCACAGTGCTGGCCCCACATTATATGTGTTAACTACTGATAATATTATATACCATGACTTATAAAACTATTCATATGTTTGCTTTCTTGATTTGTGTGGTTGTAGGCTATGTAAAATACTTTATATCTACTACTTAATATGCTATTTGCATGTTGGAGTGCTCAAGCTCTATTTGTTTACTAAATGAGTGAGTTTAGGGTTTTTTTTTTTTTTCTTGGTTGGGGGGAATGTTTGCAACTATTAGAGCCTAGTCATGGGAGGGCCTTGGACTCGAAAGCATTCCATGACAATGAAACACTGAAATGGGATATTAAATGAGAGATTAAATGATATTAAACACTGCAATGAGAAAGAGATTGAGGGGAATCTTTTCACTGAGATCTTTGGGGTTAGGAGAGTGACTCAGTGATATTAAAATAGTCTGAGTTATGCTAGAATACTGCTAGAAGCAGTATTGAACACTAGAGGACAGATGAAATCACTTCTATTTTGCAAATATCTATGGTTCAACAATGTATACAACTGATATCCAAACTGTCGTCTTAAGACACTACTGAAGAACAATTTATTTTCTTTATACTGTTTGTTGAACTCTTTACTTATTAGGGTAAATCATATGAGTCATAAAAGTAAACTGAAAATAGGACTTTGTATAAAGTAAGAGTGGGAATAGAGAGGGAGGAAGAAGGAGGGTTGGAGCATGGGCAAGAGGGAGGGTAGGATGGAAAGTATCGCTATGTTCCTAAATCTGTGTATATGAAATACGTGGAACTTCTATACCTTAAATAAAATTTTTAAAAAGAGACTATTGATTAAATATCTTTAGGCTTATGATATTTATTAGGTATCTCCAACCTAATATTCCAATCAGTTGGCTGATACTTATTTTCAATATCTGAAATGCAAGGCAAGAACTGGCAAAAATGTATAAAAATATATGGGTGATCCTTTAAAGTATTGTGTAGCCCCTGTCTTAGTTCAGATACAGTCCACCATAGACTGGGTGGATTAAAAACAAATGTTGGGGCAGGCACTGTGGCATAGTGGGTAAAGCCGCTGCCTGCAGTGCCAGCATCCCATATGGGTGCTGGTTTGAGTCCCAGTTGTTCCACTTCTGATCCAGCTCTCTGTGATGGCCTGGGAAAGCAGTAGAAGATGGCCCAAGTCCTTGGGCCCCTGCATCCATTTGGGAGACCTGGAAGAAGCTTCTGGCTCCTGGCTTCGGATTGGTATGGCTCTGGCCATTGTGGCCATCTGGGGAGTGAACCAGCAGATGGAAGACTCTCTCTCTCTCTCTGCCTCTCCTTCTCTCTGTGTAACTCTTTCAAATAAATAAATAAATAAATCTTTATAAAAAAAAACCTCAAATGTTTATTTTTGCACAGTTTCAAAGGTTTAGGGAGTTCAACATCAAGGTGCTGACATTTCCAGAGTCTGTTAAGCATCCATTTCTTGTTTTGTAGATGGCAGACTTCTCATTGGACTCTCATATGGCAGAGAGAGCGAGAAAAGAAGGAACAAAGTCTCTGGTATCTCTGCTTATGAAAATACTGATTTCATTACCTAAATACCCACCTCCTGATAAAATCCTTTTAGGGGGAATAGGGCTTCTATATTTGAATTTTGAATGAACATAAGTATTCAGTCCATAGCTTGATTTCCAAATATGCTCTTCTTTTAGTTGCCACAATGCCTGTATCTCCATCATTATAAATTCATTCTTTTTGGATAACACTTTCCACCAGAGTTGTCGAACTCATTTTGACTCAGTGCTATCAAAAAATGGACAACATTAAGTTCTAGGATTTTCAGAACTTAGCCATGGTTTTTTTTTTTTTTTACAGGGAGAGATGCGAGCAGAACTTGGAAAGTGCTAATTTTGTAGGAAAGCAGGAGGTGTTGACTACATTTGGTTAGAGGACAGAGGGCCTCATGTGAAGGAGGTCACAACGATTCTTGCAACAGCCAGGATGTGTGATCCGAGGCAAGGAGAAGTAGACAGGAGGACTGAGAAAATACTGGGGTGAGACGTCTCTGGTTTCTCGCTATTTTCTTAGGTCACTCCTCATGGCACTCATATCTCACCTGTTCGTGTGGGATTAGAAGCAGGACTTTTCAGGCCACTTTATAGTCCGGGCCTGTGTCTCCACCCTGGTGAGAAGCCATGGGGGAGAGGTGTGGGTGAACTGTGTGCAAGAGTCAGCTTTCCATTACTACAGTGGAGCATCCAAGACAATAAACTTTACAATGGAAAGAGGTTTATTTAGCCTATATTTTTGGGGGTTCACATTCAAGATCAGGTCAGACCCATTGCTTGGATCCCTGATGATGACTTTTTTTTTTTTTTTGACAGGCAAAGTGGACAGTGAGAGAGAGAGAGACAGAGAGAAAGGTCTTCCTTTTGCTGTTGGTTCACCCTCCAATGGCTGCTGCGGCCGGTGCGCTATGGCCGGCTCACCGCGCTGATCCGAAGGCAGGAGCCAGGTGCTTATCTTGGTCTCCCATGCGGGGGCAGGGCCCAACCACTTGGCCAATCCTCCACTGCACTCCCGGGCCACAGCAGAGAGCTGGTCTGGAAGAGGGGCAACTGGGACAGAATCCGGCGCCCCGACCGGGACTAGAACCCGGTGTGCCGGCGCCGCAAGGCGGACGATTAGCCTAGTGAGCCGCGGCGCAGGCCTGATGATGACTTTTTTAAACAAAATCATTTATTTACTTGAAAGATAGAGTGATCGATAGATAGATTGATAATTCATCTGTTGGTTCACTCCCCAAATGGCTGCAATAGCTGGGTCTGGGTCAGGCTGAAGCCAGGAACCTGGAACTCCATCTGGGTCCCCCACATGTGTGGTAGGAGCCCAAGTACATGAGCCATATTCCATTGCCATTCCAGGCTCATTAGCAGCAAGCAGAGCAACCAGGCTGCAAACCGGCCCTCTGAATACGGAATGTTGGCATTACAAGTGACAGCTTCACCTGCTGCTCACAGTGTTGGCCCCTGATGATGTCATTCTTACTGGCAGAGTTCTGAGTTGGTGTAGAGCATCACATGGCAAGAGACAGCAGGTGCCACCAGTCTATGTATATGTGATCTCTTGCAAAGCCAGGAGGATTTAATCATGGGAGCTACACCCTAGTGACCCAACCCAGTCCAATCCTTTTCCAAAGGCCACACCTGTAGCAACCATAATTGGATTAAGTTTTCATCCTCTTAGTTCCATTAGCTTCTGACTTTGGGGTTTAAACTTCAGCATGAATTCAGGAACCAAATGTTAAAACCATAGCATTGAGGGTGGGATGAAGACTTGGATCATAGCTACTGTGAAAGTAGAGGGATTTCTAGTGAATTTTTTTGGGGGGGGGGCAAACTTTCACTCCTTATCTGTGATTAGGACTGACATTCTGGACTGTGTACTATCCAAGGTCCCCTCTAGTTATAACATGCTTGGGTTGTATAAACTGTTCTCCACATAATATTTTTCCATATCAATGTGCTAAGTTCATCAATCTGAAATTTATGGCCTCAACTATTTTCAGTAACCCAAAACCACCATACAAGTACGTGCACATGTGATGTGATAAATTGTGCCAATTATAAATGCAATTCTGGAAAAACAAACACAAACAAAATTTAGCACTTCTCCTTCACTTATCTCTTAATTTCAAGTACCAGAGGTTTTAGGGTCTGAATTATCTACATGAATTGTCTTAGCATTTCTCTTCCATTTCTATATGGAGATAACTCAAATTATGGCCAACATTACCACTGCCTGCAATCTCTTTTTGGCTTCAAGATAATAGACATCTCCTAACAACAAGAATAATAGCGATGTCCTTTTCACTTTGACCATACAGATGGAAAAATTGTAAATTACAGATCCTTGGCACTCTTCAGAAATAAAATGTGATGAAGGGTTCAGTTGTCTGATTACATTCTCCCCATAAAGTTTCACCTCGCCTATTCTCACCTCAGGGATAAGGACTGCACACGCAATGGACATGATTTTTCTTTTGAACATACTCGTATCTTGTCAAGATGTCATCAATACAAATACTTTGACGTGTTTAGTACAACGATTGGGAAGCAGGTTGAATTTTTCAATCCTCCCAGCCAATATAAGTCAGGCTGAGATACTTAATTTCTATTTGAGATCCTTCGTTTCTATTATAAACAGATCCCGCAGTGGGAGATAAATTTCATGGTAACAGTTTGGACTTTTTTATGAACCACCTGCAAGTTTTCTGCAAACAACATGTTTTATGGGCGCTCAAGGCAATGTTCAGCCATCAAGACCTGACAGTAAGAGGAGGATGGATGAGGCCTTATCTCAGGCACACACGTAACCTTCCCTGTCCCCTGGCCTAACCTCCCTCTGCACTCATTTATGAAAATGATTCATCTTTAAAGAGCTTCCTTGCTCTGCCTGCAGGCTGTAGATCTTTTTGCACCGGACTTGTGTAGGCTGAGGTTATAAACTTCAGTGTGCAAGCTATTTGGAGGGGGCTTAATTGTGAATATTGGAAAAAAGAAAAGTGTACAATGCAGGTACCTTAAAGGAACAGTCTTATCCTGGCCTTTTCTTTTTTCTTTCTACACAAAGAGGCTTCCAAGGGATGTCACTGAAAGCACTTCATTGCGATTCAACTTTTATTTATTCTGTTAAAGCCTTGCCATATCGGACACATTGAAATAGGAGCTTTGTAAAGTGGTGCCAGCCTCGTGCTGACCTTATCCCATCAGGCTCTCCCAACGTGCAGGACGATGGGCTCTGCAGGGTGGATCACAAGATCATGGATAGCACTGCGGAGTCTCAGGAGTCAGGGGAACCTCTGGGCTCCTTTAGACTATTCCTTTGAACTGAGAAGCCTTAGAAGAGAATGAACAATATCACAAAAACAGAAAGACAAAAAGACAGAAGAAGAAATATAAAGGGGCTCAATCATTCAGGCTGAATTCATGGGATCTAAGAGCTGGTGTTATTTCTACAATGCTTGGGAATTGGGTCTGCTGGGAAATATGACAAATAAATATGCATGAGAGTTTGGAGATAAGAAAGAGAAAGAAGGTTGAAAATGTTGATAGAACAATTTTTTGTTGATTTTTATTATCATGACATTTATTTTTATATTTTATCAATTTTTCATTTCCTATCAGATTTTAATGACTTTTTAAACTTTTATTTAATAAATACACATTTCCAAAGTACAGCTTATGGATTACAATGGCTTCCCCCCCCATAACTTCCCTCCCCCCCGCAACCCTCCCATCTCCCGACCCCTCTCCCATTCCATTCGCATCAAGATTCATTTTCAATTATCTTTATATACAGAAGAGCAATTTAGTATATATTAAGCAAAGATTTCAACAGTTTACACCCACACTGAAATTCAAAGTGTAAAATACTATTTGAGTACTAGTTATAGCATTAATTCACATTGAACAACACATTAAGGACAGAGATCCTACATGAGGAGTAAGTGCACAGTGACTCCCATTGTTGACTTAACAACTTGACACTCTTGTTTACGGCATCAGTAATCTCCCTAGGCTCTTGTCATGAGTTGCCAAGGCTATGGAAGCCTTTTGAGTTCGCTGACTCCTATCTTATTTAGACAAGGTCATAGTCAAAGTGGAAGTTCTCTCCTCCCTTCAGAGAAAGGTACCTTCTTGTTTGATGGTCCGTTCTTTCCACTGGGATCTCACTCGCAGAGGTCTTTCATTTAGGTCCTCTTTATTTATTTATTTTTGACAGAGTGTCTTGGCTTTCCATGCCTAAAATACCCTTATGGGCTCTTCAGCCAGATCCGAATGCCTTAAGGGCTGATTCTGAGGCCAGAGTGCTGTTTAGGACATCTGCCATTCCATGAGTCTGCTGTGTATCCAGCTTCCCATGTTTGATTGTTCTCTCTTTTTTAAATTCTATCAGTTAGTATTAGCAGACACTAGTCTTGTTTATGTGATCCCTTTGACTCTTAGACCTACCATTATGATCAATTGTAAACTGAAATTGATCACTTGGACTAGTGAGATGGCATTGGTACATGCAACCCTGATGGGGTTGAATTGGAATCCCCTGGCATGTTTCTAACTCTACCATTTGGGGCAAGTCAGCTTGAGCATGTCCCAAACTGTACATCTCCTCCCTCTCTTATTCCCACTCTTATATTTAACAGGAATCACTTTTCAGTTAAATTTAAACACCTAAGAATAATTGTGTGTTAATTACAGAGTTCAGCCAATAGTATTAAGTAGAACAAAAAAATACTAAAAGGGATAAAGTATTAAGTTGTACATCAACAATCGGGACAAGGGCTGATCACGTCACTGCTTCTCATAGTGATAGAACAATTTTTTAAAACATAAGTTTTGGTGAAACACAGATGGGAATGAGATGCCCTGGGTGAGCAGTAGGCATTCTCTCAAGGACAGCTATCGATGTTTTAGATTCTGCAGGCCTCACTGCCTCTGTTACAACTTTGCCGCCATAGCACACAGTAATTATAGTCAATATGCAAATGATTGGACATGACTACATTCTAGTACAACTTAATTTGTTCCCCCACTCCCCTTTCTTTTGTTCAATACAACTTAGTTTATTTTTTTAAGATTTATTTATTTATTTGAAAGTCAGAGTTACACAGAGAGAAGAGAGGCAGAGAGAGAGAGAGAGAGAGAGAGAGAGGTCCTCCACCCGCTGGTTCACTCCCCAATTGGCTGCAATAGCCAGAGCTGTGCTGATCCGAAGCCAGGAGCCAGCAGCTTCTTCTGGGTCTCCCACATGGGTACAGAGGCCCAAAGACTTGGGCCATTTTCCACTGCTTTTCCAGGCCACAGCAGAGAGCTGAATCAGAAGTGGAGCAGCCGGGTCTTGAATTGGCGCCCACATGGGATGCCAGCACTATAGACCAGGGCATTAACTCACTGCACCACAGCACCGGCCCCACAACTTAGTTTAAAAAACATGAAGTGGCTTGGATTTGACCAATTGGCTGTAGTTTACAACCCCTATCCCAGATGATTATATTCCCCCCCCATTTTTTTTAAAAAAAGATTGATTGATTGATTGATTGATTGATTTGAAAGGCAGAGTTACAGAGAGAGCAGGAGCCAGGAGCTTCTTCCAAGTCACCCACGTGGGTGCAGGGGCCTAAGGACTTGATCCATCTTCCACTGCTTTCCCAGGCCATAGCAGAGAGCTGGATTGGAAGTGTAGCAGCCGGGACTCGAACCCATGCCCATATAGGATGCCAGCCCTGCAGACCGGGGTTATAACCCGCTGTGCCACAGCA
This sequence comes from Lepus europaeus, assembly GCF_033115175.1. Taxonomy (NCBI): domain Eukaryota; kingdom Metazoa; phylum Chordata; class Mammalia; order Lagomorpha; family Leporidae; genus Lepus; species Lepus europaeus. The sequence continues at coordinate 73,077,354 of NC_084840.1, read as the reverse complement.
CCGGCCCCCCAGATGATTATATTCTTTTTTTTTTTTTTTTTGACAGGCAGAGTTAGACAGTGAGAGAGAGAGAGAGACAGAGAGAGAGTTATAGACAGTGAGAGAGAGACAGAGAGAAAGGTCTTCCTTCCATTGGTTCACTCCCCTAATGGCCGCTACTGCCGGTGCTGCGCCGCCGAATCCAGGAGCCGGGTGCTTCCTCCTGGTCTCCCATGCGGGTGCAAGGACCCAACACTTGGGCCATCCTCCACTGCCCTCCTGGGCCACAGCAGAGAGCTGGACTGAAAGAGGAGCCACCGGGACTAGTACCCGGTGCCCCAACCGGGACTAGAACCCGGGGTGCCAGCGCCGCAGGCAGAGGACTAGCCAAGTGAGCCATGGCACCAGTCCTAGATGATTATATTCTAACATTAAGCGTCCAACAGTTCCTAGACTACAGCCAATGACGAAAGATGAGGAAAAACTAAAAAAGTAACAACTTGTTCCCTAAGAGAGGTAAAAATGAGTCCATTGAGAGTCCTCTTGCACCACCTGGCAGTAGATTGTGCCGCCTGAAGCCCAATGCCTGCCTTACTCACCCCGTGCTTGATTCGCACCACTTTCCCCAACATCAGAAGCCTCCTGAGTAAAACCCCTCCTATGCCTCCCACCCTGATAGCTACTTTTCTGATGCCATCCTGCCTTTCTCTAACAGTATTTAGTCATGTGCTCCACTAACCTAACACACCTTTTTTATTCCTGAATTCTGTTTTTCAGAGATGTCACAAAAATCCCCATAGAGAATGGCCTTCTGGAAATCTCTGATTCTGTAAAGCCTATTGCTAGAAAGTATGTCCTGAAGTCTTACATTAAAGAGAACTTGCTCACCCCTGTGGGCAGCAGTGATCAAACCTGATGGCAATGGAAACTCAGTGAAGAATGACAGCCATTCTGTCCTAGTGTCATGGAGTATGAGCAATTCAGCCTGTCTTTGCTGAGCACACTGGTGTTCATGGTATAGAGCATTTCTGTACTGTGGAAATTAGTTCACTTAATAAGATGTTGCTTTGTATTTAAGGAGACTTGAATTATGTGGGTGTTAAAGGAGTATGGTAATGCAGTAGTTTTCTTTTTAAAAAAATGTTTATTTATATGAGAGAGAGAGAGAGAAAGAGAGAGAGAGAGAGAGATAAACTCCTATCTGCTCATTTAACTTCTGAATGTATGCAACAACCAGTGCTATGTAGACTGAAGCTGGGAGCCAGGAACCCAATTCAGGTCTCTCTCATGAGTGGCAAGCACCCAGCTTGAGCCATCACCTTCTGCCTCCCAGGATCAGCTTGGACAGGAAGCTAGAATCAGGAACTAGAACTGGGACTCAGACCCAGGCACTCTGATATGGGATGCAGGCATCTTGACTGGCTTCTTAACTGCTAGGTTAAACACCTGCTCTAGTACAATAGTTTCTCAATGTGGAACTTCTACAGAGTTCTCCACACTGTGAGGGATGGTATTCTGTGCAGTCTCTGGACCGCCCATACCCTGCAGTCAGAGTAGCTCATCTGTCATCTATTTTTTTCTAGAAAAATGCTAGACCTTGGAGTTCAAAAGATGCATGTCTTCTTTTTACTATGGTGTGGTTTAGTCTTTCTGGGCCTGTCTCCTTATCTATTCAGGGTGTTTAGTCCCTAGGCTTTGAAGATTTGTTGTACACATTGGGTGAATGAATGCCTATCAAGTACCTAGCTCAATTCCTGGCACATACCAATGCCTCAATAAAAGACAGCTAAACCAATAGAATGGAACATGATAAAAATCAAAGGGAAACCCCATTGTGTCTTGCGTTCCTTTCACCAATAGTTGGACTGAAAATATTTGTTGAAAAAAAAGTTTAAGACAAATGTACAGAAGGGATGAAAGAGCAGGACTGGTAACACCTGGTTGGTGGAGGAGGCCTGCAGTACTGACAGCATTAGAGCTCCACTTTGACACCAGGTGCTAGGACAGGCAGAAGGTCTCCTGCAACTAGATGACCTCTAATGCAAGGGCGGTAGATACAGCCTGGACCACTCAGATGCCACAAAGTCTTTGGGGAGTCATAGTTCCTGTTTTCAGGTGATATTACAGAAAAAGGATAGAGACTGTGGAAAAGGATGAATGATGGGGGTGGAAGGGAGGAGAAGAGAGGAGAGGAGGCAGAGAGGAAGCGGGGAGACAGAGAGGGAGAGGGAGGGAGAGAACAGTTGTAAAAGTCTCTTAAACACTCACACAGTGTTTGGATTTGATTGATAATTGATGGAGGACAATCGATGGATTCATAATTGCTGGATTTGATTGATAATTGATGTTCCTTCTCTATTATTTCCTCTGGGTAAATAAAATGCACTATGACAATGCCGTGAACAAAAAATCGTTTCTACAATCCGAGTTTTGTTGAGCTGGCCCCTGTCCCTCCTTTTTATCCCAATGACCTGCCATCTTCTCTTCCTTTTCCCCAATTAGGCATTTCACCTGTGCTGATAGCAAAACTCATCTACAACCCTTCCCTTGGAGTCAGGCGAATCTCCAACTTTAATGTAGCCTCAGTCTGTCTCCAGACTGGACACAGTTTGCTGGTTAAGTCCCAGGCACTGCTGCCATGTACTGTGGCTGGGTCTGCCATATTTGTTGTTATGGAAATATGGCTTCCTGGCAATCAGTGCAGTCCAGAAATGCTGCAATTCATTTACCCTTGCAGATCTACTTGTGTTCTCAAGGGGCTTAAATGTCAATGCTATGGAAAGCTTCTTTCTACTGGAGGTGTCCTGTTCCGTAGATTGACTACGAGTCTTACAGGAGCGTTGGCAGGTGAATCCAAGTATCAAGCAGAAAACACTGTCAGAATCACTTGTCCCTCTAAAATTGACACTTTGTAATTGGATCATGTGTATTTGCCTGATGGTTCTGTTCTCTCCAACGAAGCATTGACCAGCAGGAGTCTCCCCAGTCATCATGCAAACTGGCTTTTTCTTTCTAGCTATTTTATTATTTTTCTAAGTCCACCAAGGCATGTTATTAAATGATGGGTGTGATTTAGGTTCAATCTGAGTTTTACACTCTATATAAGAATGACGGAATAAATAAATGCAATCTCATCAATGGTATTGCTTCCTGTGAGCTTTTTCTACAAATTAGGGAATGGGAAGGAAAATCTTGGCTTTAATTTCTGGTTCAAAAGCAGCTGTTGAAGCCTTATAGGAGAACAATAGAATTTGGACATTAGAACTGGAACAGATCTTAGACATTATCTCACACAACACTCCAGTTTCAAAGATGAAGAAACTGAGTTCCAGTGGGACCATGTGCCTTACTCAATGTCCTCCACAACTAGTTTACAGCAGAATTGGGACCAATATTCAGGTCGCATAATGCTTGACCCAGTAAAAATTTCCATCATGTGGTATTACCCATCAGAAGTATGCACGCTTTCAGGCTTTCAATGATTTTGTTCATTATGTAGGGGACAAAAAAAGTGAGAACATTTCTTATGCTGAACTCTCCTCATCAAATGGATGGTTGTATAGTTTAACTTGTAGCACTTCTAGTACTCTCCTATGCAAAGTCTCTGAGTGATTCAAGGCCAGGACATCCCGCTGGATACCTTGCCAAAATTCTCTTTGTTCACCTTCTTTTCCCTCCAACTCCTTGGCTTTTCACCAGAGAGAGGGAGGTAGGGAGGGAGGGAGAGAGAGAGAGAGAGAGAGAGAGAGAGAGAGAGAGAGAAGTAACAGCAGCGAGGATAGGCCTGGTAGGAGGGTGTGTAACTGCATGTAGCCATGCTTGCTTTTTGTTACCAAAGGAACAGAGGTCAATGCTGAAGTTTGGGGCCATCGATCTGTAGCTGTTGCCCTTGCCAGTCCTCTGTAAGGAAATCTAATTTGTAAATTCAGAACAGCGTGCTCATTCACATGTGGTTGCTTATAAAGAGATGCTTTATTTCTCCAAATAAACTTTAGCCGAAGTCTTTGTATGCACTGCACTTTGCGAAATACATCTACTCGATAAGGTGAGATGTGTCTACAAGCAGCTGGTTTTCCCACACTGGTTCTTGGATTTGGAACATCCTGTTGGCCAAGGTGCCACTTCACCATTGTTTTCAGAGCATTTGTTCATTGCCTTTTGTCCTTAAAGCTGCTCACACTTCAGCCCTAAACACAAAGCTGTGTGGGAGCCACTTGAGAAATCAATGCCACGGAGAAAAACCTGCCCGGCTTCCAGCTTTGAGAGGCTTTCACCTTAAGTCCAGTCTTAATGTGAACTGCAGTGCTCAAAGACTCATGTGGGGCTTTCGTCTTCCAAGTTCTTTGCAAACGTTGGCTAATGTATCCTTACAACACTCCTGCCAGGTAAAAGGTATAATCACGGTGGATTAGAATGTTAGGAGACCCAGAAGTCCTTAGAATATTACATTCACAACCCTCTCATCCTGCCTCCAGACAGGAGTCTTTTCTTACAGAAGATGCTGCCTTTACTGGCGCCGAATTTAGCCCCTCCTCCCATGGCCCTAAGCATACAGAACATAGATTTTAACAGGACCAAACCCCAAATACCTGTAATATTATCTATGTCCCTTCCTGAGCTTCAGAGAGTGTTACCCTCTTCCTTTCACTTAAAAATGAAAGTAAAATTATAATTCATTCTTTTGGGTGCTTGAATTTTTGTCGATGTGTACAAATGAGTAAGCACCACACAGCTGAGAACAAGTCCATCGTGCCCACCAATTTCCCCTGCCACTTTGCATCATCCCTCATTCTGCCCACAATCACAGGCACTTCTAGCCCTATAGTTTTGCCAGAGCAAGAATGTCACATAAACATCATCGTATATTGGGCCATCTTTCATGTTTGGCCTCTTTCTCTTAGCAAAATGCTGTTGAGTTCACCCATGTGATTGCACGTCTTAGCATATTTTTTTATTGCTAAGCATTGATCCATCATATGCGAGTACTACAATCAGTTCATTTTGTCTGAATATGAGAACAATAGGATTACAGTTTTTGGTGAACACCAAGTTGCTATAACCATTGTGTGCAAGTTTTTGCATGGACATGAGTTTTCATTTTTCTTGGTGAGGGTGGTCCTTTTTTAAACCACTTTTTCTTTTCTTCAGTTGAAGAAGCAAAGGTGGACATGATTTCTGAAACTACATATAGGAGAAATCATTGCTGCTACCCCGGACCTCCCGTCACCTAAACCTCATGAATGAGAATTTCCTTAGACTGGGGTCCCACTGGGTACCCAGAGCAGTGAATATATCTTGAGACTGCTTCCAAATGCTGGGAATACTACTCACTTTTCAGTCAGTGAACAAACATTGATTGATGAGTACTGTATGCTAGCCGTTCTCTAGGCACTGTTCTTCATAATGAAGTAAGCACCGAGGCTGTTCCTGAACAAATAAGATATCACGCGCAGTTGCTGCCTTTACACTTCAGTATTCTCTATTCCAATTGTTGTTTCATAAAGCCTCTCTCTTTGTGTGTGTGTGTGAGAGAGAGAGACAGGGAGAGACAAGGATAGAGAGAGAGAGAGAGAGAGAGAGAGAGAGAGAGAGAGAGAAAGAGATTGGTTCACATAAATCGCTTGTATTTTTTTTTTTTTTTGGTAGGAGATGATGAATTACATTTGAGTTGCTTGTTAATTCCTTGGCCATTCCAGAAAGCTTTACTTTCAGTAGTTACTATGTCTCTTTGGACTCAATGGTGGTCTGCACATAGGCAGAGAAAGTCAGAGGGTATTGGCATGAGGTGGGAAATCCCTTAAAAGAGTCCTATTAAGAAAATGTATCTCCACTGTCTTGTTACAAACATGTGAGATGCTGCTACTAGATTTGTATTGCTTGTGTCAAGCATTATTATTTTTTTAAAAAATAAAGTATCAGATTGTCCTGGAAGAGAGAGTAATATCCTCCAGTATTATCTGATTTGTGCTGAGGGGAATCTGCAAGCATGAAATCACTCTTAAGGAAGTAGCAGCTCTGAGGAAAGGGGCGAGAACGGAATCACAATACCAGAAATTTAGGAGTAGGGATGTGTCAGAGGTAAACTTTACTTTATATTTTTGTCTAAGATTGATCTCCTGGGAAAAAATGTGATTGAACTGTGTGTCCAGCGATCTCCCTGTATATTCATTAATGTGCCTAATTTTACAACCAGATCAAGAGATTATTTGGGCCACTAAATTCATCATCAGCTCTTCATGGAATAATTTTGTGGTTCTAGGAAAAAATTAAATGAATATTTGATTGACAGACTGGTCCCACATTTACTAACCAGTTTGGGAAGCAGGGTAAATTCTTACACAATAAACCACTGAAAAATACAGAGAAAATATTTGAAATGACGGGGTCCACTCTGCAAGGAAGCCGGGCATTGATCTTCTATTGTCTACTGAATAATCTGGACTTGATCCAAACATTTCCAATTGAGGTATTTAATTGTTAAAACCATCTGGGCTGTGGCAACACACTTTCAAAAATTATGAGGAGCTTATTTCTTTCTCACAAATGGGCTAAGGTTCTTCTTGCTATTCAAGACCACCGGTGTTAACATTTGGTACCAGTGATAGGGAAACCTCAAGATGACAGTAAAGCATTTTTCTGGGAACCATCGCTCACTCCTCTTCCTGATGAATTGTCATGCCCTTCTGAGAACATAACCCATCTGTCCTCTGAAATAGAGGATCAGATAACCAAGTCATGCTCAGCTGATTTGCAGGCTGATAAATGATGAACTTTACTGAAGCTACCTACCCACAAGTCTTTTGAGAAGCAAACAGCCAAAGACTTGAGATAATACGACAACTTCATGACTTCTGGCAGAGTCATGTTTTTCCTTGGGGCACACAGCAATAGTGGTAATTTTGCTGTCTTCATCAGCATCTTATTTGTAGCAGCAAACACGGCCATAACAGAAATGATTAGAGAACTGAACAATGCCAGAGACACAGTAAATATTCAATGACTATTAGAGAAGGAAGCTAACAGTGATGACACAAGGTGGTTGACGCTACATAGGTCTGTAGACCACCAAAACAAAGAGGCATTCTATATACATGGAGTTTGATTAAATAAGATAAAAATGTGGTTGTTCTAAATCATAGGGGGTTTGGTATGAGGTTTTTTTTAATCTCCTTTTTCTTACTGTGACCCACAAACATTGCAAATAAGCATAAAATAAGCTCAATATGGGGGAGTGAAATATTGGTAGCTGTTCTAGGTTAGAATATAGCTGATTATTGCAGAAGAGTGGTCTGTGAGCCTGTTTTTCATTACTATAATGAAGCAGCTGAGGCTGGGTACTGACAGGGAAAAGAGGTTTATTTTGGTTCATAGTTCTGGTTGCAGGGCAAGGGGCCTCATCTGGTGATGATCTTCTGAGTCCCAAGGAAGTGCAGGGCATTGTATGGTAAGGCAGGGAGCATAAGCATATGTGTGCATATGCGTGTGTGTGCCTGTATCCCTTGGTCTCTCTCCTTCTTCTTAGTAGCATGGAGGCATCATGCTGATGACTTTAAATAATCCTCATCACTTTTTCAAAGGTCCCACCTCTAAACATAATAGTTGGATTAAATTTCCACTCTTTTAATGCCTCAAAATGAGGATTACATTTCAACACATGAACCCTTGAGGGGAAAATGCATATCATATCCACACTATAGCAAGTAGGCTGGAGACAAGGAACACTGGTTGGTGCCACGCACAATAGATTTCTGCTTTTTCCTCGAATGTTGAGAATGTAGAGTGAGGTGGAATTTTTTTTTCCTGTGGGGCTATGTTTGGGGTATGATAGGAGAGTGTGGAAATGAGATTTAAAGGACTTCTTTCACCTTTTAGGTAGAGAATTCACCATTATAGCACTGCTAAGGTGAACTATTACGGCTGTGCTGTTTTGATCTTCTTATTTGGGATGATGAGGATGTTGATAATAGTAGTAGGGGCTGGCGCTGTGTGTCGGGTAAAGCCTCTGCCTAGGGCACTGTCATCCCATATAGGTGCCAGTTCGAGTCCTGGCTGTTCCACTTCTGGTCCAGTTCTCTGCTATGGCCTGGGAAAGCAGTAGAAGATGGTCCAAGTCTTGGGCCCTGCACCCTTGTGGAAGGCTCGGAAGGAGCTTCTGGCTCCTGGCTTTGGTTCGGCGCAGCTCTGGTAATTGCGGCCATCTGGGGAGTGAATCAGCGGATGGAGGACCTCTCTCTCTGTCTTTCCCTCTCTCTGCAACTCTGCCTCTCAAATAAATAAACTTTAAAAAAAAAACGCAAAAAAGTAGTAATATTAAAAATAGTAATAGTGGGGGCCGGCATCATGGCTCATTTGGTTAATCCTCTCTGCCTGTGGCACTGGCATCCCATATGGGCACCGGGTTCTAGTCCCAGTTGCTCCTCTTCCAGTCCAGCTCTCTGCTGTGGCATGGGAGGGCAGTGGAGGACAGCCCAAGTGCTTGGGCCCCTGCACCTGCGTGGGAGACCAGGAGAAAGCACCTGGCTCTTGGCTTCGGATTGGCACAGCGCCGGCCGTAGCGGGCCATTTGGAGAGTGAACCAATGGAAGAAGACCTTTCTCTCTGTCTCTCTCTCTCTCACTGTCTATATCTCTACCTGTCAAATAAAAAAAAAATTAGTAATAGTACGACTAGTAAAAGTTAATATTTATTAGGACTTTACAATGTGCCAGGGAGCTATAATAACAGCTTAGCATGTATTATTTAATTTAGTGCTTAAAACAACCAACCTGTCAGATAACTACTTGATTACAACAAGGAAGCACTGGCTTAAAACTCACTAAATTGCCTGAAGCTATACAGCTTGCTGAACATGGAGATAGGAACTATATTTTGGAGTTGGACTGTTTCACTTCAGATGCCAGAAGGAGGAAGGTGCATAATAATTTTCAGATAGAAATAAATACAATGAGAAAATGGCAGAAAACCCACAATTCATATTTTTGCTCCAGCTGTCTTTCTTTTAGATTTATCTCAATATTTTCGAACAAAGACCAGCAAATTATGGCCTATGGGCCTACTTTGTATGCCAGTCATTTTCATATACTTGTATATTTTTAAATGGTTGGGGCAAAAACCAAAGATACTTATGGATAGGTGAAATGGTATGGAATTAAAACTTTTGTATACATAAATAATATTTTATTGGAACCAGCAAACTACTAATTTGATTATTGTCTATAACTGCTTTCAGCCTACAGTGAGGAACATGAATAGTGTGATAGGAAATACATGACAGGCAAAGCCTTACATATTTATTCTCTGGCTCTTTATAGAAAAAGCTTTAGCAAGTCCTGCTTTTGATGATTCATAATAAAATAGTTAAGAATAAGGTCTTAGAAATCAGACTGCTGAGTTTGTATTCTGTCTCCCTCACTTGCTAGGTAAGCTTGGGCAAGGTCATTTGATCTTTCCACACCTCAGTTTTCCCAATCTGTAAAATAGTGATAACAGAATCTACCTCCTCAGAGGATGGCAGGAAGGCTATTAATTGAAAAAATTCATGCAAGAAGTTTAGGGCACATGGTTAGTACCCCAACAAATGTCAACTATTATTGTTGTTATGATGCTAAGTTTTTCCTGTCATAGGTGTTAATCGCTTTTGTTTGCATATTGTAGCTTCATTGTTGATTATTTTAATTAAGGTGGATGAGTTTCTTCCTGACCTACATTGCCTCTTCCCTTATCAGAACTGGGCTGTTTTCCTTGGCTCCTCTTGCCTTAGGTCAGGAGAAGGCAAAGCACAGATAACAAGTCCAGTGCCCGTCTCCTCAAATACAGCTGGCTCTATCCATATTGTTATTGGCCTTGAGCTCCTGTGGCCAGTGTAACTATTTGGGTGGTTGTGGGAAACACCCTGTTAACTTGGAAATTGAACCATGACTTGGTAAATGTGTCCTTGATCCCTAAAGGCTAGCAGGCTCAGAAGGCTTACCTTAGATCTATTAAGACTGAAGGAAATGGGCTGCCTTATGAGTAAGCGGAACAGGCAGCTGTTTCCAGGAGGTGGCTTTACAGGGCTCAGTCATCAGCAAGGCCATGTCAATTCCATTGACTGCCATTCTGCCTTCAGGGATTCATTATCTCCCCAGTGTGATGGAGGGGAGTGGTGCAGCTAGGAGTCAGAGAGGTGGAGGGGACAACAAGTAGAGGAGTTGGACCAAGATCCAGCATTGCTTCCCTGGGAGTGTTCCTGAGGCCAATTCCAGTTACAACGTCAACATGGCATGAATAGAGTGGGAGCTGATTTCCTCCTCCTTAGAGCCTTGGGGACAGGATATTTCAGTGTTATGGGTCTGATCCTTCAGCAGGGTAAGAATCTGCATTTGTTAGCTTTTGGTTACTATAACAAAATACCTGAGGTGGTCTACTCTATAAAGAAAAGACATTTGTTTTGGCTCACAATTCCGGAGGTTCAAAGGTTCAAAGGCTTTGGTGAGGGCCGCCTTGGACGTCATCACATCATGGCAGGAGCACATCTCTCCCTCTCTCTCTTTCCCTCTCCTTAAAAAGCCATGAGGATTCAATCATGGGAACTCCACCCTAATGATCTAATCTATCTGCTTTACAAAGGTCTCATCTCCATACACAAAGAGTGCACCTTTTTTCTGCTGAGGGCCATTTGAATATTTATAACATCATGCGTGGACCATACAAAATTATTAAATTAAAAATTATCCTGCTATAGATTTATTGAATTTTGAGTCCCTCCTACAGTTGCCTTGGTAGGGCCAGGACTTGTATGGTCTTATACAGTCCACGGGCTGGATGTTCCCCACTCCTGTCTACCTAGTTGGATTAAGTTTTCACCCTCTAAATGCCACTAATTTATGACTTCAGGGTTTCAAATCTTCATGAGTTTGGGAGCCAACTCATATTCAAACCATAACAGGACCTGTCATGACTATTTCAAAATCGTCTATTATCAACTAACTAATCACTGCAATAGACAACTCAGGATCACAAAGTCGTAGTGAAATATTTGAGTTCATTACTACAAAAATCTACCACATGTATTTATTGAGTGCATTATTCTACCTTTCATTTTGTTTATCTTTGTTTTGTTTCTCAGGGGAATGGCACTTGAATGGAATCTTCAGACTTAGTTTTACAGGTCCTGGCTTCTGATTCAATTACAAACCTTCAATATGACTTTGAATTTTGGAGCTTGTCAATTTGCCTCTCAATTTTTAAGAAGAAAGGGGATTGTATCCAAAGGAATTGTGGGTTAATACATGAATTTGGGTTTTAAATTCAGTTTTTTTCAACTCATATCTTTCTGATCTTAAATTAGTAAACTCACCTTTCTGTGTCTCAGTTACCCTGACTGTAGGTCTCTTCATTGAATTTTTTCATAAGCTTGTTGAGAGGGTTAACTAAGATAGTTAATTCTGATACAGTTTTTGGAATGAGAAGTGTTACTGGGTTGTTTATTATTGTTGCCAACTACTGCTTCCCAAGGAAGTAACTTGCTTGGCACTGAATATATTATTACAGTAAATCCCAGAACAGTCCTTGGAGATAGATACTATCCAAATAGACAGAATCATGGCTCTGTGAGACAGGCAAATTTGTGCACCCATGGCTGTGCAGGAGAGGCAGGTATTCCAACCCAGTCTCATTAACTGCAGAGCCCTTGCACCTGTTATGAGGACTGCATCCATTCTCAGATTCTATACTCATACTGCATCTAATAATGTAAGGTAGGTAAATTTTTTGAATAACTAATAAGGTAGCATACTATCACTTGAACATTTTCATGTACAATACTCGCCTTCCATTCTTCTTCTGAAGCAGATAACGTGGAGTCAGCATATGCAGTTTAAAACCACACTACCTGACTTTGAGGACTAGGTGCTGGGTTTTCCCTCCTACTGTCAGACACTCAATAGAAGAGCTATAGACATTTTCTTTCTTATCTCCTTTCTGTGAATACCAAGCAAATGAACCTTGTATGAGCTTGTAACTCTGAGTGTGTGTCTTCGTGGAACATGCGATTGTGTGTTGGTGGAGGTAGGAGTGGGAAAAGGAAAAATATAATTAATTGCCAGCAGAGGGAAAAGTTGAACTGGGTGGAGGTTTAGAATGATTCACCTGGATCTTTGACTCAAGTGACTTAATGAGCTTCTGCAACGCCTTCTGATAAAAGTTTGGCCAAGGAGACTGTCTTTTGCCCAGGGTGTAGCCACCCCAAGCCTTGGTTGCTGTTTGGAAGTAGTGACTGCCATTCTGCAAAATGATGATTCAGAGATTGAAAAATAAAGGGGAAAGGCTCACATGAACCCGATTGCTTGCTTGTAGTCCCACCTGGCACAGGTTCTAGCTGATTAATCTATCAAGAATTCAAAAAGAAAAATATCAAAAATACCAGAGGCAAACGTACGTTCTACAGGTGGGACATGACAACCCAGAAGGCTAGGATGGCAGATCAAAGTTGGGGAAACACACCTTTGGGAAAAAGTCATCTAAGATGTGGGCAATCATAGAGTTACCTTTATATGAAAATAATGGATTCTACAAACATCTGTGAATCTGTAATGGGATGTTTTACATCACCGGCATCTCATTGTGTGCATATCCACCTACTTAGGGTACTGACCTTGGGAGAGATCCCAAAGCTATTAAATTTTTAAACTAATCTTTCTATATCTAATCCCATTGGGTACATGCCCGTAAAAGGAAAGAGAAATGGTCCTACCTGCTGAAAGTGTCTTTCTAAAGTAAAACAATATGTGAAGCCTTGTCTTAAAAAAAAGCTTTAATGGGTTGTTATTACATCCAAGAGTCTAGGGGGTGGTGTTGTTGCTTAACAGGTAAAACCACTGTCAGAGACGCTGGGATCCCATATGGGTGCCCATTGGAGTCCTGCTGCTCCATTTCTGGCCCATCTTCTTGTTAAAGGCCTGTGAGACAGCAACAGAAGTTGGCCCATATGTTGGGACCCCTGCCACCCATGTGGGAGATCCCAGTGAAACTCCTGGCTCCTGGTTTTGGCCTAGACCATCCCTGGCCTTGGGGCCATTTGGGGAGTGAACCAGTGGATGAAGACCTCTCTCCTTCCCCTCCATCTCTCTCTCTATAGGTCTTTCAAATCAACAAATAAATCTTTTTTTCCTTAAAAAAGAGCCCAGACTTATGAGTATGATGTATAGAATCTTTTACAGCCTAGTGCTGGCTAGTGTTTTCTTTGTGTCTTATCAATTCTTCTTGGAAACTCTAAGCATGTTGAGATTTATGGCTTTTGGAGGCCACCATAGGTGTCCTTAGCCTCTTGGCCTCCCTGAGCATAGCATTCCTCTGCCTGGAGAGTAAGACCCTGTTTTACCACCTGAGAAACATCTATTATTTTTTTAAGTACGTAGATCCTGACCCTTCCAAAAAGTTTTTGTTTTGGTTGTCTAACATCCCATGTCCATTTATTAATTTCAAAACAGAAACACACACACACACACACCAGACACACACACAAAGTTGCATACCAGTATGCATGTATATCAAATTTGTTTAACCTTCCCCTAGTGTTTGGGGAGTTGCCAATTTTTTTTATCTCTTTATGGATCATGAGGATTGTCCTCAGACATAAATTGTTTGAAGCTTTTTTAACACATTTTTTGACCAATTTTGAAAAGTTAAATGAATGTATTAATAAATTGTAACACTTTCTTGCCCTTGGTGCCTGCACCAAGTTCACTTTTAAAAAGCTGGTCTATTTCCGTGTCTACCAGTAATAGACAATGATCATAGTGCTTGTTTAGATGCTTGTTTAGATTAGACCTGTCTCAACTGTGCTTCTCATTTTTCTAAAGGGAAGATTGAAAAGAAAGAAAGAGGGAACAAAAGGCAGACAGAGAAAGAAAGGAAGCAAGCAAGAAAGAGAGAAATAAAGCAAGAAAGAGAAAGAAGGAAAACTGCTTATTGTATAAACAAAAGTGCTGTTTATATTTAATATTTCTTCCTCTGATTTTAGATAGGTCAAAATTCTCTTTCTATGATTAATGGACATTTGTATTCTTTCTTTTTTCATTGTTCCTTTGGCCATTTGCCGACTTTCCATTGCATATTGTATACTACTTCACTGTAGCACTGGAACAAAAAGAAATGAATCCTATTGAGCTATGATATACCAGACACATTGCACTGATTATCTGTCCTAAGAGTGTCATGAAGAAGGCATTGTTACATTCATTTAAAGATCAGAAAATTGAGGCACAGAAGGGTTAACTGTGTATGTCAGACAGTGAATAAGAGGTGTGGCTTAACTGTAGCACTTCCCATTAATAAATAGCCTCAATTGTTACACTTATCACTTAAAAAGTATTTATTTATTTGACAGGTGAAGAAACACAAATACAGAGATGAATAGATACACACAAAAAGAGATCCTCTCCACTGCTTCTTTCCCTAAATATCTGCCAATCAGGGTTGGGCCAAGGCCCAAGCTGGGAGCCAGAAATTCAAACCAGATCTTGTAGGAGGTTGGCTGAAACTCAATTGCTTGAGCCATCACCACCATCACTCAGGGTCTGCATTAACAGGAAGCTAGAATCTGGAGCCAGGGCTGGAATCTGGAGCTGGAGGTGAGGACTCAGTCTAGGCACTCTGATGTGAGACACAGGCATTTTAATTGTTGGGCTAAATACCTGGCCTTAAAGTCAGGTTTGTTGAGAAAGCAATTAGATTTAATAAAATCGATCCTTTCTAGAGGCATACATCTATGCATTTTGACAACATAGCATAAAGATAAAGAATGCTTCTAGCACCATCCCTTCTAGTCAGAATTCTTCCCCTCTGCCAGTTCCTGGCAACCACTGACGTGCTTTCTATGAATTTAGCTTTGCATTTTCCAAAATGTCATATACATGGAGTCATACAGTTACTGACTTTGGAGTCTACTTTCTTCACTTAGCCTTGTGCTTTTGAAGTTCTTTCATGCTGCTAAAAGTTCCAATGGTTTGTTCCATGTTATTCCTATAGAGTATTCCATGGTGTGGACAGCACTGATTTTTGTCTATGGTTTTCTCTTGCTGCTTTTATCCCCTCATTGCACTATGTGCTCCATGGGGGTACTGATGGTATCCTGCGATCCTGGCACAGCACTTGTTGTACAACTGTGGCCCATAGATTTCCATCATAAGAATAAAGCAGAGGTTGGTGCAATGGCATAGTCGGTAAAGTCGCTAACGTCCCATGTGAGTGCTGGTTCGAGTCCTGGCTGCTCCACTTCTAATACAGCTCTCTGCTATGGCCTGGGAAAGCAAGATTAAATGGCCCACGTCATTAGGTCCCTGCACCTGCATGGGAGACCCGGAAGAAGCTCCTGGCTCCTGGCTTCAGATCAGCCCAGCTCCACCAGTTGCAGCCATCTGGGGAATGAGCCAACAGATGGAGGACCTCTCTCTGCCTTTGCCTCTCTCTCTCTCTCTTTGTAACTCTGCCTTTCAAATAAACAAGTAAATAAAAAAAAGAGAGAGAATAAAGCAGTGAAGGAGCCCAGTGAACGATAAACTGTCTTATCAATAGTAAAATCAGTGAGAACCATGCGAACTTCTGGTATTTTCACATGCCAATTAACCTAGCAAAAGAACATAGTTTCAAAAATCACTGAAGGCCAGGTTCCAGGGGATGTATATTCCTATAGTTTTGCTGGCCACAAACCTGGGTTAATGTCACAAAAGCTTTATATATTTTCTGGTCCCAGTGCTATTCATTCAATTGTTAGGTGTGTATACAAAAGGCAGATTTGTGTAAAGACATCCACTGGAGAAGCATGTGTAATGGCCTCTTCATTTAAGCTACTCACACCCTCCCAAATCAGGAAATATGTAAGCTAACTCCAACATTACAGCATAAGCGAATACTGGGTAGGCTAGCATGAGAATAACATGACTGTGATAACACACAGATATATGAAATAAGGGAGATTAAAATGATTTAGGATTGGAAAAGTTCTATTAACTTTCTAAATTAGAAAATTCAGGCCGGTGCCGTGGCGCACTAGGCTAATCCTCTGCCTGTGGCGCCGGCACCCCAGATTCTAATCCCAGTCGGAGCACCGGATTCTGTCCCAGTTGCTCCTCTTCCAGTCCAGCTCTCTGCTGTGGCCCGGGAGTGCAGTGGAGGATGGCCCAAGTGCTTGGGCCCTGCACTCACATGGGAGACCAGGAGGAAGCATCTGGCTCCTGGCTTCGGATTGACGCAGTGCACCGGCCACAGCACGCAGGCCGTAGCAGCCATTTAGGGGGTGAACCAAGGGAAAAGGAAGACCTTTCTCTCTGTCTCTCTCTCTCACTGTCTAACTCTGCCTGTCAAAAAAAAAAAAAAAAAAAAAAAGAAAAGAAAAGAAAGAAAATTCATTTGCTTGCAATTTAAAGAATGTATCTTAAAAAGTGATTTCTCCAAATTAGGCACAAACACACACATATTTTTACCAGGCTGCATTATTATTGAGATAGTATCACTAATGTAATAAAAAAAAAGTTTTTTTTTTTTTTTTTTTGTGGTGGTGGTAGTTAGTTAGTGATCATTCTGATACTATGTAGATAGTGAGGCTGGAACAAAAGAACATTTGGAAGACAAACCACATCATCTGATATGGTGGCTGAAGCAATAGAAGAGAATCAACTATTCAGACTTTTTAGGTCAACCTCTTTTAGGCTGGCTCTCTCACTCTCTCTCTCTCTCATATATATATATATAATATATATATATAATATATTTATAAGTTTTCATTTAATCATTGAATATTTTTTTGCCAAACAGTTTGAATGAAAGAATTAAATATAGTTTTTTAAATCCAAAAATAAACAGAGAGGGCAATAAGGATAGATGTATTGTGTTTTCCTTGAATCAGTTCATGCTTGGCTGAATATTTATTTTTCTCAGATTCTTTGTCGTCCCCATCTTTGGGAGACTATGCCAGCTTGTTCTGTATTTGCCAACTCAAATTTCTTTTTTTAGGAGACATCAGCATGACATGACCTGGGAAAATTCACACAGAAGGCAGAGGTTATGTGAAAGTGAAACTAAAATTGTTGATGCTCTGGCTCTATGCTTTCTGTTGCCCTTTTTTTCTAACAAGTTTCCCAGCCAGCACCGTGGCACAGCAGGGTAAGCCCCCCTATAATGGCAGCTCCCAAATGAGTCCCAGCTGCTCCACTTCTCATTTGGCTCCCTGCTAATGAGCCTGGGAAAGCATCAGAAGATGGCTCACGTTCTTGAGCCCCTGCACCCTCTTGGAAGCCCTGGAAGAAGCCAATGGCTCCCAGCTTCATTCTGGCCTGACCCAAGCCATTGTGGCCAGTTGGGGAGTGAACTAGCAGATGGAGGATCGCTCACTCTCTTTTTCTCCCACCTTTCTCTCTCTCTTTGTAACTTTGCCTTTCAAATCAAATCAATAAATCTTTAAAACAACAGCAACAACAACAAACATAGGTTTCAAGCATACTCAAGAGATTTTTATTTATTATAATAAGTTAAATTTGACTCTCAAGGGTTGATGGTCAGATCAATCATTTCTTTCAGTGACTGTTACTTTTCCAATCCACCGTTGTCAAGGAATCTTAGAGTCCTTCTTCCAAAGAAGAGATAAATAGCATTGGAAATGGCTTGTCTAACATAAAAGGAGTCCTAGATTTTGGAGGAAGCACATCTTTGGTCTTCAAATCCTGGTTGGCTCTTAGGAAGTCACATTCATTTTGTTTTCTTGTCGGTAAACACCTTAGTTCTTTGCTAGAGGGAAATACAAGGGTACTTCCAAAAGCTCATGGAACATGAAATTAAGAGATAAGCTTATTTAGGTGCACAAAATTTTGAAATCCATGCATGCAAGGGTTTTCAGAAAAGTCATGGAAATGTGTGCTATGAAAAAATGATGTATGAATGTGTAAATGTTTTTTTTTTTTGCAGAAAAAATAAAGTTCTATTTAATTTCATTTTCCCCTAAGCTTTTGGAAGTGCCCTTGTTTGTTTGGTGTATTAGTGTTATGTGAGAGTGGAGGGAGACAGATGCATGACGACCCTTGATTCACAGAAATTTGGAATGTGGAAACCATAAGAGATGATGGTGCACCCTACACAGCTTTTAATGAGTGTCATCCATCTGACAACCAGGGAAAGTAGGAGAGTGGCATCACTGAAGCATTAAGAAGTGGTTGCATATCCGTGGAGCTTAAAGTTGATGTTAGGAGACATTATCTACACGTCTCAACTTTACAGGATCTATCTGCAGCATTCCAAGAACATACATGTTACAAATTCATTTAAAACACACCTTCAAGAGGGATGTAAGTGAAGACTGACCAGAGAAGACTGATGAAGAGATTTTCTGGGGCCGATGCCGCGGCTCACTTGGCTAATCCTCCGCCTGTGGTGCCAGCACCCTGGGTTCTAGTCCCGGTTGGGGCCCCGGATTCTGTCCCGGTTGCCCCTCTTCCAGGCCAGCTCTCTGCTGTGGCCCAGGAAGGCAGTGGAGGATGGCCAAGGTGCTTGGGCCCTGCACCCACATGGGAGACCAGGAGGAAGCACCTGGCTCCTGGCTTTGGATCAGCATAACTCCAGCCATAGCGGACATCTGGGGGGTGAACCAACGGAAAGGAAGACCTTTCTCTCTGTCTCTCTCTCTCTCTCTCACTGTCTAACTCTGCCTTTCAAAAAAAAAAAAAAAAGATTTTCTGAGATGAATATTACTCATGATAACAGGGCAAAAGAAGCAGAATATTTTAGGATGAAAGAAAGCATGTACAGAGAAGTGAGAACAGTTGTCTGTTTTATTTATTGAGGGTGACATGCTGTGCAAAATATCGTAGATGGAAATCTGAGAGCTAGAATGACTGTTGCAAGTTCGTAATAAAGTAGTCCAGTTTCAAAGCTATTGGGCACATAGGTAAACAGAAGGCAATTAAAAGAGAGTCAGAGCGTGTTCATTTGTGCTAAGTGCAGGTGTCTACCAGAACATTTTTGGAAGTGAGTTCTTGGAAAACTAGTCCAGGGGCATTGACATCTAAGTTAAGGTTTGAAAGAAGGAGTGGGGTGATGTGAGTGTGGAGGCCCGGGCTGTCATATGGGGGAATTTGGATCCATTGTTATTTCCTATCTCTCTTGTAGAGGAAAATGGAGAGTCAATGAAAGATTGTAAGTTGAGGACTGAGAAAATTGGGTTTACAGTCTTAAAGAGATTACTCTGGTTACAGGATGGGCAATGGGTTGGATGGAGACACACAGAAGGTAGGAAGCATAAGTTCAGACTATCTGAATACTCCATGCAATCAATGGGCTGAACTGAGCTCTCCGCCACGGAGACACAGACATGGGTATGAATTGTTCAGAAGGAAAGGAGGCATTATTAACAGGCATTAGTAAGGACTGAGGAGGAATGAGGCTGAAGATGACACCTAGGTTTCTGGCTTTGTCCCCTGTGTTGATGGTTGTGTATATTCTGAGATAGAAAGTGCAGAAATAATTGCAAGGTTCAGGATGGGAGAGGTGAGAGGAAGATGTGACAAGTTCTGACTCTGAAATTCAAAATTCTGTGGGACTTCCAAATGGAGCTGTCTCATAGGAAGTTAGTAATGAGGAAATAGCAAACATCTGAGCTTATGGAAAAGAGACATGGACTTAAAAATATGACGAGAAGAATAAGGAAAGATTGTGAAGAAAGGTAGAGCCACACTATGGGATCGGGGCATTATTTATGCTAACATAGAGTTCCTGAAACTACAGAGAAGAGACTGATATTTTTAGTGTGTGCTTAGAATATAACTAGAAGTTATATTCTAAGAATCAAAACTGTAATGGTACTTAAAGAAAAGTTTGGAAAGAAGCAGTAGAGCTATTAGACTCAAAGCTACCAACTAGATTAGGAAAGGCATCTTATATTGGTGAGGTCATTAATTTTACTTCAACTATTTTACTTCTAGGTAACTTTAAAATTTCATCTGTTAGGTAGGGTGAGCAATATGATTCATATCACTATTTAAAACTGATTGTAGCATACCTTAAACTGCAACCAGTTTTGATAATTGTAGGAGTTCTTCACTACATTTTACATGGGATTTCGACAAGTAGTGTTTTCTTTTGCAGACTATGATCATTCATACTTGGAAGCTACTTAACTTTGTACAAACACTTTCAAAGACATTACATCATTTGACTCTCACCGTAATCTAGTGAAGTAGATAAGAGTCATTATTATGTTTTCAATTTTACAGTTGAGAAAACAGAAGCTAAAGTAGGTGAAATGACTTGTTCAAGATAAGTCACTATCTAGCAAGTTGAGGATTTGGAAACCTACTTGCAGCATCTGGCCACAGACCTGATGAGAATTTTCACAGCTAGTCCATAACAGTCCAACACTTTATCTTTGAATTCAGATTAAATGATTTAAGTAGATGTCACCTTAACTATTCAGGTTAGAGAAATTATTAGACATTGATCATGTGCAAGGCATTGTGCAAGACATTGGAGGGAGATAAAGACAAATATATAATATCTTTGGGAACTGAAAAACTCCCTGAGGCACATAAAATAAAGGTATAGCCAATTAAAAATTGAACAGAGATACAAAGTGATAACAATAATCCAAGAGATTTATAACATTGGAGTGGACACCCATACTCTTGGGATTCAGGGAGGAAGCCATCTGCAGAAACTCCAAGGAGAAAGTATGATTTGACCTCAGCATACAAGATGATCAGAGAGAAACAAAATCACTTACAGCCAGGTCACAGAGGTGAAAAGGCAAAGCTAAGGGAAAACCTTAAGTGAAGTGGTTAAGATGTCACTCAGAGCTCTTATGTCATATTAGCATGCTTAAATTAGAGTGTCTGCTCTGCTTCAGAAACCAGTTTCCTGATGACGTACACCTTGGGACGCAGCAGGTGACAACTCAACCAGTTGGTTTCCCACTACCATCATGGGAGACCTGGGTTGAGTTCCAGGGCATTTGAGAAGTTAGCCAATGGGTGGAAGATCTCTATTTCTCTCTCTCTCTCTCTCTCTCTCTCTCTCTCTCACTCTCTCTCACTCATTCAGCCTTTCCAAGAAAATGAAAAATAATTATCTTTTTTAAAAAATAATAATTATCCTTTATTTTTTTTAAAAGCAAAGGTCAAGACATGCTTGGCAGTGAGTAGACTAACTTGGCTGAAATAGATTATTTATATGATGATGCCCTGTTGAAAATTCTCTAAAGTGACATGATATTGTAGGGCTTTGAAATAGCAACCTTAAGAAGGTCAATGTGTTTTTTAACCTAAATTATTCTATAAGGATCGTTTAACAAATGCGATGGGTAGTTTAGTGGAAGATGTCTGAAATCATTTAAATCATTAAAGATTTCAGGGCACTGATGAATTTATTAAATCTTGATATCTTTTTCTTCAGGTTCCTAATCAGTTTGGCAAAACTTTCTGGTTATATCAGAGGTTAACTACATTTAAGTATTAAAATTTTAAACAATTGTAAGTTTCTATTTGATCACTAAGATTTTCAAAAAGCAATTTGCTGAGGCCCTTTAAAGAGTATCTTATCTGAGAGTGAAGACATACCTTTCACACTCATTTTGGGACTTTCCTGAGAATTTCCTTGAGGTTAGCTTTCATTACATCCACAGGATAGAGGACTAACACGTTGAAAAAGGCAACTTTTTCCAACAAGGAAAAGCAAATGTCAAAAGCTGACAAAGTCAGAGAGTGTAGAAATTTTTTGGCATTTAGTCACAGAAGATGATCATACCTGGTATCTACAGTCACTTATTTAAAACACACATACACACATTTGAGTACTTAAGGAAGCTAAGCTAGGCTACTTTAAATCTTATCAAAACCACTATCATGAGAAGATGACAAAAATACTGTATGTTTACTGATAGCTCCAGTCTCTATTAATGTCAGACAAATTATATAGCCAGTAGACAACTTCGGATAATCTCTTGGAGATATCATTGATATTACAACATAGGAGATGGCTTAGTATGAACAGTGACAAGAAGCTAAAAGCTTCTGTACTTACATATGATTATGTAATGTTCAAAGTGTGCCAAAAACTTCTAATCAGGATGAAAGAGTTCTGAGCAGTGGAAAGGAAAATGTAGTATCTGTACCAGCATAGACTCTTAGACATGCAGCAGTAAGCACATTTCACTGGCTCATAGGAACTCCATGGATCTTAGGGAAGCAATGGTTTCACTATCAGTTGGTGAAATTGATCAGCTATAATGTAAGCAAAGTTCAAGAGGCATCCTTAAATACAAATGGCTAAACCTTCTGATTCCAGGAAAGTAATTTCCAGTTCTGGAACATACGTGGACTCTTTGGTGTTTTTTCAGGTAGAGTTATAGACAGTGAGAAAGAGACAGAGAGAAAGGTCTTCCTTCCATTGGTTCACTCCCCAAATGGCCGCCAAGGCCGGTGCTGCACCGATCCAAAGGCAGGAGCCAGGTGCCTCCTCCTGGTCTCCCATGCGGGTGCAGGGGCCCAAGCACTTGGGCCACCCCCACTGCCCTCCCAGGCCACAGCAGAGAGCTAGACTGGAAGAGGAGCAACTGGGACTAGAACCCGGCGCCCATATGGGATGCCGGCGCCATAGGCAGAGGATTAACCAAGTGGGCCACGGCGCTGGCCTATATGTGGACTCTCCAGAAGGATGGATTTCATTCTCTTCCAACATGAAATGAAATGAAATTCTGTAGAGTAGCAAATTTGGGGGATTGTGCCTATAGTTTTCTTCTTTTTACCATCTATTTTCTTCTCCTATCAAGGTAATAAAAATATGTGGACTTGGATTGCACAACTTTTCGTTTGTAGCTGGCAAACAGTAATTCTGATGAAGACATTCATTTCCTGATACCTGGAAATATGATGCATGCTTATTAGTTTGAGATAACTTCTAAGCATATTTTTGCCATGCACCACTGTGTACACTTGAATCTGGGGGTTGGTTGTGTTTGTGCTCATAAGCACTCTTACTATGCTTCCAACTGCAGTTATTTCAGACACACCAGGACCCTAGGTGCTAATGAAACAAGATAAAGCAAATCCTATCTCATGTTAGTCTGTAGCCTCAGTTCAGTTCCTAAACGAGTCAGCCGTGACACATACAATGGCAGAGGTAGATCAAAACCAGTTCTCCCGATTTCCAGCTTCACTTTCCACCCCCCATGATTCATGCTCTTAATTTTGTTTTACACATTTTTCTCTTTCTTTTAATTAAAAAAATATTTCATTTATTTAAAAGGCATTGTAACAGAGAGGGAGGTAGAGACACACGAGAAAAAGATCTTAATTCTGCTGGTTCACTCCCCAAATAGCTTTGGTGGCTGGGGCTGGGCCAGACTGAAGGCAGGAACCTGGAACTCTCTCAAGATATGTCGTAGTAGGGGTCCATCCTCTGCTGCATATTGTGGCCCCTATGTATATTTTTTTCTATCACTGTTTATTTCACTTTAAATTCTTTCTTCTTTTTAGTAAAATCAAACCTGCCCATATTCCAAATTGATTTCGCAAAGTAAAACTGGGCTTTATATGAATGCCCATCACTTTGGTCATATTTCATGCAAAAATGTGAAGGATGTTGATGCTTGGTTTAAAGATGACAGAACTATGAAGAAAAAGATAATGTACAGGAATCTTTGCCTACTGTAGTCATAATTTTTATTTCAATGATCATTTGAAAGGAGAATGCAAGTAAATTAAAAATGGAAATGGCATTTTAGTAATTAAGTAGTGCATTTTACTATTGCTCCACACAGTGGACACTGTTGCTTCCCCACCTGACACCTATTCCCCTGGGCTCCTTCATAAATAACCTAATTGGTTATGCCCTCTCCACCCTTCCCCAGATGATTAAGGAGCACTATTCCCTACTGCAAGGGCAGATCATGCTTACTCATAGGCAATAAAAGTAGACTTGTCTTTGTTTCCTATGATTGGGCCTGTGATAGTTTATGACACAAGAACACCCACGAAATCAAAGAGGGGGGAGACTTCCACTCAATGGGTGTGGTAGAGCATTCTCTCTTTGTCCTGTTGGTTACTCACAAGAGAATTTGTAGATCTACTGCCACTGATAACTATGAAGGCAAATGACATTAAGATGAAAATGGGAGACCCAAATGGAGTTCCTGGATCCTGGCTTCAGCCTAGCCCTGCTCAGCTGCTGTGGTCATTTGGGGAGTGAACCAGCAGTTGGAAGATCTTTCCCTCTCTGCCACTTTGCCTTTCAAATAATAGATAACTTTTTTTTTAAATGATGCTTGTAGGAGAAGCGATAGAAAGAAGTCTTTGTTGGCATTATTGTGCTGATCACACTGAGCCTGGAGCTGTGCTTCCACTTCGTGGGTGTGCAGTTATGTGAACCAGTATGGATTTTCTTGTGACTGAAGTCAGTTTGTGATGGGGTTTCCTATTACCTGCTGCTGGTATTTTAAGTATTCTAATAGTGCTGGGAGAGTATGAAGAAAGGAGAGGTTGCTTATTTTGCTCTCTACTTGCTATCACTTGCTTTCTTCTTCTTCTTCTTCTTCTTCTTCTTCTTCTTCTTCTTCTTCTTCTTCAGATTGATTTATTTGTTTGGAAGTAAGTGTTACACAGAAGGAGGAGAGGCAGAGAGAAAGAGAGAGAGAGAGAGAGAGAGAGAGAGACAGAGAGACAGAGAGAGACAGAGACAGAGAGAGACAAAGAGGTCTTCCATCTGCTGGTTCACTCCCCAGATAGCCGCAACGGCCGGAGCTGCGCCGATCCGAAGCCAAGAGCCATTAGTATCTTCCGGGTCTCCCACGCGGGTGCAGGAGCCCAAGGACTTGAGCCATCTTCTACTGCTTTCCCAGGCCATAGCAGAGAGCTGGATTGGAAGTGGAGCAGCTGGGTCTTGAACTGGGCGCCCATATGGGATGCCAGTGATTCAGGCCAGGGCGTTAACCCACTGTGTCACAGCGCCGGCCCCTCTTCTTTTCAAAGAGGCATAACAATGCCTTCCCTGCCTACCTCATAGTGAGTGTTCCTCTAATAATAAAATAGGAAAATGTATGTAAGACTGTTATAAAGACTGCAGACTCAGTATAAGCCGTTCTCAGTGATAAATGTCTACTCTTATGAGAAAGACTCTTTAAATATGCTTCTGCCTAGATCCTCCTGCAGCTCTTGAAGGAAGTGGTAGTATTTCTAACATACACAAAGGCAGAAGCTGAGTCTTAGGCAGCCAAAATCATGCGTCTGAGTAAATGATGGAAAGAGACTGTCAGTCTGGGTCTGTCTGTTGCAAAAGCTGTATTTCATCTATTGCAAATCCTATGTGATATGATGAGCCATGCTTGGGAAGACCTACCAAAGCCCTAGATACAATTAAAATAGGCAGCAGGTTCTAGTCCCGGTCGGGGCTCCAGATTCTATCCCGGTTGCCCCTCTTCCAGGCCAGCTCTCTGCTGTGGCCAGGGAGTGCAGTGGAGGATGGCCCAAGTGCTTGGGCCCTGCACCCCGTGGGAGACCAGGAGAAGCACCTGGCTCCTGCCTTGGGATCAGCGTGGTACGCCAGCCACAGCGCGCCGGCCATTGGAGGGTGAACCAACGGCAAAGGAAGACCTTTCTCTCTGTCTCTCTCTCTCATTGTCCACTCTGCTGTCAAAAAAAAAAAAAAATAGGCAGCAGGAATCGCTAATGGGACATTACAATCACTTTCTCTGTGCTGCCCTGTTCTACTCCCATGATCCCATTTTCTGTCTTCAACAGTCCTGGGAAAGGAAACATTGTCATTCACATATTATAGATGGCAAGGTGATATACAAAGAAGTCACAATGTCTTGCTCAAAGTTGCACAACTTGTAAGTGGCTGAGGCAGGAGTCATGCCTTATTCTAGGTCTCTTTGTGTCCTAATTCTGGAATCTGTTTCCTTCTTGAGTGGAAAAGGAACCGGGTGATGGGATCCTGGAGGAAAGTGATCAGAATTATTGGGTTTAAAAGTGAGTATGTCAGAATTTTGGAGTCAATCTTATATTTGAACAGGAAAGCTTTGCTACCATGTTGGCTATGTGACTTGATATTCTCTAGCCCTATAGTGACTTCCCTTTTGAAAACAAAAATTATTCTGCACAGCCCTACCACAGTGAGCATGATGCAAGAGAGGCCCATACAGGAGAGATAATGAGGGCCAGTACATCTGGGGAGAGGCTTAAACAACAGCCAATGCTATTTTGCCCATAAGGAAAAAGATCAGAAAACTGATCATCTCTAAGCCTATAAAATGCTAATATTTTTTTGGAAGCAATAGTTCTAAAATTGGTCATGGCCTTGAGCAATTTATTAAATGTAACTCAACAGTTTTTAATGAGTTGGAGTCATGATTGTGCATGTGTACTTTATTCCATAAGAGCCGTTGTTTACTGTCCCTTTCGCTAATGTCGTCCCGTTTGCAATCTTACTCACAGGTGGTTTTCTCCCAGCATTCTTTGTTTTTCCTAACTTGGCCATCTAGTTTGCTGTATTGTGAGAAATCAGATAAACTCAGTTGTTAGAACTGCATATAAAATGAATCCATAAGACTGGCACTTTGATGGGTGAGCTTTGGTAAGCAAAGTCAGATGAGGGCTCTTTGTAGCTACAGAGATTTTCGGAAGTTGGCTTTGCAGCTTCATTCCATACTGTAGTTTTCTTGGAGGTTGACTGAAAGACTTCATTACATCATCTGATCTGACCACCTTGTGTTGTACCTGAGCAAACTGTGACTCAGATCTAATAACAAAGGCTAATATTTATTGAGTTCTTAGGATGATTGGAATAATACTTTGTATACATCATCTCATTTGCCCCTACCACAGCTGTATGAACTAAAGACCATTATCATCCTTGTTTTACAGATGAGAAAACTGAGATACAAGAAGGTTAAGTAACTTGTGCAAGCTACACAGCTCTTAAAGTGGTTGAAAGAGGATTCAAATCAATACCACTTGGCCAAATTGGACCCTGGCAACCCTGTGGTTAGCCAACCAGAGAATCAGTGAAGGGTGAAGACGAGGGTTCAGGCCATCTGAATATTAGCCCAGGAATTGTAGACTGTGTCCTGATGTCTAAATCTACCGTGACAACACACACACACACACACACACACACCAGAGTCAGGCTGCCTTATAAACTTTTCTAAAGCTATTTTTCTTTTTTTTTTTTTAAATTTTTGACAGGCAGAGTGGACAGTGAGAGAGAGACAGAGAGAAAGGTCTTCCTTTTGCCGTTGGTTCACCCTCCAATGGCCGCTGTGGCCAGCGCACTGCGGCCAGCGCACTGCGCTGATCTGAAGGCAGGAGCCAGGTGCTTCTCCTGGTCTCCCATGGGGTGCAGAGCCCAAGCACTTGGGCCATCCTCCACTGCACTCCCAGGCCACAGTAGAGAGCTGGCCTGGAAGAGGGGCAACCGGGACAGACTCCGGCGCCCCGACCGGGGCTAGAACCCGGTGTGCCGGCGCCACAAGGCGGAGGATTAGCCTATTGAGCCGCGGCGCCGGCCCCCTAAAGCTGTTTTTCAAATCATTTCTTTTTCTCTCATTCTCTGTAACAATTTTTTAAAAATATTTATTTATTTATTTTAGAGGTAGAGTTATAGACAGTGAGAAGGAGAGACAGTGAGAAAGGCCTTTCATTTGCTGGTTCACTCCCCAAATGGCTGCAATGGCTGGAGCTGTACCTATCTGAAGCTAGGAGCCAGAGCTTCTTCTGGGTCTCCCATGTGGGTGCAGGGGCCCAAGTGCCTGGGTCATCTTGTACTGCTTTCCCAGGCCATAGCAGAGAGCTGGATTGGAAGAAGAGCAGCCGAGACTAGAACCGGCACCCAAATGGGATACGGGTGCTACAGGTGGAGACTTAACTCACTGTGCCACAGTGCCACTCCTATAACAGTTTTTAATACTAGTGGGTGTAGGCCTAGGAGAGAGATATGGGGTGTTTAGTATTTTGTTCTTTTGTAGAACTATCGTGAATTTAATTATTGGCAAAGATTTTAGAAGAAAAATAAATGGAGAAACCTTCCTATCAGTTTCACAGTAAGAGACAAAAACTGGTATGCAAAAGTTTTAAACTGTAAATTTCCTGTTAGAGATGCCCCCTGCCTTTACCTGGCCAGCTCTCCTCCCAGGCCAGCCAAGTAATGAAAGTCAACAGGGTGCCTTCCCCTAGGAGGTTCACACCTCCCTTAGTATATACCCCATGGGAAGAGATAGATAGGTCTGGGCCTCTTAACTTACAAGGCCTAAAGCCCACCAGATTATTATCAAGCCCCTTCTATCAGGTTCTATTTGCCTCTCAATCAGAAAAATTACTTGTAGCTTAGACAGCACCCTTCTTAGCTCCTCTAATAATGACTCTGTCCTTTGTTCTAGGCCCTGTCTAGCGCACTTGGGCCTCATTCCTTTGTAATCATAACCTCTACTCTACCACCAATGGCTCTACTCCCAACCTGTGTGTACTGATGGTCCTCTTCCCCACTTAATACTGTATAATTGTTCAAACCTGGTAAATGCCACTCTTAGGATCATTGGTTACTATCTTCACTCTGTCTTTTATGACCTTGTCTAAATATGATCAGAGTCGGCAAACTTGGAAGGCTTCCATAGCCTTGGCAACTCATGACGACAGCCTAGGATGGTTACTGGCGCCATAAACTAGAGTGTCAATTTGTTGGGTCAACAACAGGAGCCACTGTGCACTTGCTCTTCATGTGGGATCTCTGTCCTTAATGTGCTGTACATTGTGATTTAATGCTATAACTACTAAATTGATCTTCTGTATATAAAGAGAATTGAAAATGAATCTTGATGCAAATGGAAGGGGAGAGGGGAGGGTTGCGGGTGGGAGGGAAGTTATGGGAGGGGGAAGCCATTGTAATCCATAAGCTGTACACTGGAAATTTATATTCATTAAATAAAAGTTAAAAAAAAAAGAATAGCAAAAAAAAAAAGTTTTAAACAAACTATTAACTACAAATCTTTTAATTTTTATTTATTTTTAAAGATTTGTTTATTTTTTTGAAAGGAGGAGTTACATAGTGAGAGGGAGAGGTGGGGGAGGGTGGAGGAGAGAGAGATATCTTCCGTCTGCTGGCTCATTCCCCAAATGGCCACAGTGGGAAGAGCTGGGCCAGGCTGAAACCAGGAGTTAGGGATTTCATCTGGGTCTTCCACGTGAGTATCAGGGGCCCAAGCACTCCACTGCTTTCCCAGGTGTGTTAACAGGGAGCTGGCTGGGAAGTGGGGCAGTCAAGACGAGCTGCCTTATGGGATGCCAGTGCTGCAGACAGCGGTTTAACTCGCTGAGCCACAGCACTGGCCCCAGTTCAAATATTTTAAAGAGGATATGCCTAGTCAGAAATTTATCATCAGCCAATTAAGACATTCCATTCTTTTCAATGCTTTGTGATTAGAATTCGCTCACCTTACTGATACCAAATTCCAATAAGTAAACGTAGCATTTGTATCAGGGTGTTTCCCAACCATGAAGCTGTCTACAGGAGTTGTCCTCATTAGCCACAGACTTTCTGTGTCATGTTAAAATGTTTTTCTGGGGATGCTGTTTTCGTGTAGCAGGTAAAGCTGTCGCCTGAGATGCTAGCATCCAAATGGGTGCTGGTTCCTATCCCAGTTGCTCTGTTTCTGATCCAGCTCCCAGCAAATAGCCTGGGACAAGCAGTGCAAGATGATCCAAGTGTTTGGGCCCCTCCCTCCCACGTAAGAGAGCTGGATGAAGCTCCTGGATTCATGTGGTCTGGCTGAGCCCTGGCCACTGTGGCCACCTTTTGGTGAACCAGCAGATGGAAGATCCCTCGCTCCCGTCTCTCTCTCCCTTTCTGTAATCTGACTTTTCAATAAATAAATAAATTTCTAAAAAATCTTTTTTGTAAAAGTAAGTGGCATGGGCTAAAGGCCTGAATACACATATTACCAAAGCAGACATACAGATGGAAAATAAACATATGAGACAACTCTTCACATCCTATGTTAGTAAGGAAATGCAATGAGAGCCATCAAGAGGGATATGCGTTTAGCCCAGCATTTAAGACAGTCCTGCCCCCGATCCATGTAACTAGGTTCAACACCCATCTCCAGCTGCTGATTCTAGCTTCCTGTTACTGTACACCCCAGGAGGCAGTGTCAATGGCTCAAGTAACTGGGTTCCTATCACTTCTGTGGCAAACCTGCATTGAGTTCTTGCCTCCTGGTTTCATGCCTATCCCAGTCCAAGACATTGCAGGCCTTTGGTGAATGAATGATCAATCAGGTGGGAGCTCTCTCCCTATTTTTCCTCCTCTCTGTCCTTCAAATAAAAAAAAAATTGAAAATTTAAGACAACAATGAGAAACCACTATATACCTATTAGAATGGTTAAATCCAAAATGCTACAATCTCAAATGCTAGTGAGGATGGAGACAATACTTTCATTCATTGCTTTTGGGAGTGGGAACTGGTATGACCACTTTGGAAGACAGTTTAGAAACTTCTTACTAAATATACTCTTACCATATAATCCAGCAATCTCAAGCCTTGGTATTTACTAAATGAATTGAAAACAAGGGGCCGGCACCGTGGCTCACTTGGTTAATCCTCTGCCTGCGGTGCCGGCATCCCATATGGGCACCGGGTTCTAGTCCCAGTTGCTCCTCTTCCAGTCCAGCTCTCTGCTGTGGCCTGGGAGGGCAGTGGAGGATGGCCCAAGTGCTTGGGCCCTGCACCCGCAAGGGAGACCAGGAGGAGGCACCTGGCTCCTGGCTTCGGATCGGTGCAGCACAGGCCTTGGTGGCCATTTGGGGAGTGAATCAACAGAAGGCAGGCCTTTGTCTCTTTCTCTCTCACTGTCTATAGCTCTACCTGTCAAATAAATTAAAAAAAAAAAAAAAAGAAAACATGTCTACAGAAAAACTTACAATTGGATGTTCACAGGAATTCTTTCTTTCATAACTACTAAACCAAGATGTCATAGAACTGACAAATTGTGGTACATATAGATAATAGAATATTACTGGGTGCTAAAAGGACATAAGATATCAAGTCATGAAAAGACAAAGAAGAAACTTACTTCATTTTAAACAGTGAAAAAAGAAGTCTGAAAAAGCCACATACAGATTCCAATTATATGACATTCTGGAAAAGGCAAAACTATGGGGACAGTAAAAAAAATAGATGGTTGCCAGGAGTTAGAGGAGAGAGAGGAATGAATAAACAGAGCTCAGAAGACTTTAGGCACTGAATGTACCCTGTGTGATACTATAACTGTGGATTCATGTCATTATACATTTGTCTACATCTATAGAATCAACTTATTGTCAACTGTGGACTCCGGGAGAAGATGTCTTCATGGATGTTCATTAATTATAACACATGAACCACTCTGGTTGGGGATATTAATGGGGAATGCTGTGCATCTGTGGGGGAAAACCGTATGTGAGGAATCTCTCTACCTTCCACTCAATTTTGCTGCGAACTTGAAAGTGCCATGAAAAATAATGGCTAGTTTTTTAAAGTCAGCAGCAGTGAGTCATTGTTCAAATAATTTTAGCAGCTTTCATTAATAGATCAGCAACTGGGACTGGTGTTGCGGTGCAGTAGGAAAAGCAGCTGCCTGTGACGTCAGCGTCTCATATGGGCATAGGTTCACGTCCTAGCTGCTTCACTTCTGATCCAACTCCCTGCTGATGGCCTGGGAAAGTGGTGGAGGATTGCCTGGATGTTTGGGCCCCTGTCACCCATGTGGAAGACCCAGAGGAAGCCCTTGACTCTTGGCATCAGTGTGGCTCAGCCCTGGCTCTTGTGGCCATCTGGGGAGTGAACCAATGGATGGAAGACCGATCTCTCTCTTTCTGTCTCTAAAAAAATAGATCAGAAATTTTACTGCACAGGATCATTGCTGATTTTGATAAAAGTTCTATTTATGTTTGGAACTCTGCATGTTTACATTTTGTCAAATGAATATTTGGTATCAGTATCAGGCATATTTTTTACAATTCCTTTACTGGTGTTATAAGTTTATAGATATTGTAAAACATTTATTTTTCAAGTTTAGGATGTACACAGGATTCTTGTGTTCAAATGTGTTTTGGGGGCTGGCAACTTAAACAGAAACACTGAGCTCTGGAATGCATTTGCATTTATTTCTGCATAACTCTTCACAGGCCCACAGCAACATGCATAGATATATCATCACACACAAAAATATGCACCAGCATACAAATATAGAGAAATACGTAGAGATCCATGTAGTATAGCACACACATAAATGTACATGGAAACAACTCACAAAGTGACAAACATACAGACAGACCCACAGACACATGTAGATGGACACACACAATATATATATATACATAAAGACAATCATAGACATGCATATGTCCACTGTATTATTTATAGCTTTGTTGGTCATGGACTATTAAACAGACATTTTCTCCATCTCAGTTGTTGGAGATTTTAGTGGCAAATTCAGAAGTATGAATTAGACTGTGTGTAATCATTTGTTTTGTGCATTGTAAGTGCTTTGATTTTGTATACATCATAGTCTGTGAATCACCTTCTCTGATTGTCTCTGAAACTTAAGGCCTCTGGTCTGTGACCACTGACAGTGGAACTCCAACTTCATTTCACAGGCAGAGTGGGGATGTCCTGGTCAGAGCAATGGGACAAACACCTGCACACATGAGCGGTTGTCTCAGTACTGGCCTCTTTCTTTGCAAATCTGGGAACCATGTACCTTACATGTTTTGATTACCTGCTATTCTTTTCTGAAGGTAAGAGAGAGGATGGGAAGAAAACCAGGCTACAGGGAAAAAACACTCTGGAAGTTTGCTCTGCTGATTCCCCTAGTGTGGAGTTCAATTACTGACTCATAAATGTATTTGGATGCATCTCATCTACTTACAACTACCTGGCTGTGTCATTCTTCTTTCAGCCAGTGTATCTATCCAAGTTTCCATCTGTACATCTGCTCTAACAGACCTTTCTAAAATAACTTTCACCATCATAGGTGAAGTGCGTCCTTTGAAACCTGATTATTAATTCTAGGGAGTACTAGCTTATGTATTTGCTATCTCCCAATTAGTTTTGTTCAAGGTGTCATTGCATAGCACTGTGGTTTGTTTTGGTGGATGAATGGAAACATTTATTTACTTTGTGAAGTGAGAGGAAACACATAAATACAAGATAAATCTGATAGTGAGGAACATGGGGAAAAATCCAATAATGATTATAAATAGGAGCTAACATTTATTGATCATTTTCCATACACTAAACTCTGTGCCATGAGCTTTGCATTCATCATCTTAATCCTTTCAATAACTCTGTAAAGTAAAGGTTTATATATGAGTGAGGGAACTGAGACTCAATCCTTCTTAGGTATGAAACGTTGTTTTTCAAAAGATGCTTCAGACATAGAAAATTTGACACATGGATTCAGATTCTCAAAATTTAATGTGGATTTTGGGAACTCGTTTCTCAACTCCACTCCCCTCCTCTTACCCATAACCCTGGCTCTTGTGTATTTAATGCTTTTTACATGATCAGTTTTTGCAAATGTGCTGATGGTAACAGAACATCATTAAGGTGTGCTCTTTTATGTTTTCAGTGATGTGTTAAAAGTGTAGAGCTTGAGCCAAACTGCCTGAATATCAATTCTGACTGTGCTGCTTTTCAGCTCTGTGACCTTGGGCAAATCAATTAACTTTTCTGTGCCTTAATGTTCTAGTCTATAAAATAGGATAATTATAGCATCCCCTCATGGAACTGTAATGATGATTAAATGAGTCAGCATGGGGAATGTTTTCAGAACATTGCTTGGCACATGGTAAGCAACATACTAGATCAGTTGCTGTAATTTTTGATCTTTGTTCACAGTTTTGGTTCTTCATTTCCTTATAAGCAACTGGAATGTCCCTCATCCAAATGTAAATGAGAAGAAGGAAAAAAACGCATGCTTTCATTCATGTCTTATTGGAATGCATGCTGAGTTTCTATTGAGAACAGGTATCTCTTTTTTTTTAATTAAACTTTTATTTAATGAATATAAATTTCCAAAGTACAGCTTATGGGTTACAATGGCTTCCCCCTCCCAAAATTTCCCTCCCACCCACAACCCTCCCCTTTCCTGCTCCCTCTCCCCTTCCAATCACATCATGATTCATTTTCAATTCTCTTTATATACAAAAGATCAGTTTAGTATAAATTAGGTAACGATTTCAACAGTTTGCCCCCATATAGTAACACAAAGTGAAAAAAAAATACTGTTGGAGTACTAGTTATAGCATTAAATAAGAGTGTACAGTACATCAAAGACAGAGATCTTACATAATATATTTTTTTAAAAAAAATTAATTAATTTTCTATGCCATTTCCCATTTAACACCAGGTTTTTTTTTTCATTTCCAATTATCTTTATATACAGAAGATTGATTCAGTATATAATTAGTAAAGATCTCATCAGTTTGTACCCACGCAGAAACACAAAGTGTAAAAATACTGTTTCAGTACTAGTTATAGCATCACTGCACATTAGACAACACATTAGGGACAGATCCCACATGGGATGTAAGTACACAGTGACTTCTGTTGCTGACTTAACAATTTGACACTCCTGTGAGAACAGGTATCTCTTTATAAGAGAATGGACTATAGAAAAGGAGCTGTTAGTCCTTAAAAGCCCCTCAATCTCAGACATAGCTGCTTAGCTTGATGATCTGGTTGAACCTGTGACAGCAGTGGAATCAACAGGAGTGTCCAGGTCCATTTCATTACTTTTGTAAAATAGGATGAAAGTTGACCAACCAGTAGCCTATGGCAATAGGTTAGTCAAACTGAGACTTGACTAAGAGGCTGATCATAATAAGGTAAGGAGAACAACAAGCAAGATATTTGAATGGCAGCGTTGTGTGGGTGGCAGGCTTGTTGTTGAGGTAACTGATGTTATGACTTTATTGCACTATTATTTCAGTCAAGTGAAATATCTCTGTGACAAGCCAAGACAGAGCTCTGAAACAATATGTGCTCACTGTTCTTTTTTGTCTCTTCTTTCTTTTTACCTCCTTTCTGTCTCTCTTTTCCCATCCTCACTCCCTCCTTTCCTTCCTTCTCTTTCCCATCTCTCTTCCCCTTTTCTTCTTCCCTCCTACTTTGCATCCCCTCCACCCCGTCCCTCTTTAGTCATTGTGGGAATTCAGCTCTATTTCTGTGACAGCCCTGACAATGACCTTGGTGACCCACTCATTGCAGGCAGCTACAAAAATTGTAGTTTTCCTTCTGCCCTATGGTTTAAAGACATTCTTATCAGCGCTGGATTGTGAGAATATATGGTGGATAAATTGTCAGGACACATGCCAATGCAAGTAATAAGTATAGAATTATAAAGAAACTTTGGACTAAAATGACGACACACAGCAAAGAAACTTAGAATGACAAGTTGAATGCAGTCTTCCCTTCTTCATTAACTTTGTTTTTATAAATCTGTACTGACTTGTTGGAACTACCATTACTGTAATATTGGAATGGTCTATAAAGAAAAACAGAGCATAATTATTCAGCATGTTCAGAGATTTCTGAAAGATCCTGCCTCATTCTTCCCACAGAAGTCAGCAAATCCAGCACCAAACATTCTTACAGGGAAACCAAACAAAATAAAAAGCCTAACAAAGTGAAAACACTTTTCAATGTTTGTCCTATTGCTCTTCTTCTATGATGAGGATCTCACCTCTCAGCTTTTCTTTGGCCACAGAATTTTTTTTTTTTTGGACAGGCAGAGTGGACAGTGAGAGAGAGAGAGAGACAGAGAGAAAGGTCTTCCTTTTCCCTTGGTTCACCCCCCAATGGCAGCTGCAGCCGGCGCACCGCGCTGATCCGAATCCAGGAGCCAGGTGCTTCTCCTGGTCTCCCATGTGGGTGCAGGGCCCAAGCACTTGGGCCATCCTCCACTGCACTCCCGGGCCACAGCAGAGAGCTGGACTGGAAGAGGAGTGACCGGGACAGAATCCGGCGCCCTGACTGGGACTAGAACCTGGGGTGCCAGCACCGCAGGCGGAGGATTAGCCTATTGAGCCACAGTGCCAGCCGGCCACAGAATATTTTAAATCAATTAAGGGGAGTCAGAAATAATGAGATGCTAGGGCACATTCCTACATCAGAAATAATCATTGTTCCACCTACAAATACCCTGAGATCTTGAACTGCTCAAAATCCGTGATTTACTTCCATGCGAGTCATCGCAAGGTGTCTGGGACCTTTTCTCAGAAATCCTGTTCAGACGTATCTATTGCTAAGTTGTTGCTTAAGTTGTATACTTCTTTTGTGTCATTCTTTTTTCCTTTTGGCAAAGGTTTTTTCTCATGTTTAAATCTCATTTACTCATGAAGATAATACATTGCTTGAAAGCTGGATTGTATCTTGTGCTGATCTATATCCCCGTGGCAGTCTCCTACCTACAATAGAGGTTTGTAACAGGTACTTGTTGCCTCATTGATGGTCCGTGTTGACCCTCTATCTCAGGTCAAACTCACCTGAGTTTGGATTCCTCTTCTGGAGGAGCTACATGGTTGCTAGTGACTGGACATTTCTTCTGCAAACAAAAGGGGGAAGAGATGCTAGGGCTTCTTTCTAATTTAAGCTTCTCCTTGAGCTAGGGATGTGATGGGCCACAAACAGAACTCTTCACCGTTCATTGATGCAATTTCACAATTGTTTTATTTGTGAGTCTGGGAGAAAGTATGCTCTCATCTGTAAATTCTCATTTCATGCACAACAGTGCCTTATGCACACTCAGGCATGGTACTGGTGAAGATAGGAAGATAAAAGTGGATGAAGAAAATCTCCCAGGATTGTTGGCTGGTCTTGTTTCCCACTCTCCTGCCACCAAACCCAGGGAAACAAGAAATAAGCTGACATAGCTTGAAGGTAAAACTTCGTGTTTGTAATATCTAGAGGGGAAAATAAAAAAAAAATAGAAAAAGTTCAAAAAAAGGGAGAGACAGCCACATCTCCTTTCATTTGGAAACTTAGTTAGGATATTACCCTTGACTTCAACCTACGAATATTATTTGAACAGTTTTCTAGACTCTTGCTTTTAACTTTAAAGACAACCTTTGAATGAGAATGTTCAATCATAACATCCAGGTTACAAAAGAGCAAACAGGCAAGGTTGAATTTATCATTGAGTTTTTAGGTCAACTGCTAACAGTTCTAGGTATCTGATTCCAAAGCAAACATATCATATAGCTATTAGGATACCCTTGGGGGCATTTAAGCTAAGTAAAAGGGCAAGCAAGGATCTCTTGCACAGATTGCTACTGCGGCCAAAGACACCAACGTATCTGGAGGTGAAAATTTCATTTTGTTACTTTTGCATTAAATTATCCATAACAGTTTTTCCCCTGTGAAGTTTTATGGAAATGACAACTATTTAATTGGGCATATAGATAAAACTAATAATTACAATAATTACTGCTCTCTTCCTAATTGCTACTGGGTCTTTCTGGGATATTGACTAACCTCACTTATTTGAAAATTCCTCACAGCTTCCTGAGCCTCAGTTGCTTTGTTTATAGTAAGGAGATAGGAAGCTATCAATTTATGTAATATTACTATCTTTTTCACATAAAGCATTTCTATGATGAATAATTTACCCAGAATTGTTCTCTAAGCAAAAGATTTAGAACAATAATTCCATGTTAAGATGAAAATATGCTTATCTACACCTCACTATTTCAATTTATTGTATCTTTGATGAGGATGGGGAATGGGGAGTGATGTTTGAGGCATTAGGTTAGAGGAACTTAAATAGCAATTTGTGTGAACTAACCTACTAGAACTGATTTTTTTTTTGCTTTTTTAAAAAAATATTTAAGGTATACAAATTTCATGTATTTCCTATATATAGAATCAGAAACACAGTGATAGTTCCCACCATACCCTCCCTCCTGGTCACACTCCCCCACTTAATTTTTATAAGATCTATTTTGTTTACTTTAATCTCATAAGATTAACCCTTTACCAAGTAAAGAGTTCAACAAATAATATGAAGAAGAAAGCAATATTCTTTAATAGTTGAGACAAGGGCTATAAACAATCATTGAATCTCAAAATGTCACTTTCGTTCCAATATATTACTTTTTAGGTATTTTATTAGTGACCACAGATCAGGGAAAATGCATGGTATTTATCTTTTTGGGACTGGTTTATTTCACTAAGCATCCATTTTGTTGATGTTTTCTTTTATAAAAGTTATCTATTAAGTAGTAGTGCAGACGAAACCTATATAAATATATGTTTCTTTTAAAGAAAAGTCAGTTATTAATCACTGTGGTGTTTGATATAGTTAGGTACAGTTTTCTCAATCAAAAAGTGAAATAAGCAGTTTAAGCTGCTGCTTGCAACATGTGAATCCCATATTCAAGTGTCTGTTTCAGTCCTGGCTACTCTCCTTCTAATCCAGATTCCTTCTAATGTACTTAGGGAAACAGTAGAAGATGACCCAAGTGCCTGGGCCCACGTCTCCCATGTGCTATACCCATGTGGGATACCGGGATGGATATTCCTGCCTCATGGCTTCCGCCGGGCCCAGCCCTGACTCTTGTGGTCATTTGGGGAGTGAACCAGAAGATGGAAGATCTCTCTCTCTCTCTCTCTGTATCCCTCTCTCTCTATTGCTCTGTCTTTCAACTAACTGAATAAGCAAATCTTTTTCTAAAAGTGAAAAATAATTTTCATAAGCTATATTAATCAGAATTTCCTGGTTTTATACTGTGTATTATTTTCAGTACAGGAATATTAGTCCATAAAAACCCAATACTAGTGTGACTCTGTGCTATCCCATCTTACTCAGAGTAACTTAACGTGTTACAAGTTGCAATCTTTACAAGTTGCAATCTTGGAAAGCTGTTCTACATGAATACACATTTTGCTTAAGCTCGATGTACAGGTGCATTGAATTCTAAAGCTTTTGAGACAGTGTTTAAAAATATTTGTGCACATCTACTTGTGTGTGTTCATTTTTTTTAATTTATTTTTTTATTTTTTGACAGGCAGAATTAGACAGTGAGAGAGAGAGAGACAGAGAGAAAGGTCTTTCTTCCGTTGCTTCAACCTTCTGGTCTCCCATGTGGGTGCAGGGCCCAAGCACTTGGGCCATCCTCCACTGCCCTCTGGGGCCACCATAGAGAGCTGGCCTGGAAGAGGAGCAATCGGGACAGAATCCGGCGCCCCGACTGGGACTAGAACCCTTGGTGCTGGCGCTGCAGGCAGAGGATTAACTTAGTGAGCTGCGGCGCCGGCCATGTGTGTTCAATTTTGACAACAACTACTGGTGATGGAGCTATGTCAGAATCTATATAACGGATCTCAGAGAGTCTCCGGGGAAAGCCAATACCAGGCTTCTTGGGGCGATAACATAGATTACTCTCTCTGTTCTTAGGAGTTTTGTTTTTTCAGTATTGAATATGTTCAAATTAAGCAGGAATTCTAAAACTTAATTTGGATTTCCAAGATTCTCATAATCATAAGCATCTTCTGTGGTATTATTTCTGAAATAATAGAGTGCTTTAAAAATGCTATGTTCAGGATCTCCTTTAGAGATTTTTAAAACATTTATTTATTAGAGAGGAAGAGAGAGAGAAAGAAAGAGAGAGAGAGAGTGAGCTCTCTGCTGGGTTACTACCCAAAGGTCCCTGGGTCCCTGGTCCAGAGTCAGGAGCTAGAAAGTCAATTCAGATCTCCCTTATGAATGACAGGGATCCAACAACTTGAGCCATCTTCCTTGCCTCCCAACAGGAAGTTGAAATCTGGTGCCGGGAGACAAACCCAAGCACTCTGATATGGGAAGTGGGTGCCAAAATTAGTAAAATTAACTGTGAGGCCAAATATTTGTCCCTCCTTTAGAGAATTTTGATTTCTGAGGTCTAGAGCAGTATTCAGGAGCTTCTTCAGATCAAGCAGTTTGGAAATAGTGATAACGAATAAAGATCAACAGACGTTTGCCAATCATGCAGAATTACCCAACTAACTGAGATAGAGTAAAATAAGTTTTTCTCAAAAAACTAAACATTCTACACATATGTCATAAAATTGAAAAGCACAACTCTTCTCTCATTTCCATCACTGAAAACCATAGCTTTTAAGAAGCAAACCCATCTATAACACCATGAACCGTTAAAGCCTTTGATTCTTCTAACACTTGTTGATGAAACCATCCAAGACTAGTTGTTATGGTGACTTTCACACTTGCCTCCTACTCCAGATGTCCGACAGAAAGAGATACAACGACTGTTTTAAATGTGATCCGAACATAACTCATTCTTGGTTTACTATTGAAAATGTGGACACTGGGCGATTAGATTGGGTTGCAGAATTTTCAGCCACTTGTGGAATTCTGTAAGACAGTGGCTAAGGGGGTAAAATGACTCTGTCTTCTTGAGCAACGCAGTGAATATGGAACTTCTGTTTTTGACTCTCCCTTCCAGTCCATTGTGAAATAATGGCCAAGCTTGTTTGTCTGGCATGAGTTTACCGCAGCCAAACCCACGTGGCTAGAGATTAAACCGACTTTCTCAAGGCACACAGAAAAGTTTACTGTATGTTTTCTTCTCCATTTTCACAATTTTATTAGCCTTTAATAAGCATTTTCTCAGAGCATGGCAGTTTCCAAACATTTTAAAATCATTTTTACTAGCGGCTTCTACAACACACTTATGGAGTGGGTCTATACTTTCAGCCATGTTTTTATGGGCTATGTGTGAGCAAAAATGCAAAGAACAGAGACCGATTTCACTTTTAAACTTGATTCCTTGCTGTAAACCACAGGGAGCAAAAGAAAGGACTTGCCTGCTTTTTCATGTTTGGTGTTACATAAACACGGTAACTGATGTGGTTCCAATATGCAGGTGTGCTAATTTCATTTTGCTTCCATAAAGCAAGCCTGTTCAGAAATGTGATTTATGGTAATACTTGGGAAAGCAAATTCTCCAACTTATAAGAGTGCAAGTATTACTTAAAGACAAAACTAAACAACAACACTTTTGAAAATGACTATGTAATTCTAGTTGCTAGGAATAAACTCCATAGTAAGATTTTTCAGTAAGTCCTATGAGAAATTAGTGTAATGATATAATAACCCAGCTTGTCTTTTCTTTACATAGAAGGTGCTTCATTTACTGAAATATAAACTGATGATTAAGATCTAAGAATTTTCACTAATAACTTACTGATTCTTTAACTTCCTCATAGAAGCATTTTTTTACATTTGACCTATTTGAGGTTTCACAAAAACTAAGTATCATTATTTAACCTCTCTCCAAGTCAATAACCTTCTTTAATCACTTAATCGTGTCACTTATAGGGCATTGGAAAACTTAAATTTAAAGACATAATAACTCCCTCTATTCCTTCCTTTCTTTTATGACACTTCAGATCCATAACAGTTAGGAAATGGAGCTATTAACACTGAATTAATAAAGAATATTCCATTATAAAGTAGCTTCCCTAGTGAAATTTATAAGCTTATAAAAAGCACAGATGTCACTGTTTAAATTAATCGACAATATTCTTTGCACATTGAAAATTATTTTCAATAAGTGATGCTTTGATAAGTGGAGGGGAGATTCAAATTACATAACGATTTGTTAAATTGTTTTGATTATCATATATATTCTCATTTATTTTATGTTTACAATTTCAAAAAATGTGTTCTTTTGTGATAGAAGCTGAATTGATTACTACTTTAGTTTACTTAAGTGAAATACTATTTCTTCTCAGCCTTTTGGCTAAGATCAAGTGTGAAATACTTTGTATGTCACTATTTATGTGGAAGTTTAGAAAACATTTAGTCCAGCAAATGGGAGCTTGCAGTTGATGCAAAAACTCTAATACGTGGACTTACTGGCAACGGAAAATATTTATTTATAATTAACAACCTGTTAATTGAGAAAATTGATTTCCTTAAAACAAAAGTAACAATTCATATTTAGAAAAATTTAGTTTCTCTTTTTTAGTTGCTAAGTTCACAGATCCAAAGCAAGCAAAACATGTATTTCTGAGAAATTTAGCATTACATGCCTATATCTACACTCTCACCCAAGGGTGAAATATATGAAAAATAAATTAATGGATATTTGAATTTTTAATGCTGTTACACGTATTATCATATATCCTAGTATATTTTTATTTATTTTGTGCAGTTAGTACATTTTATTTCATTATAAAGTGTTTTATATTTATCTTAAATTATGGATTTCAGAATGATGCAATAAAAAGTTGATGTGTATGTTAATAATTATTGCATTGAATAAGTTTTCATGGTGATATTATAAGATAAGATAATTCCAAAGAAACAGAAGTAAACTAAAACTTTTAAAGTGAAACTTGGTAAGACTTTAATAAATTAAACAAATGCAAAGATATCCTATGATAAATTTTAGATCATGTGTACTACACTGAGATTATTTTTAGTCTACTACCCTCTATAATTAATGTTTATTATTA
Source organism: Lepus europaeus (assembly GCF_033115175.1). NCBI lineage: Eukaryota > Metazoa > Chordata > Mammalia > Lagomorpha > Leporidae > Lepus > Lepus europaeus. Next base: position 73,034,870 of record NC_084840.1, on the reverse strand, counting down.
TCATTATTAAAAAGTTGACATTCTTACTAAACTGCTTTTTTCACAGAACTTTTCTTTACATCCATGGAAGAACCTTGGATGTTGGTGATCTGTTTTATTTATCTCATCATGCATAGAGTAACCTGGGCTCTCACTGTTTGGTCTCATGGGTAAGAATCTCATCTTCTGTATTTTTTTATGTGGTAAAGCTTTTGAACTGATATTTTTACAGTAAACACCTAAATAAAGGAAAAAAAAATTTCCCATCCAACTGGACGGAGAAAGAAAAAGAGAAAAGAAAATGGAAACAAAATCTATCTTGTAGAAAATTAATGAATCCACTGCATCTAGGATTGGCTTTTATAATGTTCTTATGAGTTTATCTTTGTACCATGAAGGCAAGCATTTTAGCTTTAAGGTAGAGATTTCTCCCAATATCTTAGGATCTAATAGCTCAATTCAAGAACAACAACAGCAAAAGATATAATTAGCCACCATTATATATACGCTTGCTGTACTTTCTGGTAGTGAAAGTGTTTGCTTTTTAGTATCTTTGAAGCTCACGTCCACTCTACGGAGTCCATGGCAAGCAGATCTTTAGAATGAGTGATTGTTTCTTAGGACAAATGTTCGGGCTTGGAGGGTTAATTTACCTGCACTAAAAACCTGATAGGACGAATCCAAAATTCTAACCACATATCCAAGGAACATGGAATAGAAAGTGCAACGGAGACCGATCTGGTAGCAATGATTCCACACATGCATCAGCTGCACTACCCCAAGGAAGAAACACATTGAACCCTTCCAAAGATTCTCTCTCAAGGCATGCACAGGAAAACAAAGAGAACCCCAAGACTCACAGTTCATTTGAATTCACAAGGGAAAATTTTCAGGATGAATGTTGCGTTGACGTTGTCTTACTGATGCAGAGGGAAGCCAAACCTGTTTTTAATTGCAAAACCAAATGGTTTATGCATAGGCTCTGCCATGCTTGTGTGAACATGTTGCTTTTATAGCCCCCCTCCCCCTCCACAAACACGAGACTAGGCTTGCCAATATTATGTTTGAGCTTGGTCACATTTAAAGTGAGAAGCCTTGCAGGGATTTTTGAAGGTAAGTAGGGGAAGGATGTCAATCTGTCAGAGATGTCGCCATAAGTAGATCTATCTGCCTATCTGTTACCACTTGCTAATTATGGATTTGGGTGCTAATTGTCATAAACTTTGCCATAAAAAGTGCAATAATAATGCATTTTTAGGGAATAGAGGGTAATGAATGAAGAGGGATAAAGCTAAATTCTAAGGGTTTCTGATCAGCAGATCATAACGTTTGTGCTCTAGAACTGTTTCACTACTTAATGTTCCAATGAATACACATATTGTTGCATGTATTGGGTTGCTTCAGGCAACATTGCTAGCATTCCATTATCGGACTAGTGAGTGTACACAGAACTGGGTCTGTAGAAAAGCTTTTCTTTTCATGGCCAAAAAAAGTCTTTAGGAATACTCTGTCCTTGTTAGAGATGTGCTGAAGAGGTCTAAGAAATAAAGCCAAACAAATGACCAATAAAAGAAGTAGCTGCTTTGTGTTTGTAAGGAATAGACCAACTAGGGCAAAATCAGATCCTGGAAACATTTCGAGAAAGGTCTCGGATATTTTTACAAAGACTTACAGGTAAGGAAGAGAAAAAGCATAAAAGAGGGCTCATAATTTATAAAGAAAATCTAAGCTCTTCTGCAAAGGGTTGGTAATAAAGGATATAACTGAGAAAAGTTTCTCCTCTTTATCCAATTCTTGAAACCATTAATGTCACAAGCCATTGACATTAACTGCTTATTACCTCATTTCTTCCCCAACCACCCACTATCATTTAAACACACACACACACACACACATACACACCATGGCTTTAAATATTAATTTCACTCAGATTGGCAATGTGAGTCTAAACATTGAGTTTAAGAAGTCGACTCTTTTATCAGTGAGTTGAATTGAATAAGATTATTTTGCTGCTACATAAAAGACTGGGTGATCTTATGTCCAGGAACATTGACATCCTTCTGCCTTCAAAGTAACTTGGTAGCAGTTATTGATGACGGAGGCATCCTTCCTAAAATAGCCTACCTCTGATACCTGGGATTTTCAACAAAGAGAAGTTCAGTACCTAGCCATTATGATATCAGGAGTGCCATTGGACATTGATGCTTACTAATGTATTATGCAATCAAGCAGATAGTTCTAATTCTGCTCAATGAAGGGAAACATACCTTAAAGGAATTAGAGTCTCTGCCTATACATTCAGATTCAGTGTATGGAGTCTAAGAAAATATATGCACAACTTTCTGTTGACACATATATACATTTATCAAGATTCATTAGACAAGGAATGGTAGTGATGGGTTCATTCAAACCCCAAAGAATAGGTGCTTAGGGCATTCAAACAAACACTCAATACAAAATATTCCTGTCACTCACCCCTTTACCTATTACCCACACTTGTACACAGATGGACATAATCATGACTATGACGACAGTCATATATACATGTTTCCTTACCTTTCCCTCCAGCCTAGAATGCCCAGACCTTACTTCTCATCATAGATTGTGCTATTCATTTATTTCAAGGTCAAATTCATCATGGGGTCTTTCCAATAAGAGAAGTTGAATGTATACTAATAATGCTTACACCTGTTGACCTCCTTGTTTCAGATTCAGGAAAAGGTACTTGACAGACATCTTTGTTATTTGTTTCTTCCAAACTATATATTCCTAGGATATAGCACCAATGTGAAGCTTAAAAAACACAGTATAAAAATCCTTGAAAGTAAGAATAACCATAATAAAATCAGTTATGCTTTGTGGATCAGCAAAGTGTATGGCAGATAATATAGAAATAACATGTATATATCATAAGAACATTATTGGGGGTGGGGATGCTATTATTACACCTGTTTAATAAAATGAGGAAATTGAGGCTCAGATGATTTGAGGCTTTGCTGGATGCTAAATAAGAAATCAAATTCATATCTGTAAAACCCAATACTCTCATTTATGTCTTTCATTTTCCTCTGATACCAGTGCCATAATGGATGAAAAATGCCATTAAAAGGGAGAAGAGATTTGTTGTTGGTTTCTAGGGCATGTGTCTCAGGTAGATTCTTTGCCCTTGTATTTAGTTCAATGAGACAATGAAAAAGCAATGAAACAATTCTCTTCTCTACCACTTGGCACTAGGAGAGAAAGCATTTTATTTTGTATCTAGTGGGAAGTGTATGAGGAACATTGGGAAGAGGAGATGCCACCTGATGCATGGGCTACTGCCATCTGCTTCACTCTACATTCAGGGAGACTTGTCCTCATCCTGCAAGAGTGAGGAAGAGAATGTGGGAATGGAGCCAAGGTGAATGAAGAAGTGCTCTGGTGGAGCACATTAAAGACTCAGAGAACACAGAGGATGGTAAGTTAGTCCTGCGGGGGTGAGGGGGATGTAGGGAAAGAGGCCTCAGGTATGACGGAACCAGTGGCTCTATAGCAATGGGAGTATGACTGATGTTGCCTTCTCAAAGACTCCAGAAGTTCTCGGGGCACAGTAATGACTCAGGACACGATAGGATAAACTCAAAGCAAGAAGCACCCTTGCTCTCAGGCACATGAAACCTGTCAACCAGAGCCAGGTACATCCACACACAGCACAAAATAAAGAATCAGGGCTTCTTGTTCAAAAAAGCAAAAAAAAAAAAAAAAAAAAAAAACCACATGATGATAGAGGTCCTAAAATGTTAAGTTTGAGTAGACTCACTCTCTCTTTTGACTGGCCATGATTTATTTTTTTATAAAACATACTGATGTATTTGTTATTTAATTACTTTTTAAAAATTTATTTGGGAGGTGGAGAGGTCTTATCCCCTGGTTCATTCCTCAACAGTTGGAGCTGGCCTGGGGCTGGAGCCAGGAGTGGGGAATGCAATCCAGATGTCCTTGGAAGGGTCAGGAGTCCAATTATCTGAGCCATCACCACTGTCTCCCATCAACTGCATTGTCAAGAAACTGCAGTCAGGAGCTGGAGCTGGGAATCGAACCCAAGTCTTCTAATGTGCGGTGTGAACATTTTAACTGTTATGCTAAGTGTCTGCACCTGGCCATGGAGTTTTTAGTTGCTGTTTAATATCATTATATGCAAAGAAAATCTTAAAAAAATAAATTCTTGGCCGGCGCCATGGCTCACTAGGTTAATCCTCCTCCTGCGGCGCCGGCACCCCGGGTTCTAATCCCGGCCGGGGCGCCGGATTCTGTCCCAGTTGCTCCTCTTCCAGTCCAGCTCTCTGCTGTGGAGGGCAGTGGAGGATGGCCCAAGTGCTTGAGCCCTGTACCCGTGTGGGAGACCAGAAGAAAGCACCTGGCTCCTGGCTTTAGATCAGAGCAGTGCACCGACTGTAGCGGCCACCTGGGGGGTGAACCAACGGAAAGGAAGACCTTTCTCTCTCTCTCTCTCACTGTCTAGCTCTGCCTGTCAAAAAAAAAAAAATAAATAAATTCTTAACATGGATTTATACCATCCATTTTATATTGTACCATGCTAATTTTCAATATAAATATAAGAAGATTTAACTAGTAAATGAAATTAATGAAATTACACAAAGTATATTTATAGCTCGTGTGTGTGTGTGTGTGTATGTGTGTATGAGTATTCTTACCAGCACTGGGGAAACACTGCATAAAACTAATTCACTTTTCTTTATTTCACTTCTTGTTGCAGGTACATTCTGCCAACTCAGTGTTCCTCTGGAGGCTCTTTGATTTTCCATGCATCACAGTCACGGGCCTCACAAATACTCGAGTAGGGCGACAAGGAATGGAGGAATCACATATTCTGTGTATTTTTCTCTGCTTATGCATGTTCTCCACTGTCTCATTGGATGTCCAAAGATTAAATTATTGAGAGTTTTAAGACAGCGACAGCAGAGCATTAAATCAAACATAGAGTCTTTTTGAGCTTAGGGTCTGGTGCGATTGCAAGTCCAGGAAGCTGTCTTTGCTTTCAACACAATCTCCTCTTAGACAACAAAGCAAGGTCAAAAGATCAAACAGGAATTCTCTGTTCTTTGTCGCTTAGGTTGAGGGAATCCACCACCCTTCATTCTGCAAAAGTCCAGACCAGGAATACAGAGCTTATTACTGAAAAGGAAAGATAAGTGATTTGCTCACCCTATATTAGAGTGAACTTGAACAGGAGGCATGGTGGGCACTCCCACGCTGATTAGAGCATCCTGTTGGTTCTCTAGGTTTTCCTGAGTTGAGTTTCCCTCCTTGCTAATAATTTGGTGGAGAAGCAATGAAAATGTGCTGGTGTCTCTTTTCTGGGAACTTGGAGGATAAGATAAGAACAGTGGTGAGCAATTAAGAGAGGAGTGACAGGAATATGCCATATAGCCTTCCTTTGTACAGCCCCCTACAAACACAATTGGATAAGTTGATTTTCTTTGGCTTACCTACTGTGCTGGATTTCCAACTACTGCCTCTGTCTCAGGCAACTTTTGCTTTAGTTGCCTTTTAATTTCATGCCCTAGTATCCTGCCTGCATTTCCTTTGAGCATTAAAGAACTTTAATGCTCAAATTTAAGTTGAGATAGCCTTGAAAATCCACTGTTTTTTTTTTTTTTAATTTTTTTTGACAGGCAGAATGGACAGTGAGAGAGAGAGACAGAGAGAAAGGTCTTCCTTTTTGCCGTTGGTTCACCCTCCAATGGCCGCCGTGGTTGGCGCGCTGCGGCTGTGGCATCGCGCTGATCCGATGGCAGGAGCCAGGTGCTTCTCCTGGTCTCCCATGGGGTGCAGGGCCCAAGGACTTGGGCCATCCTCCACTGCACTCCCTGGCCACAGCAGAGAGCTGGCCTGGAAGAGGGGCAACCGGGACAGGATCGGTGCCCCGACCGGGACTAGAACCTGGTGTGCCGGCGCCGCAAGGCGGAGGATTAGCCTAGTGAGCCGCGGCGCCGGCCTGAAAATCCACTATTTTAATAGAGATTGCTTATCCTTTTTAAAATAAATTTTTCCCAGAAAATTGATCATTCTATTCCCCCATTGACTTCCTTTTCTATCTTTTGAGAAGTAGTAGAGTATATTATTAGTAATAACACAAATACTCAATGCTTGTATAATACAAATATTGAATATTAAGTGCCTTTTGCTGGGAAAAGAACCCAGCTCCCAATCTGGCATTCTTTTCATTAAACCACACTGAACTCAGCAGGAATGAAATCAGAAGGAAGCCACCCACATGTCCAATTTAATCCTCTCAACTCTGCCCAGCTCGTGTGGAACACAGACGTTGTGAGCATTATAAAGGTAATCTTCCCTGGTTATTCTCCATCCATACATAATAATCTACCCTTCTTTCTTAATTTTAGGATCTTTGCATGAATTCCACATAATGTGATATTATTATATCCACTCCTATTTTAAAAAATAGTATGTGTGTGTTTGCACACAGTATTTAGATAAGAAGAAGCAAATATGGCAAAATGTTTAAAAGTTGTTAAATCTGTTTGATTGATCTATAATTTTCTATGTTATTAGAATATTTTAAAATAAAGCAAAAATGCTTTTTTAAAAAATAAATGCTTATGGTATAATAAACACAGTTCTAAACATTGTACATAAATTCATTCTTATACAAGAACCTTGTCTTATTGGTATTATTGTTAAAACTATTTTAAGGAGTTGGGTTCTCTAGCAAGCTTTTGTATCTTGGTTCAACCATTTATCAGTGGAATGCTGTGGGCAATTCAACCTTTCTGTAAGTCAGTTTCCTTATGGATAAAATGGTGTCTTCTCATAGTGTCTTGTTTGAACACTGAGTGATGGACTAACAGCTAACTGCTCAGAACAATGAATGCACATAGTAGCACTTGCTAGGTTTTAGCCCCCTCCCTCCCCCCCCACCGTGAGGGCTTTCTGCATTGTGGCTGTGTGCCTTGGGGATAGCTATTGGATGTCTCTGTGCCTCTTTTACTTTACCACCACAGCTGTGCTAACATGGGATTCTAGTGGGAATGAAATGAGGCCATGTGTGGAAAGGGCTGGGCATACTGCAGGACACAGAGCAAAAATTCTTGTGAACACTTGTGTTTTATTAAGCAATTCCTGCCTCAGTTCTGCAACCTCATTGCTTTTGGATGAAATACCACATTTCATCTTTTGTCTTCAGTCCCTCAATAGTTCCTGTGTGCAGTCTCATGCCTGACTTTTTCTTTTTCCTCCTTTCTGTTTAAAACCTGACCTCGACACATTATTTTCTTACGCTCCTCCTCTTTTTAGTAAGGTTCACTTGGGTTTTTACAGCAGAGTTTTTCTGGCCTCTCCCACCATGCACATTCTCTGTAGTCACTGTCTCTGTCTTCAGTTTGGGCAAAAACAATGACCTAAAGTGCAGTCCATATGTGCTCTGGAACGTCCTCAGTGTGGCCAATGTTCCAAGACAGCGCTAGAGTGGAATGCACAGGATTTGGAAGCTGGACACTGGAGAATAAACTTTTTATGCAATGTATCAATGTTCAGCCATATAGGGTAAGTTTTAACTATCTTGTCTTTGCTGAGATTTTTCTGCTCACTTTTTTGTATGTATAAAATGCAGCAGAGACAATTAACTCTGGACTATGGCTTCTTTCCTTCATCTTATTTGCTTATTCCTCTCATTTTCTTCTTGAACATAAGTTCTCTCTCTCTTCTATAAAGTAATGAAAAAGAAAACCCAACAGATAATTACCATGAAATTTCTTAGTGCACTAATCTGAGGTTTAAGTGAAGCATTACATTTATTTCTGTCCCTTGAACACTGCCACTATCAATAACCCATAGTTAATAAATTTCAAAGTGCAGCCATTCACATTCTACTTTAAGCGATTTGCCTTTTTCAAACTCAACTTACCTTGAAGTAAAATGGCACAATGACATTTTCTTATAGACCATGATGGAAATGGATGAATTCAGCTCCAGAAAGTGAATTAAACGCAAGCAGACTATTTCAAAGCTACTTCAGAAAAAACGTCACCGTATTTTACAGAAATGCATATTCTCCTCCAGAACAGGTTCATGCCGTGCTAACAATTCCAGGGCATGGGCTTTGTTTACACGGATCCTCAGTCTCTGTCCTTTTCTCATGCTGTCAGACTTCATCAGCAGCAGCAGCAGGCTTGTTGAGTCATCGCATTGAATGGCAGAAAATCACTTTTTTCCACACACCCTCATGTTTTTATTATTAAGAACATATAAACATCAAATTTATTACAAATGAACCTTTAGAATTTGCAAACAGCTTCATGGGAATGATATTTACAGCTTTTACTGAGGACTATTTGCTTTTCAGAGACCATGTGACTTGAGGAAGGTAAAATATGTGAGGAAACTTTGTAATCCACAAATCAGTCCGCTTATGATATGAGAATCTGTAATAATCTAAATATACAAAGAAAATGGAAGATATAAAAGAATTAGCTATTTTCCTAACATCCTGTCATCTGAAATATTGATGAGATGTCTAGAAAAGAGGACTTCAAAGTATTTTTGGCTTATACTTCTTGATAAAACCTGTGTTCTGTTTTACTTCCTGTAGCCTACCATTACCTGAGATACTTATTCTGAGAGACCAGCTTAATTGTTTCTATGAAGAAAACAGGCGTAGAAATGAATTCTGAAGTTATCTGAAACAAAATCTAACTTGCTCTTCTGTACCAAACAGAAATTCCATTTAGCTGTTAGTTTTCTGTTTCCAGAAGGCACATGTAATTTAATTGGCCATTTTAGAGTTAAGATTCTTTCCCCAGAGAGCAGATCAGAGTGCTCTTTATCTCTAGCCATGAGTTTGCATCAAAATCGTCACAGCACAGCTCCTCTAAAGTCTTTCAGAGGCCCATAAAGGACAGTCATCTCTCTCTAGTACTTGTAATGAATATCATTTAGCTGTTGTGTACTGCTTGATGGTACACTAGGCTTTCGTACATACTGTTTCATTTGACCCTCAGGTGTTGCTTGGTTAGGTAATCACGCCATTTTACAGTTGACCAATCAGACTTGGAGAATTGGGATGACTTTTCTAATGTTAATGCACTAAAATGTGGCAGATCTTGTGATTTCAAATTCAGCAACTTTTCTACTACTGAGCTGGTCTGACCCCTTGTACTATATCTTTGGGCTGTTTTCCTGATGAGCAATTCTTGCCCGAATCCCAAAAACCTGGTCTTTTTTTTTTTTATAGATTTTTTTTTGACAGGTAGAGTTAGACAGTGAGAGAGAGAGAGAGAGAGAGAGAGAGAAAGGTCTCCCTTTTTCCGTTGGTTCACACCCTCCCCCCCCCCCCCCCCAGTGGCTGTATGGCAGGTGCTACACCGATCCGAAGCCAGGAGCCAGGTGCTTCTCCTGGTCTCCCATGCGGGTGCAGGGCCCAAGGACCTGGGCCATCCTCCACTGCACTCCCGGGCCACAGCAGAGAGCTGGACAGGAAGAGTAGCAACCGGGACAGAATGTGGTACCCCAACCGGGACTAGAACCCGGGGTGCCAGCACTACAGGCAGAGGATCAGCCAAGTGAACCGCGGCACCGGCCCAAAAACCTGGTCTTAACATTACTCAATTTTCTGCTTATCCTTTTAAGTCATCCATTCCAACAAACCCACTCTATAATTCATCACTTTCCAGGTCTCACACACAAACCTATTGATTAGTCCTTAAAAAAAAATCATGGTAACCCTGATGACCTCATCTCTAAATGCTACTTCCTCACTTCTTTTGCATGTTGAGTTTCCTGTCTCTGGTCTTAGCAGCATCTTCAGGATTTGGGCCAGGGGAAGAACACATGGACAAAAGCAGGGGGTTAGATGCTATGAGTGAAGGCAGATGTGTTGCAAAAGAGCAGGAAGAGGGCTGAGGTGATCATCTGCACCATGGAGGAAGCTGAGAAAATGGTGGCAGAAGAAGGAACAGGAAATCAATGTGACACAGAACAAACAGGATAGAAGCGAATGTCAGAGCAGTGATAAACAGAAATTTCAGACAGAAAAACAGTACAGGCAGTGGAGGTGATGTTTGAATACTTCAAAGGGTATTTTACAGGCCTAGGACTGCAATCTTTTCATTAAAACAATCTCTTGAGTAAGACAATAGGTCACTCTTAGGTATTTGTTTGCTGACTGATCCATTCGTTTTATGCCAAGTAATTCCATGCAGAAATACTTTTCTGACTCTAAAGATATTCACCGCCGTTCCTGTGCAAACATATCCTTTTTGGAATGTATGCCCATGGTTATACTTTCACCTTTTATTTGACTGTAAAATAGCAAAATGATCCTAGACGCCACAAGAATGCTGTCCCAGGTTAGTGCAAAGCCATTGACAACTGCTTTCTGGATGCCTCTGTCCAGTGGGCTGTGCACCCTCTGCACAGTTGTGTGGTTTAGATTAGATCTCCTCAGTTTGTTGATGAGAATGTCAGGTAGGACAGAATCAAAGGCTTACAGAAGTCTAGCGAGATTACATCTATTGCATCCTTTTTATCTACAAGGCCTGTCACTCCATCATAGAAGGAAATTAAATTGGTCTGGCATGATTTGTTCCTCTAAAAGCTATGTTGGTTACTACCCAGTCTGTTATGCTCTTCTGGGTGATTGCAAATTGATCATTTTGATGATTTATCTTAGTAACTTCCCTGGCACTGTGTTTAGGCTGACCGATATTTCTTTTTTCATTCTTTTAAAAATGGACATTGTTCTTATCTCTTTTTCTTTTTTTAAACAGTTTTCACCAATGTGCATGATTTTATTATAATTGATCAAGTCTGACAATATATTCTTAAGCATTCATTTTCATGTTGTTACACATTGTCATTGAGTAATTTTCCAAAATTGACTCTCATGTTAGCCTATTCTCTCTCTCTTTCTCTCTCTCTCTCTTTCTATTTATCCAGTTATTAAACATTTATTCAAAACTGAGATGAGAAAACAATAAATAGATCAATGTGTCTCTTTAGAAACTAATAGTTGGGTATAGGACACATACAAATAAAAAATTATTATGATTCAACACTGAAATTACAGCAATGGGGGAAGATACAGCACCTAGAACAGGTAGTTATACCAACCTTAGATACATCAGGAAGACTCCCAGAGGAGGTGATGGCTAATCTGAGTGTGTAATGTGGAGTAAGGGTTAGCTGACTTAAGACAAGGAAGTTGGTGGGGCGGAGAGTAGGAGACAGAGGGAGACAACCAGGCAGGGGAATGGAAGGTACAAAGGTGTGGCTGTAAGGGTGAAGTGGAGACAGCACAGCAATGCAGCAGGATTAGGGCAGAGACTTGCTGTGTTAGTCTCTGGAGAAACAGGATTATGAGAGACAGAGTGACAGAGGAAGAGGGGGGAGGGGGGAGAGAGAGAGAGAGAAATAGAGATTATAGAATTTGCAAATGACAAAATTCTTGAATGCCAACCAAATACATCTGAGCATTTTCTTGAGTGCAGTGGAGGTGTTCAAATGTCATTCACTTAGTATTTTATTGAGTATATATATCACTTTAATAACATGGATGGCCTTAAGTATCAGAAGCTAGAAAACATTTCAGGATATAATCTCATCCCCAAAGTACCCTGTAAATTACTCAAGGAGAGAAACCTTAATAGACACAAAGCACTTAAACTGCAATATAAGTAATTGAGGTAAGAGCCAAATAAGTCTTTCAAAGGAGAATTACCGAGAGTTTGGAGAGCAGTCTTTGAGGTTGGGTTTATCTATTTTATCTAAATTAAGGATAAAGTAAGAAGCACCTGGCTTCAATTGTTTGGGTGGAATCCAAACAACATATGCTTAAATGATAAATGACCCTTCTTTTCTAACAGTTGTTGTCTACCAGCCATGAACTCAGTTTGCCAATATTTAGCCCCCACTGCTATAGTGGTAATTGATAAAAGTGAAAGTGCATGGATAAAGGTTACTTCCTCTTCTGATATTCAGAAATTAAACACTCAAACCAATCCCTTAACAAGAAAAATTAGGCTGGAGAAATACCTTTAAAGAGATACTTGTATATCATGAAGAGCTGACAGATTAGAGACGAATGGCTGGGAGAGACTCTTGGGGATGCTGGAGGGTTAGGGTAATAACCTCACTATACTAATCCCATTGTTTTCTCCTCTTCCTTCCTAAACATAGAGAGACTGAATGGATACTTTAGGCAATTTTTCAGGGCTAAGGTAACAGGTAATGAAAGGCAGGATGTGTCCAGCCATGGACATCTGTAACACACTCTTAAGCAGGGCTGCATCCTGGGCATATGGATGAAAAGGAGTAGGTCGCACAACCAGGGACGCTCTTTGTGCCGTCTCAATCCTTAATTTTCGAGTAAAGTTTTCCAGGAGCGTTAGTGCTTCCAAGTACCCGGCTGGCTCAAACATACATACGGATCCTGCTGTAGGAAGATAACACTGACTTTTGTGTTAAAGTATTTCCAGAATAATCTAAACATGAGAAAGCTAGACAACATGAAGAAAGACCTACAGAAATATTAGAAAAAAATGCCTATAGGAGATCCAGAGATTGGATCAAATATACTCAAATATAGACACTAAGGGAGCTCTGTTGAAAAGGTTCAACGAGATAAGGGATAATCTGGAATTGTATTAGAGAACTGGGAAGTATAATAGGAACTCAAATGAAAATTCTGAGTTAAAGTAAAGTAACGGAAAATGTGTAGATGTGGTTTTAATAGCAAATTAGACTTGGGTTAAATGGTGAATAAGATACAGATTTAAAAAGACAAACAATACTATGATTCAAGAAGCCCTACACTCCAAGAATGATAACTAAAAAGAAAACCACATTTAAGTAGAACATTAAAAGAAAGCCGGAGGCTGAGAAAAGGTAAACTACTTAGAAAAGAATAACCATTAGATTGACAACTGAATTCTAAAATAAGATGACAACAACAAAGCCAGAAGTCAATAGAATGATGTTTATTTTTAAGATTTTATTTTTATTTTCAGCTGATACATAAAATTCTACTTATGTATAGACTCCCATGACATTTCACCATGCACATACATTGTGTAATGTTCAAATCAGGGTGAGCATATCTATCTCCTCAAATATATAACATTTGTTTATGATAAAAACACTCAAAAATCCTTTCTCAACTTTTTTTAAAGAAAAATGTATAATACATTATCATAATCTATTGTCACCATACTGTGCAGTAGAACACCAGATATTATTATTATTATTATTATTTTAAGATTTATTTATTTATTTGAAAGGCAGAGTTACAGAGAGGGAGAGACAGAGTCAGAGAGAGAAGTCTTCCATCCTTTGGTTTACTCCCCAGATAGCCACAACATCCAGGGCTGGGCCAAGCTGAAACCAGGAGCCAGGAGCTTCTTCCGGGTCTCCTGAATGGGTACAGGGGTCCAAGGACTTGGGCCATCCTTTGCTGCTTTCTCAGGTGCATTATTATGGAGCTGAATCAGAAGCAGAGCAGCTGGGTTTGGAATCAGCACCCATATGGGAGAAAGGAGAAGGGTGGAGAGAGAGAGAGAGAGAGAGAGAGAGAGAGAGAGAGAAATCTTATAGCTGTTGACTTAGCCCTCAAATGGCAAATGGCCACAACTGCCAAGGCTGGTCCAGGTTGAAGCCACTAGCCTGATGCTCCATCCACATCCCCCTGTTGCTTTCCCAGGCAGATTAGCAGGGAGCTTGATTGGAAGGTGAGCAGGCTCAACCTGAACCGACACTTTAATATGAAATACAAGTATTGCAGGGGAAACTTAGTTCACTTTGCCACAATACCAGCCCTAGAACTTTTTTCTTTTGTCTAACTATAGCTTTGAAATGAATAATCAAGCTTTCTCATCTCTCTGCACCCCTACCCTCTCTAGCCTCTAGTAACCACCTTTTTAGTTTTAAATTCTGTGCATCAATTTTTTAGATTTCACATATGCATAAAATCAGTCTTTATGTGGCTGGCTTATTTCACTTAACTTTTTTTTAAAGATTTATTTATTTGAAAGGCAGAGTTACAGAAAGGCAGAGGCAGAGGGATGGTGGGGAAACAGATCTTCTATCCACTGGTTCACTCCCCCAGATAGCCGCCTTGGCTGGAGCTGGGCTGATCTGAAGCCAGGAGCCTGGAGCTTCTTCCAGGTCTCCCATGTGGCTGCAGAGTCCCAAGGACTTGGGCCATCTTCCACTGCTTTCCCAGGACACAGCAGAGAGCTGGATTGGAAATGGAGCAGCTGAGACTCGAACCGGTGCCCATATGGGATGCCAGCACTGCAGGCAGCGGCCTTACCATTATGCCACAGCACCAACCCCTTATTTCACTTAACTTAATGGCCTCCAGTTCCATCCATGTTTCTACAAATTATGGGATTAGAGTGATACACCTAAAGTACTGGAAAAAAATGACTGAAAACCATAGTTTTGTACCTGGCAAAAATATCATTCAGGAATACAACGTTTACAGACCAAAATGCAGAGAATTTATTATCAATAGATGGTTGATAATGGAAACTAAAGAATAAGTAGGTAGAAAATATTCTAGCTTAAGAGTCAAAAATTAGGGAAGAGGCAGAGAGAAAAAAGGAAGTAAATGTGAGAATAGAATCAAGATTAGGTGACCAAAATTATAGCAATAGCATAAGAGTGTTGAAACATATTTAGAAATGTAATGCATCATAGCAATGTAACTTGGGGAAGTGATGGTTTAAGGTCATTGAACTACCTAGAAAGAACTGTGAAAATGGCATTCACTTTTGGTCACTGAAACATAGTAACATCTCAGGTAACTACCAGAAGATGGGTAAAAGAGTGCATAACAAGATGAACTTAATAACATAGCAAAGGAAGCTTCAGCACGCCTACTGCGGTGGCCATTGGAGGGTGAACCAATGGCAAAAGGAAGACCTTTCTCTCTGTCTCTCTCTCACTGTCCACTCTGCCTGTCAAAAAAAAAAAAAAAAAAAAAAGAAAAGGGAGTGCTTGTTTGATTGTCAGCTGCTCTTGGCTTCCTATCCAATTTCCTGATAAGGTGCCTGGGAGTGAAACAGGCGATGGCCCAAGTACTTTGGCATCTTACGTCACTGTGGAGACCAAGATAGAGCTCCTGGCTCTTGGCTTCAGCCTGGCTCAGCTCTGGCTTTTGCAACCATTGAAAGAGTACACCAGTGGATGAAAGGTTTCAGTCTCTTTCTCTCTCACTGTGCCTTTCAAATAAATAATCAAATCTTACAAAGAGCAAATATTTAACAAATCACTGAATGGTGATAAGGAGGTCAGATTATCAAGAAGGAATAACATTTTAAACATTTTTGCACTTTTTAACAAAGATTTATTTATTTGAAAGTCAGAGTTACACAGAGAGAAGAGGCAGAGAGAGAGCAGAGGCAGAGAGAGAGGTCTTCCATCCACCAGTTCACTCCCCAGATGGTCACAACAGCCAGAGCTGCGCCGATCCGAAGTCAGGAGTTAGGAGCTTCTTCCGGGTCTCCCACATGGGTGCAGGGGCCCAAGGACTTGGACCATCTTCTACTGCTTTCCCAGGCCATAGCAGAGAGCTGGATCAGAAGTGGAGCAGCCGGGTCTCGAACTGGCGCCCATATGGGATGACGGCCGCTTCAGGCCAGGGTGTTAACCCGCTGAGCCACAGCGCTGGCCCCACATTTTTGCAATTCTTGACAAAGCTTCAAATTATAAAAAGTAGTAGATCTGCAAAGAGAGACATATATTCATGAATATAGTCAGAAATTTTGATATTGGTAGAAAGAAGATGTAATAACTTATTAGAATTATAGAAGGTTTTAAAAATACTGTCAGCCAATCTATTATGCAGTTAGAAACATCTCGAATCTACCTAGTTGACATCAAACAACAAAATACAAATTGCTTTCCGGGAAATGTGGAACACCGACCAGACAAACCATGTTCTGGGAGTGACACAAATTACAAGTGTAAAAGGACGAGAATCATTCCAAGTATGCTCTCTGAATGCAATGGAACTAGATTAGAAATCAATGGAAAGATCTTTGGGAAATTCGCAAGGACTTAGAAATCAAATAACAAATTCCTAAATAAGACAGGTCAAAAAAGGAGAATAAAAGGGAACTTTGAATGGAATAAAATGAAAACCCGAGCTACAAACATTCGTGAGAGGCCCCTAAAGCAAAAGTTAGAGAAAAATTTATAGCATAGAGCACCAAATTAGAACAGGGAAAAGATGACAAGTGGATGGTCTTACACTCTAAATTAAAAAGCTAGAAAAGAAAGGAAATAGAAATTCAAAGTAGCCCAAGATACGAAGTAAATAAAGCAATGAAAAATACTAAAAAAATTAGAAAAATAACAGAAAAATCAAAACCCAAAGCTGGTTCTTAGAGATTAATAACACTTGTATAAACTTCTATCCATATTGATTAAGAAGTAAAGAGAGAAAGCACAAATTACCAATAATAGGAATGAGAAAAATGACATATCTTTGGGTTCTCATTTATTAAAAGAAAAATAAGGGAAACTAATGAACAGTCTTGTCACTAACTTTGACAACTTAGATAAAAGAGACAAACCCTTGAAAGACAAATTACCAAATCTCTCTAGGAAAGAGATAGCATCAGCATATGCCTTTATCTACTAAACACATTGAACTTTTTAGTTAAGAAGTCTTCATCTTTAAAAATACAAATTATACATAATAATATAGCATAAATCATATCATATCATATCATATCATATCATATCATATCATATCATATCATGCTTAGTGGTATTTTCCCCTAAAGATTAAGAGCAAGGAAAGTCTTCCACCCCTACCCCTATGCTTCAGCTTTGCACTGGTGGTTCTGGCAGTGCAATAGACAGGCAAAGGAAAAGGCATTCAGATAGAAAAGAAAGAGGTAAAATTATGTTTATTTGCAGACAACATGATCATCTATGTGGAAAATCATGCTTATCAAAACAATTAGAAATAATTGGTGAAGGGTGAGTGCTTGGTGCAGTGGTTAAACTTCTGCATGGATTGTCTGCATCCTATATCAGAGTGCTGAGATCTGAGTCCTGGCACAACTTCCAATTCCAGCTTCCTGCTAATGTCCACCCTAGGAGAAAACAGGTGATGATCAAGTAGTTGGGTCCCTGTTTCCCCCTGCCCCAATGAGAGACTCGCATTGAATTCCTGTCTCTGTTGATGGGATTTGGGAAGTAAACAGGAGGATGGAATATTTCACTCTGTCTCTCAAAGAAATAAAAATTTAAAAAGAGAAGTGAGTGGCAAATTTAGCCAGGTTGCAGAATTTAAGATCAGTACACAAAAAGCAGTTATAATACTATGTGCTAGCAATGATAGGCTACAAGTTGAATGAGTGTTAGAGTAACACACAAATATGAAATAGTTAAGGTTACTGAACATTGTAGGTGTAGCTGGAAGAAACTGAAGAAGACACAAATAGATACACTGTATATTCTTATAAATAATGATAGAATGTTAATTTATTCCAATGTACCTATGAATTTAATGTTATCTTTTACAAATCTTTGCTAACCTTATCAGTCTTATATTTACATAAAAGTTTTATGAACAGTAATTATACATGTTTATAGACCACAGTACGAAATTTTCACACCTGTATACTATGTCCACTGATCACAACAGTGTAAATGATATTTTCCCAACTGATGATTGGAGGCTTGAGCTTCTTTTTTTTCTATTTGTTTGTATATTATATACTAGGCTATTGTGAACGATAGTCCTCCTATGCTGTTTAACACTAAGAACTTATTCCTTGATCTAACTCAGATTTCGTACTTGTTATCTAAACTCTCTCTATTCACCTCACCCCTCTCAGCCTCCAATCATCAGTCTGGGTATAGATTGTGTCTTTTTAGCTTTCACACATAAGGGAGAATGTGTGGTAATTGTCTTTTTGTGTCTGGCTTTTTGCACTCAACATGATGTTCCCTTTCATCCATTTTACTGTAAGTGACAGGATTCCATTCATTTTTTATGGCTGAATGGTATTCCATTGTGTTCATTGAGGCTATTGTTCTGAAGTTTTCTTTATGTTCAGTAATGCTGGTCTCATAAAAAGAGTTTGGCAATTTTATCCTTTTTGATATTTTGGAATAGTTTCAGAAGTATTAGAACTAGTTCCTCTTTAATTTTTTTTTTAGTATTCAATTGTAAAGGCATTAAGTCCTGGACTTTTCTTAGATGGGAAACTTTCAATTACTGTTTCAGTCTTGTTACTTATTATATATATATTATATACACTTATTAACTATGTCTTCTTGATTTAATACTGATAGGTGTATGAATCCAGGAATTTATTCATTTTTTCAAGGTTTTTCAGTTTGTTATCATACTGTTGTTCATAACAGTTTTTTAATATCTGTTGTATTTCTTTTTTTTTTTTTAAATTTTTGACAGGCAGAGTGGACAGTGAGAGAGAGAGAGACAGACAGAGAGAAAGGTCTTCCTTTTTGCCATTGGTTCACCCTCCAATGGCCGCTGCAGCCGGCGCACAGCGCTTATCTGAAGCCAGGAGCCAGGTGCTTCTCCTGATCTCCCATGGGGTGCAGGGCCCAAACACTTAGGCCATCCTCCACTGCCTTCCCGGGCCACAGCAGAGAGCTGGCCTGGAAGAGGGGCAACTGGGACAGAATCTGGTGCCCCAACCGGGACTAGAACCCGTTGTGCCGGCGCCGCAAGGTGGAGGATTAGCCTATTGAGCCACAGTGCCAGCCCTGTTGTATTTCTGTGATATAAGTTGTAATGTCTTCTTTTCAATCACTTTTTTTATTTTTCTCTTTTTTTCTTTTTTAGTATGTCTAAAGGTTTGTCTTTTTTATTTAAAAAAAAAAACAGCTTTTCATTTTGCTGATCTTATGTTTTTTTTTTTTTTTTAGTTTCAATTTCATTTATTTCTGCTCTGACCCTTATTATTGCTAGAATCTTGCTAATTTGGGGTTTGGTTTCTTTCTTTTTTCTAAGTCCATGAGTTGTATCATTAGATTGTTTAAATGAAAGCTTTCTGTTTTAAAATATATTAACTTATTACTATAAACTTCCCCATTAAATATTCTTTTTCTATATTCCACAAATTTTGAAATGTTGTATTTCATTTTAAATTGCTTCAAGGAATTTTTTTTATGTTCTTCTTAATTTATTCAAAGATCTATTGGTCACTCAGGAGTATGTTGTTTAATTTCCATGTGTTTTTAAATTTTCTATTGTTCTGTTGATTTCTCATTTTATTCCTCTTTGTTCTGAGGAGACACATGGTGTTATTTCAACTTTTAAATATTTACTGAGACTTGATTTGTTGACTAAGAAATCTTCTATGTGCTGGCAATAATGTACTCATAGCTATTAGATGAAATATTCTGTAAATATCCATTAGGCTCATTTGCTCTATAATATAGTTCAACTTTGATGTATATTTGTTGATTTTCTGAATGGACATTCTGTTCATTGATGACAATGGGGTGATGAAGTCCCCTGCTCTTCACTGGAGTGTTGGAGTCTAGTTCTTTCTCTCTAGGTCTAATAATATTTATTTTATATACTTGGATGGTCCTGTGTTGGGTATATATATTTATGATTGTAATAGCTTTTTGTATACAAAGTCTCTTATCAATATTTTATGTTCTTGTTTGTATCCCTTTAGAGTTTCTTATTTAAAGTCTATTTGATATGACTACACCTACTTCTGCTCATTGATTTGTTTCTGTTTTGTGGTATATCTTTTTCCAACACTTCACTTTCAGTCTATGTGTATCTTCACCTATGAAATGAGCTTCTTACAGGCAGCATACAGTTGGGTCTTGTCATTTTATTATTATTATTTTTTTTTTTTTTGACAGGCAGAATGGACAGTGAGAGAGAGAGACAGAGAGAAAGGTCTTCCTTTTGCCATTGGTTCACCCTCCAATGGCCACCGTGGCTGGCGCGCTGCGGCTGGCGCACCGCGCTAATCCAATGGCAGGAGCCAGGTGCTTCTCCTGGTCTCCCATGGGGTGCAGGGCCCAAGCACTTGGGCCATCCTCCACTGCACTCCCTGGCCACAGCAGAGAGCTGGCCTGGAAGAGGGGCAACCGGGACAGAATCTGATGCCCCGACCGGGACTAGAACCCGGTGTGCCAGCACCGCAAGGTGGAGGATTAGCCTAGTGAGCCACAGCGCCAGCTCTTGTCATTTTTTTATACATTTTGTCAACCATTTATTTATTTGAGAGGCAGAGTTACAGACAGAGAGAAAGAGAGTCAGAGAGAAAGGTCTTCATTCTGCTGGTTCGCTCCCCAAATAGCCACAATGACTGGAGCTGGGCAGATCTAAAGCCAGAGCCAGGAGCTTCTTCCAGGTCTCCCACATGGGTAGCAGGGGCTCAAGCACCCTGGACATCTGCTGATACTTTTCAGGCCATTGTCAGACAGGAAGAGGAGCAGCTGGGACATGAACTGGAACCCATATTAGATTCTGGCACCTCAGGAGGAGGTTACCTATTATGCTGCTGCACCAGCCCCTTCAACGTATATTTTTTGATTAAGAATTTAATACACTTACAGTTAAGGTTAATATTGAGAGATAAAACCCAAGTTCTACCATTTTCTTGATAACTTACTGATTGCTTTATATATTATATGTTTCAAAAGTTTTATTCTCAAAACCAGAAATTCTTTCTTCTGCTTCATCTATTTTGTTTTTGAAACCTCAGTTGTATTTTTTATTTCATTGATTGAAGTTTTCAGGTCCAAAATTTCTGACTTTTAAATGATTTTTCTTTTTTAATTTCTCTTTCATGTAATGCATTGTTTTCCCCATTTATTTGACTTGTCTATCTTTATTCTATTGTATTTCATCATTTCCTTGAGATAATTATTTAGAATTTTTTTAAAAAAGATTTATTTATTTATTTGAAAGCAGAGTTACAGAGAGGAGAGGAGAGGAGAGGAGAGGAGAGGAGAGGAGAGGAGGGGAGGGGAGAGGAGGGGAGGGGAGAGGAGGGGAGGGGATGGAAGGGGAGGAGAGAGGAGGGGAGGGGAGCAGAGAGGAGAGGAAGGGAGGGGAGAGGAGGGGAAGGGAGGGGAAGGGAGGGAAGAGAAGGGGAGGGGACAGGGGAGAGGAGGGGAGGGGAAGGGGAGGGGGGAGGGGGAGAGGAGAGGAGGGGAAGGGAGAGGAGAGATTTCTTCTATTTGCTGGTTCACTACCCAAATGGCGGCAATAGTCAGGGCTGGGCCAGGCCAAAGCCAGGAGACAGAATCTTCATCCAGGTCTCTGACATGAGTGCAAGGGCCCAAATTTTGGGGCCATTGTCTGTTGCCTTCCCAGGCCATTAACAGGAAGCTGGATTGGAAGTAGAGTAGCTGGAACATGAACCACTTTCCATATGGGATGCCAGTGTCACAGGCTGAGGCTTAATCTGCTATGTTTCAATGCTGGCCCTTATTTTGAATTCTTTTTCAGGCATTTCATATTTTTTCAAGTCAGGTTCTATTTATGGAGAACTATCATGTTGTTTTAGAGGTGCCATCATCCTGGCTTCTTCATGAATCTGCACATGTGACATAACAGTTCTTTCTTCTTTATGGAGTAGCTTTTGTTGGAAAATATTTTTTTTTCTTCAGATGAAATGCCATGTAATGGTACTTGCTTTGGCTTTGGTTCTAAGTGAGCCCAAGAAATATCATCTCTGTGTGATTTCTTCCATTGTAATTAATGTCAGTAGTGCCTATGAGTGCAAGAGTTGTACACTCTGCAGGAGTCCATGGAGATAGTATGATGACTTTGAAGTGGATATGAGCTTCCAAAGTTATGTGCCTGCAGGCTCCAGAGAGTTATGTGTCAATCACACTATGATTTGTGACGGCTATAGCCATGTTTCTAATGCTATGTGATATAGACAGGGCTGCCTTTCATCCTACCAGGCAAAAATGAATGATTTGGGAGGGGGAAGTTTTGGTACCAAGACTTGTGGCCTTGGAACTGTGTGAATTGAATGGGACATTACTCTGGCACCACTGCATGGGTTTGGGTGATGCTTAGGCTGATAGCACCAAATGCCCCAATCTTACCACTGGAGGATGTGATGGGGATCTTGCCCCAGTCCTACAGGCTGAATAAAGGTTATGCTGGGGATTGTGCACTGTCAGGCGTGGGCCTGGAGCAATGGAAAGCAGGTTGTATCTTCATTGAGTTCCAATGGAGGGTTCCAGGAACTCTGAGGCATACATTACTGATACAGTTCTGGAGTTGCAAGATGGAAAGAATACTTTGTCAAAGTTCCACAGGAAAAGCATAGCTATAAATTGGGGATTGTGCCGTGACCTGCAGCAGTGACATGGAGACAGAGCCTTCTTCATTTCCCACAGGGCAAGTGCAAGTGTTTCCAGGTTGTATACAACCAACATTTATAGTCTCAAAGCTGCAGGATGCAGTGGAGAGCTTACCCAGGTTTCACATTTCACACGCACATCATTGCTGGGGGTTGTGTTCTGGCAGGCATGGATCTGGACCAATAGAATGCAGACAGGATCCTCTGCAGGTCTCAAAGGGAAAACTTAGGTGATTACATACCCAACAGTCATAGGACCAGAACTGTAGGACTCAGAGGATATGCTACCCAGGTCGCACGTAGTGACCACGTGTTATACTGGAGATTGTGCACAAGCAGGTGTGAGTACGAAACATAGAGAAGCAGATAAGGGCTTTCCTTAGGTCATATGGGGAGCACAGGTGTCCCTGGGACCTACTGAACTGAGTGCTGCAGGAGGCAATGAAGTCCCCAGGTCTCACAGGTTGAGTCAGTTGTCCTGGGGATTGTGGACTAGAAAGTGCCAGCATGAGTTGGAGGAATGTATACTGGGCCTTCCAAGTCCCACTGGTGAGTGAGAGTTACTCCAAGGAGTGTAGTACCAACAGCCAAAGTCTCAGAGCTGTAGGACAGAGAAAGGACTGCCTCCAGTTCCCACATGGCATACAAGGGTAAAATGGGGTTTGCATTGTGGTCATCCAGCACTCCATACTAAAACATGAAGAAGGGGACTTCCCCAGTTCAGGTCCCCTGGCACCAAACCCCAAGAAGCAGAGGGGAACTTCCCCAGGTCATGCACAGTGAGTGAGCCTGGGGATGGAACTTGTGCACAGCAGTCCCACAGCTGAGGGATGCAGAGAGCCTTCTATCTCTCCTGGGCAGTGCTCTCTCTCTCTCTCTCTCCTTCCATAGCAGTGGGGCTGCTTGCTGGCACTTTGATGGTACTTGAGCGGCTTGGGTCTGAGATTGTAGGGGCGGAGGGCTTTGTTCCTTTCTGTTGGATTCTAGAGTCTCTGTGCTGTGTAGAGCTCTTGGCACTTGTTTACTGAAGTTTTACTTCCTTCAGTCTCCTGGGAATGTGGTCTTTCCTTTGTTGTTCTGGTTCCCCGTGGCAGGGGACAGTCACTACTCAGTCACCCTGGATTCTCTCCTAATGCTATCAGTACCAAAGGATTTTGTAGGGCAGAAATTGTCAAACTGATTTTAAACTGTATCAGGAAAGGCTAGGATGGTCAAAATACAAAAATATGAATTAAGTCGAAGGACTAAAAATATGTAATTTCAAGACTTATTGCGCAGTTGTGATCACAACAGAGTGGGGTTAGCATAAAATATAGAAATAGGTTAATTCAGAAATGCCAAGCCAGGACACAGACAATTGATTTCTGAAAAAGACTTATTTATTTTTTTTATTAAACTTTTATTTAATGAATATAAATTTCCAAAGTATAGCTTATGGGTTACAATGGCTTCCCCCCTCCCATAACTTCCCTCCCGCCCGCAACCCTCCCCTTTCCCGCTCCCTTTCCCCTTCCATTCATGTAAAGATTCATTTTCAATTCTCTTTGTATACAGAAGATCAGTTTAGTGTATATTAGGTAAAGATTTCAACATTTTGCCCATATAGCAACATCAAGTGAAAAAACTACCATTGGATTACTAATTATAGCATTAAATAGCAATGTACAGCACATTAAAGACAGAGATCCTACATAATTTTTTTTTCAAATTAATTAATTTTCTATGCCATTTCCATTTTAACACCAGGTTGTTTTTTTTTTTTTCATTTCCAATTCTCTTTCTATACAAAAGATCACTTCAGTATATAATTAGCAAAGACCTCATCAGTCTGTGCCCACACAGAAACGCAAAGTATAAAAATACTGTTTCAGTACCAGTCATAGCATCACTTGGCTTTAGATGACACATTAGGGACAGATCCCACATGGGGTGTAAGTACACAGTGACTCCTGTTGCTGACTTAACAATTTGACACTCCTGTTCATGGCGTCAGTAATCTCCCTAGGCTCTAGTCATGAGTTGCCAGGGCTATGGAAGCCTTTAGAGTTCGCTGACTTTGATCTTATTCCGATAGGGTCATAGTCAAAGTGGAGGTTCTCTCCTCCCTTCGGAGAAGGGTACCTCCTTCTTTGATGGCCCCGTTCTGAAAAAGACTTATTTATTTGAAGGGAAGAATGAGAGAGGGAGAGGCAAAGAGGGAGGGAGAGTGGGAGGGAGAGAAAAAAAAGAGAGGGAGGGGAGAGAGAGAGAGAGAGAGAGAATATCTTTTTCTGCTGGTTCACTCCTAAACATATGTAACAGTTGGGGCTGAGACAGACAGAATCCAGGAGCCAAGAACTCCATCCAGTTGGCCCAGGTTGGTGGTAGGAACCCAAGGGCTTAGACCAAAGTTCTCCGCCTCTAAGATGCATTACCAGGAAGCTGGATCAGCAGCGCAGGTAGCTGTGACTTCAATATAGGGGATGGACATCTGAAGTAACTGTTTCACTTACTATGTCACAATGGATTTTTCACAACTTTGCAAAGTGCATTTAGTTGAAAAACAAATTAATCTTTGGAACAAAGGGTACTAGAATGATTGAAAATCTATATGTAAATGAATTTTGAATTATATCTCACGTCACATCTGAAAGTTAACTCAGAATGGATCATATCCCTGAATGTTTAGTATTAAGGTAAAAATAAAATGATGAAAATTATAAAAGAAAAAATACGGCAACATTTTTGTTACCTAGTTTATGTGTCTGATTGGATTGCTATAGCAAAATACAGATTGGATGGCTTAACCGACAGGAGCTGATTTCTCACAGTTCTGGAGGTCATGAAGTCTAAAATCAAGGTGTCAACCAATTTGATGTCCGATAAAGGCTTTTTCTGTCCTGTGGACAGCCAACTCCTTGCTGTGCCCCACATGGTGAGGGGAAGAAAGAGAAACAGAGAGCTCCAGTGTCTCTTTTCATAAGAACGCTCATTTATTGAAAGAGGGCACTATCCTTATAACCTCATTTAACCTTAATTAATTCCAAATACAGTTCCATTAGGAATTAGGACTTCAACTTTGAATTTTGTGGGGGATACAATTCAGTCCATATCACCTAGAATTACATTTACATTTCTTAAATATAACACCAGGATTAGCTACAAAAGCAAGATTCATAGCAGTCATACATTTTAATCCACCTAAACTAACCTTTCTCTTCTTTGAGAGAAACTAGAAAGCAAATAAGAAAGTATTAATTGGAAAAAGGATATATGTTTTTCAAAACACATATCTGTTAATCTAGTATGTAGATTATATAAAGAACTTCAGAATTCAACAGGAGGAATGCAGTCCACTCAAGAAAGCAAATGGGTGCATGACATGACCAGATATTTCATCGAAGAAGATGTACCAATAAGAATTAAACATTTCAGTTCACATTCGATGGCTCCGATAGGTCTAAGAATCAAAGGGATCACACAAACAAGACAAGTGTCTACTAATACTAACTGATAGAATCAAAAAGGGAGAGAAAGATCCAACATGGGAAGTGGGATACACAGCAGACTCATAGAATGGCAGATGTCCTAAACAACACTCTGGCCTCAGAATCAGCCCTTAAGGCATTCGGATCTGGCTGAAGAGCCCATGAGAGTATTGTAGGCATGGAAAGCCAAGATACCATGGAAAAGAATAAAAGAAGAAGACCTAAATGAAAGATCTCTGTGAGTGAGACCCCAGTGGAAAGAACGGGGCCATCAAAGAAGGAGGTACCTTTCTCTGAAGGGAGGAGAGAACTTCCACTTTGACTATGACCCTATCGGAATAAGATCAAAGTCAGCGAACTCTAAAGGCTTCCATAGCCCTGGCAACTCATGACTAGAGCCTAGGGAGATTACTGACGCCATGAACAGGAGTGTCAAATTGTTAAGTCAGCAACAGAAGTCACTGTGTACTTACATCCCATGTGGGAACTGTCCTTAATGTGTTGTCTAATGTGCAGTGATGCTGTAACTAGTACTGAAACAGTATTTTTACACTTTGTGTTTCTGCGTGGGTACAAACTGATGAGATCTTTACTAATTATATACTGAATTGATCTTCTGTATATAAAGATAATTGGAAATGAAAAAAAAAAACCCTGGTGTTAAATTGGAAATGGCATAGAAAATTAATTAATTTTTAAAAAAATATTATGTAGGATCTCTGTCTTTAATGTGCTGTACACTCTTATTTAATGCTATAACTGGTACTCCAATAGTATTTTTTTTCACTTTGTGTTGCTATATAGGGGCAAACTGTTGAAATCGTTACCTAATATATACTAAACTGATCTTTTGTATATAAAGAGAATTGAAAATGAATCATGATGTGATTGGAAGGGGAGAAGGAGCGGAAAAGGGGAGGGTTGTGGGTGGGAGGGAAGTTTTGGGAGGGGGAAGCCATTGTAACCCATAAGCTGTACTTTGGAAATTTATATTCATTAAATAAAAGTTTAATTAAAAAAAAGAATTAAACAATGAAATGATGCTTCACACCATTAATTATTAGAGTACTAAAAATTGAAATTCCAATGGGATGTAACTACATCTATTAGATCAACTAGAGTGGCTGAAATGAAGACTGGTATGAAGCTGAAGTAACAGGATCTCTTGTGCTATTTTTGGGAATATAAAATGATACTGGTATCCAAAAACCAGCTTGGTGTTTTCTTAAAACTATCATATTCTCCAGTCATGCCACTTATGAGGGTTTATATATGAAAAATGAAAGCATATGTCCATACAAAGACTTGTACACACATTATAATACCTCCAAACTAGAAACAACTCAACTGCCTTTGGCAGATAATGGATAAAGAAATTGTGATACAGCCATACAATGAAATACCTTTCAACACAAAATGAATGATCTTTACCATATGTGCCACATGGATTAATCTCAAAATAATTATAACTGAGTGGGAGAGGCCAGACTAAAAACGTGCGTACTGTATGTCTCCATTAGTAATAGAATTCTACAAAATGCAAATGAGTCTATCATTCAAAAAGCAAATCAGCGCTTGACTAAGGGCCAAAGGTTACTGAGAAATGTTAGGAGGGTTACAAAAGGGCACAAAGAAACTTTAGGGAGTGATGGAAATGTTCATTATCTTGATTTTGTGGCAATCTCTTGGGTGTATACATATGCCAATACTTATCAAATTGTACATTTTAAGCATGTGTGTCTTTATGGTATGTGAATTATACCTTAGTAAAGCTGTTCAAATCAATTCACATTTCCATATACATGAAACTAAATATGAGATGTAAAAATATACAGCTTATAATAGTGTTAATAACATGAAATCTACCAAAATGAATTTGACAAAATGTGTGAAAGTTCTCACTGGAAACTTAGAGTAACTGTTGAGAAAAATTAAAGACCTAAATACATAGAGGGACATATCTGAAAACTGTAAAAAAGTCAACTCTTTTGTTGAATTCTAATCAAATCACACAGAGTCAAGGAGAGACAGAGAAAGATTGTAAATAAATTGTAAAAATAAAGGAAAAATAAAGAAAGAATTATTTGAAGGAGGAACGGATGAAAGGACTTGCTCTAATTGACATCAAGGTATGTTTATAAAGTGCAATTAAGATAGCCCCGTATTGTCACAAGGAGGTACAAATTGACTGGAATAGAGAACTCTTGTCTTTGACAATGTTGAACTACAATGCAGTGGAGGAAAAGGAATCTTTTTTAATACACTGCACTTGGTCGATTGGATAACTTATGGTGAAAGAAAATGGTATTTGAATCCTGTCTTTCATCATAAGAAAAAACTATTGCAAGTGAGTTGCACTAAGCTGTAAGTACTGAGAGACCATATAAGAACATATTTTCATAAGATATAAAGCTATTTATTTATTTTTTTTAGACAGGCAGAGTTAGTGAGAAAGGTCTTCCTTTCGTTGGTTCACCCTTAAATTGCCGATACAGCCGGCATGCTGCGCCGATCCAAAGCCAGGAGCCAGGTGCTTTCTCCTGGTCTATCACGTGGGCTCAGGTGCCCAAGCACTTGGGCCATCCTCCACTGCCTTCTCGGGCCACAGCAGAGAGCTGGACTGGAAGAAGAGCAATCAGGACTAGAATTCGGCGCCCATATGGGATGGCGGTGCCGCAGGCGGAGGATTAACCAAGTGAGCTACGGCACCGGCCCCGATATAAAGCTATTCTAAACTATATAAAACTTAGTACCACAAAGGAAAAGATTACATATTTAGATGAAACATTGAATTTAAGGACTTTACATCAGGAGATGTAAGAAAGTAAAAATGCAATTCACAGAGCAAAGATTCTGTAGCACATATAATTTTCAAATATTTGATAAGCAATGATTCCAATCAAAGTGCATGAAAGGAACATGGGGTTCTTCAAAT
This sequence comes from Lepus europaeus, assembly GCF_033115175.1. NCBI lineage: Eukaryota > Metazoa > Chordata > Mammalia > Lagomorpha > Leporidae > Lepus > Lepus europaeus. Next base: position 73,006,134 of record NC_084840.1, on the reverse strand, counting down.
TTCCATGGAAAATTTATATTATGAATAAACCATATGTAGGTTTCAAAATTTTTTTAAATTAAAAACTTGCTTTTTGTAAGATTTAATCATTTTTAACATTTTGCCATATCCACATCATATGTAAATACTATATATACACATAATGCTATTTTTCTTGAAAGTGATATCAATATCACATGATAAGGGATTCATGATAAGTATCATAAAATGAGGAAAAAGGGATATATTATTGTGTGATGGTTACAGTCCAGTGAGGACATTTATAAACATATGTCAAATAATAGTCATTCAGACTTATTTTGTTTAAAGATTTATTTATTTATTAGAAAGACAGAATTACAAAGTGACAAAGAGAGAGAGAGAGAGAAAGATGGACAGAAAGACCCACTGGTTTATGGACACAAAGGCCAGGGCTGGGCCAGGCCAACGTCAGGAGCCTGGAACTCCTTCCAGGTCTCCCACGTGGGTGGCAGGGGCCCAAACATTAACAGGGAGCTGGACTGGAAGCGGAGCAGCCAGGCTGCTGGCATTGCAGATGGTGGCTTAATCCACTGTGCCACAAAGCTGGCTCCAGAAACTACACATTTTTGTATCATATATGTAAGTTCCACATATGACAACATGCAGAATTTGTCTTTGATCTCCAGTTTCATCCATTTGGTTGCAAATGTCAGGATTTCAATCCTTTATGTGGCTGAGTAATATTTCATTGTGGATATATACCTAATTTTCTTTATCCAATCATCAACTAAGAGACATCTAGGTTGATGCCGTTGACTCCACATCTTTGCTATTGTGAATTGGACTGCATAAACATGAGAATGCAGGAATCTCTTTCATATACTAACTTGTTTTAGATAAATTTCTAGAAGTGAGATAGCTGGGTCATATGGTTTATATATTTTTAGCTTTCTGAGAATTTTCTAGACTGCTTTCCATAATGGATGTACTAATTTGCATTCTTACCAACCATATATTAGGTTTTTTTTTTTCTCCACATCCCCACCATCATTTGTTATTTTGTTTTATGACATTTGGATAATAAAGAGCCATTCTCACTGGACTGAGATGATAACTTACTGTAATTTTTGTTGGCATCTTCCTTAGAGCTAGTGCAACGAGCATTTTTTCATGTGTTTCTTGACCATTTGTTTTTCTTCTGAAAAGTGTCTATTCAGATCCTTTGTCCATTTCTTAGCTGAATCGCTTGCTTTATTGCTGTTGAATTTCTTCAGCTCCTTATATGTCATGGATATTAATCCTTTATCAGATACACAGGTTGCAACTAATTTCTCCCATTGTGTGGGTTGTCTCTTCACTGTATAATTTGTTTTTCTGTGCAGAGCTTCTTAATTTGATAAAATTCTATTTGCCTACTTTTGCTTTTATTGCCTGTGATTTTGGAGTTTTATCAAAAAGTCATGGCATGCCAATGTCTTGGAATATTTGCTTTACATTTTCCTCAAGTAGTTTAATGGTTCCTCAAAAAGTTTTACGTAAAAAATAAACTCATCTTTTAATTTTATTTTTCCAAGAAATTATTGAAATATCCTCATATAAGACAATAGCTAAATGGTTGAAAGATTTTAGCTGACACTTTTAAAATGACAGTATCCAATTTGACAATAAAAATTATAAGCCTGCGACCAGCACTGTAGTGTAGTGGGTAAGACCACCACCTGCATTGCCAGCATCTCATATGGGCACTGGTTTGCATTCTAGCTGTTCCACTTCCAATCTGGCTCCCTAGGAGAGCAGTAGAGGATGGCCTGAGTCCTTGAACCACTGCACCCATGTCGGAGACCCAGAGGAGGCTCCGGGCTCCTGGCTTCAGATTAGTACAGCTCCAGCTATTGTGGCCCTTTGGGGAGTGGACCATCAGATGGAAGACCTCTCTCTCTCTTCCTGCCTCTGTCTCTCTGAGACTCTGCCTTTTGAAAAAAAAAATCTTTAAAAAATTAAAATTATAATTTTTTTTTTTTGACAGGCGGAGTGGATAGTGAGAGAGAGAGACAGAGAGAAAGGTCTTCCTTTGCCGTTGGTTCACCCTCCAATGGCCACCGCGGCCAGCGCATCTCGCTGATTCGAAGCCAGGAGCCAGGTGCTTCTCCTTGTCTCCCATGCGGGTGCAGGGCCCAAGGACTTGGGCCATTCTCCACTGCAGAGAGCTGGCCTGGAAGAGGGGCAACCGGGATAGAATCTGGCACCCCGACCGGGACTAGAACCCGGTGTCTGCGCCGCAAGGCGGAGGATTAGCCTGTTAAGCCACAGCGCCGGCAAAAATTATAAATTGTTTTCAGTTTCATTGGTTGATTAAGACCACAATAGCACTACTTATTCATCAAAATGGCTAAAATGAAAGAATCAACTACCCAGTGTTGCCAAAGATAGAACTAAGAAATTGTAATATTTCATTTGTGGGAGTATATTTGGTTCAACCAGTTTGGAAAGCATTTTAGCATACACTATGATCTGCAGTTTTGTTTCTTGGTGTGTACCCAATAAAAATATGCAACTGTAGTTAATGAGGATGTTCATTTCAGGATCATTTTTTCATGGTAAAAACTGAATATAACCCCCAACCAAACCATTGACAGTAGTAGGATTTATATTGCAATGAAGACAATTGAGTCTATGTTTTGCTCAAAAACATAGTTGAGTGTCACTAACACAACAATTAGTAAAAGGAGCCAGACTAAAGAATGCTAACTGTGTGATCCTAGTTACACAAAGTTCAAAGAACAGAAATAATGTTATTAGAGCATTTAGGGACGTATGCATACGGAGGGGAGTTATAAAGATGAGAAAGAGAGTGATCATCATAAAATGGACAGAAGGATGGTTCCCTTGTAGGGTCAGCAGGGTTTTTGAGTGAATGGTGGTGGTGATGGGGTTATAGGGAGATGTCTTATTTCCTGAATATTGAGGTACCTCATTGGTTTCCAGTTATGATAATCATTGAATTCTATACATATATGTTGTATAATTTGCTATGTTTGTCATAATTTTCACAATGGCTCTTTTTCTGTAGAAACAGAGAAGAAGCTTTGAAATAAGGAGTATCTTAGGTGAAAGTAACCTCAGAGATTTCTAGGTAAGCCTGACTTGTTGCCTAAATTCTCTTCTCCCCTCACTGGCTGTTTTCCACTTCCTCCTGAAATATTACACTCAATTTCACCAATTATAGCTTCATTCTGGCACACTAAGCACCTTTTGTAAAAATGCAAATACCTCTAGTAGTTTGAAGAGCTGTCATCACAAGTCTCTTGTTTCCAGATCCCAGAATTCTGTCGAACAAGTCTACAATGATTCATTTACATTATGGGTTAAATTGTCTTTCCTGAACTAGACAGGAATTTAACTGCCATTTAGAACATTGTTTCTGTAGGGATTAAATTCAGATTTCAAAACAAAGTATGGGAATATGATCTATTTGTCATTTGGGGAATGCCTGAACAGTGCCTAGTGTGACATAAGACAGAATTGACAGATTGAGATTTTAACTGGGCTTAAGTTCCAGTTCTAGTAATTATTAGTTATTTTATTATGAGAAGACTATGGAACTTTTATAGATCTAGTTCTCTCATTTGTAGATGTGGGTAAAAATACCTTCCCCTCAAAGACGTTCAGGGGCTCAAATGAGATAAAACACTCTAAAATGTGAGAAACAGAGATTTCGAATTCACAACTGCAGGAATAAAATTGGATTTAAAAGATAAAAAAAGACTAGTAAGAATGTCTTACGGAACTAATGCGTTGTTCCAGTTGGCTCATATTCTATCTCCCTCGGTGTCCATATTTCAGCCTCATAATTAAGTCCCTCGGTCATTCTGAAAGGCTCAGAAAATATCCACAGAGTTTTTCTAACTCACCTTTTGTAAACTTTTGTGAATTTATATTCACATTTTTATCTGAACTCTTTACCTACAACTTCCATCAGGGCAGAGATTAGGTGTCTGACAGAGTATAAAATAAAATGTTCAATTTGTTCATTTTTTTTTCTGGAATATTCTTTTCTACAACCTGAATCGCATCTCTAGACAGAGTATGTTTATAGGATATTTATCTTCTATCTACAGGTATTTTATTTCTTTTTTAATATTTATTTTATTTATTTGAAAAACAGAGTTATAGAGAGAGGTAGAGACAGAGGGAAAGGTCTTCCATCCGCTGGTTCACTCCCCAGATGGCCACAACAGCAGGAGCTAAGCAGATGCAAAGCCAGGAGCCAGAAGCCTTTTCTGGGTCTCCCACGTGGGTACAGGGGTCCAAGCACTTGGGCCATCTTCCACTGCTTTCCCAGGCCATAGAAGAGAGCTGCTTTGGAAAAGGAGCAGCTGGGACTAGAACCGGCACCCATATGGGATGCTGGTGCTTCAGGCCATGGCGTTAACCTGCTGCGCCACAGCGCTGGCCCCAGATGTTTTCTTTTTATTATTTATATATCTATATTGTGTAGATTTAGAATATTCTCCTGAGATTTAAGATGTAAGGAAGATAGGTGCCCCTTCATGATTTGAATCCCTACTGGACACTGAAGATTAAAATTTTGAGAATTTTTCTTTGAGATTCTCAAGTGTGAGGCAGCATATCACATGTTTGATTGAATTACTTACATAGAGTGTTTATGATTTTTCAAAAACAAGATGATGTAATGGACTGTGAGTTTTATGTCCTAAGCTTTTATGAAATGGTGAATAAATTATGCTTGCTTTCAATTCTGTTTGCTCAAATTTGTTTAAGCTCCTGCTACATTGAGAAACTCCTCACTGTGATTAGGTGTAGAGTCAGTCTGTCTGACCCATGTGGCAAACACGTCTTTGTTAGTGCCACACCTGCCAAGCCAACAGGCTATGCCATGGACGTTTAGAAGCAAGGAAGAAGTCACAAGCATACCTTCTTTGTTGCAATAAAACATAGCTTCATTATCAAGAGCAGCATTTTTATAACTATTAATAATGAAATAAAAATGCTAAACTTTTCCATTCTTGTCAAACTTCTATTTCAAAGTTCACCTAAACCCATATATAAGGCCATCAGAATGGCCCAAGTCACCCTTCACGCCACTGTAGTCATGTAGAAGAATGATGAAAGTAACTTTTTGCGGTCTGTAATCTCTGCTGGAGCGATGTTATCAGGATTAAATTGGCTGCGTAAGCTATTGGGCTTTGGTCTGGTGAACTATTTGAACAATAGGAGAATCAATAAGACATTCCAAATGGCCCATCCTCCTGGGAATTTTGCAGCTGTCCTGGTAGACTTCAATAAGCTATTTAATTTGTTATTTCAATTTAAATCAGAGGGGAATTCAGCTCTTGGATAGTGTTGGTGAGCACTCAATTAATCAAAAGGAAAGAAACGCTATATCCTATGTACCTCTAAAGTTCCCAAATGTATACGTTTTCTATCTTACAAGTTTATTCTCATATGGGAAAAGTGTCTTTGTTTATTGCCCTCTCTGCTGTGGATGGCTTCCCTGGTAGCTGAGAAAGATGGAGAAAGAGCCTGCCTCTCGGTGCTTGTGGTTTTTGTAGCTTTCCTGGAGACATTTATTTTTGTTTTTGTTCACACTGACCAAGAAATAAGCTGGCTGTGGTTCTGTCGCTTTAGGTCTACAGGTCAAGGTTGCTTGGAGATTATCAGCACAGTTACTTCGTGGTGACCCAAAATTAGCCTGGACTTCAAAGAGCTTCCTCTTTCCTCGGCATGACAGACTCCTGAAAGAAGTCCTTTTTCCTTTTACAAGGTGAACGCTTCAAAGCACGTGGGAGGAGTATTTCCTTCTCCGTGTTTACCTTTCAAAGGTGAGGAGTTCAGAGACAGTTCTCTGTTTGTACAGTAGAATCTAATCCTGGGCTTCGAGGCTGGGGCTCTCCTCGATCCTCTTCTACTGTCAGGAGTTTCCCCTGCTCATTTTTCACTTACTGATGTACTAAAGAAGCTGTGCCAGGAACCCAGAAAGGCTACATTAAATTCCTCTGGAGTGTATTTCTGTCAACATTGTATATCACTGAGAAAAGAACTCAGGCCTGTTTTCAAAGCCGTCCTTTCTTCCACGGGTTACAAAATGTTCACTGAGTGGCCAGAAATGACAGGCAAAGTGGAGTAGGAATGTGCACTTGTTTTCTTACTGCACATTCAGGAAGAGTGACTGTAAGACAGGGAGCAGGCTTTTAACCTATTCCACTGAGTACCGTACATATATTTGCTTATGAAGCCTGCAGTTAAGACAATTTTGAGACACTCTATAAGACAGCCAACGGGGCAAGAATGGCTTTGGACATGTTTTGAAATGCGGAGCTCATCGTTTTAGACTACTTGCAACCTTCCTTTTTCTGCCCTAGGAAGCCTTGAGGGTGAAGGCAAGGACTGTACCTTTCTAGTCTAGAATACCCCTCTGAACAACAGAACAGAACCTTGGTCTTAAGAATGTTTGTGCTTTTCTTTCTTAGTATGTAAAATATCCAACTTTTTTTTAAAAATAAGATTTTTAAAAATGTATTTGAAAGGCGGAGTGGCAGAGAGTGAAAGAGAGGTAGAGGAAGAAATCTTCCATCTACCTGTCCACTCCCCAAATGGCTGCAATGGCTAGGGTTGGGCCAGGCTGAAGCCATGAGCCTGGAACTCCATTTGGGTTTCCCCCATGGGTGGCAATGGCCCAGATATTAACTCGATCTTCTGCTACTTTTCCACGTGCATTGGCAGGGAGTTGGATCAGAAATAGAACAGCCAGGACTCTAACTGGCTCTTGGATATGGAATTCTGGTGTCACAGGTAGTAGCTTAATCCACTGTGCCATGACACTGGCCCTGGAAAGTATCTAATGATTTTTGGTGAAATTTGATGTTTGGAGATAGCTCAAAACCATTTGTAATAGAATCTGGTAAAGTGCATTGTCAATCTCTGTAATAGTACTTGTAGTTAGCATAATCAACAGAAAAATTAAAAATTAATGGCAAGAATTATATATATATATATATAATGGCAAGAATTTTATACATATAATGACAAGAATGATTACATATAAGTATATATATATATATATATATATATATATATAAACACAGCTAATATAATAACACCAGACACATTGAAAACCAAATGAAAGAAAACACACTGAAAGGCTCACGTTAGGCTGGATTATGAATGACTTTTCGAGTTCATGTGGAGTAGAAAAAAAGTCAGTTTCATGTTTAAAAAAAAAACCCAAAAAGCAGATTTACTTTTTCAGTGAGTACACAATCTCTGCTTGAAGAAAATTATTCGTGAAAGATCAAAAATGTTTTAAACAATGGGGTCAGTGTTGTGAAAAATGCACTGGAACTAAGATAAAGATGGGGCCATTTATTGACAAGCTACTATGCACCAAGCACACTGCTTTATGCCACACACAAGTGACCTTCTAATTCACAAGGTTAATAATTTGATTTTAATATTAAAGTGTAGCAAAATTAAGTCACTTGCCTGAGATTATTAGGCATATGAGATAAGGTCTATTTCCTTCCCATACTTAAAGACTTGTTCTTTCTTTCTTTCTTTTTTTCTTTTTTCTTTTTTTCTTTTGACCAGGCAGAGTTAGACAGTAAGAGAGAGAGACAGAGAGAGAGAGTTATAGAAAGTGAGAGAGAGAGAGAAAGGTCTTCCTTCCATTGGTTCACCTCCCAAATGGCCGCTATGGCCGGTGTGCACTGCGCCGATCCAAAGCCAGGAGCCAGGTGCTTTCTCCTGGTCTCCCATGCGGTTGCAGGGCCCAAGCACTTGGGCCATCCTCCACTGCCTTCCTGGGTGACAGCAGAGAGCTGGACTGGAAGAGGAGCAACTGGGACAGAATCCGGCGCCCCAACCGGAACTAGAACCCGGAGTGCCGGCACCACAGGTGGAGGATTAGCCTAGTGAGCCATGGCGCTGGCCAAGACCTGTTCTTTCAATGACTTTAGAAAACCTCTTCATGTGTTTATTTAATCTTCCCATTGGCTAACGGCAAATGCCCTGACATTGAAGACCTTTTACAAACTGACCTAGATCTTTCTGCCTGAACTCACTCCTCCTCTGCAGTCAAACTAGCCGACTCCCTCTTCCCAAACTTTTCATGTAAGTTCTCACATCCATGCGCTCTTCCACCCATTGTCAGCAGGGTCATTTTCTACCGTTGTGGACCAACTGAAGCTCTCCAACCCGTGCAGATTTCTGGAATTATCCAATTTGTGAAGTTACGTCCATTATTGAGTTATTTTATACTATTCACACGGTGCCTGCTTTTTGACATTACTTTATTATTTCATAATAGTAGTCAGTATTTTATGTATTTTATCATCTTTGTGTTTATTGTATAATGCTTAGGAGAACAGAATAGGGAGCCAGTGAGTCAGTGGCTCTACCACTTTTAAAATACATGATGTTTAACAAGTTATTTAATCTGTTCATATCATACTTTCATCATCTGTAAATTGTGGCTAATACTATGGTTTGATAGATATGTTGGAAGGATTAAACAATACAATAAATGTAAAGCATAAAAAACTTCCAATAAATGTTACCATTATTTCAGTAATGGTCACAGTACCCTTACTATCATTAGTAGTAGTACTGCTGCACACTAATAATGAGCCCAGAAAACTATATAATAAGTAGAGAGCTAATCAAACTTAAAGATAACCTATAAGTCTTTTTACATCTCTTTTGAATATTTTTGCTGTGTATGGATATCTTTTTTCATTCAAAAAATAACGTACATTTACTACATCCATAGTACTTATCACAGTGTTAAATATTTACAAAGTACTTGATACACATTTGCAGAATGAATATGAATTAATGTGAACAAAAAAAGAAAGAGAAACAAAAAAAATAAAAAAAGAGAACTTTTAAAATAACATTATTGTTAGTTTTAGAGCATGATGGATTTTAAAACAGAGGCAGAGTTGTCAGAATAAGTTTAATAATAATAGGTGGGGGGTTAGAGTGTTGTGGTTTTTGCACACCAATAATTACTTCATTGCGGAGTGATTCATAAGGAAATAGGTGGGATACATGGTTGACTCTTGTGTGTCTGCCAGACATGGTCAATGACTCACATATGGATCAGAGTATATGTCTCTCTTGGGGCGGTTATTAGTAAAATATGACTAATGTTTCCAAGCTAACTAGTGATTCTAAAACATTTTCCAAAGACTCAAGGTGTTCAATTATGCAGGTCCATGTCTTGGGAACCTTATCAGAGAAAATAAATTACCTCATCACATTTCTGTCCTATGTGTACTATAAACAGTGCCCTGGTCTAGAGAATTCAGTTCAATCTCAAAATTCCAAAAAGTGAAGCAGGTGTTGGCATAGTGGTTAAGATGCCACTTGGGATACTTGCACCCTATAGAGGAATGCCTTGGTTCAAGTCTTGGCTCTGCTCCCAATTCCAGCTAATACACACCCTGGGAGGCTGCAGTTGAAGCACAAGTTGTTGGGACCTGCCACCTGCACAGGATGCCCAACTTGAATTCCAGGCTCCTGGTTCCAGCCTGGCCCAGCTCTGAATGTTGCAGGGATCTGAAGAGTGGATCAGCAGATGGGCAATCTTTGGGTTTGTCTCCATCTCTCTTCTTTTCAAATAAATAAAATGAATGAATGAATAGATAAAATGAACAGGTCTAAAATGAGACTATTAAAACATGTTCCTGAAAGTGACAGCCTAAAGCAATTATTTTATTGACATGACAGCAAGGTTGCCCAGCATCACAAGACAAGAAAAGAACTGAGGAATTTTTTTTTTGACAGGCAGAGTGGACAGAGAGAGAGACAGAGAGAAAGGTTTTCCTTTGCCGTTGGTTCACCCTCCAATGGCCGCTGAGGCTGGCGCTCTGCGGCCGGCGCACTGCACTGATCCGAAGGCAGGAGCCAGGTGCTTCTCCTGGTCTCCCATGGGGTGCAGGGCCCAAGCACTTGGACCATCCTCCACTGCACTCCCTGGCCATAGCAGAGAGCTGGCCTGGAAGAGGGGCAACCGGGACAGAATCCGGCGCCCCGACCGGGACTAGAACCCGGTGTGCTGGCACCGCAAGGCGGAGGATTAGCCTGTTGAGCCACGGCGCCGGCTGAACTGAGGAATTTTGAGACCTTCAGTTTCCACTTGGAGTTAGGTCTGTGTGGGTTTGTTCTGTGTGGGGCTTGTGCCTCAGGTTTACTCCTGTTAATGACAGAAGGAAGGTGACAAGTTGAGTTTACAATAATGAGTAATGAGGGTGATCAATCAACTGTGCTCTGTACTACTGAACACAGTCAAGTATTTAAAATATCAATCTGAAATGGCAGGGGGCTTACACTGATAGACTTACAAGGAGCCAGAAGCCAAAGTTGTCACAAACCGTGGATGTGTTTGGAGCAACAAATGAGCTGCCCTTCACATGTTAAATTGCTGTATTTTTAAAAATTGCTCTCACGGTTTCTGTTGATGAGTCAAAGGCCAAAAAATAATTTGTGGCACATTAAATACCACAGTGTCTCTCAGTAAGGAAAAAGTTACATGAAAAATCCAAGCTAAATGAATGTATGATTCCAATCAGCAGAAGGAAAATGTGTTGATAAACAATACCTGCTATCACTTGTTAGAAGCTGATAAGGGGCCATACTATATGTTATAGCTAGTCTTCACTTTCTGAACCACAGATCTGGTTAGCCCCATTCCATCACTTCTCATGACTCTATGACATGAACCTAACTCAGTCAGTACTGGAAATGTCCATTCTTATCTGATTGCTTCTCTCCATTCCACTCCCTGGAGTTAAATCTCTTCCTTTCACCTGCCACTCACCTCACATTCTTCTTTCCACCCTCTCTTCTCCAGGCTGACTGCTTCCAGATCTTCAACTGTGTTCTGGCATGCCACAGGACTTGACCTCCCCTGTGTGATGGCAAGCCCTCCCCGACACCGACCCTCATTCCTAACACTGGGTTCTGTAGGCATCATCCTAGAAGCCCTCACCTCTGCAAAGTCTTCTCTGAACATTCCTTCCTCCCGAGAACAAAGTTGGTCTTACTCCCAGACATTTGTACAGCTCTAATTTATTCACCCCACCCCCACCAAGTCCCCTGAAAACAAACAGTTAGCACAAACTCATGGAAGCTGTTTACCTATAAGTCTTCCTCAAAAGAATGGTTTAAGGAGATGGACTGTATACCACTAATGCCCAGTCCATATAAGAATTCAATCAATATTCATTGAATAAATACTCACAAGATAGGTATTATCATCCTCATTTTACGGAAGCATAAACTTGAGCTTAGTGAGACAACATAATTGTTCCAAATCATGCAGTGAGTAGACGGTAGAGTCTGAATTAAGCCATGATCTTTTAGGATCCAAAGCCCACCAATTTTTAGTATTAACCAACTTTTGACCTTTAAGTTTAGAGGCAGCTGAACCTACACAAACTGCCACTGATCGAATTCAGGAAACATTTTTATTTCATGAATATAACCTAAGTCAGTGAATGAATAAATGATGGTTCTAACTCATGCTAACAAAAGACTTTGCAATTCATATAGATTCTGGTCTGTCACTTTCTACTAGTGGAATTCTAGAATCTCAAAGAGGAATCCCTATGGCGAAAGGCCTGGGCACCTCTTGTGATAGTAGAATATTTCTACCCTAGCAGAAGGCTTCTTCCCACTCCTGGTTTGCTACTCCCCACTGAGCAATGAGTTGGATGGCCTCCAAGTTCTTCTAAGTCAACTTGCTGCTGAAGCTTGGAGTCTGGTGATAGTGCAATTTGATTAGCAGGAATTGAGGGGCTATGAAGCGAGAAATTGGAAGGTGGGGGTGGAGGTAGGGGGCTTTTACCAACAGAAGCCCGGAATGGCCATTCTTGGTTTAGCTTAGATTCTCTGGCCACCTCTTATTTTGGAGTGGTGTAAGAATCAAACTTCTTGTTTCACTTCTAATTTTTTTTTTACATCCTGTTCCTTTCCCTCCTTTGGAAATTTGACTATAGCCTTAATAATCATGAGCCATTAGGCCGGCGCCGTGGCTTGACAGGCTAATCCTCCACCTTGCGGCGCCGGCACACCGGGTTCTAGTCCCGGTTGGGGCGCCGGACTCTATCCCGGTTGCCCCTCTTCCAGGCCAGCTCTCTGCTATGGCCCGGGAAGGCAGTGGAGGATGGCCCAAGTGCTTGGGCCCTGTACCCGCAAGGGAGACCAGGAGAAGCACCTGGCTCCTGGCTTCGGATTAGCGAGATACGCCGTCCGTAGCGGCCATTGGAGGGTGAACCAATGGCAAAAAGGAAGACTTCTCTCTGTCTCTCTCTCTCACTATCCACTCTGCCTGTCAAAAAAAAAAAAATAATAATAATCATGAGCCAGAAAGGAATTTTTAAATGCATTTTCACAACCCTTTCCCATCTCTTCTTATTGTTTTTTTTTTTTTTTTTTCCCACGTAGACCTAGTAGGCAAAAGAGAGAGAGTTTGGATGAGAGATGAACATAAAAGAGACAGAAGTAAAATTTCTTTTATTTCAAAATCATCTAACCAAGTTTTTGATAATTGGGGATAGGATAGTGTTACTCAGTGGGAACGTGAGAACTGGGATGAAGTGGATGGAAGAGGAACATCTAAAGAAGAGGAAGCAGCAAAGGTGAGATAAAAGGGGAGAGAGAATGAAGAGTGACTTTCCTCCCCTCCCTTTTTCTCCTGCCCTATAGAAAAGACTTGGGGCTGTCAACAGGGCAAAGAATGGAATGTCGTGGGTTCTCTCAAACAGTAATTGAGTTAGAAGGAAGAATAAATGAATGAACGAACAGCTCATTCTGTTGCAATGGCAGACAGAGGGGAAGAAGTCATCTCTGTGGAAAATCACTTTCTTACAATGGTGTTTTCTGGAAACTTCCATGTGAAGATACAACTTAGTTTTCATATTTTAGAAAGTTGATTACCTAGAGTATTGTAATGAATATTATTAACTTTACCCTTAAAGCTTTTGATTTAACAGATCAGTAGGGCTTCAGAATCTGAATTTTAAAAATCCCCCAGATAATTCCAATCTAGGTGGTTTATATTCCATGCTTTAGATGCATTGTCTGTCCCCGTTTCTGAGATTCAGAAGTAACTTTGTGGCTTAAAATAGTCATATGACTTTATACTTTTCTTTAATGCATAAAGTTACAGTCTATTAATTAGACAATAGCATTTAATTTAAAATATATACTGAGAACAAAAGACCTAGTTTTGTACATCTAAAACAGATATCATTCATCTTATTGTTGAATGTCCTATGTTAATGTTGTGCTTTTTCCCCAAATAATTGGCATTGTGACATTCTTCTATCTTCATTTTTTAATGGTTTAATATGATTTTTCTCCCTGTTTCAGCTTCCTATTTAATCTGCTACTGCCTGTTAAATCAGCTTCCCTTCGCGGCAAAGACTGAGGCTGCTTTTGTTAGATTAAACATTCTTTTTTTTTTTTTTTTATCTGACCCAGCTTTCAGCTTCATCTACTTAGCTATATCATTGGTTGGGTAACGGAAATTGCAAGGATGTCACCCAGTGGGAAAATCAACTCACGAAAGAAGGCATGGTGCTGTGTGCTGGACTGTAGAGCATCTCTTTTCTATTTCGAAGCATATCTGTCTCAGCACACCTGGGTATTCCTCCCCAGGGCTCAGAAGAAGTTTGAATTGCCCTGCTCTTAATTAGCAACATCCTTTTCCCCTTACGATACAGGTGAACATGATTCATTCTCGTGTCTATATTCCTGAGAGAGACTCACTGCAAAAGGACACATCATTGCAAAATAAAGAGGGGGTCAATGGTGAAATGCATGAAAGATAATTCACCTCTTTTGTTCTATGAGGTTTTTCATGTTCCTTATGATATAATCCAATATCCAGCTAAGAGCTGGGAATGCTCTTAGTACGTGAATTTAGATGTTTCAAAGATACATTGCCCCTGACATCTCGTATCTCTTAACCTTTGCATTGACCTTGGCTGCTTTTAATCTGTGTATATGAACTCTGGCAGAGGGCACAGCATGTATTAATAGGCTTCAGTGCATCTATGAAGTTCCTGTGGTTGGATGAAATTTGGTGTATGGGTATTTTTTTGGAGGTGATCTGTCTTAGATTGTGAGAGTTTCTCTACGAAATGTGTAACAAAATGATGAAGAATCATTGAAGTAATGGCTCAACACATTGGACTATAAAAAATTAATCCCATGATGAAATAGTAGTATTTTTCCAGGGGACTCAAAGTTAATTTCCATAAGAGCTAAACTTAAAAGCGAAGTTCTTTTCTCCTCAGGAGAACTCTTATTTTCGGAAGAACTGCAAGATGACCCCAGTCCCTCAGCGCCTAAGGGGCCGTCCATCTCTGAGTTAGGTTCTGTGATCATTCACATGAATCAGTTTCAGGGTGTTTAGCTGTAATTAACTCTGACACTCGATTTCAAAGTATAAATTTCTAAATGCATTCTTATATTCAGTTTTTAGGGATGGAAAAATACAAAGTGCAGAGTAGAAAGACACACCACTTTAAAATTCCTACATCCATCTATGGGCTATAAAACTGTATGATATTAGGATTCTTTATTTTAAAAATAATGTTATAGTAAAAAATGGCAGGTTATTGGCTCTTTTGGAAAGGGATCAAATATCGGGGGATGTGGAAGAGAGATTGGGGACCTTAATAATCCCCCCCTCAAGATTTGTTTATTTATTTGAAAGACAGGGTTACAGAGAGGCAGAGGCAGAGAGAAAGAGAGGTAGAGAGAAGTCTTCCACCTGCTGGTTCATCCCCCAGATAGTCACAATGGCCAGAGCTGCACTGAACTGAAGCTGGGAGCCAGGAGCTTCTTCTGGATCTCCCAGGTGGGTGCAGGAGCCCAAGGACTTGGGCCATCTTCTGCTACTTTCCCAGGCCATAGTAGAGAGCTGGATTGGAAGTGGAGCATCTGGGACTCGAACTGGCATCCATATGGGATGCCAGCACTTCAGGTGGTGGCTTTGCCCACTACTCCACAGTGCCAGCCCCCTTAATAATCTCTTAAAGTTTTTCCATTATTTTTAGCTGAATCTACTAAGCTTCACCTTAAGAAAAATTGTCTTGCATATCCTATAGAATTTAGGATATGATAAAAATTAAGTGCTTCAGTGTTTTCTTCCTTAACATGAGAATAATCATGCCTCCTTTTGTATGATTTTATGTGAGCATTCAATGAAATAAACTAAGCAAAATGTTTAGAACAGAGCCTGATTCCTACGAAGTTAAATATGTCTGGATGATTAATATTATATCTCTTGAATAAAAATTTGTGAAATATGCAAGTGGAATGCTTAGATGAACATTTATCCTCCATTCTTTGGCTTAATCTTCATTGGGTCTCAGTTTTTTTTTCTTAAAGATTTATTTATTTATTTGTGAGGTAGAGTTATAGACAGAGAGAGGGACAGAGAGCAAGAGCGAGAGCGAGAGAGAGAGAGAGGTCTTCCATCCGGTGGTTCATTCCCCAGATGGCCACAATAGCAGGAGCTGTGCTGATCCAAAGTCAGGAGCCTGGTGCTTCTTCTAGGTCTCCCACGCAGTTGCAGGGGCGCAAGGACTTGAGCCATCTTTTACTCCTTTCCCAGACCATAGCAGAGAGCTAGATTGGAAGAGGAGCAGCCTGGACTAGAACTGTTGTCCAGGTGGGATGCTGTTGCCACAGGCAGAGGCTTAGTTCACTATGCCACAGTGCTGGTCTTGAGTCTCAGTTTTGAAGGCTTTGCTGGGCTTTGAATAGAGTTCACCTTTGGCAGTGTTCACCTGTGCAGACAACAGTATTATCCTTTTTTTTTTTACCTGCTTTGCTTATTATTCTTATTTATCCTTTTCTAATTCCATCTTTTCTGACTCTGTTCTCCTGATCAGTTAAATGCACCTGTCCTGGATTCCATTTCCTTGGGATTCTAACCTTTTTAGTTAAAAAAAAAAATCACAAAATAAGTTGCAAAATATTTTGTGCTACTATAACAGGTTTGATGTATTTGTGAGTATTTACACTTAATGATATCCTCTTCGGCCATGGCTTATTAGAAGGGGGGACTCCACAACAGAAATCTGGGGCATATCGAATATGACTCTGAACCTCAGGACTTTGTAGAAATGCTATTCGGTCCACCTATGAGTGTGAGGAGCACAGAGCACAAAGGAAGTTGAGGGTCATCCTCTGCTTCTAGTTGGCCTGCATTTGGAATCCTAGCTCCAGAGTACAAGCTGGATGACCTTGAACAAGCTATTTAACACTTTTGTGCCTAAGTTTCCTAGCCTAAAAAAGAAAAAGAAAAAACAAAATGGTATCTACAGGAGAGAGTTGTTGGAAGAAGTAGAGCTATTATAAAGCAAGCACCTAGAATGAGATGCTGGGTGCATGTGTGTTGGGCATTGCCTAAAATCTCCATTACAATATGGCGCCTGGGGTGTGTCTGTGGCTGCTTCGGTTAGGTTAAGCTGTGTAAGATCAGACCACCGGCAGGGATAGGTCCGCTTTAGTTCTGGAACGCGGACAGTGTGTGATCCCTATACTTTGCTTAAGATGCCCCTGTGCGTGATCCACCCACGCCTGCATGACCTTCTCGCTGATTGGCTCCCCTACTGTGCATGTCTTTCGTAAGCTTTATAAGCCTGCACATTTCTTCAATAAAGCGGTTCCTGCTTCGACAGAACTCACGGGTGCTTGTGCTGTGTTCTTGACCTGTGGACCTTACCTTCCTATTCGCCTTGTTGGGGAGTGCTTGCACTGCCCCTACTGGTCAGGGGATAGCATCGGGACTGAGACCCCAACACATGTGCTCTTCATGTACTTGCTATTATATTTTGGACAATCATAATTTTAATTCTGTTTTCCAGAAAATACATTTCTAATCCAGAAGCTATCTGTTATACAACCAATGTCTTGATTCTGAGGTTGAACTCATCAAGACATCCTTTCTTAAGCAAGTTGGCTTTTGTTTCCATCTCTTGCATTTAGGATGAAAGGGATAATTAAAATCACCCAAGATTCCAATTAAACATGATATGTTACATCTATTGTTTAGGAAAGTATAGATTCATTAGGATTACTTTTTAATATTAAAATCTGAGTCCACATTTCCCCAACTTCATCAAATAAGCAAGAAACAAGTTGTATTGCTATTTGAGGAACTGGCGTTAGCAGAGTATTTAACGGTCCATATTTCAAGGACAATTAGAGTGCATGAAGGAGCAAGAACAAACCAAATTCTATGTATCATTTTAATTAACTCCCTAAATTTCGATGTCAATTTGCAAATATTTCTTCTTGCACCTTGCACCTCTTTCCTTTTTCTTATACATTTAGAAATGAATGAAGATGCATTACGTGGCTACTACATTAACTCAAATAAGATAGAACCACACACTTACATGAACATTGTACATTCCATGAATCTATGTTGAATTGCAACCTCCAAGCACCTTTATTTTTAATTTTTCCTTTATCTCCTGGCTTAGGAGTGCAGAATACCTTTTTTTTTTTTGTCCCTTGGCAAGATCCTATGTCCATAACCTAATGAACTGGCTGCTTTGGTCCTGGCTTTTTAACAATTTGTACCTAACCTGTGGACTGCTAATGGTAAGGTGTTAGTCTGGCTTGTAGCACAGCATGTTTCCAACAGGATTCAAATATTTATACATTAAAAAGAAGAACATTTGTAGTTGCTCTGCTTTGGGTAAAATTCCAGGCTTATCAATCTTCTTTCTGTGGAGCATGAAATCAGGAAGTATTTTTTGCCTCCACAGAGTATTGTATTGCATACTTAGATGCATTTTGGGAGTGATGCTTCTGTGTGGGAAGACAGGATGGAAAGTAGACATGCTAAGTACAATGAATCCAATCAACCTTCCCACTTAGATTTCTGTGTTGGTTCACATCAGGTGTTTTTAGTCTCTGCTCTTGGGATCTGAGCTTGCTGAATCATGCTCCACTCTTCTCTGCTACTCCTATGTGGCTGCCATTCAACTTTTTTTTTTTTTTTTTTTGACAGGCAGAGTGGATAGTGAGAGAGAGAGAGAGAGAGAGACAGAGAGAAAGGTCTTCCTTTTGGCCGTTGGTTCACCCTCCAATGGCCGCTGCGGCCGGCACATCGTGCTGATCTGAAGCCAGGAGCCAGGTGCTTCTCCTGGTCTCCCATGCGGGTGCAGGGCCCAAGGACTTGGGCCATCCTCCACTGCCTTCCCGGGCCATAGCAGAGAGCTGGCCTGGAAGAGGGGCAACCGAAATAGTATCTGGCGCCCCGACCGGGACTAGAACCCGGTGTGCCGGTGCCGCAAGGTGGAGGATAAGCCTGTTAAGCCACGGCACCAGCCTCAACTTTTTGACATGCATCTCCATGACAGAATGGATACATCAGGGTCGTGGTTATGAGACCATGAAGAGATTTTGCTACTGTCGTTTTGCTTGCTGGAGAGGGGAGGAAAGGATGGAACTAGTGACTTGATGGCTATGCTTTCAGCTAAGTATTTTGCCTGACAAGTTAGATTAAATCTTATTATTAGAACAAAACTGAGATTAGAATTCGTTTTCTCTTTGATTTGCTATTGAAGTTGCTCTGATTGATTTAAGGCTAGGAATCTGTGATGGGAACTGTTGACAAATTAAATAGCATAAGAGTCTTACTTAGAAGAATGCTTTCTGTTTTTGTTTTTGTTTTTTAAAAAAGATTTATTTATTTGAAAGGCAGAGTTACAGAGAGGTAGAGGTAGAGAGAGTGACAGAGAGATCTTCCATCTACTGGCTCACTCCTCAAATGGTCACAATAGCCAGAGCTGGGCTGATCCAAAGCCAGGAGCCAGGAACTTCTTCTGGATTTCCCATAGAGCTGCAGGGGCCCAAGGACTCGGGCCATCTTCTACAGCTTTCCAAGGCCATAGCAGGGATTGGAAGTAGAGCCAGGACTTGAACTGACACCTATATGTGATGCAGGCCCTGCAGGCAATGGCTTAGCTTGCTGTGCCACAGTGCTGGCCCTGAGAATGTTTTTCTTTGCTGCTGCTTAAAAGGATAGCAAGATAAACTGTACACCTGGGCTGTCCAATATAGTGTCTATTAGCCTCAGGTGACTATTGAACACTTGAAATGTGACTAGTCTAATTTGACTTGTGTTGTAAGAGTTCATGGAGTTTACAGGTCAGATAGCTCAATACTTTTGCTTAATGTATGTGGAAATGATAAAGGCATAGATACATTATGTTAAATAAAAGATATTATTAAAACTAATACTACTTATTTCTTTTTTATTCTTAAGTGTGGTTAGTAGAAAATATTTTTAAAAGATTTATATATTTATTTGAGAGAGTTACAGAGAAAAGAAGAGACATATACACACACACATACACACACACAGGGGGAGAGAGAGAAAGAGAGAGAGAGAGAGAGACATAGAGAGAGAGAGAGAGAAGATCTTCCAAATGGGTGCGATGGCTGTGGCTGGACCAGCCCAAAGCCAGGAGCCTGAGACTCCATCTACTCCATCTAGATCTCACATGTGGGTTGCAGGAGCTCAAGCACTTGGAGCATCTTCTACTGCTTTGCCAGGCACATTAGCAAGGAGCTGGATTGGAAATAGAGCAGCCAGTACTGGAACTGGTGCTCATATGGAATGCTGGCATCGTAGTCAGCAGCTTAACCCACTGCTTCACAACGCTAGCCACCAATTTGAAACGTTAAAGCTACACATGTGGCTTCCATTCTATTTCAATTGTTCAACCTTTCTAGACCAAATCATCTTATTCAGCAACTCAAACTTGCAGGTTAACAGCCCTACTTGGATCAAGTACCAAAGTACCCTTCTCATTTTAAGTTCAAGTCACGACATCATTTGGATTCTTGTAGCTGGGAAAAAAAAAAAACCAGTTTATTCGAAAGGACTGTTTTGGGGAGGCTGTCTCACACTTTCCAAATATCACTTATTGAATCTGCACATCATCACAAAGACTATCTTTTAAAAAATAGGAATTCTGGAGGCAACATAGCTCTGTTGATGAACATTTGAGTTCTGACACAATGCCACTGGTTTATGGGAAGGAGGTTTTCTTGAAGACAATCATTAGACAATGATAGAGAGAATGTGTGTGTGTGTGTGTATGAGAGAGAGAGAGAGAAAGAGGGAGAGAGAGAGAGAAAGAGAGAGAGAGAGAGAGAGAGAGAGAGAAACAAGGTATTTCTATGCAATACTTGTAAATCCTCCATAGATCAAAAACTCAGGGGACTTATTCATTAGGTCTTGGTACTAAAAAATCTTTTTCAAAGCAACACAAAGAAGGGTAATTAAGGACATATTTAAAAATTAAGATCCAATGTTCATGAGGCATTTAAATTATCAAGTTATGAAATAATTTTTGAATTAACTCTTGTCAAAATTCAACTGGGTTTGAGAAGCTATCTAGAATCATCCTTTAGCATCAACAGAATTATTGTGTATCACATATTTATTATGCTAATCAATGAAGTGATGGTTAGGCGGCCATACTATGAGCAAGGATGTATCAGGTAAGATGGAAATTGGGCAATTCCACTCTCCAAAGTTCTAATGATGTTCCAAAGCAGAGAGTAAATTAGTTCAGATCATCTCTTCTGCCTCATTGGAAATGCCCATCAGTAAATTCTGCTAAAGTTCAGCTATGTCAATGGAATTCTAGGAAATTTAATAATCAACATTCCAATATAACTTAATATAACTTCTAAACAGTTGTTTTACAGATCTCAACTTACCCCTTTTTTTTTTTTTAAATAAAGTCACCTATATTTTTTAAGTTGAAGTTTTAATCGGTGTTTGGAAAGGGATTAAGACCTTAAAAGACACCGATACCAAAAAGGAGAAAACACGTTGGCATAAAATTTTAACAGACTGGACAGGCTTTGGGAGCTCCAGTTTCTAATCCTGATTGTACATTAACCTGTAGCCTGAATAGTTTATTGTTTTCTTACATATAAAATGCTGCTAAACTGTGCTTTTTATTTCATAGGATTTTTGTGAAAGAGAATTAATAAAGCAAAAATTATGAGAGAATTTTGAAAAGTTTTTGGAAAAATGGATTTAAAACATAAGTTTATTTTGAGGTGAAGAATTTTGAAACCTATGCATTATTTTTTTCATAACATCTATTTTCCACAATCATTTGGAGGTCCCCTTATATGTTTGATTCCAAAAATTTTTACACCAAAATAAACTTAGTTATTTGTAAATCTTAACATTATTTACTGGAGAGAATAAGAGAAGCAGAGCGAGAGATACAGAGATAGAGAGACAGATAGAGAGAGTATGCATCTTCTGGTTTGCTCCTCAAATCTTTGTAACAACTGGGAGTGGGCCAGGGCCAAAGCGAGGAACTGAGAACTCAATCCAGGTTTCTCATACTCGTGATGGGACCCAAATTACTTGATTCATCACTGCTGTCTCCCAGGGTCTGCATTAGCAGGAAGCTGCTGTTAGGAGCTAGAGCAGGGAATCAAACCCAGGTGCTTTTACATGGGCTGTGGGTGTCTTAATTGGCATCTTAAGCATTAGGCCAACAACTAACCTCAAATTTATTTATAATTCTATTTTTTCCAAAAACTTTTTGAAGTACTCTTATATTAAAGTACTTGGCATGAATAAAAGCTTTATAGAAAACTACAGAAAATCAGTGGCGGGTGACAGATTTCATCTCTGGTTTACATTCCAGTGAGATATGAGATAGTGCCAGCATACTAAGCATAGGAGTTCATTAAAGCAAGTCAGGAATCAGATGCTTCTGGAGTTGGTGAAATTGTACATAAACTCAAAATACATAAGTCTACTTCAATTATCACTATAATTCATTTGCAGTAAGCTATCTGTTTAAAGCAAATGATGTGCATTAAGGACCACTAAATAATTCTCAATTTCTATATACAAAAAGATAAGTAATAATTAATAGTATATGTCAAGGTCCTAAACCCCAATACATCCAGTAATACATGATATTAGAATATTGTAATATGTCAAGATTGAAACTGCAAAAATATTCTGATGTAACATGTTACAGAGTGTTTGTGCTTTATAGATACCCTTATGGCTAAAGACTAAAATATCTCTTGTATAAGAGGAATGTGATTATCAGTAAAGCAGTACTAACTGAATTTTTACCAAGACCAGTCATATCGCAAAAGTCAAGGGCAGACCTACTCTAAATGGGTTGTAATGAAATAAGACTATTGAAAGTACAAGACAACATATAACCAAAATAAATGTGCAGGGCTGACGCTGTGATATAGCAGGTTAAGCCACTGCTTACAGTGCCAGCGTACCATAGGGGCATCAGTTGGAATCCATTTGCTCTGCTTCTGATCAAGCTTCCTGCTAATGTGCCTAAGGAAGCAGTAGAAGATGGCCCAAGTGCTTGGGTCCCTGCGCCCATTTACAAGATCCAGGTGATATTCATGGTTCCCAGATTCGGCTTAGTCCATCTCTGGTCATTGCAGCCATTTGGGGAGTGAACCAGTCGATGGAAGATTTCTCTGTCTCTCCTCCTTTCTCTCTGTGAATCTGACTTTCAAATAAATAAATAAATTTTTTTAAAAAGTCATCAGGACAACAATACCAGCTCTGCTCTGCCCACTGGCAATAGGGGAGCCTAAGGGGAGCCATCTGCACCGAAGGGAAGTGTTACCTGCAGGACTCTCCTAAATGCCCAGCACAACTGTGAAGTGAGCAGGGCTGCAGCTGGCGGGTACTGAGCATTCTTATGACCCAGATCTCTTAAGAACCTGCATACCCCACTGGCATTGAATCTGGTTGGCAGGACAAGATCAATCCAGAGGCTGGAACAGACTCAGACAGCAGCCCTGGGAACACCTTGGTCCCCCTGTGGTAAAGACAGACTAGTGGGGTGGAGTGGCCTCACTTGAACTCCTTGACCATGAGAGCTCTGGGAGCTGAGACTGAGAAAACACTGTGACTGTGTGAGAGGAGGCAGGGTGTAGCTGGGTTCTGAGCAATTTCAGAGTGCTGATGCACAATTTCAGAGCTCCTTTGCTGTCTAGAGCTGCTCACAGCAGAGGGAATGTTGCTTACAGGAGGAGCTGTGCAGATAATATGTGTGGTTCATAAGGCAGTGCGGATTAGAGTTGAACACACTGGGGGCTAACATCTGAGCACTCTCAGCTTGGAAGAGAAGGGAGGTCACACCAGCAGAGGAGACTATTCCTCTCCATCTGGTTAACCACAGGAGAGCTATCATTCCCAGCTTGAGTGTTACCCTGATACTTGCCCCATCCTGGAGCACTTATACCCATCACACACCTTTTGCTATTCACTGAAATAGTAGACATTCCACTGAGCCACAGAGGAATAGTTCAAAGATAAAAAGCCATCAGAGAAAAAGAAAAGCATTCTACAAATGGCTAAAAATAAATGCAAAATTTCAAGAAAAAAGAATAAGGAAGACACTATGACCTCCACAAAAGAGTACAACAATATTTCAATACTAGAATGTGATGATGAAGAGATTGAGGAAATGCTGGAAATGGAATTCAAAAAATTAATCATAGGATTACTCAAAAGTAATCAGAAGCAAATCCACGAGCTAAAGAAAACCATATGTAATATGAATGAAAATTTTCCCCATGAATTGAGATTTTAAAGAGAAATCAAAATGAAATGTTAGAAATGAAGAACTCGACAGATCAAATAAAAAATGCAGTGGAAAGCCTTAACAACAGAGTTGGTGAGGCAAAAGAAAGAATATCTGAGCTTCAACTTTCTGGAAATTTTACAGTAAGACCAACAACAACAAGAAGAAATTAGAAAACTTAAAAAACACTGTTGGAGATATCTGGGATACTATCAAATGACCCAACATAAGGGTCATAGGAGTGCCTGAGGAGTAGAAAAAGGGAAAGGAATCGGAGGCCTACTTAGTGAAATAATTACAGAAAACTTCCCTAACTTGGAGAAAAAAGGAAGGTCCAAGTACAGGAAGCACATAGAACTACTAACAGATATGACCAGAAAAGATCTTCACCACCACACAAAGTAGTCAATCTTTCCACAGTAAAGCATAAAGAAAAACTTCTAAAATGTGCAAGAGAGAAATGCCAGATTACCTTCAGAGGGTCTCCAATTAGACTCACAGCTGACTTCTCATCAACCCTACAGGCTAGAAGACAATGGCAAGATATAGTCTAAATCTTAAGAGAAAAAAATTGTAAATCCAGAATGCTGTACCATGAAAAGCTCTAATTTATGAATGAGGTTGCAATAAAGGCCTTCCATAACACAGAAAAGAATTTTTCACCCTGCTTCCAGCTTTACAAAAGATGCTAAAGAATGTGCTACACACAGAAACACAGAAAGACACCCATCATCATGAAAGAATGAGAAGACAGAAAACCCTCCAGTAAAAGTACAAAAGAAATCTAAAGTAAACAATAGAAATATTCAGGGAAAAATAGCAGGGCTGCGCAGTTACTTGTCAATAGTTACCTTGAATATAAATGGCCTCAGCTCTCCAGTTAAAAGATACAGACTGACTGAATGGATAAAAAAAAAAGACCCATCTATTTGCTGCCTACAAGAAATGCATCTCACCAAAAAGATACATGTAGACTGAAAGTGAAAGGATGGAAAAAGATATCCCGTGTGAACAAGAAATAAAAGGGCAGTTGTAGTCATCCTAATATCAGACAAAATAGACTTTAACACAAAAACCATTAACAGAGACGAGAAGGACACCATGTAATGATTAAGGGATCAATACAACAGGAAGACGTCACTATAATAAATGTATGTACACTCAATTTCAGGGCACCTGGCTATTTAAAAGATCTGTTTATGGATCTTTGGACCAAATGAACCTAATTGATATCTACAGAACTTAACCCCACAGTTGCACAATACACATTCTTCTCAGTAGTGCAGGAAGTTTCTCCAGGATTGACCACATGCTAGGCCATAAAGCAAGTCTCAGCAAACTGAAAAAAATCAAAATCATACCATGCACCTTCTCTGATCACATTGGATTGAAGCTCAAAATCAATAACTCAAGAATCTCAAGAACATGGGCAAACACATGGAGACTGAAAAATATGCTCCTAAGCGAACAGTGGTTATAAAAAAAATGGAAAGAGAAATAAAAAACTTCCTGGAAATTAAAGAAGGTGACAGTTCCTCATATCAAAACTTATGGGATATAAAAAAGCAGTATTAAGAGGGAAGTTCATAGCAATTAGGGCTTATATCAAGAAACTGGAAAGGTACCAAATAAATGAGCCGTGAATGTATCTCAAGGACTTAGAAAAAAAATCACAAATTAGTAGGAGGAAAGAAATAATTACAAATAAGAAAGAAATAAACAAAATTGAAGCAAAAAACTATACAAAAGATCAATGAAATGAAGAGCAAAAAATAAACAAAATTGACACACCATTGGCCTAACCAAAAAAAAAGAGAAGACACAAGTCAACAAAATCAGAGATGAAAAAGGAAATGTAACAACAGATACCCACAGAAAAGAAAAAGAATAATTAGGAATTACTACAAAGAGCTGTATTCCAACACATTGGGACACTTAGAAGAAATGGATAGATTCTTGGACACAAACAAACTTCCTGAACTGAGTCATGAAGACATAGAGCACCTAAACAGATCAATAATCAAAATGGAGATTGAATCAATAATAAAGACCCTTCAAAAAAGAAAAGCCCATGCCGGCGCCGTGGCTCACTAGGCTAATCCTCCGCCTTGCGGCGCCAGCACACCGGGTTCTAGTCCTGGTCGGGGCACCGATCCTGTCCTGGTTGCCCCTCTTCCAGGCCAGCTCTCTGCTGTGGCCAGGGAGTGCAGTGGAGGATGGCCCAAGTCCTTGGGCCTTGCACCCCATGGGAGACCAGGAGAAGCACCTGGCTCCTGCCATGGGATCAGCTTGGTGCGCCGGCCGCAGTGCGCCTACCGCGGCGGCCATTGGAGGGTGAACCAACGGCAAAAGGAAGACCTTTCTCTCTGTCTCTCTCTCACTGTCCACTCTGCCTGTCAAAAAAAAAAAAAAAAAAAAAGCCCAGGTCTTGACAGATTCACTGCTCAATACTACCAGACAATTAAAGAAGAACTAGCTCTACTTCTTCTCAAACTATTCAAAATAACTGAAAGGGAGAAAAATCCTTCCAAAATCCTTCATGAAGACTGCATCACCTTAATTCCTAGGCCAGAAAAAGACATGGCAAAGAACTATAGACCAATATCCCTGATAAACATAGAAGCAAAAATCCTCAGCAAAATACTAGCCAATTGAATCCAACAACACATCAGAAAGATCATTTACCTGGACCAAGTGGTATTCAGGGATGGTTCAATATCTGAAATTCATTAAATGTGATTGACCACATTAACAAGCTGAAGAACAAAAAACATGATAATCTCAATAAATGCAGAGAAAGCATTTGACAAAATTCAACACTGTTTTATGATGAAAACCTTAAACAAATTGGGTATAGAAGGAACATTCCTTAATATAATCAAAGGAATATATAACAAACCCACTGCCAGCATCCTACTGAATAAGAAAAAATTAGAGGCATTCCCATTAAGATCTGGAACCAGAAAAGGATGCCCACTCTAACCATTGCTATTTAATACAGTCCTGGAATTTTTAGCAAGAGTTATAGCAAGAAAAAGAAATCAAAGGAAGAATTCAAACTATCCCTATGTGCTGATGACATGATTCTATATATAGGGAATCCAAAATACTATATAAAGAGACTATTGAAATTCATAGAAGAGTTTGATAAAGTAGCAGAATATAAAATCAACACGCAAAAATCAATAGCCTTTTTATACACAGACAATGTCATAGCTGAGAAAGAACTTCTAAGATATACAAAAAAATTTTACATACCTGGGAATAAATTTAACCAAGAATGTCAAAGATCTAGTCAATGACAATTATAAAATATTAAAGAAATTAAAGAAACATAAAATGTGGGAAAGTATTTCATGCTTATGGATTGGAAGAATGAACATCTTCAAAATGTCCATACTACCAAAAGCAATTTATAGATTCAGTATTATACCAATCAAAACACCAACAACATTCTTCTCAAGATCTAGAAAAATTGATGCTAAAATTCATGTGGAAAGTAAAGAGGCCCTGAGTAGCTAAATCAGTGTTAAACAAGAAAAGCAAAGCTGGAGGCATCACAATACCAGACCTCAAGACACACTACAGGGCATTTATAATCAAAACAGCCTGGTACTGTCAGAGAAACAATGTGTAGACCAGTGGAGCAGAATAGAAACCCTAGAAATAAATCCATGCATCTACAACCAACTTATCTTTGACAAGAAGCAAAAATTAACTCCTGGAGCTAAGACAGTCTCTTCAAAAAGTGGTTCTGGGAAAACTGGATCTCCACATGCAGAAGTATGAAACAAGATCCCTACCTTATACCTTACACAAAAATCCACTCAAAATGGATCAGAGACATAAATCCATGGTGTGATACCATCAAATTATTAGAGAACATTGGGGAAACCCTACAAGACATTGGCATAGAGAAAAGATCATTTCACACATATACAGTAACTCTTAAAGTAATCACAGATCTTTAAAGCTGCAGTAGTATAACATTCTTAACAATTGGTTTCACAAAGTAATGTTTTACAAAACATTTTGCTACAAGTGCTAGATTTCCATTCTTTTTTTTAATAGCTGATTAATATTCCATTGTGTGTATATATCACATTTTCTTTATCCATTCATCTGATGATGGACACCTTGGTTGATTTCAAATTTTGGCTATTATGAACAGTGCTGCTACAAACATGATGGTGCAAGTATCTTGTTGATATGTTGTGTTCAAGTCTTTTGGGTATATATCCAATAGTGTGATTGCTGAATTATATGTTAAGTCTGTTTCTTTTTTTTAAATTAAACTTTTATTTAATGAATATAAATTTCCAAAGTACAGCTTATGGGTTACAATGGCTTCCCCCCTCCCATAACTTCCCTCCTACCAGCAACCCTCCCCTTTCCCGCTCCCTCTCCCCTTCCATTCACATCAAGATTCATTTTCAATTCTCTTTATATATTCAGAAGATCAGCTTAGTATATATTAAGTAAAGATTTCAACAGTTTGCCCCCATATAGCAACACAAAGTGAAAAAAATACTATTGGAGTACTAGTTATAGCATTAAATAACAGTGTACAGCACATTAAAGACAGAGATCCTACATGATATTTTTTAAAAATTAATTAATTTTCTATGCCATTTCCAATTTAACACCAGTTTTTTTTTTTCATTTCCAATTATCTTTATATATAGAAGATAGATTCTGTATATAATTAGTAAAGATTTCACCAGTTTGTACCCACACAGAAACACAAAGTGTAAAAATACTGTTTCAGTACTAGTTATAGCATCACTTCACATTAGACAACACATTAAGGACAGATCCCACATGAGATGTAAGTACACAGTGACTCCTGTTGCTGACTTAACAATTTGACACTCTTGTTTATGGCGTCAGTAATCTCCCTAGGCTCTCCACACTGTTTTCCACCGTGGCTGCACTAATTTTTGTTCCCACCAACAGTGTGTAAATGTTCCCCTTTGTCTACATCCTCACCAGAATTTGTTACTCTCTGTGTTTTGGATTTTAGGCATTCTCACAGATATGAGATGATATCTTATTGTGGTTTTGATTTGCATTTCCCTGATGGCTAATGATGTTGAGCATTTTTTTCATATATTTGTTGGCTAATTAGATTTCTTCTTTGAGAACTGTCTATTGAAGTTCTTGGCCCATTTCTCAACTGGTTTTGTTGTATTTTTGTTGGCAGTGGTGAGTTTTTTTTTTTTTTAAGTTGCTGATATTTTTTGGATATTAATCCTTTGTCAGGTGGTTTGCAAATATTTTCCCCCATTCTGTTGGATGTCTCTCCATTCTTTCCTTTTCAGAGCAAAAACTTCTGAGTTTGATACAGTTGCATTTGTTTAGTTTTACTTTTGTTGCCTGTGCTTTGGGGATGTTGTCAAGAAGTCACGCCCTACATCAATGTCTTGGAGTGTTTCCCCTACATTTTCATCCAGCAATTTCATAGTCTCTGTTCTTAAATTTACATCTTTGATCCACCTTAGTTGAGCTTTGTATATGGTGAGAGATGTGGATCTAATTTCATTCATATACATATCTATTGATAGATCGATTGATTGATCGATAGATATCCAGTTTTGCCAACACCATTTGTTGAAGAGATTTTCTTTGCTCAACTGTATGTTAGGAGCACTTTTGTCAAAAATCAGTTAGCTGTATGTATGTGGTTTAATTCCTGGGCTCTCTATTCTGTTCCATTTATCTTTGTATCAGTTTTTATGCCAGTACCATGCTGTTTTAATTACTATAGCTTTATAGTATACTTTGAAGTCAGATATTGTGATGTCTCCAGCATGGTTTTTCTCATTCAAGATTCTTTGACTATTCAGGGTCTTTTGTGATCCCATATGAATTTAGGATTTTTTTCTTATTCTATAAAAATGCCACTAGTATTTGGATCCATATTGCATTGGATCTATAAATTGCTTTATGTAGTATAGACATTTTATTTTATATTTATTTATTTATTTATTTTTTATTTGACAGGTAGAGTAACAGACAGTGAGAGGTAGAGACAGATAGAAAGGTCTTCCTTCAGTTGGTTCACCCCCTAAATGACTGCTACAGCTGGAACAGCGCCGATCCGAAGCCAGGAGCCAGGTTCTTCTTCCTGATCTCCCATGTGGGTACAGGGTTCCAAGCACTTGGGCCATTCTCCACTGCCCTCCTGGGACACAGCAGAGAGCTGGACTGGAAGAGGAGCAACTGGGACTAGAACCCGGCGCCCATATGTGATGCCGGCACCGCAGGCCGAGGTTAACCAAGTGAGTCACGGCGCTGGCCCAGTATAGACATTTTAGTGATATTGATTCTTCCTATCCATGAGCAAGGAATATCTTGCCATTTTTTGTGTTTGATGATATATTTCATCAGTGTTTTATAATTTTCATGTAGAGATCTTTCATTTCTTTGGTTAAATTTATTCCTAAATATTTTATATTTTTGTAGCTACAGTGAATGGGATTTCTTTCTTGAGTTCTCTTTCTGTCAGTTCACCATTAGTATACAAAAAGCCACTGATTTTGTATGTTATTTTGTAACCTGGAACTTTACTGAATTGTTTTATCAATTCTGACAGCTTTTTGGTGGGGTATTTAGGTTTTTCCATGTGCAACATCATGTCATCTGCAAGCAAGGAAAATTTGACTTTGTTTCCAATTTTGATGCCCTCTATTTCTTTCTCCTCCCTAATTGCTCTGATTAAACCTTCCAGTGCTATATTGAATAAGAGCGAAAAAGTGGACATCCTTGTATTGTTCCAGATCCGGGGGGCAATGCTTTCAGTTTTTCTGCTTTCAATATGATATTGGCTGTTGGTTTGTGACATATAGCCTTTATAATTTTGAAGGATGTTCCTTAAATACCTAATTTGTGGAGGGTTTTTGTCATGGAGGGGCATTGAATCTTATCAAATGCTTTCCCTGCATCTATGGAGATGGCCATATAGTTTTGCTCTTCATTCTCTTGATGTGATTTTTTTTTAAAAAAGATTTATTTGTTTATTTGAAAGGTAGAGTTACAGAGAGGCAGAGGCAGAGGTGGAGAGAGAGATCTTTTATATGCTGATTCACTCCCCAGTGGAGTGGGGCCAATCTAAAGCCAGGAGCCAGGAGTGTCTTCTGGGTCTCCCATGTGGATGCAGGTGTCCAAGGATGTTGGCCATCCTCTGTTGCTTTCCCAGGCCACAGCAGAGAGCTGAATTGGAAGTGGAGCAGCTGGGTCTCGAACGAGCCCCCTTATGGGATGCCAGCACTTCAGGTGGTGGCTTTACCAGCTACGACACAATGCCGGCCCCTTCTTGATGTGATTTATGGAGTTTACTGGCTTTTATATATATTTTTAAGATGTAGTAAACACTTTAATTTGCTTATTCTGAGCATATCCCTTTATATATAACTTTCTTTATGAAAAAAGGAAAAAAGTAAAAAAAGAGAACTGTAAAGAAAAACTATTAAGGGAAAGCAAGCTGATGCAAACATGGAAAAATGTAACTATCTTTCTCATTTGGTGACAGATAAAAGTTATCTTGTTTTTTTGTATCCTTACATATGTTTCAAGGATCTCATTATTAAAAATAAAATAAGTTAAAGAAAACATGATGTTTTTAGAAGTCTGGCTGCCTTTTTTCATTCTCCTACGATAATCATATTTCTGTAACTTTTCGTCCTCATCTCAATGGTCTCTCCATCTCAAGATGGCAGATTTGTCCACAAGTCACACACTTTCACCATGCAGGTACCCTTGATGCTTCTCTTTGTAGTGGGTCTTCTTCTTTTAAGCAAACAGTAGCAGTTCTCATTTTAAAAACACAAATCCCATATTTATCTGTTTCCCATATTCTACATAGAATGTTCATATATTCTTCCTGGCAAGTTTCCAATGACAATTCCTCTTTAGAGGCAGTTCCTCTTCTCTGCTGCTTATAATCCACCTTAGTCATATCATCCATCAAATCTGTTTTTAGGGGGCCAGTGTTGTGGTATAGCAGGTAGAGTCACTGCCTGCAACACTGACATCCCGTATGAGTGCCAGTTCATGCCCTGGCTGCTCCACTTCTGATCCGTCTCCTTGCTAATGGCCCTGGGAAAAGCAGCGGAAGATGACCAAAGTTTTTGGGCCTGTGTCACCCAGGAGAGGGACCTGATGAAGTTCCTGGATCCTGGTGTCATCCCAGTACTGGCCTTTGCGGCTATCTTGAGAGTGAACCAGTGATGGAAGATGCCTGTCACTCCCTCTCTGTAACTCTTTCAAAAGAAATAAATGAATGTTTTGTTTTTTTTAATTTATTTGACAGGTAGAGTTATAGACAGTGACAGAGAAAGACAGAGAGAAAGGTCTTCCTCCCGTTGGTTCACCCCCCAAATGGCCACGATGGCCAGAACTGCGCAGATCTGAAGCCAGGAGCCAGGTGCTTCCTCCTGGTCTCCCATGTGGGTGCAGGGCCCAAGCACTTGGGCCATCATCCACTGCTTTCCCAGGCCACAGCAGAGAGCTGGCCTGGAAGAGGAGCAGCCGGGACTAGAACCGGCAGGCATATGGTATGCCTGCGCCTCAGGCAGAGGATTAACCAAGTGAGCCAGGCGCTGGCCCCAAATGAATGTTTTTTAAAAACTGTTTTTAGTTTGACTTTCATTTCAGTATTTGTTACTTTCTGCTCCTTGAATTTGGCTTAAATTCATTTTGATGACATCTCCGAGTCTCTGGCAAAGTATTCTCCATCCATTGTTTGTAAAACAAAGTGTGCTAGCCATTAAATCATAATTTTACTATATATATCAGAATGTTGTTTACAATAAGTACAATTTATGAGGGCTTAATTTAAAAAAATGTTGGTTATTGCTTTATCACTTATTTAACTATTTATTAAAAACTTCATCTTTTTTTCCCCCAAAT
Source organism: Lepus europaeus (assembly GCF_033115175.1). Taxonomy (NCBI): domain Eukaryota; kingdom Metazoa; phylum Chordata; class Mammalia; order Lagomorpha; family Leporidae; genus Lepus; species Lepus europaeus. Next base: position 72,973,594 of record NC_084840.1, on the reverse strand, counting down.
CAGGTTCTCCAATGAAAGAGAAATTCAGATAATTACCTGTGCCCTCAGGTTTCTGTTTCCTGACCTGAACTTCAAAGTCTCAATAGATACACTGTAGATCTTTAATGACTGAATCATTTCTTCCTATGCGAGTCAGCAGAAGTGGGGAGTGACGGTTGATAATTTCTGGCAGGTTGTCAGTTGTAGCTTGGGTACGTGCTGTGGGAAGATGGCGTACGCCCAATTTGCTTCATAGAGTAATACATATTCATGTCCCTCTCCACTCAGTAGGGTATTGCTGCTTGTGGATTCCCTTTTCTCTCCTGGATACTAACAACGTTTTCACAATTGCTACCACCTATGAAATTGGATGTTTAATGAAACAAAGATTGGCATTTCTTCAGAATGTCATAGTTTATAACAAACAAGAAGTAATGTGATAAATTAGAGAAAGTGTTGGGCAAAGAATCCAAAAACCAGGATTTTGTTCCAACCTTTTATCATAAAAGAATAAAAATAATTGTATATAATGATAAAATCCCAAATTTTAAAAGAAATTCCAAGGCTTCCATGGTCTCATACAGGCTATGACCTTCTCTCTTTTCCCTGTGTATGTACTGTACACAGAAAAATAGTCAGAATCTTTTGTCTTTATGAGAGCTTGAATGGAGAAAAACCATGGCTAGATGTAGAAGCTTTATAAGCGTAAAGTTATATGTCTACGAATCAATATGAATGCTTTAATTAAGAGTATCATTCCAAATAGGAAATCATCTGTTTCTTTCCCCTTGCTGTTTCATATCCCTCCACACTTTCTGTCATCCCCTTGGAAAACTTTCTCTTTCTGGCTTTCCTCCTAGGATTCTTTTCCCTTGTCTAAGAATCTTTCATTGCAGTTAATAATCTGGAGCGATGAAAGACATTATTTAAGGCCATTTATCTTGCCCTTTAGCTAGAAGATGAGCTTGTACTTGCAACGAATAGAGCTCAACACCTCAGGTGGAAGACACAGGCTGTGCCTGTCTCTGTGGGCTTCTACACCTGCTCTTAGGGTCTCTTTGTGTCCCTAGCTGAGCTAATAATTTTTAAAATTCCCCATAGACTATCCTGGAAACTTTACTTGTCTTTGTAGGCATAACAACATCTTACTTCTTAGGAATTAAGTTCTAGGGAGAAATTTCAGGTTGAAGACCAAAGATCTCATAATATTACCATAAGCACCAGATGGCTGGTACCTCACTCTGATGGTAATAATTTGAATGTGAAGACACATTTCCAATTGCCCCCAAACCATGTAGTTGTAATTAGTTTATGATTCATTAACAGATAGTCCTTGTCTGTATTTTATGGTATGTAAAACAAACAAAAAAAAAGGGTTTTTAATTTCTGTTTTGTGAGTAATTTCTGGGGCTTGTGCTGTGGCATAGTGGGTTAAAGCCCAGGCCTGCAGCGCTGGCATCCCATATGGGTATGGGTTCGAGTCCCAGCTGCTCCACTTATGATCCAGTTCCCTGCTAATGTGCCTAGGAGATGGCCCAAGTGCTTAGGCTCTTGCACCAATGTGGGAGACCTGGAAGAAGCTCCTGGCTCCTGGCTTTAGCCTGGCCCAGCCCTGGCTGCTGTGGCCATTTGGGGAGTGAACCAGCAGATGAAAGACCTCTCTCTGTCTATCCTTCTGTCTGTCTGAAACTCTGTCTTTCAAATAAATAAATCTTAAAAAAAAAGGTAATTTGTACTCATTGTAGAAAATGTAGAATATATAGAAAAGTATAAATTTGCACCTCCCCTCCACTGTTGGTAACCATGCTTTTAATGATAAGAGACCAACTATAGGTCATAGGATGATCTACTTAATGCGAGGCACTCTGTAGCCACCTCAGTGACAGACATGGGCTTCCAACCCCAGTCTGTTCAAGCAGCTGTGCTTTTAATCCCCTGATACACTACTTCCAACTGACAGTAGTACTCTGATGGGTGTGGTTCTACAGTCTTAGAATAACCTTAATGCTAATGACAGAGGTGTCGTTCACCGTATATGTGTCATCTTCGTTAATCCCAATAATAACTCCTTGAAATAGATATGATCATTACCCTCATTTCTTCTAGATTAGGAAACTGTGGTTCAGTGAAGTAATAAACCTGCCAAGACCAAGGCTCCACATCCAGTGAATAGGGCAGCTGGCATCTGAATAGAATCTTTCCTCCTAGGCACAGTAGGGAGCACACACGGCTTTCCTGGATGGGTAGAGCCAGAAGACGTCTCCACAGTCATCTCTTTCCTAATTGCTGATTTTATAGAAGGAGCAGCTGAGAATAGGAGACATGCAGTCATGTGCAGAAGGAAACAGAGCAAAATCAGTGTCAGTGACTGGCCTGTGGATCTCCTGGTTGGTAGCACAGTCTTCATGCTGCTGGATTGAGCTCCAGTTGGGGGAAACAGAAAGCTTGTTTCTGAACCCTGGGCAGCTTCTTTCAGGGGCACTAGTAGTTTCTTCAAGAAAATACAATTTTATTAGCTACTTGGAGATTGTTTGAGGAGGAGAACCTACACTGTCTTCTAGAATCTGTTTTATGTTTCTTTAATTTTATGACTGCTTGCCTCGATAGATCACTGCCTTCTGAAATCTCTAAAAACATTTCACCTTTCATTCTTTTGGACATCTGCTTCTACAAAATTAACTTTTTAAAAAATAATACATACTTCTCAGTCCACAACTGGTGTCATTTATTTGTTCTGGTCAATTTTTACTTTTAATTGACACATGGCAACTGTACATATCTTGGGAGGTACAATGTGATAATTTGACAAATATAATTGTAATGATCAGATCAGGGTAATTAAGATTTCCATCTCCTTAAAGATTTTTGATTTCCTTGTGTTGGGAAGCTTCCAACTCCTCATTTCTAATTATTTATAAAATGTAATTTTTTATAAATTATAGTCACCCAACTATGCCTTAGAACACTAGAATTTATTCCTCTATAAAATTGCATTTTTTGACTATGTTTTCCAACTCTTTTCCCCCTTGCCCTTCCCTTCCTAGTTTTTATCCTATTCTCTACTTCTGTTAAATCAACTTTCTAAGCTTTCAGGGGAACTATTTAATACCATTCCCTAAACATCACTTCCTACATCGCTTTTTTGGTTCATCCTCTATGACACACACCAGAAATTCTCCAGTTTCACTTAGCTTGTACATGGTAAGAATTACCCAGGAAAACTGCAGTTCAGCACCTAGTTAAACTCCGATTCCAATAAACTCAACGCAGTGTCTGAAAGCCAACATTCCAATCCCTTGTAAGTCATTCGATGGACTTTTGCTCTCCAGTTCCAAATGTGAATGCACTGCTCATGTGCAATGATTGATAAAAAATTAGACAAAATAGCTCTGAAACCACATTCCTAACTCTGAGGAGGAAAACTTTCTTTGTGCCAAATAGAACAAAGGTAGGTAATGGACACTTTAACCTTAGCTCTGATGCCACAGGCCCAGGTGAAGCGTCTGCATTATCTGAAGGCTATTGTGCTCTTTTCTGTTTTCTATCCATTTTTCAATCAACAGAAGCTCGGTGTATGGAAGAGGGGAGGCAAACACAAAGGCAAAGCAACTGGGCAGTAGGTGAAATATGTAAGGTCACAAGGTGAATGAGTCTTAGAAGCCTAGGAAAGAATTCCAAGGCAATCATTTGCAAGAAACAATGGATTGTGTCTTCTCCAAACAATGTTCGGAATGGACAAGCTGATGTTGGGCAACATCACCGCTTTCTTTTTGAACTCCTTGTTCTCTGTCTCTGGCTTTTACCCTTTTACCTCTTACACAACAGATTGCTTTAGCCTTGTGTTTGCATCAAAGAGTAGGGGAAAGGCCCAGAAAATAGGTAGCTTACCAGAATGCTTGCCAGAGAGTAAGGATGGCCAAATAATACTCATTAGCTGGGCTACCAATCAAATATACATTACCCAACGTGGTTATTAAATTTTCTGAGCGCACCCTATAGGCACAGCCTAGAGAAAATAGAGGCTCTCCAGGTGTTGCTTTGCCCTGGAATTTCCTATCTCACTTTCTCCTGTAAGTAATGTGACGTATGCTTTTATATGGCTGTACGTGTGCTTTTAATTAGATACATGTTTTTGGAGGGACCAGAAGACTCACATTCGACATCCTAGTTTATGGTGCTTCATCTCTTCCAGTGCTTGGGTCACTCTTACAAGTTGGACACAAACTTTTAATGCCCCTAGGCTACTAAGTGATACTTCCACATTTTGAATATCTGATGGTGGACTGGTTTTCAGAAATCTACCAGACCTGCTTTCACCTCCCCGAGACAGTTTATCAATTCCATTATCATTCAACTAAGTAGAGGGACCTACTTAGTCGCCTAAGCTTCCTGAGGAATTAAAGATAAACATCATCAATAAATATTTATTGAGCACCCACTTTATGGTTAAGGGATTGTGCCAGGCACTGTACAAAATCTGATTACAGCTCCACAGTTACTGCCCAAAGGGGCTTGCAATCTAATTATAGACAACCCAGATGAGATCAGAACAGATGACAAGCTCTGGCCAGGCAATCCCATATTGTTCATCTCACAGGGAGAAAAACAAAGATAATGCCCTTTATTGGGTTAAAAATAACTGTCCTCCTCCCTGTATCCTTTGTGTTTGATCCAATCTGGATTTAGGGAAATGAGTTTGAATTGGGTACATGGTGATATCCATGAGGTCTCATCCAGGCATGATTGAGTCTGAAGCACACATTATATTTGTTTTTCTGGTCCTCTCCCTCTTTTTCTCATTAGACACCCCCAGGGCTCAGGCATCACTTAATACCACTTAAAGCAAGAATAAGTGGTCTGCAAGGAGTAGCCTGTTTAGTAGCAACAGGATTTATGGATTTTTTATGTATTCTGACTAAAGCAACAGTGAGTGTTGGCTGAAAAACTGAGCAAAAGAGAGATTAACAAATCAATAGTTCTCAAGAAGGAGTTCCTGGACCACAATGTCAGCATCATTTGGGAACTTGTTAGGAATGCGTTTCCTTCTGATTCGCCCTAGACATGAGGAAGCAAAACCAGGAGGTTCAATAACCCGGGCTCCTATGAGCCTTACAATTGATTCCTAGGCACAGTTTAGGCGGGAACCTCAGCTTTGCATTCTCAGTGGTTTCAAGACAGCTCTGTTGTGGCTCCCATTCGGTCTCGACTGATGTAAACTACCCAAAGCAGAGCTGCCCCCAGATTTTTCCTGGAGTGGAGTTGAAAAGACACCTCCATAATTTCAAGATACGTTGATTTAGGACATTAACAATGAAGGACTGGACAAATTTGTGGGAGATGGAAGAGGTTAGAGGCTATTTTTTTAAGGATTTTATTTATTTATTTGAAAGTTAGAGTTACAGACAGTGAGAAGGAGAGACAGAGAAAGGTCTTCTGTCTGCTGGTTCACTCCCCAAATGGCTGCAACGGCCAGAGCTGCACCGATCTGAAGCCAGGAGCCAGGAGCTTCCTCTGCTCTCCCACACGGGCGCAGAGGCTCAAGGATTTGGGCCATCTTCTACTGCTTTCCCAGGCCATAGTAGAGAGCTAGATTGCAAGAGGAGCAGCCAGGACTAGAACCAGCGCCCATGTGGAATGCCGGCACTGCAAGTGGAGGATTAACCTACTGTGCCACAGCGCCGGCCCCTAGAGGCTATTTTTTAAAAAAGATTTTATTTATTTATTTATTTATTTGAGAGGTAGAGTTACCGATAGTGAGAGGGAAAGACAGAGAGAAAGCTCTTCCATAAACTGGTCCACTCCCCAACTGGCCACAATGGCTGGCTGGAGCTGTGCTGATCCGAAGCCAGGAGATACTTCCGGGTCTCCTATGCAGATGCAGGGGCCCAAACACCTGGGACTTCTAGTGCTTTCCCAGGCCATAGCAGAGAGCTGGATTGAAAAAGGAGCAGCTTGGGCTGGCGCCGTGGCTCAATAGGCTAATCCTCCGCCTTGCGGCACTAGCACACCGAGTTCTAGTCCTGGTTGGGGCGCCGGATTCTATCCCGGTTGCCCCTCTTCCAGGCCAGCTCTCTGCTATGGCCCAGGAAGACAGTGGAGGATGGCCCAAGTGCTTGGGCCCTGTACCCACATGGGAGACCAGGAGAAGCACCTGGCTCCTGGCTTCGGATCAGCGAGATGCGCCGGCCGCAGTGGCCATTGGAGGGTGAACCAACGGCAAAGGAAGACCTTTCTCTCTGTCTCTCACTGTCCACTCTGCCTGTCAAAAAAAAAGAAAAAAGAAAAAAAAAAAAGAAAAGGAGCAGCTGGACTAGAACTGGCACCCATATGGGATGCCAGCACTGCAGTTGGAGGATTAGCCTACTGCGTCACAGCACCAGTACTGAGGCTATTTTTTTTTTAAGCAAAGATTTATTGATTTATTTGAAAGGTGGAATTAAAGAGAGAGAGAGAGAGATATTTTCCATCTGGTGGTTCACTTCCCATATGGAGGCAAGCCAGGAACTTGAAGCTCCATCCAATTCTTCCACATGGGTGGCAGTGACCCAAACACTTGGTCCATCTTTTGATGCTTTTCCCAAGCCTTTAACAAGGACTTTTATTGTAAGTGGAACAACTAGGACAGAAACTGGCCCCCATGTGTGATGCCACAACACTGGCCCCGAGAGGCTTTAAGAAGGGACTTATTCCTGGGATGGTGTCCAGTTCATTTTGGAAGAATAGGAGGGCCAATGCAAGAGAAGAAATCTCTGTTAACTCTTATGTGTCCTGAGATTCCACCAGGGACTTCATGAAGTATGGTATCCACTGCCAAATGTGTTAGCCCCAGTGACCCATCAGTGAAGATGTTAAGAGTGGAAATGATCTCGGATGTGGGAAAGGATCGCCTGCCAGTGCCTGAGGCAGGTATTGCAAAATTAGAGGCCTTTGGATTCGGAAAAATAGGAGATGGCCAAGGCCGGATAAAGCTCGACCAACAGGAACACAGGAAGATGACCTATTTCTCCTCCAAAAAAGTGGAATGCAATTATATGACTAGGTGTGGTCCTTACACACTGTCTAGGTTTATGAATCAATTATCCAAAGAAAGGATGAAAGGGAAGTGGAGAGAGAGAAAAGTGCAAGAACCAATGGGAGGTATTGGGGGGCTGCTGAAGTGGGTACTGATAACTTTATAGACATTATCTAATGCTCTTGCGTAGAGAGGTGAGGTGTCTGGCACAAAGTTCCTATAGTTCATTACTGTTGAAGTTAGTAGTTGAATTCAGATCTGTCCAACTCCTAACTTTAGTTATGTAAAAAACCTTCATTCTATGAGAGGCATTGCACTAGTTGCAAATACTTCAGCAAATTTTACAACCTCTTCATGGGTCTTCATTGAGGATCCTCTTTTTGGTGTAATTATCAGTACTAATGTAGGAAGTAGGAACAGAGAAGAAGCAAATTCATTATCCAGAGTGGGGTTATTGGAACAAAGCCCTGTATCCCTCATATTCAACTCTGGTTGGTGGGGGGAAATTGCAACTTCAGGAGACTTGAAAGCAGTGATGGATTTCAATGAAGAGGTGACCACAGGGATTGAGTGAAGAAACTTCGAGGTCATGCTCTGATTCTTTGTTAGAAGAACAACTTATCTCATCCTGGAAAGACTTATGGAGTCCAGAGAAGGACTGAGCTCTTCCAGTCAAGACAGCGGTGTGTCCTGCTAACTCACCTGAGAAAGCAGCAGAAGATGGCCCAAGTGCCTGGGCTTCTGACCCCATGTAGGAGACTTAGATGAAACTTCTGGCTTTGGCCTGGTCCAGCCTTTGCTGTTGTGGATATTTGGGGAGTGAACCACCAGATGGAAGACCTCTCTCTCCTCTCTCTCTCTCTCTGTAATTCTGATTTCAGATAAATAAATAAACCTTAAACAAACACAGCAGGGAGTCTAGGGAGCTCCATCTAGTTCTCTCTGTAGTTACTTATGTGCCTACATAGGAATGCAAGGACTGAGGATAGAGAAGCCTTTTCACTTAAGACCTCAAGATTCCCATTCCTGGAAGGCTTCAAATCTGGAGCATCCTCTGTGACTGAACCATGTGGAAGCTCTGATTCTTTGCTTCTCCAATTTCTTTACAGAGATAATTCCTGAGGAGTTGGTAGGCACTTCTGGAGATACAGGACTTGGAAGTACATAAAAGCATTCTATTAAGACGTACCTAAAATAAAAGAGAATATATATAGTTAATTTCAATTTATATTAATAGGGATATATTATTATACATTGGTTTTACTAGAATGCTCAACAAGAGCATTTAATTTTAAAATGAATATAAAAGCTTCCCCTTCCTAATGTTTTATGTAGTGCAGTTAGTAAAAGAATTCATTTAGCTATAATGTGAACATATATATTCATTAATATAACTATGAATGTATGCCACAAATATCCATTTACAGAATTAACTTTATATAGTTTTATAGATTTAAGCATATACAAATATAATATTTATAAAGACTTATTAATATTAAATACTCACATACATCTATGTATATCATTAATATTAAAGTGACTGCCAACAAAACATTGGTTATACTGTTTTCAGTTTATGCTTTGTTGTATTTTAAGGAGTCCCATTTTAAAGATTTGTTTGCTTTAAAATGCCTCAGTAAAGTTATTGACTAATAAAGTGCATTGGTTTGTTTGATAAAGAATGATGCTATTTAAGGGACTACTGGGTCATTATGTCCTAATGACAAGTGTAATTAGGAATGTCTGTCTCCAAATTTCACAAGAATAGAGAAAATGTTGTTCAGCTGAGTCGAATCATGCCCTCCACCCCATCTGAGTAATTTAAGCTCAGGCTGAATTGGGGCAGGGACAGGTGTAATTGACCAGTCTCTGCTACTTCCAGCCTTGCAATTACCATAATAAGGTCGTCTATATAGGGGTCAGAAGCTAACGGACAGTTTGACCATAGTCTTCTAAGACTGTCATCAGCAGGAGAACAAGGAGTCCATTCGGTCAGAAGGAAAAGCTTAATAGATGGTGGTGATTGGTCCAGCGGCAAGAGGATCTGTCAGAAGACAACAGAAACAGGCAGCAGCTCTGAAAGATGAGCTAGCAACAACGAGGTAATGGGGGATGAATGACTTCAGTGGATTTATATAAATAGGGCTGGGGGAGCACCCAAAGGAGAACAGTTACCTATACGAAAGATATTGTGCTGGCTGCAAATTTGTTAAGAAACAGAAACAAGGGCAGGCATTTGATGCAGTAGCTCAGTTTGCTACAACTCATATTGCAGCCCCTACACTCAATTCCTGGCTCTTTTCTCTGTTCCGGCTTCCTGATAATGTGCACACTGGGAGACAGCAGTGATGGCTCAAGTGCTTGGTCCATGTGTCCCATATAAGACCTGGTCTGAGTTCCAGTCTCCTGGCTGCAGCCTGGCCCATCCCTGGCTTTGCAGGCATTTGGGGAGGGAACCAGCAGATGGAAGATCTTTGTCTGCCTTTCAGATAAATAAAATAAATAGTAGGTTTTTTTTTTAAAGAAGAAAGAGATACATATTCCCATAAATAGTTCTCCTTATCCAAAGTGTCCAGATTGTACTGTAAATCTCCATGGTAGAAAAATCTCCACCAGTTAATTCACAAGGTGTCAATGAAGAATGAGGTTTCATAATGGACTATTCTGGGGGAGAGTATTTTAGAGTGAGATTCAGAAGGGAGGTCCTCTATAAACACAGACTGACTTCTCTAGAAAATAATGTTGATGACTCTTGGGTTCCAGGGTGGTTGGTTTTTACATTGCCTATGTGATGACCGATGATGGGGAGCTTGTAGCCTGGACTCTCCTTTCTGCTTTCAATTGTCAGGCCCCTAGTCAATAGCTCTTCCTGCCTCCACCTGTTTCGTTGCATGTCTGTCCACCTCTGTAGTCTTGGGCGTAGCTCACTTTGTAAATTCACTTGGAGAATTTATGACTGATGCTTCTCAGCCTGCCTTGTAATCTTCCTTTCCCATTGAGTTCCAACTTCAGAAGAACTGTCTTCATGTTGTTCTTTTTGGTAACTCTAACAAGGAACAGTTGGTACAGTAAAATCCAGTTCACGGACAATTGTCAAGTGTACTACTTTGATTTCAAGGAGTATTTCCTTTAAAGTATCTTTGTTCTGGGAAAAACGAAATTTTGATATAGAAGAGGAGGCATCGGCTACTCTGTTTTGGCCTTGTTGAATATAGAAACCATTTTATCTCCTCTATGGCATTCACACTCCATCTCCCTACACAGTTTATATAATGTCTTGTAGTAACCCTCCCTTACTGTGGTTTAAGTTATGTGATCTGAAAACATAAATGAAAAATTCCAAAAACAATTTGTAAGTTTTAAATTGCATGTCACTCTGAATAGCGTGATGGAATCTGACCATATGCTTATTCCTCCTGCTCAGAATGTGCAGCATCCCCTTGACTGCCGTATTGATGGTGCATGTGCCATCCCCGTTAGTCACTTAGTAGCTGGCTTGGTTATCAGATCGACCGTCACGGTATGGCAGTGCTTGTGTCCAAGTAAACCTTACTTAGCAGCCTAAACTTAACTCAAAATGCCTATGCCATTTTCCTCACTTCATCTCACCACATACACATTGTACCACCTCACATCATCACAGGAAAAGCAGGGTGAGTACAGTACAAGATATTTTCTGACAAAAAGATACCTTGTTCATTGCAGTATATTGCCATAATGGTTTTATTAGTTTTTTTTTTTTTTTAACTTACTTGAAAGGCAGAGAGAGAAAAAGGGTGGCAGAGAGAGAGAAGAGAGAAAGACTGAGAGGGAGGAGAGACTGGCTCTCTGATCTGCTATTTTACTCCCAAAATTCTTGGGAACTATGAACTCAGTCCAGGTCTCCTTTGTGGTAGCAGGGACCCGACTACTTGAGTCATCATCACTGCTTCCTCCCAGGTGAAGAAACTTTCTGCTGGAATCAAGGGTGGAGCCAGGTCTGGTACCTTAACTACTTCACCAAATGTTCACACCTGTTAGTTATTAGTTGTTCTTTATCTCTTACCATTCCTGGTTTGTAAGTTACATTTTATCAAGGTATGCATGTATAGGTAACTCATATATGGTTCAATACTACCTGTAATTTTGAGTTTCCATTGTTTTTAGTCTTGGAAGTTATCCCTTAAATAAGGGAAGACTAGTATAGCCAACTAGCTACTGAATGATTCTTGAGTGGATGAATGAGTGACAAAAAGGGTTCTTTAAATGCAGGATGCTTACTTGTCCTAATACAAGCAATCATTTATTCAGTGTTGCTAAAATCTTTTTCTGGGGGGAATTCTCTATTGTCATTACTGAATGGCATGAAATTTGTTCACAGCTTACAAGAAAGAAACTGCTGCTTTGTTTCTAGAGTGAGGCGTGGCCCCACCAAAAGAACAAGAATAATTAAAAGGCTTATTCCTTAGCCCAGTTACTGTCTTAGGAGCTAGAGATACAGAGGTAAATTGTTAATCTCTGTTCTCAGAAAGATGTATATACCCCTAGAAGAGATTGGTAACTAAAGAGATAAATCTAATACAGTGTAGAACTACTTAATCCATCTGGATGAATATTCACAGGTTGTTGGGAGTAAGGGAGAGAAAGTTGTTATGCCTGGTGTGAGATTGTCATAAATAAGATTTGCACAAATTAATCGTGGAGGAATTTCTGGATGAAGAGGAAGCTTGAATAGAGGCAGTCACATAAATAGGAAAGCAGGAAGGTAGGAAGAGATGGAAGATGATGTCAGAGACAGAAAACAGTTGTACCATGAAGGGATTTGTGAAAAAGATAAATGGATTAAAACTGGAACTGAACACTGATAGGATTTTATTTGGTGACTTAAAGATGGGTGTACTATGGCTGGATTTATGTTTTCTTGTGTAACTCCAATGCTTGGTTGCCAAATTGGGGTGGGGAGAAGACAAATGCTTGGCTAACTTTGAATTTCAGGATAATAAGCAACGATATTTTAGTATGGGATGAACTTGCACTAAAACATTGTTGCTTGCTTGAAATTAAAATTGAAATGAGCTTCCTTGAAGTACTTTATCTGAAAACTCTGTTTTGGTAGGTGTGAATGATGAAATTGACTTGAGAGACCTTAGGCAGGAGACAATGGAATTCAGTTAAGTGGGCCAAGAATGGCTTAAAGGAGGGCACAGGATGTGGGAATGACAGAGGAAGTTGAGACTCAACTGGATGAAGGAGTTCCTTTATACCAAAGGCCCCTGGCTAAGCAGAACTGAATTTGATTCTAGATTTTTTTCAACCTGCAAATGCATGATTTTATGCTCAAAATGATCCACTCCTACCTTACCTGGCTCATTCATCCCTTTTCCTTGTTAAAACCATGCAGTACAACCAGTGTGTATATTCAGTTCATTATTGTTATGCACAATCACTGCAGTGGATATCAACCAATATCCAGGATTGGCTGCTCCTGAACATGGTTATGACTTCTGCCTCAGTTAATGGCTACCTCTTGCTTAAGGTCAACCTCTTGCTTAAGGTCAACCCAGGGCTACTTTTCCCAGCGGGTGCTGTAAGCACAGCAGATTCTGATAGGCATGCCTAGGAACAAAAATGGAGGAAATTGTAAGGATGCTAGGCTATTCATTTTCAATAAGTTTTTCTTTTCTTCATTGCTAACACATATTGACCCATATGTTCTTGACCAATGCAATCCTCATGAAACCCCTTATGAGTGCCTGTCCACATGGTGTTTGGGCATGTAATGATGGAAATGAGAAATGTTTAGGACCCCTAACAGTGATTCTGAAAAATCATTATTAGAAAAAATCTCAAGTTTAGAGGCATAGACACATCTTTCTCCCTAGCTATGAGAGGTTGAACAAGTTGCTTCAACACAGGATTGTAAAGTGGAAAAGATTTTCTCTTCATAGACTTTTTATAAAGAAAGCATGTCCTTTATAAACCAAAAATGTTTCATCAATGTTATTGTATCGGGATGATATTTTTTTACCTCACTGGTAACATCCTACACATGCACCAAATAATGTGATCAGAATTTGAAATTCTTATTTCTGTTAATGTTCAATTATTGTTAATTAGTATAATTAACAAAGTATTAATGATTTTTTTTAAACTTTTATTTAATGAATATAAATTTCCAGTGTACAGCTTATGGATTACAATGGCTTCCCCCTCCCATAACTTCCCTCCCACCCACAACCCTCCCCTCTCCTGCTCCCTCTCCCCTTCCATTCACATCAAGATTCATAAGATTCATTTTCTTTTTTTTTTTTTTTTTTGACAGGCAGAGGGGACAGTGAGAGAGGGACAGAGAGAAAGGTCTTCCTTTTTGCCGTTGGTTCACCCTCCAATGGCCGCCGCGGTAGGCGCGCTGCGCTGATCCGATGGCAGGAGCCAGGTGCTTCTCCTGGACTCCCATGGGGTGCAGGGCCCAAGCACTTGGGCCATCCTCCACTGCACTCCCTGGCCACAGCAGAGAGCTGGCCTGGAAGAGGGGCAACCGGGACAGGATTGGTGCCCCGACCGGGACTAGAACCCAGTGTGCCGGCGCCGCAAGGCGGAGGATTAGCCTAGTGAGCCGCGGCGCCGGTTCAAGATTCATTTTCAATAATGATTATTAAGTGACCAGTAAAAAGATATTATATAGCACCTACTAGCATAATTATTATTCTCATTTCATTTTTTTTAAAGATTTATTTATTTATTTGAAAGGCAGAGTTAGAGATCTCTGCAGAGGCAAAGACAGACAGAAAGGTCTTTCATCTGCTGGTTCACTCCCAAAAAAGGCTGCAACAGGTGGAGCTGAGCTGATCTGAAGTCAGGAGGCCTGAGCTTCTTCCGGGTCTCCCACATGTGTACAAGTGTCCAAGGACTTGAGCCTGTTTTCCCAGGCCACAGCAGAGAGCTGGATTGGAAGTGGAGCAACTGAGTCTTGAACCAGCACCCATGTGGAATGCCAGCACTGCAGACAGTGGCTTTAATTGCTATGCCACAGCACTGGCCCCATCCTCATGTTTTTCAAAAAAATATTTATTTGGGGGGCTGGCATTGTGGTGCAATGGTTTAAGTCACTGCCTGTGACACAGCATCAAATACGGGCACTGGTTCAAGTCTTGGCTTCTCTACTCTTGATTGCTCCTTGCTAATGTGCCTTGTAAAAAGCAGTGTAAGACTGCCCAAGTATTTGTACCTCTGCCACCAATGTGGGAAGCCCTTAAGAAACTCATGGCTCTCAGCTTCAGCTTGGCCCAGTCCAGGCTGTTGCAGCTATTTGGAGAGTGAGCCAGTGGATAGAAGATCTCTTTCTCTCTGTCTCTCCCTCATTCTCCATAACTCTGCCCTTCAAATAAATAAATATTTAAAAATTATTTATTTAGGAGGCAGAAAAAGACAGACATAGAGAGCTCCCATCTGCCCATTTACTCCCCATGCCCAAATGGCCAAGGCTGGGCCAGGTTGAAGTCAGGAACCAGGAACTCAATTTAGACCTCCAAAGCAGGTGGTAGTGCCCAGTTCATTGACCTATCATCTACTGCCTACCAGAGTTCATATCAGCAGGAAGTTGGAGTCATGAGACAGAGCCAAGTATCAAACCTAGGTTATCTCATTTGGGAAGCAGGACTCTTTTATGTTTTTAAAGAAGTTTATTAATACATGTTAATGTGGTAGTAATACAAAGAGAACAGATTCTGTGTAGTTCATAGATATAATTTTTTTTTTTACAGGCAGAGTTAGAGAGAGACAGAGAGAAAGGTCTTCCTTCCATTGGTTCACCCCCCAAATGGCTGCTATGGCCGGCGTACTGCTCCGATCTGAAGCCAGGAGCCAGGTGCTTCTCCTGGTCTCCCTGCGGGTGAAGGGCCCAAGTACTTGGGCCATCCTCCATTGCCTTTCTGGGCCACAGCAGAGAGCTGGACTGGAAGAGGAGCAACCGGGACAGAACCGGCGCCCCAACTGGGACTAGAACCCAGAGTACCAGCGCCACAGGTGGAGGATTAGCCTAGTGAGCCGTGGCGCCGGCAATAGATACAATTCTAAGAATATAATGAAATTACCTTTCCGTGTTCTCTTTCCTTCCTTCCTCCCTCCCTCCCTCCCTTATTCTCTTCCTTCTTCCTTCACTTTCTTCCTTTCTTTCTGGAGTCTTAAATGACATCTTAACCACTAGACCAAATATCTTTTTGGAGCCTCAGTATTTTTTCTTAACATACTTTCAAAAAATACTTTTTATAGAAGGTTTATCTCCTTGAATGAACCTTGTTATCTAAAGAGAGTTCTTGAGTACAAACAAATGTCATTAATTGTACTCTTTGATAAGCAAGGGCTCACACTATGAAATATTAGGAGAGAGGAATATAAGGATCCCAAGTGTTAAAGTTTGATCTCAATCTCTCTGTAACAAAAAATATTAATGAGATCAATGTAATGGGTTAAAAATAAACAGATTAAAGATAAATTTATAGCAAGCTATCAAATTGTTCAAGCTATCTATATTTTTTATTTATTTTTATTTATTTGACAGGTAGAGATATAGACAGTGAAGAGAGAGAGAGAGAGAGAGAGAAGGGTCTTCCTTCTGTTGGTTCACTCCCCAAATGGCCGCCATAGCTGGTGCTGTGCTGATCCAAAGCCAGGAGCCAGGTGCTTCTTCCTGGTCTCCCATGCGGGTGCAGGTGCCCAAGCACCTGGGCCATCCTCCACTGCCCTCCTGGGCCACAGCAGAGAACTGGACTGGAAGAGGAGCAAGCGGGACTAGAACTCAGAGCCCATATGGGATGCAGGTACCGCAGCGGAGGATTAGCCAAGTGAGCCACAGTGCCAGCCCAAAGCTATGTATACATATTATGTATGTTGATTAACTGAAGGAGTCAACTCCATTAGACTACTGATATAACCAGGTATGAGGCAATCATAGAAACTAAAGCTACTTGGAGGAAAGTAAAGAAACCCAAATTCTAATATTAAATATCTTCACCTTTCCATACTCATGTTTGAAAATCTGAAGAACTCAAAGTTCCTACATAAATACATGGTTAGTCATTGTTTTTATTAAGTAACCCAAAATTCTTTGAGTTACCAGAATTTGCTCAAATACTGCGTGTTGAAAGAAAACTTTTACTTCTTTTTTTCTGGGAAGTGTACATTTGTTTTAAAACACGATTTTATAGCAAATTAAGAGGAGGACTAATCTTTTTATCCACTTGTTTGAAAGTGCATGAAAAACCAAAGAAATAAAAAGGCAGAACTGACAGCAATGTTCTGTTGTGTTTGAAATAAGCTTAGATCTTAGGGCTGAAGACTGGCAGGTCTGTGTTATTTTAAGATTGGTTACAAATACAAGTAATTTAATAAGACAGCTTGTTTCTAGTCTTCCTACACTATTCAGCCCCTGTCCTTTCCCTTCCCTGGCCAATTCAAAGGCCAAACCACGGTCACATTTGGAGACCAAGTGCTGGTAATATAAATAGATGTTGCTGGGCAAGGTTAGGCATGAAGTGTGAGGCTCACGATCTGATCTTTAGCCTTTGTTTCTTCATTTTGGGAGAAAGCGCATTGATTGAGGTCTTTAAAGCATTTTAGGCTAGCACACTTTCAGTGTCTCAGCCCAAGTGGAGAAGATTATCTGGAGGAAAGAAGTTCATTACCTCAACATTAGAGTTCTCATCTGGGTTTGCCAGGGCGTTTTTCTGAATGAGAAATAATTACCTTTACTAATGTTGAAGGTAGAATAGCAGTTTTATTATACTTATTGGAGGATTGGACCATGCAACTGGAGAGGCTGCATGGAGAGGTAGCTGTAGAGGCATCAGCAATAATGTTCCAGAGTCCAGAGAGCTTAAAGGCTTGGAGACCAGTTAAAGACAAAATCAGAGTGAAATGAGTCCTGTAAGTAGAGTCTATGCCCCAAACCTAAGTGTGAAAACCTACCCTTTCTGTAAAAGATGAAGGGCCCCACAATAAATCCATGCTGGTAAAATCTTATCCCTTCTCTCCATGTTTCCAAAGAGCAGCAATTTGGGATCAGTAGACTTGATCTGACTTCTCTGAGGTTTCAATCAATTCTTTTGTAGCTGTACCTATGAATGGGATACCTTTGTGGATGTTAGAAAGATTGATTTTCTGCTTAGATTTTGAGTCATGATGACTTCGTTAGCTTACCTACATTTCTAATTTGGTGCAGAGCTAATAAATGCAAACAAAGCAAAGGAAAATTGGCATGTTAGGAGACAAGACTCAGATTAAAAATTGGCTTTCAGGTCTTTGGAAAATGATCTAATCCATCATGGAGATGTGAAAGTTGATTCTGTGTTCCTTGCCTTGCGCACCAGGAAGGTAGGGAATACATTTGAGCAGACTGCTGTGTGAGTTGCTATAAATTGCCAAAATTCCACCACTGATTTTTCTTTACTTTCTGAAAGTGGAGAAAAAAAGGAGATAGAACTGCTGAATTTTGAAAAAAAAAGTTAAGGGAGATATGAAATGTTATAAGAGAATTTATAAATCAGAAATAAGTGAAATCTTTAAAATGTTTAATAACAGCATTTGATGACCTTTCTGGAAAATCAAAATACAATTATTAAAACATTCATGTTGAGGAAACACATTGGATGAAGAACTGGTGATAGGGAAATTCTTTATCACAAGGCAATGATCATTATGAATCCAAAGGAAAGTCTATATAGGAATGTTCTATTTGTTTGGAATAGTTTGCGAATCTTCATCAATTCAGAGCCTAATTTTCAATTGCTTTATGAAGTTATCAGAGTTTTCCATATTGCTTTTCTCCCACTGTGACCTGCAGACAAATATCCTGCCATTGATTTGATAATTTTTTGACTAAGAGTTCAGTGGGTCATGTTTCCTGGTAGCAATTTCAATAATACTATTTCTGGCTGGCTCATAGCTTTCTTTTTAAAACCTAATTCAGCCTCTGGTCCAGCATAGCATTTAGGCAATTTGTTCACTTTTTTTTTATGAATATTCTCCATGTAAGGATCAAATGGTATGTTGAATGAAGATGATTTTTGGTCTTTTTTTTTGGCACATTGACTCGGTGTGTGATGTGGTTAGGCATCTGTTGACTCAAGTGGAAAGAGACTCTTTTGGATTTAAAAGTTGTGGCTGTGATAGCCACTGTTTGAGTGACCATGGACCAGCCATGAAGTCTACAGATCACTTCATGCATTTATAAAATGGGGTCAGATTAATGCCTCACCCCAAATAGGCACCTACTGAATGAATATTGAATGCATTTTCCTTTTATTTCTAAATTTCTTTAATCCTATGACTACTGTTATTTCAAAGTTATAGCAAGGGCTAAAATACAATTTCAGCTCCACTAATTCAACTCTGGTCAGCATTTCTTCCCGTTGCACTCAAGGCAATGGAAAGAAATACTAAAAGAAAAATCAGGTGTATCAGAAGACACTTCATTTTCTCTTATGTTATAATTAATAAAATAGTCTCCGATATATTCATCTACTTGATTGATTACGTAAATATGGCTGACCATTACAGAAAGCACCGTGATGTCTTTGGTTGATTTTCATGCTAGGTGTATTAGAAATTCTGAGTTTGATTACATAAAGCAACTTGTGTGTGTGCACCTTTTAAAATTTTGCATAAAATTTGGCATGGGTAGGGATTTGGTTAATTAGTGGTTATCTGGAAAGGGCTCAAGACACTCCTGGTTTGTCATGCATTTGTTTTTTGAGTTAAAACAGGAAATACTGAAGCAGATTAAAATAGAAACAGCAACAGAGTGGTATTTTCCAAACATGAATAAAATATTGGTTTAAAGTGTAGGGGATTTCCATGACCAAAACCTTTTTTTCATTTCCCTAACTCCATCTAAATTGTTTTCCCAACCTGACATTGTGATGTTCCACTGACAGAGACTGGTGAAAGATGAGCTGAAGACAAAGAGATGCCTCAGGAAGGAACAAGCTGATGCTCACACCCAGGGGAGGAGCTTGGTGCACCTGAAGATTGCCCAAGTGCCATGGGGCTTGACGTTCACTACTTCTGTTTTTATTTTAAAAGACTATTTCAACTGTGCCACCTATCTGTGGTTTCATGTCCATGCTCAGTACAGGGATTTGAATGATAAACTTCCCACTAGATTAGATCTTAAGGCTGGGCTTAACATCTGGAGCCAGGTTTGGGGACCCAGTTTTTACATCACTGGTGAAGAACTGCTCTGCCAATATGAAGTAAGTCAAATGGCGTTCTTTCATAATGTGAATAATTGACCTGGGCATTATTTGCTGTCTGTAGTATTTTCCATTTCAGATTGAAAGCAAAGAAGTACTTCTGGAGAAAAATATTATCTAGGAAACTTCTTCCTCTAAACTCTTAGAATTTGTATCTAAATGGTTTCATATCTTTGAAGATACATAGATGTTTAGTAACATCGAACACCAGAAAGCCATTTATTCTTTACTTCTTAATATTTGGAACATTCTGTCATCTGCTGTATCTACCACATAATGCAATCTAATAAAGATTTAGTTCAGTAAACGTTAAACTCATTGGTGGAGGAAAGATTTCATGCACTTTCTGACTAACTCAAGTACCTGTAGTCATCAAAACTATAATGCACTAGTTTATCAGTAATACATATCTTTATCCTAAGGGCTGAATAATTGGGTTGAATGGCCTATTTGTGGTATTTTGCAATGACAACTGCAGGAAGTGATGTCTTTAAAGAGAAATTGGCAGGAGATTGGTTTTACGTTTTTCATTTGCCAGTTCTTTTCCCTGTTAAGTCAGACAAGACTCACGGAGGCTCTTTCTTTCATAAGCAGAACATAAAAGCTGTGAGATGTACATGGCCAGAGGGTTAATTGGATTCCATCTGGCATCTCAATGAGTTAATCGAATGAAATAGTATATGTGAAAACCCTTTGATAAGTACACAGTTCTAAATAAACGTTCAGTGCTACTCATTATTTTAGCTTTTCCAAAGGATGCAACATGTTCCTAATGTCAACTCCTGAGTTGATCCTTTTTCTGATAAAGCTGTTGAGAAAGTCTTGGTTTCTTCCTTTCACTTGTCCTTCGTTCTACCTTGAGTAGATTTTTTTTGCAGCAAAGTCAATGTAATCATTGACCCAAGTCTAGACAAGGAAAGGCACTTAGCAGAACCAAAGAGGTAATTACTGTGGATAGCTTATTATTAAATTAATGTTGAAATAACACATACCATTTTAGATGGCATAATTTTAAGAGAATTTACTTTCCTTGTCCCTGTGAGTGATAAATGCCTTAGGTTAGACTATTCCTGGCAATCAAATCATAGTTTCTCCAAATATAATGAGGTGTATGATTCTAGATCATGCAGTATGTTACCATTGGCTAAAACCAAGAAGTTCAGATTTGCCTCAAAAGAGTCTGCCTGGTTATGTTTCCATAACACTGGAATGAAGATCAGTAAAACATACTCATTTTATTCAAGAGGAAAATATGTGATTGTAAGGCACAGTGCTGTTACCGCATTTATGACTTCATTAACATTAATGAAGCACATTTCCCACAATATTATTTATGTTCTAGAATAGAGTTGAAATAAATGTGATTAGTACCTGTAAATATTAATATCAGAAAGACAAATTCCTTCCACTAAAAAGTAGGTATATTTGATCATTTTATTTGCCTCACTCTTGAACTCTAAGCGATATTTAAATAGAACACAGAGGGTCAAGACCCTATGAATAAGAAAATTTCATGTCCTCAAATAACTTGCAGTTTGGTCTAGAGAGGGTGAGAAGTAGGACATACACAGCAGGATATGGGAAGGCTATAATGAATTTCCTGTTGGGGTGCCAATCTGCATACCACACTTGGGAACACTGAAGGGATGAGGTTGAGTCATGGTGAATGCATGTATCGGTCTCATTCAAAAAGCAATCAAGATAGATTCTTATCAATTTTCTAGGTCATAGAGGAAAAGAGAATGCAAATAAGAAGGCTAGGACAGCCTGCTTTAGCTAGACTTGAAAGTGCACTAAGTGGGGGAGAATTTAGCCTAAAAAGAGGAACTCTGGGCCCAGGGCTGGACCACTGTTTCACAGTAAGCAGGCATGTGGTACCTCGATCATGCTCATGGTCTGTTGCTCTCCTCTGGTCTTATGTCCCGTTCTTTTTGCCCAGAGTTCCTTTTTCTTTTCTCCTACTAATTCCTACTGGTTCTTAAGGTTCATGAAAATGTCACTTCTTCCAGGAAGCTTGGGTTAGGAGACCTTTTTACGTATCCTTTAAGCACCTGCTGTTTTTCCTACCAGAGTTTTTATCACATGGCTCATACTTGTCCACTGACTTGCATCATTCACCAGACTGGGAACTTCATGACTTCAGGGTCCATATCTCTCTCTATTCTTTTCTTACCGTTTTGAGTCATCGTTGCCTTCTTCACTCCAGTTCTACTGAGCTATTCACAGTTCCGTGAATTCCTCATGTTCTCTCGCTTCTTGTTCTTTGCCTATTCTCTTCCCTTGAGTGGTACAACTTTTCTCACACATCTCCCCTTTTCAGTTTCTATCCAGAACATTTTTTCTTTCAGTCTGTAGAAGTCATTGTTAACACTTCTGGTTACTCAAGAC
The DNA here is from genome assembly GCF_033115175.1 of Lepus europaeus. Classification (NCBI taxonomy): domain Eukaryota; kingdom Metazoa; phylum Chordata; class Mammalia; order Lagomorpha; family Leporidae; genus Lepus; species Lepus europaeus. The sequence continues at coordinate 72,951,985 of NC_084840.1, read as the reverse complement.
TGGATTAGTTGCTCCTCCAGGGTATCTATATTCATCTGTGCTTACCTGTATTATAGTACATACAGATACAGGAGTAGATTATAATTAGGAATAAGAAGGGCTCCTCTAAATACTTCTGTTAGAACTTGCTGGGGCCAGCGCTGTGGCTTAGCGGGTAAAGCTGCTGCCTGTAGTGCCAGCATCCCATATGGGTGCCGGTTTGAGTCCCGGCTGCTCCACTTTCGATCCAGCTCTCTGCTATGGCCTGGGGAAGCAGTAGAAGATGGCCCAAGTCCTTGGGCCCCTGCACCCACATGGGAAACCTGGAAGGAGCTCCTGGCTTCAGACTGACGCAGCTCCAGCCATTGCAGCCATCTGGGGGAGTGAACCAGTGGATGGAAGACCTCTCTCTCTGCCTCTCCTCTGTGTAAGTTTCAAATAAATAAATAAATCTCTCTCTCAAAAAAAAAAAACGTGTTATTAAGATACTAATCTTTTGTTTATTCTTTAAAAATATTACCTGTTTTGGCCGGCGCTGCGGCTCAATAGGCTAATCCTCTGCCTTGCGGCGCCGGCACACCGGGTTCTAGTCCATGTTGGGGTGCTGGATTCTGTCCCGGTTGCTCCTCTTCCAGTCCAGCTCTCTGCTGTGGCCCGGGAGGGCAGTGGAGGACGGCCCAAGTGCTTGGGCCCTGCACCCCATCGGAGACCAGGAGAAGCACCTGGCTCCTGGCTTCGGATGGCTGCGGCAGCCATTGGAGGGTGAACCAATGGCAAAAAGGAAGACCTTTCTCTCTGTCTCTCTCTCACTGTCCACTCTGCCTGTCAAAAAAAAAATCTTACCTGTTTTTAAAGGTAAAAATATTTGTTCATTTTTTTCCCAAAATAACCCTAAAAAACAAAGAAATACACAGAGTTTGTAGCACAGAAAGTTAAATCAGCACTTGCAATGCCTGTAACTGTTATGGGAATGCCTCAAGTCCAGTCCCACCTTGTTTCCAATCCAATTCCTGCTAATGCACTCTGGGAAGGAGCAGGTGATGGCTTAAGTACTTGGGTCACTGCCAAGTGCTCGGGAGATCCGTATGCAGTTCCTGGCTTCTGGTTTTGATCTGGCTCAGCCCCAAATATGGTACCATTCTAATCATTTTGGGAGTGAACTAGCAGATGAATAATTTCTCTTTCTTCCCCCCCCCCCCTTCCCCGTTACCTTTCAAATAAAAAAAATTAAACCCCAAGTAGTGGTTTTTCGATATAAAAAACAATTACCACAAATCCAACCATCCTTATAATTAAGCAGTACTGATGTTGAATGAACACTTTTCAGATATCTCTCTGCAGTTTGGGAATGACTGCAGCAGAACAGAATATAAATATTATAAACCTGGACAAAGGAGGATAAGAAGATCAAAAGATGCCTAGAAGTAAATTATACCAATAGAATCTTATACAGTTTTTCAAGCAGTTAAGTAATTATACTCCAATTGACCTGGATAGAGAAATTCTCGAACGTTAGATTTGTTTCATGAGGGATGTTTCTTGTATTGTCAGTTAAGATTTAAAAATAAAACAAAAAATTAAAGATCATGAAATTTAAAGTGATCTGTTTCAGTTTTCAAGCATTTCATTTAATCATCTTATAAAGACTCCATAATTTGCTTATACCTTATATATGCATAAATGCATGCAGTATGTATATCTTGCTCTACAAAAACAATTTCCCCAAGTGTCTAGCCTGAAGATTTTTATTTTTGAACCTTAAACTCTCTAGTCCATTCTTGTCTTGTGTTTTGTGTCCTTCTTGCTTTGATGGCTTTTGATTAGCCGTGTTTAATCAAGTTGTTCTTGTTTCCACATAAAAGAGACTCAGAGGTCCTCATGGGCACACTCGTATTTGAGTACTGCTACTCAAAATACTCTTGGTGTTTTAAAGACAAATACTCTTGATATTTAAAAGGCAAATGGGACTGGTATTCTTCCTTGCCCTCACATTTCTGCTCCCTCAGAGCTGGTCAGATGCCTCTCTATTGTCTTGTAGTGCTGGGAGTTGTATAAACCAACAGGAGCCTTCCTCCAGAGTTGCCATTGTGTTTGTGTGTGTTTAGGGGTCAGGGTGAGGAGGTGAATATACTTAACACAGATTTCTGAAATAGGACTAATGCAAACAGGGCATAGTTTCTGCCTTGAGAGATTTCCTGTGAAATCAAAAAAAAAAAATGATACAGTTTTTAGGATTTCTTTATTTTTTTGCAGGGAGAGGGGAGAGGGGATGGAGAAAGTGAGTTTGGTTAATTTTTTTGTTTTTCTTAAACAAAATGAAGCTGGGATTTGTCAAGGGAACATTATCCTTTGACCTCCATCTATCTGGAGAATTTTAATTTTTCTTTGATCTATGGGAATGAAAATAGCAATGTACATTGAAATCAGGTTTTTTTTTTTAAAGATTTATTTATTTGAGAGGTAGAGTTATAGACAATGAGAGGGAGAGAAAGATAAAGGCCTTCCATCCACTGGTTTACTCCCTAAATGGCAGCAATGGCTGGAGCTAAGCTGATCTGAAGCCAAGAGCCAGCATCATCTTCTGGGTCTACCACATGGGTGCAGGGGCCCAAGCACTTGGGCCATCTTCTACTGCTATCCCAGGCTATGGCAGAGAGCTGGATCAGAAGAGGAGAAACTGAGACTAGAACTGGTGCCCATATGAGATGCCAGTGCTGCAGGCGGAGGATTAACCTACTGTGCCATGGCACTGGCCCCCAAAATTTGTTCTAAACAAGGGACTTGTAGCCATGTTATTGAGTGACAAGAAGAGAAAATATTTTTCTGGAGATCTATTCCATGACCACATTGAACTATATTATAATGTAGTAATGCCTCCATCCCTATGTGTTATGCTTTGTGAATCCCACCAATATCAAGTAGAAAAATTGTGTTTGTATTAAACATATACAGAATTTTCCCCTGTGATTATTCCCTGAAAAATAAGGTGTACCAACTATTTGCATAGGTATTAAAAGTGATTGAGGGATGATTTAACGTACACAAGCAGATGTGTGTAGGTTATATACAAATAGTATATAATTTTATATAAGGAACTTGAGCATCTGTGGCTTTTGGTATCTAAGAGAGTCCCAGAACAAATCCTTCACAGATACCTGGGTGTGGCCATGTACATAATATTCATATTCAGTATTTTCCCATTTCCTCTGCTGTAAAAGGTACTTGTAAATAAAAATACCAACCAAGCAACCAAAAAAAATGATAATTGTACATATAAAACATTCCATTCTATCTAATAAATCATGTGTTGCTTAATGATGAAGAACTATTTGGAGAAATGCACCATTTCAGAATTTTGCAACTGTGCTAACATCATAAAATGTACTTACACAAATGAAGACAGCTATTATGTCACCAGGCCATATAATCTTATGGGCCTACCATCATATATGCAGTCTATCATTGATCAAAATATTGTTATGCAACATACAGCTGTATGTTGTTTTGTGGTTTTTTCCCCCCACATCTACCTCTATGATACAACCAAAAGATATGATGTGAACATAGACTTAGCAATAAGACTTCAGGTAGGTATGCCAAGCTATGAGACTAATTAAAATAAACCTTTCCATTTATGAACAATGTTAAGTAACTTAACATAGGAATTGTCCATATAACTATTATATTTACTTAAGATTATAACTTGGAAAATGATTTGAAGATATTAACTACATTTAAGATCATTTATACAATTGTGTTGGCTCAGAATCTTATTAATAAAAATCCAACTTATCTCTAAGATTGGACAAAAATTGCTCCACATATTACCTGACCATCAAGCCCTCTTGGGAAGCAAATGAAACTATGAAAGACTTTGATGGTTCAGAGAGCCTTAGCATTGAAAACTCTTCCAAAAAGCTTTTATCACATATCAATAGTTTCACTTTTTAATCACTCAACAGAAATCTCTTTTCCATGCTTGATTTGCGAAGTTTATTTAAAATGATAGCATTGACCTTCATTCTAACTCCTTTGCTTTAATTGTTTTCATGATTTTTCTGCTATGAGAAAAAGTGGTATTCTTAGATTATGTGTAAGCAATAGAAATCATGATTTTGTTTTCTATTCAGGTACAAGTATTTCTATTTTTCTACCTATTCATCCTTTTATCATCCTCTATGTATATTTATTAATTTTAATAACTTATTTCTTCTGTCTTCAATAGCTACCAGTACTAGTTATTTGTGGTCTTCATGTAAATGTTTCAAATATTTTCCTTCACATTCTCATTTCTTTCAAAGGGAACCTATTCATTTTCTAAATACTGGACTTTTAAAATGTTCTGAGTAAGTTTCTTTTTTTTTAAAAGATATATTTTATTTATTTGAAACAGTTACAGAGAGAGGTAGAGACACACACATACACACACACACAGAGAGAGAGAGAGAGAGAGAGAGAGAGAGAGGTCTTCCATTTGCTGGTTCACTTCCCAGATGGCCACAATGGTTAGAGCTGTGTCAATCTGAAGCCAGGAGCCAGGAGCTTCTTTCAGGTCTCCCACGTGGCTGCAGGGGCCCAAGGACATGGGCCATCTTTTTTTTTTATTTATTTAGTAAATATAAATTTCCAAAGTACCGTTTATGGATTACAATGGCTTCCTCCCCCATAATTTCCCTCCTACTCGCACCCCTCCCATCTCCCTCTCCCATTCCATTCACATCAACATTTATTTTCAATTATCTTTATATACAGAAGATCAATTCAGTATATAAAGTAAAGATTTCATCAGTTTGCACCCACACAGAAACACAAAGTGTAAAATACTGTTTCAGTACTAGTTATAGCATTACTTCACATTGGACAACACATTAAGGACAGATCCCACATGGGATGTAAGTACACAGTGACTCCTGTTGTTGACTTAACAATTTGACACTCTTGTTTATGGCGTCAGTAATCTCCCTAGGCTCTAGTCATGAGTTGCCATGGCTATGGAAGCCTTTTGAGTTCGCCGACTTTTATATTATTCCTACAGGGTCATAGTCAAAGTGGAAGTTCTCTTCTCCCTTCAGAGAAAGGTACCTCCATCTTTGATGGCCCCGTTCTTTCATGAGCCATCTTCTACTGTTTTCCCAGGGCATAACAGAGAGCTGGATCGGAAGTGGAGCAGCCGGGACTTGAACTGGTGCCCATAGGAGATGCCAGCACTGCAGGCAGAGGCATTACCTATCACGCCACAGTACTGGTCCCCTGAGTAGGTTTCTATAAGATTCATGCATTAGAACCGCATTGTACCATAGGAATTCTTACCAGAGAGAAAGCATCAATTAAGTTTTCTCATTGAAAGTTATAAAAAATACATTTTAATCCAAAAATTCAATTTTAATAAAATCATCAAAGGTATGCATAAAGAAGATACCTAAATGACATTCTTAACAAAAACTGTAAATAATTACAATGCCCAGTAAAATGTGTTAATCTAATAATGGTATGTGGTGGAATATATTATGTCCATTAGAATCATATTGCAAAATTGTCAAATACATGATAAGATTTTTATGACAATGTGCTAACCAAACAAATCAGTTGGGTCACCTTTAGGCAAAAGATACGGTTGTCTCCAGCACAGGTGACTTTGTTTTTTCCTGCTCTGATTGGGAAACACTGTCCCGTGAAATAAAACAATCTGTTGCAGCTTTCCTTCTGATTGTTGGGCATTTACTCCACTTACTGTTAGAGGCATTGCTATGAGAGAGAGTTGAGATTATTCTTCAAATACCTGCTCTTCCATTCTTTCAGCCTACCAAAAGAAAAAGCTACGAGATTCACGCCTGGGTGCCTAGTCATATGTCTATGATTTTTTGTTTTTGTTTGTTTGTTTGTTTGTATGTTTTTTTTTTCCCCTGCATGGTCAAATGTGGCCAAACACAGAATGTCTTCTGGGGGAGGCAGAAGGGGACAAGCGGTGCTGTGGTGTGGTGGGTAAAGCCACCAGCTGCAGTGCCGGCATCCCATATGTGCAGGTTCTAATCCAAGCCGCTCCACTTCCGATCCAGCTCTCTGCTATGGCCTGGAAAAGCAGTAGAAGATGGCCCAAGTTCTTGGGCCCCTACACCCACATGGGAGACCTGGAAGAAGTTCCTGCCTACTGGCTTCGGATGGGCACAGCTCCGGCCATTGGGGAGTGAACCAGTGGATGGAAGACCTCTCTCTCTGTCTCTCTCTCTCTCTCTCTCTGCCTTTCCTTTTCTCTCTGTGTAACTCTGACTTTCAAATAAATAAATAAACCTTAAAAAAGAGAATGTTTTCTCCAATATCTAGCAAGATAGCACTATGAACTATCACCAGCTTCAGCAACGGGGACTTTTTGTGCTATAGTTATATACATACAAAAATGTGAGATTGGGCAGGCAGATAAGTCTTTTGTGTGCATAATTAATAACTTGCACTTGAGTTTCTGTGTCTCATTAGTAGTGGTTGTCTCACCTTTAACTAGAGAAGACAAGCTTTATTTTTGTAGTGCTTTGCCCTATTATGTTCAACAATAATAATTCACAGTGACAGATGTAATCCACCAAACTCATTATTTTCATCCCCGATCCATTTATTTTGTATTACCAATACGGTGTTGATGCCTATCATTCCCTAGACTAGAGTGCTTGATGAAATGTTTTATTGCAAAATGTCAGAGTCTAAATAATTAACAGCAGGAATAAGGCTGAAACCTTCCAAAGTTACTGTGTGTATTATAAAATAGTATATAATTCACCCTGTGCTCACAGAAACAGGTCTTAGAGACATGGCTTTGATTAAATGATTGCTTTTGGGAAAGAAAGGGGTATAACTCCTAGTAAGGGCCACATCTCCTCAAAGATCCTATACATCTATCTGCACACACACACACACACACGTGCAATTTATCAAAGATAAAGCAGGATTGGAGAGTTTTCTCCTACAGAGAAAATCTACAAAACCTGTCATTAAAATAAGCTTAATCATAGTTTAACATATTGTCCTGTATAAGCAGTTTCTTTTCTTGATTTATATTGTGTCCAAATCCTGCAGACGTCCAGAAGGATACTGTCATCCAGTAGGCAGCGGAGGAGTTTGCAACTTCCTTTGACTTTAAAGGAATTATGGGAAGTTTAACGTATAACTATGCAAACATGAGAGACACAGAGAAACCAAATGAAGCACCTTTTTTTCTGATTACTCCTCCACAAGGCCTTTTAATTAGTTTGTGGAAATAGAAGTTTAAATTATTGAGGCATATGGCTATTTTCCTCCAAAAAATGGACATGTGACCACACGTCATTAATGGGTGATTATTATTAATAATGCCATTTAATGATTGTACATTAATAAATATATTTTCTGGACTAGAAGAGAGCTAGAGAATAAAGCAGGAGATAAATTGATATGCAATTTTCAGTCTCTTGTATCAACACTACTATTTCCATGGTTGTTCACAAAGCATGTACTTTTGGGGGAACTTCAACTGGATACTCTGGATTAAACTATTCATAATGATTTCATGTATATTCATTCCATTAGCCTTGTGTAATTCTTCTTCCTCAAAGATTTAGAAATAGTAAGTCACTGTGTGAGACAACTGCTGGAAAAATGGGAATGATCCAGGAAAATGTATCCTTGAAACATCTCCATTTTTCCATAATGTGGAAGTGAAAGTTTCTCTCCATTATGTTCCAATAATAATGTGGAATGTAGAAAAATTCTACTGGACTAGATAACCATTGTGTTGAGTTAGATGTCAGCCTAAGGTGTTCTTAAAGGTGTCAGCTCTTTGAATTCATTGTAAAGGAAAGAAAAAGACTTGCTTCTGAGTGGTCCTCAGAGAACTCTGCCACAAAGGTGTGAGAATGCAATCTCTGTTGGAGTCAATTAGGGTATTAAACTCTGACACTTCATAGGTATCGATTTATAGATATTAATGAAAATCAAGCATCCTTGAGTTTAATTATTTATCTATTTATTTTGGGGGTCAGAGAGCTGGAGAGAAATATCTATCATCCGCTGATTCACTCCCCAAATGCCCACATTAGCCGAAACTGGATGAGGCTGAAACTGGGAGTTGAGAACTCAACTGTGTGGCAGGAACAAAGCTACTTGATCCATCACCTGCTGTCTCCCAGGGTGTATTAGCAGGAAGCTGGTATCAGAAGCAGAGTCAGGGCTCAAACCTAGGCAAAAAATTCACCCCAAGGAATTCTAGATTTTAGGGATGCATGAGATACTAGCCACGTTGTCATGACGTTTTATGTTATGATTCTCCTTGTGCACTCCCTGTCCTTGCCCCAGTTCCCTCCTTGTTTTGGATACCACAGACATTTGAGACTTCCATGGAGAGCTTCTATGGAGATACTTCTTAGCAATGAAAGAAATAAGGTAACCTGATAAAAGTGTAATAGTTTAAAAAGATAATTTTTAAAGATCTGGAACCAAAAAAAAACCTCCTTTTCTGTTAACAAAAATAAGAAACTGCAAATAAACATCCAGTATTCACAGTGGCAGAAATGACTCAACTGTTGTGAAATTTGAATTTCTCTCATTGTTTATATCTAAATATGAAACATACCTGGCAACGGCATGAGACAGAACATGCCTTCTCATTTTTCCATATAATTTACACCATACACTTGGCCAAATGCTCTGATTACAAAATACAACTGCAATTGGATAGCATAGCAGAATGGATTTCCACACCTACCACATAAGGCTTGGTTTGTTTTGATTAAAGACATAATTGTGATCCAATTTCATAATGTGGATCACAATTTCATCACCTGTGCCTGGAAGGAGAGGAAAATATATGAGGGGTATAGCAAAGTGCAAACTCATTAAAAATTGTTTGCAAGAAATTATGATCATTACATTTAAGGCAAAGGTGTGGTGTTTTGTTTAATTAAATGAAGTTTATAAAGTGTTTTCTGAACTTTACTTGGTTTGTGCAAACTTGAGCAAGGTATTTTATTTGGGCTTATGTTTAATGGAGTATTTTGAAAACATGTACCATGGGAGCAGATAGGTAAATTGTCATGAAAAAAATGCTTTCAGCACTAATTTGGTTAGCATAAGACCTTAACCCAGGAAGATGAAGTACAACATGAATATCCAAGTTGGGAATGGTGAAATTGACATATCTGTTCATAATATGTTTGCAACCTCTTTCCCCAAAAAACTGTAACTTTTTTTATTGACTACAACCCAGATTGTTGCATGGTAATTAATATTTCATAGGGAGTTTTTGATTTATATGAACATTATTATACCTAAGCGCTTCTTCGGGTAATCTGTTGAAAACTCATAAATGAAGATGAGTCCTAGGAAAACGTCATCACATTGCAGTTAATTTCTGCTCTCCCCAGTCTCTTTGCTAATTGTTTAAGTGCATCTCTCATGATGCTAAGGACACCTGTACAGTCAGTCGTATATACTCCTCCTTTCATTGTCAATGAAGCAATTTGGCCTGAAATATATTTCAAGTACCTGGGGAAAAAAATAAGCTGATTTGTTGACAAGCACTATTTTTAGTGGAATCTGCAAATTTGGATTGGGGTTTTGTCATTCATGTTGTACTGAGAACCATTTTGAAGGGGCTCATTCAGTTCATCAGTTGTATGGTAAATTCTGTTCTTTTCTGTTCATTGGGTAAAGGCATTGATTTGAATAGATATGGATAAAGTCTGAAAAATGAAAATGAAAAACTTAACTTACATTTACAAACTCAATGAATTTTAAAATCAACAACTTACATTTACAAACTGAATGGATTTTAAAATAAGAATTAAATACCAGAGGTAATGTTTCAGTATTTTCATGTGCTACATGAAACTGTCAGTATGATAAAAAAAGAGAGGCCAGATGCCGAATGCAGAAAGAGCCGTGTGAGATGCAAATAGACCACGTCTATGCACCTCACACACAAGTGTCCAAGAGACTTGTGAGTTGTGTATTTGAAGTGCAATGATCAACAGAGCAGGAGGTTTATCACATGGGACCCACTTTGTGGTTGGTGGGGGTGATGCATGCCTATGGCCAACAACATCCTGCTAGGTAGGACCTAGTGACGGACTTGAAATGGAGGAAAGTGATAAGTAAGTTATAAAAGTTCAGCTGAGGGATCAGAGAAGATTTCTGGGAGAAAACTGCATCTCAGTTGGTCTTTTAGGATGAACCAATTACAACAGTTTGGGAAGAGGATATTCGTGTACAAGGATGCAGTTATAGGGAAGAGGGTAACCTTAGTCTAGAACAATTACGTGTCAAAGCTTCAGAGCACATTGTAGCTTATGGAAGATTTTTGCTAGCAATGAAACAAGTGAACTAGCTCTTACTGCACAGTTTTTTTTTTTTTTTGCTTTTGTATTTTTTTTTAAACTTTTATTTAATGAATATAAATTTGCAAAGTACAGCTTATGGATTACAATGGCTTTTCCCTCCCACCCGCAACCCTCCCCTCTCCCACACCCTCTCCCCTTCCGTTCACATCAAGATTCATTTTCAATTATCTTTATATACAGAAGATCAATTTAGCATATATTAAGTAAAAATTTCAACAGTTTGCACCAGTGGAGTTATCACAAATACTAGAGTCAGGCACAAGTCAGAGGGGATTTCAAAAAGATCATGGAAAATGCAATCAAAATATATTTATTTTGGTACAAAAATTTTTAAGATTTATATATTCAGAGAGTCTTTAAAAGTTCTTGGGAAATGTGTATCATGAAAAAATTATGCATGGATTTCAAAATTCTCCTACTATAACAGACTTATCTTTTTTTTTCTTTTAAAAAATATTTAATTGGGGCCAGCACTGTGGAGCAGCAGGTGTTAACCTGTTAACCCTGGCCTGAGGCACCGGCATCTCATATAGGCGCCGGTTTGAGACCCAGCTGCTCCACTTCTGATCCAGCTCTCTGCTATGGCCTGGGAAAGCAGTAGAAGATGGCCCAAGTCCTTGGGCCCCTGCACCCACGTGGGAGCCCAGAAGAAGCTTCTGGCTCCTGGCTTTGGATTGGCGCAGCTCTGGCTGTTGCAGCCAATTGGGGAGTGAACCATCGGATGGAAGACCTCTCTCTATCTCTCTGTCTCTCCTCTCTCTGTGTAACTTTGACTTTCAGATAAATAAATCTTTAAAAAATATTTTATTATTTATTTGCCTGAGAGGCAGAGCCACAGAGAGGAAGAGGCAGAGAGAGGTCCTCTATGCACTAGTTCACTCCCCAGAGGGTTACAATGGTTGGGGTTGGGCCTATCTGAAGCAAGGAGACAGGTGCTTCCTCTCAGCCCTCCACAAGAGTGCAGAGGCCCAAGGACCTGGGCCATCCTCTACTGTGTTCCCAGGCCACAGCAGACAGCTGGATTGGGAGTGGAGCAGCCAGGACTCGAACTGGTGCCCCTATGGGATGCTGGCGCCGCAAGCCAGGGCTTTAACCTGCTGCGCCACAGTGCCAGCCCCCAGATTATCTTTTAATTGTATTTCCCATAAACTTTTTGAAGTATCTTTGTACTTCACACTTTTGGGTTTTCTGGTTTTCTATACCAGCCATGTCATAGTTAGAGGAATGCCATAGGTATGGGATTAAATCAGAAGAGAATGGATATTGGAGTGCTGAATGAGCCCAAATTCATACCAAATTGGAAAGAAGTTATTTTAGAAGGGCTGAATATTAATCTGGAATGAATCAGGAATCTATGATAAGATCAGTATGGAGATAAACTTCTGTTAATTATTTTCAAGGTATATCTGGAATGAAGATGAACAAGAAAGATTTACAAAATAGACAAACATGAGGAAAACAAATCAAAATTAAAACAAAGCCAGGGAAACACATCAAGGCATAACTGAGAGTTCTGTGTGATTTATATTTTTAGCCTTTATGATTCCTGTGGATCGTAGCTCACCTGTTGTAACTCACCAGTCTTCATTCATTACAAAACAGAACACTACCTGTAAACATTTTACTCTGGCCATATGTGACCTTGCTAGCTACAAATGCATCAGTCAGTAAGCATAAGGCCATCTTTCCAACATGTCAACAGAAATAGATCATTTAAGCAGACTGGCATATTTTTTGAGGCCAATTTGTCTACCAACATTAGTTTGCCTATCTCAGAACAACATATAGGGAGGAAGGAGTTTAAAATGAATAAAAATATATTCAATCCATAATCAAATGAAAATGTTTTGGGCATGGTGCCAGAAAACACTCCTGAATTAGACTTTCTCCTGCTCCTAAATTTAGCCATCTGACCTTCTATTTTAAGAACCATTCAAATTTTTGAAATGAAGGATTTACCTTTTGATGAACAAACCATAATTTTATTGTAAATATGGAACGTGTTGTCCTTGACTTTGAATGTACTAAATTCCATATTACGACATCATTAGCCACCTGTTTCATTGGCAGTAGTGAGGAGAGAAATTGACAACCTAAAAAGATATTCTTCTAGAATATTAATAATTGTTACAATGAAATGTATTGGTTAAAATACATGAAGTTTGTTAAGGGCTAACTAATTAAAACATGCAAGCAGGGGCCCGTGTTGTGGTGCATAGGTTAATCCTCTGCCTTGGGTGCCAGCATTCCATATGGATGCCGGTTCTAGTTCCAGCTGCTCCTCTTCCAATCCAGCCCTTTGCTATGGCCTGAGAAAGCAGTGGAAGATGACCCAAGTGCTTGGGCCCCTATACGTGCATGAGAGACCTGGAAGAAGCTCCTGGCTCCTGGCTTGGGATCAGCCCAGCTCTGGTCATTGTGACCTTCTGGGGAGTGAACCAGTGGATGGAAGACCTTTCTCTCTGTTTCTCCTTCTCCCTGTCTGTAACTCTGCCTCTCAAATAAATAAATAAATAAATAAAATATTTTTTAAAAAATTTAAAAAGAGATATAAGCAGTGAACCACAGATTTCTTATGTTACTGCTTTTTGTGCAAAGAAGTTTTGTTAAAGGACATAATTACTGCTACTGCGGCGGCCATTGGAGGGTGAACCAACGGCAAAGGAAGACCTTTCTCTCTGTCTCTCTCTCACTGTCCACTCTGCCTGTCAAAAAAAAAAAAAAGGACATAATTACTGCATTTTATTTTTTTTAACTATAGTTTATTTATTTTCATTTTATTTGAAATGCAGGGAGACAGAAAGGGCTCTTTCATTCACTGACTCACTCATTCCCCAGGTGTCTGAAATAGCCAAGGATGGACCAGGCAAAAACTAGGATCTCAGAACTCAGTCAGATTCTCCTATTTGGGTAGGAGAGATCCAAGTATTTAAGCCATCATCTGAAATCTCCCAGGATGCACATTTGTAGGAAGCTGGATCAGAAGTGGAGGAGCCAAGATAGGAACCAGGCTTTGTAGCATGGAATGGGGCATCCCAACTGGTTTCTTACACTTTGCACCAATAAATTCTCACTCCATGTGTTTAATTTCCATGAGGATTACAGATCGTACTTTTAGCAACATCTGCCATTAGTTAAAGACTCTGAAAGCATTTTGAATATTTCAAAAGGTAAGAATATTTTAAACTCAAGCATTACTTAAGAGAGTATTAACTAAAATTTCTTTAAGAGTATCATTGTGTGCCAAAGAACCCTCATTTATTTAACAAATGTTTTTCTTTGACAGATACTATTGTAGGTGTTGAGGTTGATATCATGAGCAATAGGAACATGATATCTTCATAATGAAGCTTGCAGCCTCGTGGGAATTCCAGTGAAATAATTGAGCAGTTAATATAGGATGGATATGGGTTCTGGCATAGCAGGTTTGGAAGATGGATCCATTAGAACATATGCTTCAGGGGAAATTATTTTTGCACAAAGTATTGCAAATTGTTCTAATTCTCTATGTGGATTATAGTTTTATGTTGTTCATTCCAATGCTGTTAACTGTTTGCCAAGCATCTTATTATGCCTTTCGCATTCATTAAGCCATCTAATTCAACGGCTGCTTGCAGGAAATGGTATGAATCATATTTTGAGCGACTGAAGCTCATAGGGACAAAACAGCTTTCCCTGGTCACAGTTGGGCAGCAGTTTGACAGATATTTCCACTACATTCTCTGTACTCTCAAAGTCAAAATTTTTGCATATCGTGGCATAAAAATGCTCTGTAGACTCACTGAAATTATTACAAAGTTTCATTGTAAAGATTTCGCATAAAAGTAATCTGATTTTTTTTATTAAACTTTTATTTAATGAATATAAATTTCCGAAGTACGGCTTATGGGTTACAATGGCTTCCCCCCTCCCATAACTTCCCTCCCACCCGCAACCCTCCCCTTTCCCGCTCCCTCTCCCCTTCCAATCACATCAAGATTCATTTTCAATTCTCTTTGTATACAGAAGATCAGTTTAGTATATATTAGGTAAAGATTTCAACAGTTTGCCCCTATATAACAACACAAAGTGAAAAAAATACTGTTGGAGTACTAGTTATAGCATTAAATAACATTGTACAGCACATTAAAGACAGAGATCCTACATAATATTTTTTTTAAAAAAATTAATTTTCTATGCCATTTCCAATTTAACACCAGGGTTTTTTTTTCATTTCCAATTATCTTTATATACAGAAGATCAATTCAGTATATAATTAGTAAAGATCTCATCAGTTTGTACCCACGCAGAAACACAAAGTGTAAAAATACTGTTTCAGTACTAGTTATAGCATCACTTCACATTAGACAACACATTAAGGACAGATCCCACATGGGGTGTAAGTACACAGTGACTCCTGTTGCTGACTTAACAATTTGACACTCCTGTTCATCTCCCTAGGCTCTAGTCATGAGTTGCCATGGCTATGGAAGCCTTTAGAGTTCGCTGATTTTGATCTTATTCCAATAGGATCTTATTCCGATAGGGTCATAGTCAAAGTGGAAGTTCTCTCCTCCCTTCAGAGAAAGGTACCTCCTTCTTTGATGGCCCTGTTCTTTCCACTGCGATCTCACTCACAGAGATCTTTCATTTAGGTCTTCTTCTTTTTTTTCTTTTCCATGGTATCTTGGCTTTCCATGCCTACAATACTCTCATGGGCTCTTCAGCCAGATCCGAATCACTAGCAATCAGAGAAATGCAAATCAAAACCACAATGAGGTTTCACCTCACCCCGGTTAGAATGGCTCACATTCAGAAGTCTACCAACAACAGATGCTGGAGAGGATGTGGGGAAAAAGGGACACTAACCCACTGTTGGTGGGAATGCAAAGTGGTTAAGCCACTATGGAAGTCAGTCTGGAGATTCCTCAGAAACCTGAACATAACCCTACCATATAACCCAGCCATCCCACTCCTTGGAATTTACCCAAAGGAAATTAATTTGGCAAATAAAAAAGCCATCTGCACACTAATGTTTATTGCAGCTCAATTCACAATAGCTAAGACCTGGAACCAACCCAAATGCCCATCAACAGTAGACTGGATAAAGAAATTATGGGACATGTACTCCATAGAATACTATACAGCAGTAAGAAACAACGAAACCTGGTCATTTGCAACAAGATGGAGGAATATGGAAAACATCATGCTGAGTGAATTAAGCCAGTCCCAAAGAGACAAATATCATTTGTTTTCCCTGATCGGTGACAACTGAGCACCAAAGGGGAAACCTGTTGAAGTGAAATGGACACTATAAGAAACAATGACCTGATCAGCTCTTGTCCTGACTCTAGATGTACAATGTAATACTTTATCCTTTTTAGTATTTGTTGTTGTTGTTCTAGTACTAATGGTTGAACTCTGTAATTAACACACAATTATTCTTAGGTGTTTAAATTTTAACTGAAAAGTGATCCCTGTTAAATATAACAGTGGAAAAAGAGAGGGAGGAGATGTACAATTTGGGACATGCTCAATCGGACTTGCCCCAAATAGTGGAGTTAGAAATGTGCCAGGGGATTCCAATACAATCCCATCAAGGTGGCATGTACCAATGCCATCTCACTAGTCCAAGTGATCAATTTCAGTTCACAATTGATGGCTCTGATAGGTCTAAGAGTCAAGGGGATCACACAAACAAGACAAGTATCTGCTAATACTGATAGAATCAAAAAGGGAGAGAACGATCCATCACGGGAAGCGGGATACACAGCAGACTCATAGAATGGCAGATATCCTAAACAACACTCTGGCCTCAGAATCAGCCCTTAAGCCATTCGGATCTGATTTGTTTTTAAAATGGGATTTATGCCATGTGTGTTAGTTAGTTATTGCTCCATCGTGAATTATCCCCAAATATACAGCCACACAGCTCTTCAGCAAGTTTCTGAGTCTGGGGATCTGGAGGCAGTTATCTGTGTAGCGCTAGGTCACAGTTTCTCCAGTGGCTGCGGTGACGAAGTCAGCTCTGGCTGCTGTCTCTACTGCAGGCTTGCCTGGGTTGGGGGGTCCACTTCCAGGCTCCCTCCTCAGCTGTTTGAAATCTTCAGCTCCTCACTGCCTGGGCTGCTTCTATTGCTGGTCAGGTCATGGCTGTTAGAGTCCCTGGGGCAAATGATCTGAGAATATGTGTTAAAACAGAATCTGTCATGTGTCTTAAAAATAAGCCCAGAAATGACTAGATCTGGGTTCAGTCAGAGGAGAAGAACTACCCAGTGACTTTTGTGGGGTGTAATTTGATTTTTATTTTGTCCAAATTTAATTTATAAAAATAATATATATGTAAAATAATATCATAAAGAAAACAGAAATGCAAACTTTATTCAGGAGCATAAAAACACTTGAGGAATGTTTATGTATAGATGGGTGTAGATCACATTGTTACTGTAAATTCTTGTATTGATTGAGGTTCCAATCAATAAATTAGACTTTATTAATCTACTGCAGGTTGTAGGCATCTGTTAGCCAAACATACCTTAGACTCATGGTTGAAGAATAAGAAGTTAATCTTAAAGGTATTTCTTTCCTTCCTTCCTTCCTTCCTTCCTTCCTTCCTTCCTTCCTTCCTTCCTTCCTTCTTTCCTTTGACAGGCAGAGTGGATAGTGAGAGAGAGAGACAGAGAGAAAGGTCTTCCTTTTTGCTGTTGGTTCACCCTCCAATGGCCACCGCGACGGGCGCACCACGCTGATCCGAAGCCAGGAGCCAGGTGCTTCTCCTGGTCTCCGATGGGGTGCAGGGCCCAAGGACTTGGGCCATCCTCCACTGCACTCTCGGGCCATAGCAGAGAGCTGGCATGGAAGAGGGGCAACCGGGACAGAATCCGGCGCTCTGAACAGGACTAGAAACTGGTGTGCTAGCGCCACAGGTGGAGGATTAGCCTATTGAGCTGTGGTGCCGACCTCTTGAAGGTATTTCTAAGAGACTTTGCTTTAACCAAGCAAGTGTTTGAAGGAAATATCTCTTGTAATGCACAACTGAAAGAGTATACACAATCTAATCTCTGATTGTCAAGCTGAACTTTATGATAAAGATGCAAAGGAAAATATTTTTCTGAATATGAAGAGCATCCATCAATTAATGTCACCAACTGAATGATTAATATACAGAAGTATTTATCAGGGGCTGAGTTTATGGCACAATGGGTTAAGCCAGTTGCAACATTGACATCCCACAGTGGAAGGCCATTTGGAGACCTGGCTGCTCCATTTCTGATCCAGATCCCTGCTAATATTCCTGGGAAAGCAGGGAGAAGATGGCCATCCTAGGACCCCTGTCCAATGTGGGAGACACAGATGGAGTGCCTGGATCCTGGCTTCTGCCTAGCCCAGACATAACCATTGTAGGTATTTGGGGAATGAACCAGCAGATGGTTCTCTCACTCTACCTTTCAAATATATAAAATACATTTTTAAAAAAGGAAGTATTGGCCATAATAGGGAAAGGGAACAATGAAAGATTGGCTCATTGGTAAAAAGAACTATGAAAAATACAGGAATGAAAGAAATGAAAAGCAACCATCACCTCTAGGGTAGAGAAAACAACTTGAGAAAGAGTCCCTTCCCCAAGGGGAGATTCAGATCTCACTGGAGAGGGCGTGATCCTGACTCATGACTCACTGAATGTCAGAAAAGTCTCCAGCGCATTGCACTTGTGGAAATTGATGGAAATCTACCTTCTAAGGTTTCAGGGAAAGTCCTGCATGGGGAACTTTCTCATGAGAGACATTTAGAAGCTACCATTTTTCAGGAGTTTGGTGTTGGAGAACATGTTGGGCCATTGTTGCTGAGTACAGGTGGAGATGAGATGCTGGGAAAGTCACTCTTATTTCAGGAGCTGGGTGTTAGAAAGAAGCCATGGGTGCTAAAGGAATCTGTCAAGTGAGCCCACTAGGACCAGGAAATACAAACATTTTCTTTCTATAATGTTCCTCCAGCACGCTATGTTAATAAAGCTTATTATAATAGCAGGTGGAAAAGAAAGAATTTTCAAAGGACCCATATGTATTTTCACAGAACAGGTGAAATAGAGTGAATTTGGAGCTGAGACAATAAATAAAATCCAAGCACAGTAGCATAGCATCACTTATGCCATATTTTATTGGTCACATAAATTTTCTCCACAGTACTACAGGAATGTAGGCATAAATGTGTGGACTTCGGGAGGCAAGGATCATTGGTGACCATTTTGGTGATGGACATCTATAATTTAACCCTCTAGCACTCAATGAATCATATCCCTCGCATGCAAAATATGTTGATATTAGTTTCCCATCACTGCTATAATAAATTACCACAGATTCAGTGACCTAGAACAACACAAGCTTATTATCTTTTAGTTCCATATGTCAGAATTCAAATTTGGGCTTCACAAATTTTGGGGCAAAAATAAAGATGTCATTTGGACTGTATTCCTTTTTGGAAGCTATAGGGGAGAGGCTCTTCCTTTGTTGTTTTAAGTTGTTTATGGAATACAATTCTTTTATTGTTGTAGGATGGATGTTGCTATTTCCCAGCTATGTGTCAGGTAAGGGATTATCAGCTTCCATAGGCTGCCCAAATTCTTTGGCTTATGTTTGTCTTATTCTAAATCCACTTCCTGCAGCAGGAGATATAGTCCATCTCACACTTCACCTCTCTCCTGCCCCATTTTCTATAATTAGATTCTCTCTTTCTGTGTTCAGAGAAAACTCTGTTACTGAGGATTCAAATGATTAGGTTGGAACCATTTGGATACTGTCGAATATTCACCCAATCTCAAAGTCCATGAATTTTATGACATATGTAAAGTCTCTTTTTCCATATTACAGGATAAAGCAGCAAGTTATAGGGATTAGGTTGTGGATGTCTTTGGAGGGTCATTATTCCAACAACCATAATACTCAACAGCTCCCAAGAGTCTCCCTACCCAATCTTATTATTTACCAAATTATCTCAAAGTCCAGAAAGCCATCACCTAAATCATGCTTGCATGTGAATGAAACTCTTCAGGTATAGTGAGACTCACCTGGATCTGTTAATGAACACAAACAACAAGTATGTAAGAATTACAATAAGCACTCCTTTCCAAAAGCGGTAAACTACAGGTAAATGGTAAGGACTGGTCCATAGCAGTTCTGAAATCCAGATGATCAAGTTTTAGAAGTTATGTGATAAAGACTCATTTCAAGAGTTGTTCTCTATGGCTTTGTTCTCAGCTCTTGCTTCTTCCATCTGAGTCATCCTCCAGCCACTTCATGGAAGACTGCACTTCTTGGCAGCTAATTATTTTAGCATGCTTTCTACCAGTAGGATATTATAGCCAATGGCCACTTTCCATTTTCTTAAATACAATTTTAGAGGCATAACTGATGTATAATAGACTGCATATATTTAATCTCTCTCTCTCTCTCACACACACATCATCATCATCATCATCATCATGTTATGGTTTGAATGTTATCACCAAAAGTAATGCTGAAATTTAATCCCCACTGTGGTGTACAATATTAAGAGATGGGACCAGGTGGGACCTTGAAGAGGCAATTGGGTCATGAGGGCTCTGTGCTCATGAGTGAATTCCTTTATGGATGAGCAGGTTAGTGCACTCACAAGAGGACCTTCACCAGCTGTGGCCCCTTGACCTCCCAGCTTCTAGAACTGTGAACTAAAGAAATCTTTATTCTACAAATTGCCCAGTCTGGGGCTTTCAGTTACAGCAACAGAAGATGTATTAACACATCACCACGGTGAAAACAATGGCTATACTTGCCATTTCCAAAACTCTCCTATTGCCTCATTGTAATTCTTCCTTCTCATCTCTCTTTGGTCCTTGTCCCACTAAATCAGTATTCTTCTTTCTAGTTCTATTGATTAGTTTTAATGTCTGTAAATAATGAAATATGTTTAGAGGCTACTTTTATTTACTCACCATGTTTGTTATGGGATTTGTACATGTATCAATATTCATTCTACTGCATAGTAGTATTCCATTGTGTGGGTATACCACAGTCTACATGTCTACTCAACTGATTAACATTTGATTTTTTCCAGTTTGAGACTATTAAATATATAGCTACTTGAAACATTTGTGTAGATAGCATTGTTTAAAAACTCATTTTGTTTCACTACAGTAAATATCTAGAAGTAAAATGGCAAGATTATATAGTAGGTTTATAGTTAACGTTTAAGAAAGTGCCAAAGTTTTCCATAGTAGTTGTAGTAGCATTTTTATATTCTCAGCGTATTAAATTGTGTAGAAGTTTTGGTTTTTCCACATCTTTAATATTTGCTGTGATAAATCAATTTTACCTCTAGCCAATCTAGTAGATAGAACAAAACAACAATCCATAGAATAGCAAATTAGCAGTTTGATCTTCATAAACATTTAAAACGTCCACTTTTAAAATTCACTACTGTAAGAACACAAAATGTAAAGTAGATAGAAAATATTTGTAGAACATGTATATGTAAAAGGAATTTTTGAAATATATCTCAAATTTCTCAAATATCAGAAGAAAAAAAGAAAGCAATCAATTCCTTATTTCTAAACTCAGTGTTCAAAAGATTTGAACAGATCAAAGAAAATATAAGCAGATGAAAGAAAAAGGAAATGATGCTCAATGTGCTTTGTTTTTGGTGGAGTGAATGAACTATATAGCTATTGCTTGGAACCACAAAATAAACATGATTCACCTGGCACAAAATAGGCATATTGTGATCCTAACATTTGTAAACACACTATGAAATAAAAGTTCCATGAAAATGTTAACACATTTTAGAAGTTAATTAAAGTAGTCTATGATTTATTTTACATAAAATATTATAATTCCTAATTTATTGGCTTGTGAGTTTTAAAGGTTTGACTTTTGCATACTCTATTTTATTTTACTGCAAAACACTGTTTACAGAAATTATTTTATTTGTGTTCTTCCATCATTCACAAATTACTCTGAATTCAAGCAGCAAAGTCTATGGCTGCACAATATTTTTCGTCTCCAAATTCCCTTTCAAATGAGTCCATCCAGGAGACAGTAATCAGATCATTTAGTTTGATTACAAAAACTCAGCACTGTGGCTTCAGGTGAATAATGGTTTCTACCTGTCGATGAATAGTGGAATGATGAATGACCATAGGAAATTAACATGGAGGGAAAGTCACAGCCAATCATGTGGAGACAATAAAAGAGAAATGTTAGTATGATCTTTAACCATTGAAAGCATCATGTTACGACTATATTTTCAATATCTTTTAAGACATCAATTAACCTGAAGCACCAGTTGCTATTTTTTAAATATCACGAAGGCATTGAAGACTCTTCTTTACCAAAATACACATCTTGCTACATCCTCATACATACACATTTATTAATTATCCAGTTTTTTTCAATGAATGTAGAAATTAGGCTGGGCAGGTTATGTCAAACTTATTTTGAGGATTTATATAATAGCCGAGTTAGACATTTCCAGAGCACCAGTTAATTTTCCTCTAGGTACATCTTGTCTGATGGGCAGAATGGGAATCCAAACAGGATGGAATAGAGCACAAAAATTTACAGATATAGTGGAAATGGTGTTAACTTTGGATAGAAAATTGCCCCAGAAAGAAAGTGCAACATAAAGCAAAACAAGCCAGGGCAGAATTGTGCACATTCCAGTGAAAGTTTTCAAGAAATCTTATCCATGGGTATACCCTTGAAGGATGTGACCCAGGTAAGACTTACCTGCTGAAGGCAACTAATCCACAATGAGCAAATTATCCTGCCCTGAGGGGTAAGCTAGAATATCAGCCACAAGCTTCAGGAAGAGAAAGTCATGTGTTCCTAGAAGAGTAGGAAACCGGGGCCAGCAGGGGCTTGCCTGCAAATGAAACTTAACTACAAACTGGAAAGTTTTAGTTGATTTAGAATAAGAGAGTACTCCAGTGAGGTTCCTAAATGTTTCTGACAGGCAACAGATTCTAATAAAGGAACAGCAGTGGCATCACACAGAAAGCATCAGTGAACACATCTTGGCATTTTTGTATGCCCTTAGGAATTGAGTGATGAAGTTCTTAAAAGTTGGGGCCGCTTTGATTGCAACATGATGTGGAAGGGCTTTTAAAAATAAAGTTTGGGCTGGCGCTGTGGTGTAGCGGGTAGAGCCACTGCCTGCAGTGCTGGTTTGAGATCCAGCTGCTCCACTTCCAATCCAGCTCTCTGCTATCATCTGGGAAAACAGTAGAAGATGGCCCAAGTGCTAGGGCCCCTGCACCTGCGTGGAAGATCCTGAAGAAGCTCCTGGCTTTGGATTGTCCCAGCTCAGGCCATTGCGGTCATTTGGGGAGCAAACCAGAGGATGGAAGATCTCTCTCTGCCTCTCCCTCTGCCTCTGACTCCGTAATTCTGCCGTTCAAATAAATAAATAAATCTTCTTTAAAAATTAAGTAAAGTATAGGGACCATCTAATAGAAAATATGTCACCTTCATTCTTGCAACCAGTTTTTCCTTTCCACATATGTGTACATACATGTACATGCAGACATGTATTGTCCCCTCTTTATTTCATAAACTGCCATACATTTACAGAAGCTGAAAAGAGCTAAGGTTTTTCAAGGTATGCCTAAAAATTTTATTGAAAATGGAACCTCCCAGTTATTGACTCCAAAGGATATATCTAGCATGTCCATGTAATATGTGTATTAATGGATAACAAGAATAAAATTTTTAATATGTTTATGAACATGTAAGTATATTGGCAAGTGAAACCAAAGGAAATATGCTTCTACCCTGCAATTTTTAAAAAGCTGTTGCATAGCTGTAATGATTAGCTGATGAAGGAAATTGTGAAATGAATAGAAATGCCACTTTTTATTAGCCATAGCCATTGAAATTTTTGATTTATGTGTTTTTTAGTAAAACTCAATATATTATTTAAAGCCAATGTGTCTCTGTCAGAGAGACATTAACAGGTAAGGGATCAAATTATAATCATAACATTCCAGCTATGTTTGGACATTGTTGAATATAAGCCACAAATGACTAAACATGTAATGTTCGTAGTGGTTGACCTCTATATCCACTTTAAACAGTATGTTTACTTTATATACCATATAATTTTCTAAATGAAGACCGGTCTTTTAAAGAGGAGCTATGATAGTCAGAGAGAAAAACAGGGTAATAAATTTAACTTCTTAATATGGGACCACTAGTGCAGTTGCTTTGGATCAATTAAAACTTCATTGTCATTAGGTGAATTATTTTCATTATCAGAAATATCATTTTAATGATGATAAAAGACAAACCAACTTAGATATAGATATACATACTTGCACATATGTTGAAAGAGAGAGATATGTGCATAGAGCTGTAAATATACATGGACAAGTCACAGTTATTTAGCTAGTGCTTAAATATTTAATTATTTATGACAACTAGAAGATATTCACTATAACATAAGGAAATACATTTATAATATATTTCTATATTTAATCATTTGATCTTGAACTTTATTGATAGCTAGGTACATTAAAATGTTCACACATAAATATTTAATTCTCATATTTCTTCTGCGTTGAACCTTGAAATTACCTAGTTTATCCTTTAAAATCTATTTTTAGATATTGAGGGCTTCTTAGGCATCAAATTACAGTTAAGTGTACTAGACAAACATTATTCTCACAAAGTTCTTTAAGGCAGGCCCTTTGTGAGTTGGAATGGTGTGAGAAAATACCCTTGAAATTCTCAGAAGCTTTTGTGCAGGTGAGAAAATCTATCAATCACTACCTTAGGTCAATGTGGGCCCTATAGAAGAAAACCGGCAGCTTTGTTCTTGATTTCATATTGACCCGAGGCCAAAATCTATTCCACCTTACATTTTTTCTCCTTGAAGTCACTTCTTACTTTGAGCATGTTTTGCTCATGGAGAGATTTTCCTGGATGCTTTATAATCCAAATTAAATTCTGATTTAGACAAGCGAAACAGTCCCTTATTTACCTTTACTTCTCTTTCAGGAGCACAGCTTCACATAGTACTCACAGCTTTAGCTTGGAGACAACTGACACTCCGGCATCTACTCCTGGAATCTCCCGAGCCAGATCCTTAGGGACATTTTTGTCTTCTACATCTCTGTGGCAACAGCTGCACGGTTTTCTGCCACTACATGATACTGGGTGGTGTTTTTCCATCCTCCAAAGCAACTTCCTCACGCCCTCTCTAGCTCTAGTCAACAGAGCCCTTGCTGACTTTCCAATGTCATTGTAAAAATGTGCCCCACTCCTAAGGTCAATGGCACATAATTGATTGTTCTGTGGCTCTATATTTAAAAATTTATTTATTTATTTTAAAATCAGAGTTACACAAGAGAGAGGGAGAGAGACAGAAACAGAGACAGAGAGAGTTCTTCCACCCACTGCTTCACTTCCCAGATGGCCTCAACAGCATGGGCTGGGCCAGCCAAAAGCTTGGTGCCAGGAGCTTCTTCCAGGAATCCCATATGGGTGGCAGGGGCCCAAGAACTTGAAACATCTTCCGCTGCTTTTACCAGGCCATTAGTGGGGATCTAGGTCATAAATGGAGCATCTGGGATTCCAATTGGTGCCTATTTGGGATGCCAGTGTAGCAGGCAGTGGCTTAACCCATTACACCATAATTCTGGACTGGCAAACTGCTCTTAAAGGGCAAGTGAAAAGGCACCCAGCACCCATTCCTTTTCATTCTAGTGATGGAAACCATCCACAAGTTTAACCCAGATTCAAGAGAAGGGATATAAACAATGACACAAAAGGCCACTTATTGTATGATTCCATTTATGTGAAATATCCTGGACTAGACAAATCCATGTGGGCAAAAATAGATTAGCTGTTGCTAGAGGTATGGGAGGGAATGAGATGTCTCTGCTAATGGATACAGGTTTCTTTTGGAGATGATAAAAATGTTCTAAAATTAGGTGCACTCATTGTAGCAGATTAGACCACATTTGTGACACTTGCATCCCATGTTGGAGAGCGCCAGTTCAAGTCGTGGCTGCTTTACTTCCAATCCAGCTCCCTGTTAATGCACCTGAGACAGCACTGGAAGATGGCCTAAGTCTTGGTGCCCCTGCACCCACAAGAGAGATCCTGATGAATCTCCTGGCTCCTGGCTTTGGATCAGCTCAACTCTGGCTGTTGTGGTCATTTGGGGAGTGAACCAGTGGATGGAAGGCCTCTCTTTCTCTCTCTCTCTCTCTCTCCCTCTCTCTCTCTGTCTCTCTCTGTTTCTATCTCTCTCTGTAACTTTTTCTTTTTTTAAAATATATATTTCATTTATTTGAAAGACAGAGTTACAGAGAGAGAAAGAGAGAAAGAAAGTGAGAGAGGTCTTCCATCCGCTGGTTCACTCCTCAAATGACCACAACGGCCAGAGCTGAGCTGATTCGAAGCCAGGAGCCACAAGCTTCTACTGTGTCTCTCACGTGGGTGCAGGGGCCCAAGTAATTGTGCCATCTTCTACTGTTTTTCCAGGCCATAGCAGAGAGCTGGATCAGAAGTGGAACAGCCAGAACTTGAACCAGCACCCATATGGGATGCCAGTCTACAGGCCCTGTAACTCTTTCAAATACATAAAATAAATCTTTTTAGAAAAAGAGTACTAAGTATAAAATCAATCCTTGAAACCAAAGAAAACCTTAGCATGCAGTTTGGTTATATTTATAAGTTATTTTGGCTCAGTGATTAAATAAACTTTCTTCATCTTCTACCCATATATTATTTAAACAGTGAAAATAATTTGAAATATCCAAGTCTCAGAATGAAAATATGTAATTTTCAGAGAGATGCCTCATATAAGAGCAATAATTGATAATTTATAGGAATTGATTCAGAAAAGGATTGTTAAATACTTGGAACTTTTAAAAAAATCAATATGTTGTTTTGAAATCACACTTTTGTCTTTAGGATCTACAGATTCAATAAAATAATCACATACCCCCTTTGTAGTAAATTCATTTTGTGGGGGTGTTGTGGGTGGGTAGGAGGATAGGA
This sequence comes from Lepus europaeus, assembly GCF_033115175.1. Lineage (NCBI taxonomy): Eukaryota > Metazoa > Chordata > Mammalia > Lagomorpha > Leporidae > Lepus > Lepus europaeus. Next base: position 72,925,629 of record NC_084840.1, on the reverse strand, counting down.
ACCTCAAACTAATAGTGGAAAACAGGAAGTAAATATGCATAAAAATATATTCCTACTTTTTTTCTCCCCTGCTACTTTGTGCATTGAACCATTTTCCCATATGTATTTTGGCTAATGGAAAAACTGGGCAATTTTAGGTGGATTTTGTAAAGGTGCTTGGGGTCTTTTGCTTTCAAACATCCTTGTCGTGAAAACAACCTATTTCTTCTTCTATTTATATTTTTAAACAGATTAAGAACAGTTGTGATTATTCTTATCATTTAGTCAGGGATACCATTTTTTGGCTTTCAAAAAAATGTTCAGTGGAAAATGATTTGTGCAGAAGTTAGAGTTGTTTAATTGCCTCCCATCTGCACTTCACTTTCCTCCACTGCATGTGGCGAGCACTTGATGAAGTGTCAACATCTAAAGAGACGCATGAACCTTTGTACTTGCAATACTTCTCTCATGTCTGGATTTGCCCCTTGTACAAAGCAGTTCCTAAAGCATCAGAGAAGAAAAATTCTTTTAAAGAACAATTGATGACAGTAATTAGCAAAAGTCACGTTTATGTGCCTTTCAAAATAATAATGTGTATAATTTCCTTTAGTTTCACTTTGAAGCATTATTAGAATTTGTATATATAAAAGAACATTTATCTAGAGTAATTTAAAAATTTATGTTTGGAAATGACATGCAATGACAAAGTGAAATGAAATATTAAATGGTATTCCTTGAATATGCATAACTTTTAAAGCAATATATTATAAGAAGACAGTATAGAGGAGCTGGCATTGTGTCACAGGAGGTTAAGGGTCTACGTGAGATGACTGCTTCCCATACTGAAGTGCAGGTTTACATCCTGGCTGCTTTGCTCCAAGCCAACTTCCCGCTTCACAAGAAGGCAGCAGAATATGATCCAGCTGAGTGGGCCCTGACACCCATTTGGAGACCAGGGTGAAGTTTCTGGCTCTTGGCTTCTGCCTGGCCCAGATCAGGCTCAGGCTCTTGCAGCCACTGGGGAAGTGAACCAGTGCACAGAAGATCCCCTCCTCCCATCTGCATCCCTATATCTCTGCCTTCCAAATAAATAAATAATATTTAAAAAAGAATTACTATACAGAAAATATAATCACAATGATGTAACTAGCATGGAATAATTTTAAAATTGTATATTCATAGTACTTTAATTGTTCTAAGTAATGACAATCCACAATACACAATAAGACAGTATCAGTAGCACAGATTTTTATTAAAACCGGAATGCACCAGTTTTTTAATTTACCTGGGAAACAAACTGATTTCATTGGTTATCAAGATATTCACACTTTCTAGTGCAATATTTACAGTGCTGTTTAGTGTGTGTTACTCATTTAATATATGTATATATCCTTAGCCTGCTTTCAGGATTTTCTAATGCTGATATTTCTGGTTAAAACTATAAGGAGTTTTATAAAATAATATGTATTGCAAAGGGAATATGCCTGGTAAGTTGAGATCGCTGGTATTGTTAATCAAACACAGAAACATTCAAAACCTAAGCATTTGCTTAACTGCTAGAAAATTCTGACTTTACTGCATCAAAATCTATGAAACTCTTCCAGTCCTGCCCAAGTCTGCTGCCCTATAGCTAAATTGATGTCAGACTTCATTCTGAGGGCTACATTTGAAAAAGTCATGGCTTTCACCGTGAATCCCCCCCATCCAAGAAGTACAGAGCATATTCTTGGATTTGTCTCCAGATTCTAGTGTTCTTTCTAATACCTGAAGGATCAGAAAATGTTGTAAAAAGTACGTGTTAAAGTGGCAAACAGTGGTAATTTTGTAATCCTGCTTGCTTCAAGTTTCTCCTTCCACTCCTCACCATGATTTTCCTATTGGTGAATAGATAATTCTATGTTCAGTGATCTCTGAAATATTTCACATAAGTCAAAGGGTCAGCACTGTGGCATGGTGGGTTAAGTCTCCACTTCTGGCACTGGCATTCCATATGAGCACCAGTTCAAAACCCAGCTGCTCTGCTTCTGATCCAGCTCTCTGCTATGGCCTGGGATAGTGGTGAAAGATGGCCAAAGTGCTTGGGCCCCTGCACCCACATGGGAGACCTTGCTCCTGACTTCGGATCAGCCCAACTCCAGCCATTGAGGCCATATGGGGAGTAAACCAGCAGATGGAAGACCTCTCTCTGTCTCTTCCTCTGTCTGTAACTCTCTCTAGTAAATAAATCTTAAAAAAAAAGACACTGAAAAGACCGTTGGTTGGTGTTCAGCCAGTATAATATAGGGTCCAATTTTATTACTGTGTCACTCTTTTTCAGTTGCCTATGAGTCTGTTTTATGTTTCTGCTGTTCTTTTAAGATTTATCTTATTTATTTGAAAGAATTACAGAGATGAAGAGACAGAGAGACAGTGTCTCCTGGGAACATTTATCTCCTTCCTCCTGCTTTAAAGAGGGAGAAACACCAAAAGCTACCCCTTTTATCTTCCCCGCTAACAAAAGCCCAATCTTGTTCAGGTCTTAGGTGCTGTGCATTGCAGAGGAGGTGGGACTCCTACTCAGTCTCCATAGATCAGTATCAACAGACATAAGACAGTGATTCTCAAACTGTCATTCTCCAGATCAGAAGTGTATCAGCATCTCATGAGGTAAGTTCTGGAGCTTCATTGCTGACCTAATTAATTGGCAATGCAAAAATAGGATCTAGACATGTGCTTTTTTATTAACTCTTTAGGCCACTCTGATGTGTGTTCAAGGTTGAGAGCCCATTGTCCTAAGATAGTCGTAGCATCTCTATTTTTTCCACTGATGATTGGTTTAGATTGGGTTTGTATAGACATATCGTTGGCCAATAAAATCTGATGGGATCACTGGAGGCATTTTCTGAAAGTTTACTCACCCTTAGAAAAGAAAACCATGGGAGGGAAATGACCTCTTATCCCCTTCCAGGATTTGAATTGTTGTCTGACTCTGTGAGTTGCTGTGGCAATCTTTTTTTTTTTTTTTTTTGGTGATTAGGGGACTAGTTTGGCGGTAAAGAACTCACCAATGATAAATGAGCAAGTATATGGGGAAAAAAATTGCTCTTGTTCTACACTGCTCAGCCACTATATTAACTGATACTGGAATCTCCCCATCTCTGGATGTCTTGTAGTGTGAAACATAACATTTTTCTCATTATTTATCTAACTCAGTCAAGTTCTCTACTAATTGTAGTCAAAGGCGTGTAACTTTTACCCATGGTCAGAGGAAGGAATCATTAAGTCATTTCATCTTCAGTCTACTTTTAGGCCAATAATTATCACGCTCTAGAGTCTTTGTGTGTGAAGTCCTCTATTTGTAAATGAAATATGTGTACTCCAGAATAGGAATAGAAGAATTACCTGGTACTGTTTATACCTGCACTGCGTCTGAAGGGTAGAGAGGGGTAACTGGTCAATGTCCTTTCAGCCAGCTGTTCTCTAGGTGGTCTGTAGTGCCATACACTTTCAAAGGTGAATTTTACATTGAGGACTCAAGCAGAAGTTCAAATTACTAACATGCAAGACTACTTACAATGCTTTGTTTTGAAAATACAAAACAAGGCCAGTTGTTTCAAAGATGCTTTTCCTGTTATGTTGGCAGAAACAGAGCAGCCAAAAAGCAAGGTAGAGATCAATACATACTCCTACCTTTCTGGAATAAAACATTTTAAGAAATATCCTCGCATATCATGGCAGTCAAACTGGGTGTCCCAATGTACTGAGAGAGACCACCCACTGAAGGGAAGATAAACACGGCCCCCCACAGCAGTAAGCATGCATGAGTAAGACAAGACTTGCGGCAATTGGTGTGTTTCTCTCAGCCTCAGGCAGGGGAGGAGTGAAAATGCTTGACTCCCAGAAGATGTGTGTGACAGCAAAACACAGTTTATAAAATAACTAGGCATTCATTTTCCTATTACTTTTGGATACAGTCTGTCAGCTGTCAAAAAGGGGAACATTTTTTTCTCATTAGTTTAGCTAAAGAGCAATCCAATTTTCTAGGAAGTCAGGGGTATTCGTAGAGCCAGAAGGTGTGCTAGTGTGATCCACTCCAGGTGTCAGCTGCAGCTGCTCCTACCTTCAAGACCGTCTGCAGAGATGCAGGAATGCTCAAAGAGGTGTGTGGACCTTCAGTTGCTTCTAGAACATAACTGTCAACAGTTGACGTACATTGGTGGAGCTCATTTTGTGACCACTTCATCCTTTTCCCTAATTTGAGTCCAGCTCCTGGATAATCCTGAACTGATTCAAATACCAAGGGTGGGTTTAGGATTTTATAATCTCTCCTAAAGAAGAATGTGCCTTGAGGTAACTTGAAGGTGGTCTCAGATGAAGGCTTGTTGTCCCATCAACACCTTTCTTACCTGCTTTATATATAGCAAGATTAAAGGTCTTTCTTCTCTTTGCTCTGAGACTGTGATTGGAATTCCAGGGAAGTAGAGGGCAGCCTGTTAAGGTGTTTTGCAAAATCAAAGGATAGACTTGCAGGAGTTTTTGAGTGCTCAATTTACTCTAAATTTTCCCTAAACTTAAGATGAATAAAGATATGTTATAGACTATATATAAAATATACAGGAGGTTTTTTATAAAATAAAATGTGGTATTTCAGAGATCTACATTGGTGTTAGATAGCTGAGGTATGGTTTTTTAAGATTGTATAATATATATGTGCATGTATGTATGTATAGAGAGAGAAAGAGAGGGAGAGGGAGAGGGGGAGAGAGAAGGGGGGGAGGGGAGAAAGAGATCCAGGAACTCAATCTTGGTCTCCCACATGAGTGGCAGCAACTCAAGTGCTGAGTCATCATTGCTGCCTTCCAGGACCTGCACTGGCAGGATGCTTGAATCCAGAGTTGGAGACAGGAATTCAACCTTGGTGCTCTCATGTGGGATGCAGGCATCCCAACTGATATCTAAGTAATAATAATAAGCCAAAAACACACCCATGGAGTGTTTTGTATCTGGAGATAGGATTTGGTGTTCTCTTCTATTAGGAGTAAAAAACATTGAAAATATTGCTTTGTAGAACTAGGTTCCATTAACAAAGCACAGACATAAATTGGCTTGGAGGCATTATCCTTACAAGACAGTAGTGTACAAAGTACTTTTTCTACAATAAACTTTTAAATCTTCACATTTGCTTGACTCTTTAATTTGTGCTTCACTATCTTTTTAAAATAATATTTATTTATTTATTTGATAGGAAGAGTTATATGGAGAGAGATGAGAGAGAGAAAGAGAAGTGGAGAGGAAGATCTTATATTCACTGGTTCATTTCCCAGATGACTGCAAGAGCTGGGACTTGGCAAGACCAAAGCCAGGAGCCAGGAGCTTCATCCAGGTCTCCCATGTGGGTACAGAGGCCCAAGAAACTGGACCATCCTCTGATGCTTTCCCAGGTGCATTAGCAGGTAGGTGGATCGGAAGTAGAACAGCCAGGATTTGAACTGGTGTCCATGTGGGATGCCGGTACTGCAGGTGGCAGTTTCATGCACTGTGCCACAATGCCAGCCCCTCTATTCTCTATTCTAATTTCTTCAGTTGCCTTTCTCAGAGACCCATAGCTACTCCCAGATCTTTGCCAGTGGGCCCCCCCCACCACTGCCACTACCACCATTCCCCAAACCTCTTACAACTTAAACTATTTTTCTCATCCTTGTGGCCTTCATGTACTTTCTTTTCTGGGTTGCTTGGTTCTACAACATGCTAGGTACTTTATAATGTATAACATTAGTAACCCATTGATGAGGCAGATGCCGAAGAATGTGTTTCAGCGAGCAGAGCTAACGAGTGGTAGATGAACAATGTGAATCCAGAAGTTTCCAAAGCTGATGCCTAAAACCAGGTTATATCAGCAGACAGTAGGGGAGCAGAGGCGAGGGTAGCAAAGAAAACTGGTTGTTTTATTCACTGTGGTGAAAAAAAATAAGTACATCAGATTGACTGACATCCGATAAATTCAACATGATGTCTGAAGTGCCAAGGAACTTCACCAGGCGAGGCTGATTTTTCATGATAGCAAAAGTAAAAAATTCTCATACACAAAGTACAAATGTCAAGGCAAAGTCACAATGGGGCCCTTCCGTTCCCTGCAAAATTCCATTCCATAGGATTTCATGGTAATTTCAGAATAAGTGACCTTGAGCTAGGTCAACTGGATATAATGTCAGAGAAGCCCAAATAATAAGAATATCAGAATATTTGCACAACATGTAGATATGGGCTTGCATGACTCAGGTATAATAACAACTAGGGGGTATTTGGTCATTTTCTAGGCAGCTTTGGAAGAAAACTGTTGCCTGTGATGTCGGATTTTTAGTATTCTGAATGTTTTGCATAGATCTATGCCTCAAGTCTAAACGTCTAGATCTTGTAGTGACAAGACTTCGGGAGGTGGTCTCAATGTTGTCAAATTAAATAGTAATAAAACATTTCTTAAGCTTCTAGTGGGCATTGTGCATTCTAAGAGTTAAAAAAGCACGAGTCAACATCCACGCTACTCTAAAGTATGAAAAATTAGTTAGCAGTACACACATGTGTATGTGCCTATAACAATATGTGTCCAGGAAAGTATAACTCCAGCTAGGGGATGTTTGAGGGCATTCCCAGGGCTTCAACTAATGAATGGAGGAAGCTGCAGTCCAGTTATATCTGTGAGATATTCACAAGTAGGATGTTCATAGTCAGCAGGTCAGCTAGACTCATGTAAATTATGTTAAATTATGTAATGCGGTCACTAAATTGCTTGAAAAGAATATAATTCACCCAGTTATACAGAGGTATAAATTGAAGAGAACTTTGTAGGATGGGCAACTTTTCAGTGTTTCTCCAAATGATGATGACAGTAGTAATAATAACAATCATACAAATAGCAAAACAGCTAACTTTGGATCTTTCAATGTACCAAGGACTCCCCTAGGTACTTTACATACACCAACTGGCACTAACCAATTTCATTTCCACAACAATCCTCCTTGACACACAGAAGAGTTTCAGTAATTTGTCTATAGTCAGAGAACTGCAGCCAGTCGTCTGAATTGTATCTCCTCAATTCTGATTCTTTTAATTGCATGCAAATTCTTTGAACTTTTAAAAGTGTTTTTATGTATAAAAATAAGCTATAAATGTAGATTTTTTCAGGGTTAGATAAGAACTATCCATAAATTCCTTTTGACAGATTTAGCCTGGGAAGTATATTTTTACCATGAAAAGTTTTGAGGTTTAAAATATTTGTGATTCATGGACTATTTTAAATACTCTGGACCAAAATATCCCAGGATTATTTGTAATGTATTTTAGAAATAACAATGATAATAAATATAAATATGGACACTCCTCCCCGAAGTTTTTGCTTCCAAAACTGCTAATCTTCCTCTACTTCCTGCGCTAGCGAAATACAAATAAATTCACAATTGATTTCCACTGGGGTTTCTCTCTCTTTACTTTCCCCATTCCAGAACGAGAGACTAATTTTGACTCTTACTCCTGTACTTGACCCCAATGATAAAGTAAACAGTGGAAGAAGTTTGAAAATATAATGAAATTCTGTTCCTATACTAGAGGACCCAGATGGTTTAAGAAGAAAAGCAGGATCTTTAACTCAACTTTGTATTGTAAAAGAACCACTTTTACAATAGTATCATATTGAATAACAAGCTATACACCTAATTCAATTACAGTCATTGTGAGTTGACAAAGGAACAATGAATAACTTGTTTAACCAAATGCTACACAATTCACATGGTGTCTATTTAGAGTTGATATACAGACCCAGACCAATTACTAGGGTCCTATAGTTACTTACAGTCTTCTTGTTGAGGAAAGTGTGTTGAAGACTCTGGGAACAGAGACTTATTTTTGTCAAAGAACTATCAAGTCAGGCCTCTGTGACATACCTTAATGTAAAACATCTGACTCTTACCAACAGACATCCAATTGAATGTGTGACACAGGGTGCAAGTTTAGGATGAGCACTTCTGTTTCTTAGGGGTTTTGGAGAATTGCGGAAACATATCACCTGCTCTTTTATCTTGATACCTACATACTAAGTAAACTGGGAAAATTTAATGAAGATCCTCTATGTGCAAACATCGTTATTTTCAGAAATTAAAATAAAATTAGAAAACTTAGCCAAGTAGACTGCACAAAAAAAAAACAACAACAACAACAACAAAAAACTGAAGTTAAGAGAATTTTACAAATAGAAATACAAATGTGTCAGAGAAAAAAGTTACAATTGTTAAACAGCATGCTGTTGATGCATTTTACTTGGAAGGAATAATCAGTTATAGATACATCTGACTACTGTGCAAAAATACAACTCTTGGTTTGTTGTTTTGTGCAGTAAACCAGACACCCCTTAGAGTGATATAACCTCTCTTGCGTTTTCCTAGCTTGTGTTGGCATCAAGCAGATGGGACTTGTAAAGAAGAATTACCAGCCTTTGACCCATATCCTGGATTCTTCTCAGTCCTTGATAGACATTTTTGCATCATCTGAGCCATCACATGGAAAAGAACTGGAGATTTGACTATGAGAAGAGTCTGGGCTGGTGTGAAGTATGAGAAGCTAAAAAAGGTGGAAAGAGCCAAATGGGTGACCAGTAGCTCAAACACAAGAAGGCAGGACACCACCATTCAGTGCCTGCCTGGGACATAGTGGAGCCTGAGAGAAGAGTTATGTGCACCCTTTCCATGCCATTATCAAAAATATCCCTTTATGTTTTGAAATAAGTAGAACAATACACGAGTTCTATGAGAAGACACATGATCACATAGAAAGCCCTGGCTTGCCCAATCCCCTGGCTCCCTGGCAAGCTTTATAAGCCCACTGTTAGCAACGCCATGTTAGATGTGTAACTGTTCCTGTTAATGATAATAATAAAGGATTATAAAACAAACAACCATACATCATTATCTTAAAATCTGGCATTTTGTCATGGATTTCTTGCTTTAATTTTTAATACATTGACTTTTATATTTCTTAGCTAGACTGCTGAATATTTGTTGTAATCTCTCACAGTGCCTTGTGAACCTCTGAATCTCTGCATTGCCACCATTTTTTTTTTTTTTTTAATCAGCGATGAGTCCCAAGTCAGAAACAGCCTCCACTTAGGAATGTTCTAAGATCATCAATTTTAACCAATTAAAGAAAATAAAGAGGAGGAAGCAGTTTATGAGGAGGAAAGAAGAGGAGGAGAAACATTTTTGAGGGGTTGTATTACAAAAACCTCGTTGGAAGTGAGTAGAGGTTTTATTTATGGAATTCACTAATGTAACAGAATTCTCCAAAGAGTGTCAGCAGGGCAGGATTTAAGTCAGTGTTTCTAAGGTGTCTTTAATGCAATTCATTTCTAAAACAAAATTATTCTCTGAGGAAAGTTAGCAGATGTGCCATGTAGAATTAGACATGACTAACAGCCTTGGCTATGCCTTTTGACTGTGACCTGGAAATGTCAGTCCCACAGCATGAGCTGTGTAAAAACTTGTGGTGAGAAGTCAGAACAAGTAGATACTGGCCACATTCAGTCTGTGCTTGTGCAGATTAGGCCGTAGGGAAAAACAACAAATAAAGGGGGAAAATGTTCCCATAATCAGCAAACATTACTTATCAAGTTCTAACTGTGCAATGTAAAGTTTTAAGTGGTGGCTTTTTTTTTTTTTTTTGACAGGTAGAGTTATAGATAGTGAGAAAGAGGGAGAGACAGAGAGAAAGGTCTTCCTTCCGTTGTTTCACTCCCCAAGTGGCTGCTACAGCAAGCACTGCGCTGATCCAAAGCCAGGAGCCAGATGCTTCCTCCTGGTCACCCATGCGGGTGCAGGGGCCCAAGCAGCTGGGCTATCCTCCACTGCCCTCCCGGACCACAGCAGAGAGCTGGACTGGAAGAGGAGCAACTGGGACTAGAACCCGGTGCCCATATGGGATGCCGGCACCACAGGCAGAGGATTAACCAAGTGAGCCACGGCATCGGCCCCAGTTTAAGTGTTTTAACCAATAAGTGGTATCCATTTTTTCCTGGTGAACACCAAATTGTAGAAACAGGTATCTGTCTGAAGAAACACACACCTTTTCGGAGCTGGTGTTGCTATTGTAGTTTGGTTGGGTTAAGCTGCTGCCTGCTATGCTGACATCCCACACAGCAGGATTGGTTCAAGTAAAAGCTGCTCCCCTTCTGATCCAGCTCCTTGCTAATGCACCAGAGAAAGCAGCAGAAGATGGACAAAACACTTGGGCTCCCATCACCCATATTGGAGACCTTGATGTAATGCCAGGTTCCTGAATTTGGCTTGGCCCAGCCCTGGCTGTTGTGGCCATTTGGACAGTGATTAGTAGGAGGGAAGTTCTCTTTCTCTCTCTGTCTTTCACTCTGTCACTCTGCTTTTCAAATAAACAAAAGTAAACCTTAAAAATCACATAAAATATATCATCTCAATGATTGGCCTAAGTAAAAACAAAACTATAAGAAGCCTAATGAGTGTGGAGTTAAACAAAAATATATATACACAATGTATATATACACACATATAAAATGATCACCACCATCTGATGTTTTTACGCAAGAGTCCAATTTTACAACTTTATTTTCCATTGTCTCTTTTGGATCAAAAAGCCTGTATCAACATATCAAAAATAACATCATACTAGAAAAGTTAGCATAATGTGCGTGGCATATTTTGAAGTGTTCTGTGACTCATATTTTGCCTTTTTCCCAACATTTTCCATCTTCAGAATGGTCAGCATGGCAATACTTTAATCTCAGGATGGTTGTGAGGTTTAAATTTATGCATAAGAGTGACAGTCCCTGTTCATCAAGTATCTTGTGCTGGAGGCCAAATGATTCATAGTCTAAGAAGATCAGACACCTATCTGATCTTGGAAAGAAATGAGCTGTTGAAGAAATAGAGCCTGTATAGAATAGCCTTTGGAAATTTAGAACAACTCCCATGGTATCAAACATCAAAAACTGGAAATGGTTTAAAAAATTGAACATCTGGGTTTATCTCTTTACAGTGTGGGGTGCATGGAGCATGTTTGGTATGTTCTCTGTGTAGGATGAAGGGAGCAAAAAGTAACCAGAAGAGCTGAGATAGCGATTTCTTAGCAGGTAAACACATGCTGTCCAGAATTCCTAACTTCCCTAGTCACTGAGAGAGGGTATGTGATTGGAGCTGGAGAATGGATTGGGAGGACAGATGTTGACGTGGGAGGCTGTTCAGAGCTGGTAAAACTTCTCCACCTTTCTCGTTCACTGTGCCACAGACCTTAGAGGCTCTGGGATCCGGATCATGGGTCTAGCAGGTGTGTGTGTTTGTGTAAGAAACAGTTCTTTGAAATTTGTTTAAAAAGACACTTGTTACATTTCAAAAGTAGAGACAAAATTTAAAAGGCAAATACTTTGGTGAGAGGGAGTAAATTCAAATTGTCCAATTAGTTTTTAATATCACATTTTGTACCTTGAAGAGTAGTATATATCTGAAAATGAGAAGGAAATTGAACAGAGAAAACGGAAGAAAAAAAAAAAAGGAAGACAGAAGTGTTGTCGGGACATTTAGGATACCTTTTCCTATTTAACGTAACTTTGAACTGATCCTGAATACGTGGGTAGGGAGTGAAAAGCCATAACTGAGCATTTTATAATTGCAAAGGAGAATATCTATAGTAGATACAAACATTCTAAATCTACATAGGTTTATTTTCAGGGTGGCTCTAAATTAGCTTTGCCTACTGCACCCTTGAGCAAAGTTCAGAACGTTTGCTTGGTTTATTCTATGATACTACATTAAAAACCTAGAAGGGGTTTCTAGCATTTATCAGAACAACAATCCCAAAATAAGTTTCATCCCCAAATTCACATAACTTAGCTGTAGGTAGGAAAGCGCACAGTAATCCTGTTTAGAGAAGAGTGTTTAAGGGCTGACTGATCTGTAAAAACAGACCTGAAAATTGTATAACTTTTGAATCACTTAGGATACGTGCAGTTATTTTAACATTGTGCATAATGAAAGTTTAGTTGTTTAATACTGAATATAGAGAAGTGTTAAGATATTTCACCAGGATTAAGCTAATCCTTCTCTAACACAAGGAAAAATAGTTGCCAATAAACTCTATTTTTAACAGCCACTTGAGCGAGACAAGATGAGACTTATAAAAATCCCTTTCAAGAAGTTTTCCAGTACAATAACAGTTTACACCCAACACATACATAAATACATTTCAAAAACTTTGTGTCTGCCAAGTTACAAAGTCTGACTTGTCAGGGTTACATCATGTTTGGAAAGCACGTTTGAAATGAAGCTTGTCATACATCAGACTTCACTGCATTGAGAAAGGATTGCCCCCTTTTTAAAGAAACTCATTGAGCTGCATCTCTTTGAGTTTTTCAGGGAATTATTTTAGTATCAAAATACCACACATGGAATGAAAAACAATGGTTTTTGTTGCAGTTTTTAGATGATACTATTTCACTCATTTCCTGTATCTAATAGGGCTATGCAACGTAGATATAATTATCCAGAGATCCAAAGCAGCACAGAGAAAGCACTAAGAACATGACCCCTGCAACACGGATTTTCTGTAATGTAATATCTAGGTTGGTCCATGAATTGGCATGGTCACAATAGGTGAATCCCAGCCTGGTTTCCAGGGTTTGCTTACAGAAAAAAAAATTTAAATGAATGGTGAGGGGCTGGCACTGTGGCGTAGTGGGTAAAGCTGCTGCTTGCAGTGCCTGCATCCCATATGGGTGCCAGTTCGAGTACTGGCAGCTCCACTTCCAATCCCGCTCTCTGCGGTGGCCTGGGAAAGCAGCAGAAGATGGACCAAGTCCTTGGGCCCCTGCACTTGCATGGGAGAATCTGAAGAAGCTCCTGGCTCCTGGGTTCAGATTGGTGCAACTCCGGCCTTTGCAGCCAATTGGGGAGTGAACCAGTGGATGGAAGACCTCTCTCTGCCCCTCTGTCTCTCTATGTGTAATTCTGACTTTCAAATAAATAAATAAATATTTTAAAAAAATAAAAAAATAAATGAATGGTGAGGGAAAATGGTCAGAGAATAGAGAACTCTACAGAGCTGGACCAACAGCAAGATACTGTTTTTGATAATAAAAGCTATATAAAAACAAGGTAAGGTTGCATTCTATGCATTTGCTTTGCTGACATATATGTGGTTAAGAAAGATGGGCTTTGTAGCAATATGCTTCTTCGAGTTACTCTGATCCCATTTCTTAATATTTTTAAAATCTCCTGAATATTTTCTTCATATAAATCACTATTATTTGTAGCTGTATTCTAGGTGTTAATAAGCATTTGTTGCTTATCATTTCTATTATGGTGAAACCTTAATGGATATGGGTTCCATCTGGTTAGCTTAACATTATATAACATTATATTGTCATTGTCTTCCCCTGTCTGGTGTTGTCTTGACAAAAATAGAGCTAAGAATTGTAAATCGGTGTAATTTAATCTTGAGGGCACTTCGAACAGTTCCTGGAGAAATGAAATTGAAAGATAAGTTTATTTTGGTGCAGAAAATTGAAATCCATGCATGATGTTTCCGTAGTATGCATGTTATATGAACTTGCTGAAGACTCCTCATATATGGCATCCTGATGATCATGATAGCATCCATATATTGAATTTTATATGGTGAGAGAAATACAACTACCTCCTCTCAAAATACAAATGATGTGCATATATTTAAGAGTTTAGGGACATGCTTCTGATTCTGTAACAGTAATTTGTTCTTGTTTATCTGGTAAAGCCATCTGGACATGTCCATTTTAATGGATATATTTCTTTGTAAATTTATTGATTTATTTTTATCTATTTGAAAGACATAAAGATAGATAGAGAGCTTACATCCATTAATTCACTCTCCAAATGCCCACAACAGCTGGAAAAAGGCCAAGCCAAAGCCTGAAATTCACAGTAGGTCTCCCATATTGCTGGCGGGCTCTCAACCACCTGCTGTTTCACAGGATCTGCATTAACAGGACATTGGAATCAGATATGGAGCTGGGACTCGAACTCAAGAACTCCAGTGTGGGATATGGCTGTCCAAAGCAGTGTCTTAAGTGCTGCACTAGTGCCTACTAACTGCCATATGATCAGGGTACCGTCATGATAATTATTGACTAGTAAACCTATGTTGCATATGATTTTAGGAAGCACATCTTACTCATCACGTTCTCTTGCATTTCTAACAGTGACACACTGGTGGAGAAGCTCAGGATTTCTAGCACGAATTCTCTCATAGGTCAGGGACTTTTTTTTATCTACTACATACCTTGTGCAAAAAATTCATTAAATGGCACCCACATCTTTAGTTTAAATAGTACTCTGCTTCTAACTCAATTTAATTGCTACATTTCTTCTCGAAGCTTCTCTCCTTTCCACATCAATTTGGAATGTATGCCTGTGGTTTGTACCCAAGTCAACCACTTTGGTTAAATTACATCTAAAAGGAGCCTGGCCTAGTCTTGAGTTTATAGCAGATGCTAAGTAGTTGTTGAATGAATTATAGATGGATAATTAATATCCTAGAGAAAAGCAAGATAATTTACAGAAACTAGGAAAGCAGTGATTTCTTAGTCAGAGTTTTCTTTGCTAGATCCAGACATCAGACGTTAGGAGAGTCCATCAGGAAAGCCATAGAATATGATATTTCTCTTGTTCTTTTGTTTTCTGGAATACCATATTCTTTGGCCTCCAATGAAACAACAATCAAGTAAGTCCTCCTCTTACCATGCTGGATGGGAGACAACAGACCCTGAAGGGAGAAAGTGTGGAGTTTTGGTTTTGCCACTTGTATATCACCTGGTTTTGTGCAAATCGCTTTCCCTTTGTGACTCTGTCTCTTTCATCTGTGGAGTAAACAGGTTGCTCTGGGAATGGAATGAGACAAAAATGAAAAGTTTCTAGTAAAATAATAACTAGTGTGCCTTAATAATTATAACCTTCTTATATGAGTTCTACTCCATATTAGGCACTTTATACATGTCATTTCAGGCCAGCACCATGGCTCACTAGGCTAATCCTCCGTCTGTGGCGCCGGCACCCGGGGTTCTAGTCCCAGTCGGGGCGCCGGATTCTGTCCCGGTTGCTCCTCTTGAAGTCCAGCTCTCTGCTGTGGCCCGGGAAGGCAGTGGAGGGTGGAGGATGGCCCAAGTGCTTGGGTCCTGCGCCCGCATGGGAGACCAGGAGGAAGCACCTGGCTCCTGGCTTTGGATCAGCACGGTGCGCCGGCCGTAGCAACCACTTGGGGAGTGAACCAATGGAAGGAAGACCTTTCTCTCTTTCTCTCACTGCCTAACTCTGCCTGTCCAAAAAAAAAAAAAAAAAGCATGTCATTTCAGAAAATCTTCAGTGGCTGGCACTGTGGCACAGTAGATTATACCTCCACTTGAGGCGCTGGCATCCTTTGTGGGTGCCGGTTCAAATTCCAGCCGTTCCACTTACAATCTAGCTCCCTGCTAGTAGCCTAAGAAAGCAGTGGAGGATGGCCCAAGTGCTTGGGCCCCTGCACCTGCATTAGAGACTCGGAAGAAGCTCCTGGTTCCTGGCTTTGGATCAGCACAGCTCAGTCTTTGTGGACTTTTGGGGAGTGAACCAGTGGATGGAAGACTTCTTTATCTGTCTCTTCCTCTCTCTCTCTCTGTAACTCCGTCTCTCAAACAAAAAAATAAGTCTTACCAAAAAAAAAAAAAATCTCAAATCTGGTAAGTGACAATTTTTTAGGTTACAGAAATTTAAGACTTAAAAAAATGGTTACTTATCAACTCTAAATAATTGGGATTTCCATTCAAATGTGGTGGATTACACAGTTGCTTCTGCAAAATTTTCTAAGTTTCCTCTTTAGAAGGGGCAATAGAAACAGCTGTCATTATCGTCATCATCATCTTGGTTAGGTATCTAATTTATGAAAATTTGAGTACTATTTGTCCATATGTTAAAATGTGACTATAAACAATTTTATAACATTAGTGTCTTGAGGTGGTGAGATGGTTAAAATTGTCATTAACCAAAAGTTAGTAAAGATTTCTGTGTGACTACATCTCCTTCATGAAGTCCACAAGAAATTGAATTTTCACATTACAAAATCAGAGGACGTTGTGTTTTTCCCCAGAGTACTGTTTTCTAAACTGCTTCCTAACTACAAGAATTTATGTCTCTGTGTGTCACAAAATTGTTTAGAATATGCCTAAGTCAACAAGGATAAATTTTCACTGGAGTTACCATCTTCACAGGATGGTTTGTTTTTAAAAATGTCTTCTAAAGTACACACTGTGAACTAGAGGCCAGTGTCAACTTGGTCAGCAAGAGAGGTTGGGTCAAACATGCTAACATATGAGATCCTGGTTCTGGAGAGACTAGTTTTATCTGAACAACTGGCCACTCCAATAAAGGCTTGCCCTCATGCTTCACCTTTGCTTGGAAAATGCATATAAAAATGAATATCCTGAAAAGTGACATTTTTTAGAGACATTACTGTTCCTTGTCTTTAAGGATTAGTTGAGAGAAGTCAAGCCTGTGCCCTTTATCTCTACCTCCATGCTCTGAGGCTGGATCCATCAATTTTCTCTTTCCATAAAGATGTCTAAACTGTCTTTTGAGCTAATTTATGTTCCTGTTCTTATTTGGCAATTTATTTTCCCCATTTAACTTTCCAAACAAACAAAAACAGCTCCTCTGGGACTCGTTGCAGATTGTTATTTTATTGCATTTCTTAAGTTTGCATCACAGATCTAAATATTCTGACCCATTTTATCAAGTGATCAAATGTTATCCCAATTGTGAATGTATTTTGGTGGAAAAATGTCTTGGTATAATTAAAGCTCATTGCAATTTTGTTTTTTTGCATTTTCACTGGTTAAATATGCAAATTGAAAGTGATATAATGAGGAGAAAAGTGCTTAGTAGCCTTGGATGGCTAAAAATCAATTTTATGCCCTAAAAATCATTCAAGATAAATATGATGGTACTATTTTCATAGCAGTGCTGCCAAATACAGAAAAAGTTCTTGTTTCTCAGTGGTGGGATTCTGTTTTCATTGCATTTAAATTTACCTTCTCCTCCCCAATTTATTAATTTTACAATATTATTTTATATACCATAAGGCTTAATTCTAAGATATTTTATTTTGCTATGGAAGAATTGTTTTGGAATTTATATGAAATTATGAAGAAAACTGGACCCATGAGGCCAAAAGACATATACAAAGCATCATAATCATGTTGTCCTTAAATGACAGAAATTTTGTATGGGAGAACAGGGGCGTGAGAATCTGTATCTTTATCCCTTTATCCTGGGGACCACCCTCGGCTCCTACTTGTCTGCCTTCTAATTTGAGAGTTGCATATCTTGACTGCAATTGACTGGTCCAGTGATGGACTCCTGACTTTATGTAGGCTAACTGGAATCTTTCCTTAGGATTTTACAAACGAGAAGAGAGAGAGAGAGAGAGAGAGACAGATAGAGAGATTATCTTCTATCCATTAATTCACTTTCCAAGTGCTTGCAAACAGCCAGGGGTAGGCCAGGAACTCCATCTAGATCTCTCCCATGGTGGTAGTGGTGGTAGTACTTGAACCATCTTCTGCCATTTTTTTTCAAGTACATTAGCAGGAATCTGGATTGGCAGTGAAGCAGCTGGGACTCCAGCTTAGTCTGCTACACTACAATTGTGGCCCCCTATTTTGTAAAATTTTAATTAGGCTGCAATTCACCTCAGTCATCAAAATTATTACGTCCTCTCTACTGAGGAGATCAGAATAATCTTTTGGTTTAAGAACGATTCCTGTGGCTGGTGTTGTGGCATGGCTAGTAAAGCTGCCACCTGCTGTGTTGGCATATGGGTGCTGGTTTGAGTCCTGGCTACCCCACTTCCTATCAGCTCCCTACCAGCGTGCCTGCAAAAGCAGCAGAAGAGGGTCCAAGTCCTTAGGCCCTTGCACCCATGTAGCAGACTGGGAAGAAACTACTGGCTCCTGGTTTTGGATTGACTCAGTTCCAGATTGTGGCCATTTTTGGAGTGAACCAGTGGATGGAGGACCCCCCCCCCCCGTCTCTCTATAATTCTGCTTTTCAAATAAATAATTGAATCTTAAAAAAATCCTAAACGTTGTTCTCAATGTCCTCATACACAGTAAATGATAGAAATATTTGTGAAACACAGTGCCATAATATCTGCATAAACCATGAGATTTAACTCGAGTCTCCAAAAGTACTCAATAACATTGTAGCCTTGTAGTTAATTTAGTGCTTGCTATTCCTTTTACTTCTGGAC
This sequence comes from Lepus europaeus, assembly GCF_033115175.1. Lineage (NCBI taxonomy): Eukaryota > Metazoa > Chordata > Mammalia > Lagomorpha > Leporidae > Lepus > Lepus europaeus. The sequence continues at coordinate 72,907,347 of NC_084840.1, read as the reverse complement.
GTAATAATATCACTCACTTCACCCTTCCCTGTCTCTCCTCTACCCTTCCAACGACAGAGCGCCAGGAGTTGACTACACACAATGATGTCGATTGGTTGGAGAATTTTCAGTGTTATGCTAGAAAGATGAATCAGGTAGAAGCAAGGAAACAAGCAAAATTTCTTCTTCAATTGCCTTGCATGGAAAGCATCAGTGGTGTGTACCAAATAGTTCAAGGGGTTCAAATGGATTCTTTTCAGTTGCATTGTTCTCTTGGTTATACCTTCCTCTGTGTAGTTTATTCTTAAAGGTGATGAGAAAGAGATAAATGGGTGGAAGATGATTATCATGTATTCATTTATATATTCATTCAGAGATTGTTTGCTTGAAGATTAAATACAGATATATGAATTATATGCTCAATAAAGATTGACTAATGATAACCAAATGGAGACTGTTCAAAAATAGCAAATCATAAATATGTGTACACATTTATGTGAGGATTCTTCTCATTTCTTCCTGCAAGAAATGCTTCTCTCCTGAGTTGTGTCAGGCATGTTCTTATCATACAATGAATCATGAAATCAATAGAGGCTTTGATTCATAATAACACTTATTGTTCAGACTACATCACTGTAATCATCTTGATCCCTGTTTTATAGATAAACAGATACAAATTACAATGCCAAAAGATTTGCTTAGGATAGGTCTCAGATTATGTTCCCTTGAACTCCTTTTATTTGATATCTCAGTGGAAGCTTTCAGAACAGAATGCTCTATGAGCAAATAAGCTTGGAACATGCCCTTCATTTAGATAAACAAGAACAAGCATTGACTATCTGCTCCACAGTAGGTTGACTCTGAGAATCCCTGGTATACAAAATAAGGCAAGAAAAGGATAGAGATAGGAGAAAAAAAGAAAAAAAAAAAGAAAAGAAAAAAAGGAACCTACCTGTAGATTAAATGAATGAGCTTACTGGTTCCAAGTTAGTCCTATGCCTGTGCACGCTGACTCACCATTCTTGCTGCATTCCCCAAGCTTTTCCTTAAACAGCAGTAAGAATAGTGAGACCTAGGATCATTCATTCATAAAAACAACTATCTACTAGGCTCCTGCTCTCTTTCAGTCATTGTAGTGGGTACCAGAAATTTGATGTTCAGCTGTAATGATAGATTTTCCATGCCCTTTATATGAAGGGGTTAGTACAAAAGCAAACAAGCAAGTGCAATCAGATATTATTCAGACTATAATCAGTAAAAGGTAAAGATTATGAATCGAATCCATCCAGTGTGAATAAGGTAAGATTGCTGGATGGAGGTGGGAATGAAAGATTTCTTGAAGGAGAAGATATTTCAAAACGTGATAGATTATTTACCAGGTAAAGAACTACAGGACAGGTGTGTAATGTAAGAGTGGACTTTACTGCAAGACAGAAAGCCTGGAGGGATATTCTTTCATTATGGTCAGAGATGCTCCTGATAGAGTTAGTTAACAGATGTGGAGAGATTGGCAGATGCTGAATTTTGAAGGACCTTAAAGAATCTTTTTTTTTTTAATTGGGTTACTAATTCTAGGTATCTTTTCCAATAGACTGGAATTATACAAGTGCAAAATTAATGTGTTTAACTTCAGAACCTTCACACACTATCAATGACATTGAACAATCCTAAGCGTACACTGAGCCTTCAAAAGACTTACATCAGCTGATTCCATTGAAAGCATCATTCCACTTATTTTCAATGGTCCCATTTCATCAGTTTGTACGAAAAGTTTATTTACTATCTTTCCACTTAAGCAAACTTGTAGATTCCAGTGTTACCAAATATCAAAGGCAGATATGCCCATTTTTTTTTTTGGTCTGGGTTTTGCTAGACTTGGGGGTATTATATGATTATTCCTTTAGCAGCAGTCTCTAACTAAGAAAATATTGCAACACTTGCTTGATTTTTTTCAATTAAATTTTAAATGAATGCAGAAATCTGAGCGCTTACTCCTTTTAAATGGTTTAAATTTCACAATACATTTTACATTGCGCAATAAAGAACGGGCAGCAAATGCAATGAATATTTGTTTACGATGTCTTGGTGGTAATTGGGTTTAGCAAGGCATGCAAAGAGCAGTTTTCTTCAAATGACTTATTGGAAATGTGAAAGGAGGACGCCTTTCCTTTCTGCAGGCAAGCTCCCTTTCTTCCATCCCGGCGATGGTATTATGAATAAATTGCAGAACAGATTTAATACCAAGCATAAAAGACCCTTGTCCCAGATGCATGGACATAACTTATAATTACTATACTATGTAAAGTATGCTATTACTATTTGACTTACATTTGCTATAATTACTGGGTATTATTCTTCAAGTAGCCAGGAATAAATGATCATTAACAGATGATGCCCTGTGTAAGTCTGATATATGATAACCAGTACAATTTTATTCTTCCCTCTGGAGGCAAAGTGCTTAGCTTATAATAACAATTTAAGAATTGTGAGGGGTGTGGGTATTGGAGCCTGCTTCCTGCAGGATCACTGGAAATGTTTTGCTGCTACTAGTTAGTTTATTTATTTTCCTTTAACATGTTTATTTTTGACCGGGCTTTATTTTTCTAGTTAAGAATCATGACCCATCAGAACCTGCTTTGCCCCAGCTGTGGTTCAGCTCTTTTTGATTGCTGTAGGAACACATCCACAGGATGAGAGACAATTGTCTTTAAAGTTGGAGATTTCACCCATGACAACAAGGATGACTTTTTTTCCAGTGACTGAATTTTCACCTTCAAATCCCAAAGGTCACACAGAGGTCATGTTTTTCTTAAAACACACCTATTAAAGTGACCTAAGCCTTAACATAAACAAAATCTTTTAAAATGCAGACACCTGAAAAATCCAGGATTTCCTTCTTGGCTCCATTATTTGAATATGAAAAGGAGAACAAGGCATAAAGAAATTCCTTTGAAGCAAGACTTCTAACCCTAATTTTTAAGAAGTGGCCTGATTATTTACCTTATGTTTTTCTTTCTCTTTTAAAAGTGCATCCTCAGCTCATTTTTTTCTCTTTTTTTTGTTGGAAAAAAAATCCACTGGCCAATGGTGAATACTAACTGTTACAAGTTGCCATCTCTTTCTATTGTGTTGACTATTAGGTCGTTAAAAAGAAAAAAAAAAGAAAAATCCAAAAACCCCAACCAACCTTTCATGGTCTATAATTTCCCAACATTATTATCACAATGCAAACATTCTTTCCACTTTTCTAACAATTTGACTCAGCTATAAAAATGAACAGATACATGTTGTTTCAAGATATCACTAAAATAAATAAGAAAAAAAAAAGAGTACCTGAAATGTTTGCTAAATGCCTACTGTGTGTTGAGTGTGTTACAGAAATATTTGAGGCATTAGTCATTTCGTTTCTAAGAAGAGGATTTAGAAAGGCTGGGCTATTTTGTCAGTCCTGTTTCTTATGTGACTTGTGGTTTCCTGAATTTTGCAAGGTTCTTGCAGTCCCCCTTGTAAACTTGCTGCAGGGCTGTTTGTCTCTCCAACTGGAACTGCCCAGACACGATGGACAGGGAACCATAAAAGCTCAGAGAAGCAACCTGTGCTTCCAGTTCCTGGCTATGAGACCAGCTGACAAGAAATGGAATTAATTGAATCTTATCAAAATTCTGCTTCGTTTTCATGGTGTGGACTTTAATTCCACAAACAGGAATAAAAATCTATAGATGCTTGCGAGAGCTCTCCAATGTAAGAAAATATCACAATTCTGTTTCTCTTGATGCCTCTTGAAAGAAAAACAGCAAAACATGTACCAAGGTTGCCTTCGTGATTATTTGTATTTCATTTTTTTGGTTTTGATTATAACAACATGCACATTTTAGAAAACATTAAGACGCATTCTATAGACAATTGAATTTGGACATAACGCTGCCATTAGGAAATAACTACACTTATTTAGGTATAGATATAAATACATACTTTAAAACTGGAATGTTATCATATATATTTCTGTAATTGGGATGAATATATAAGCAGATTCACTTAAAAATTTATTTCTCCCACTTCTTTCACAGATTTTTATTTCTGCCACAAGTAGAGAAGCCCAAAATTTGATTTGGAAAGCCATATAGTCCCAGAAGCAAGGATTTTCTCACCTCCCCACCCCCCGCTGGTTCTATGAATATCTTCCAGGGCTGTTATATACACTTGAAAACATGATTTTTAGTCTACTAAGTCCCATGGATATAGTACAGTTTATTTCAACATTTATTTAAGCATTTCCCTATGGTTGGGCATTCTGTTAGAAAGGGTATTTTTGTTATTTCTAGTAACATGCTAGGGAAATTCCTAACTTTGTTGGCTACTGTGTCATAGGGTCCAGCACACTGACCAGTACATGGTAAATGATCAATAAAAACGTTTTGAATGAACTTGTAATTTTTTTCCTTGAACAACTTCTTATTTGCTTGGAAATAGTTCTACAAATGGCATTTCAAGGTCAAAGTTAATGAACTTTAATAAGGTTCACTATAAGAAACAGTTTCCCACTGGCATCAGCATGCATGGGAAGGGTGGCTTATTCTTATTGAAGCTTTTTATTAACTGGAAGTATATGCATTGCGCATTGTAAGCACAGCTTCAGTATCCTTTGTACAACACTGGAAACCCTCTGGATCTTCAAATTCTACCTGCCAGCACATAACTAAGTTGATTTCACCTGCTTTTAAAATCGTTCTCCTCTTGAGCTCTCTAAAACTCTTAGTAATGTTAATTCTATACTGCTCTTTCTATTGATTGCATGGTTCAGCTAGTTTTTCCTCTATGTGCTTTGATTTTGTTTTTTGGTGGATTATTATTATTATGATTTTTTTGCTAGCATTTGACATAGCAATATTGAAAACTGATCAACAGCACACCCTTTAGGGTTCTTCACTATGGCTGTATTTCTTAATGGTCCTGGGACTGTGCAATTGACTTAACTGTCAGTTTTCTTATCTGTTGAGTGGGTTTAGTGATACTTCCCCTCTTGATGATCCTAAGGATTAAAGGATCTTAGCACAGAGCTGGGTATATATTAAGTGCTCAATAAATTTTATGTTTATGGTTGTCTGCAAATATACAGACATCATTTTGGAGAATATTGCTAGACTATGGAAATATCATCTGTGGGTCAGTTTTTGCTCTTCTGTTGGGAACAAAGGAGTCAGCAAAGAATGCTACGTTTCCCAGGATTTTTATTCTCACCTATATTCTTAATCAATACTGGGACAGACTAACCCAGGTTTCCTTGAGGTGCCACAGTAGTAATCTGTAGTCAGAAACATGGGAAGACAAAACAATGCTGCCAACTGAGTTCTAAAGTATATTTGAATGCATTCTTCAATTTGAAGCGCCTACTTGGAACAAAGCTGACTGTAGACTGAGCCACAATTCTTCTGGTCTTGTTGATTTATCAGTGATGTTTGGGAGGTGGAACAGCTATTTCATAAAATAAAACAAGTGGTAGTTTAAAAGTCTTCAAAATTGTAGATTAATCACAAAAAGAACAATTTTTCAGAAAAACATATTTGTCACCAAAATTGATTGTAAATAAGGGTTAGAAAAATGGGAAAAATGTCTAAAAGTAATTTATTAAAGTTAGGAATCACACAACCACAAAGGGTTAGTGATCAAATCTTGGATTTTACATTTTTATTTTTGCTTTATAGCAAAGATGAAAAACTTGAGCCAGAAAGATATTTATAGCAAAATTGTTTTTCTCGCTTTTTTTAAAATTAGTTTTCCTCCAGTGGAAGATTTATGAATGAACAGAAGCCATACATGTGTATCCAATTTGCAAAAACCTCCAAGGATTTTGAGAAATTTAGGGAGAATTGAACCTCCATGGAAGGAAAACCCTTGCAAATCTCAGAAGCTGCATCAAGGAGACTCAACTCCCTGACGATACCTGCACTTTCCCAATTTCATTACATTATTTTTCTTTCTCTTGTTAGAAGTAGCAAAATAAAGGCAAATATAAATATATTAGAAAACAAAATACATTGTATTAGAAACAGTTTTATCTAAGGGAAGGGATTATAGTATGGCAAGGAAAGCTTTAAGCTTGTGTGTGTGTGTGTGTATGTACATATATGTATATATTAATTGATAGATATGTTATTAATGACAAAGGGCTGTTTTCCAGCAATTAAAATCTTTATAAAAAAATAAAACACCAAAGCAACATGGTAGTTAGACCAGTCTGGAAACTTGCTGAAATATCAGGTGCAACAGGGAACTGTTTGACAGGTAGAACTCAGAATGTTTGCTGAGTTTATCAGAGACCTTTTTGTATCTGAGAACTTGGTTTTCAGGGGTCTTCTTGAAACAGCAGTGGTGATTCACTGTGCATTATCCTTCATCCAATAGGGTCATTATTAAAGCGTGCAGGTAAAATATAATGTATCATATGGCTTTACTGAGCCTTGCATGCATAGATACAGACTATAATCTTTCAATTCATGGCCAAGTTTAAAATTCTAGATGGTATGGTGTTTTCCAGCACTTGGCAATCATAAGTTCAATCGAATTTTGTGGCTCCTTTGGTTTTACCTGAAGGAGTTTCAGTGTTGGAATTCTTCCCCTTTACCTAGTTCCCAGACGGTAACACTCAAGCCAATACTGACAGCAAAAAACAACTCTTCTTAGTGATGTAGAATTAATTTGAATTCTCCAAGAATTTGTTTTGGAGCTAGATGGGCCCAAAACACAGGTTTGAATACCTTCTATCCCACTTATCTATGCAATGCTAAGCAAATCATTCAATGCTCCAAAGCTGTTCACTTTTTGGTAAAATGAAGATAGGAAAGAATGCCTCCATAAGAGCTGTTTTAAGGAACAAGTGGTAAGTGCTTGAGATGTATGTGAAGCACTTGCTTTATTGACAATTTTGTATTGAATACTCAAAAAGATGCTTTCAGCTATTACTATCTCCCTAATCTTCATCCCTCAGTGTAGACAGGCCCATGAGCTACTAGTCTCAGAAAATACTCTTGTTCCTTCAGTGATATCATTGTTTTAGAAAATAAGATTTTCTCTTTTTTTTTTTTGAGAACATTAAGAAAATCCCATTATGACCATCAGAATATGCCACCATTTTTCTACCTGTTGCATATAAGGAATATAAAGGAATTCAAGTTGTGACCTCATTATGGATAATGAATTCGAGTGGGTATTGTGTGGTAACATCATAGCTACTGCCATGGCTATCGGACCTCTCTGCACCGATTTTGTCAAAAGAACTACTGTCAATTAGCACACATGATCAGAGCAGCTGTGGATCACCAAGAGCACACACTACTACATCAGTTGGCAACTGCTATACAGAGACACTTCATTCTATTAAAAAAATAAACTTCACAGGATATTATTTGAAATCACCATGGGCCTTGTCTCGCAAATGATCTTCACAGCCTATGATGTACAAGCAGAAGAGAAGAGTCCAGGACCAGGAGACTGAAGATAATTTCCATTCCACTTTGGCCCAGGTAGGAATATTGACTAAGAGTCTGGCTCTGACTTTTCAATAATGCGCTTCCTTTTTAATTTCTTTTCCAAATGTAGTAAAAACTCCAGGCCCTTGTATTCATGGGCTTTGTTATTATTATTATTGTAAATAAAGAGGGTTTTTCTTACTTTTTAGAACATTAAATTAACATTCTTTCTATATCATCTCGTATTTACTCTTGCTAATCCTTTTAATTTTGATTACTGTAAGCATTCACAAAATTAACATTTTAAGTGGCCATTTTTTATAAGTATCTGTTTATAACTGCAAATAAAGCTTAGGGAAAAATCTTTCTAATAGCTGCTATTACTATTTTACAGGGTGAAATGATGTTGCTTGCACTTGTAGTGACATCAAGTGGGTGGCATTTCTTCATATTTTCTCAGGACCATAGGACAGAGGAAAAGAAATGATCCTTTCTGAGGATGAGATTTACAGTTGCCTATGGGATTAAATTCGAACTCTGCAAACCTTCTCCTTGCTCCATTGAATTGATCAAACTGTACCCTGTGACTTCATCAAATATGGTAGATATGTATATCGCTTCTATAGAATGGTATTACATTTATTTGCATACATATTTGTATTTACACCTTCCATTCTCTCTTCTTCCTGTCTTTCTTCCTGTTAATCCACTCTTAGGACGGAATGTTTCTTAACATCAGGACCTCTGTCCGAAATGTTTTCAGAGAGTTGGAAATAAGTACAACATCTGGTTCTTGATATAGTTAGCCATGAGTGTGTTCTTAGTGAAGGAATTTTCTGACCCTTATATAGACAGTGAGCCCATTGGGTGCCTATTAGTATCTGATACATTCAGAAATTCATTTGGGGTAAATAAATAAGCAAAACCTCATACACCTCCTCTATCTATCTATCTACCTACCTACCTACCTATCTATATGTCACTGAACTTAGTTGTCATAATTACTATGGGAAAATATTTGCCTTCCAAGTTTTGTTATATTGCTTGTTTTTCATATTTCAACTAGACAGAGATGAATTAATATATTCCTACTTTATATTTTTTTATAGTTATGTGTGCAAAGGTTATTCTGGGATGTCTGAGGCAATGGTAGGATTTTTGGATCAATAGGCATCAATACATGTGTGTTGATTTCAGTGATGAAATTTTGTTATTTCGATAAAAGGTCAGGAAGATTTTGCGCTGGGATCTAGAAAGAAGGTACAAATAATAATGTAAGATGGGACATAGTCCTCTCTTATTTTCCTATGCACTCTCTTGTCAATAAATCCACTGTCCACAGATGTATGTTTATTTCTCAACTTTCAATTCTAGTCCATTGATCTAAATATCTGTCATAATGCCACTAACACACTGTCTTGATCAGTGCAGCTTTAAATTAAGTTTTGAAACAGGGAAGTTGAATTTGCCAAGTTTGCTCTTTTTTGCTTTTGTTTGCTTTTGCTATGATGGTCCCTTTATTTCCCATACAGGTTTTAGACTCTAGTCAATTAGTTGCCACACAAAAGACACCTTGGATTTTGACAAGGATTCTGTTGAATGCACAGATAATTTGGGGCATGTTGCATCCTATTATTACATCCTCCAGTTCAAGAACACACATGTTCTTCTGTTTATTTAGGTCTTCTTTAATTTCGTTCAGCAATATTTGGTAGTTTTCATTATATAACTCCAACACTCTATTTGGTATATTTATTCCTAAGTATTTTTTGATACTATCCTAAGTTAAATTGTTTTCTTAATTTTACTTTCAGATTGTTCATCGCTGGTGTATAGAAATTTAAGTGGCTTTGGAATATGATCTTCCATTTAGCAACACCGCTGATCTCACTTTTTAGCTCTGATAGCTTTGGGGGGAATCCCGAGACTTTTCTGTATACATAATGATATCATCTATGAATAGAGATAGTTTTATTTTCCTTCCTTTTCAATATTCTTGCCTTGAATTTCTTTCTATTATTTAATTGCTTGAGACACTTTTGAAAAGTAGGTTGAATATTGAAAAATATGCAATTTGTCCTTTGGGAAAATTGAACAACTTGTTTTTAATTATTTTAATTTGAACATCTTACAGTCCATTGTCTTATTGGGCATTTGTAACTTTTTTAGTGGAATCTTTTTATGCCATTTCTTTACATGTGCTATTTTACTTCTTGTATCAATTTGTTGAACTTCTTTATATATTAAGACTAATAACCCTTTAGCTATGAAATAAATTACAAATATATGTCCTCAGTTTTTTGTAATTTCATTTATATTGCATTTAAAGATTCTATGGAATCCGCCTTAGGTATGAGACATAAGAAACCTTTTTTCTTTACTTTGAAAAATATATAACTACTCACTTAGTAGTTTATGTTCTCTTATCAATATTCTAACTGTGAGAATATGCAATAAATAATAAAATATTCCAGGTATTTGAGTCTGTGCGTTTTTAGGAAAGCTTAGTGGACTTTAAGTTTTTTAAGGAAAATGAATTATCAGGTGACTCTAGAGGCTGTATTTCCTAAAGCCCCCTTTCTCTGTGGCAATAGCTGAAGACATTTTCCCAGAGGGAGCTCAGCAGCTAGCCTTGCAGTCAATTTCTCCTGAGAGAATGCCACCTTTGCTGACTCTAATCACAAATACAATCCAATTAAAAGCTATTATGTTAATGTGAATAGAGCAAGAGATAAAACAAGACATAGAAATGTTTCATTTAGGCCCAAATGAGTTGATTTCTCAGGGCATAAAGAATCCCCATTACGTCGGTTGCTGCAGTGACATAAGAAACATGCAAACCTAGCTACTGATTAAAATCTGGGGAGGAGAGGTAAAAGGTTTATCAGTGTGACAAGGACTGGTGGATAGACTATTAGATGACACGTTTCTATGTTTGCTTTAAAACCTTTTGGCCTCTGTCATGCATTGTCATTGAAAAAAACTCCTTTTTTTTCTGTTAAGTTTGCATAGCGCTTATCTAGAAAACAAAATTGATGTACAATGTCACGAAAACGACAGCACCATTTCTCTGTGCCCAAACGTTTTGTATATTTGATGAAGGTGGCCTAAAGGTATAACAAGGAAGTTGACTCCTTTCTCATGATTATTTCACTCAGTGGTGTAGTATTATTTGTGGAGAGTAAAATTCTGCATTGAAAAATGTAAAAAAAAAAAAATATTTTATCTCCCCTCTACATTTTATAACAAATTAGAACTGGTTTGAAAGAAATATTCCAAGTTTTTCATAGCCAAGATCTAAGGGAATACATTAAATATAATGATGTTACTCCTTAACATATTTTGAGGTTTAAATCTAACACAAATTCCACACAAGTTTACCCTTTTCATCAGGTTGATGATATACAATCTCCATGTGAATTCTACTCTAAAATGTAACATTAGTTTAAAAACCTTGCTATGCAGGTGTTTGGCACAGCAGTTTAGATACTGCTTGGGACACCTGCATTCTACATTGGAGTGCCTGGGGTCTCCTACTGACTGCACTTCCTGTTGGCTTCCTGCTCATGTGCAATCTGGGAGGCAACAGGAGATGGCTCGAGTAGTTCTGGGCTCCTGATTTCAGTGTGGTCCAGTTCTGTTATTCCAGGAAAGAGAACCAGGGAGTAGAAGATCTTTTCTCTTTCACTTTCAAAGAAATGAAAATAAATACAATTTTTTTTTTTAAAAAGAACACTTGCTATTTATGCTCATCTTCTTACGTGTTTCTTGGGCAAGATACCATATGTACAGTAGCTGACCTTGTGCTGAGGACTTCAGTTGTCTACCAAAACCCATTTTCACACTTCTTCCCTTTGCACTAGAGGTGCCAGGAATGCTCCTGGAAGGCAGGAATATGTCTCCTAGCCTCCCTGGCAACAAGTGAGTGGATGTCACTAATCTCTACACAGCCAAATGATAGAGAGAATGCTGTGTGGTTCTAGTTCAAATCCAGTCCAATTTCCTCTGTATCATCATTCACACTATGTTCCACTTATGTCTATTAGAGATGTCTTCCTCTAGGATAACTTTGGAAGCCAAATATTAAAGATGGAATAGCTCCTGGACTTGGAGCAGTCCTTTGGAAGAGGGCCACTGTGTTGACCTGCTTAATGAGCAAGTAACAGGCTTCTGTTGCTTTTGACCATTTCCTGCTTGGGTCTGCGATAATTCCAATGCACACGGCATTAGCTCCAGTTTATAAATGAGTCAACAGCAACAAAAAGAAGTGATCTTTTGACTCACCTCACATCCTTCAGTGCTCTGCTTTCTACCTCTGAGGACGCTATTTCAAACATCCTGTACTCCATTACTTTACATTTTCTTTAACTTGGTGAGACAAGTATAAGATGATATTTGAAATACAGTATGGTCTCCTTCTCTTTATGTGACAGTTGTTCTTGATTTAGTGAGTTCATTTTATTTGCAAAATTAATGCTTTGTTTCAAAAATTATTATATATTCAGAAAAAGGATATTATGACATCATCTGGGTTGCAGTTAAATTAGTTTATGCATGAAAATATTTCTTGAGTTCTACAAAATAATATTTTGTATTTTGCTCATGGAAGCTGAAGCGAAAGAAATCTCATAGATTTTGCTCAACTTTTAGAATTTCTTAGGTTCCTATTTATTGACCTTTTCTGTGAACTTTTATGTCATGGCTCATTATCAAAGGATCTTATTCTTATTGTTAGAAATGTTCATACTTAAAATGATACTAGTTTTTTTAAGTCTTATACACCTACAAAATGAAACATTAAGTCACGTTTTCATATTTGTGTCATGTGAACTCTTTAAAAAAGCAATATTCTCAACATTATTTATAGAAACAGTGCAATAGTCAAAGATATTCACCTCACTCCTCCAGTTAACAAATAGTTATTGGAGGTGTGTGTTTGGTATACTGGAGTCTCTGAGTCTGAGTCCCCGATTCTGCTTCCAATTTCAGCTTCCTGCTAATAAGTACCCTTGGAGGCATCTGGTAATGGCACAAGTGGTTGAATCCTTGTCTCCCAGGTGGGAAACAATAATTGAGTTCCTCGCTCCAAACCCATCTATTGTGGGCATTTGGGTAGTGAACTGAATAATTCTCTCTCTCTCTTTCTCTCTCTCTCTCACTCTACTTTTTGAACAAGTAAAATTAATAAATTTTTTAAAAATTAAATATTTATTATATACTTGTCATATACCATATACTGTTCTAGGCACTGTGTCTTCAATATTGACTAGGTAAGATATATCTCCTGAAATCTTGAGATGGTCATCTCACTGGGAGAGAAAAGCTATTCAAATAAAGTAGAAAATCATGAGAGTCATAAATAATTCAAATAGAGTAGAGTGACGATGACTAATTGACTATTTTAGATTAGGAGGTTAGGGAAGAATTCTCTGAGAAGTAAACATATAAATTAGGATCTGAGTGACAAAAAGAAGATAATTTTGTGAAGAGCAATGGGTTTGTCTTGTAGGGAGAGGGGAGGGTTTGGGCAATGATTTGAAGGCAGGGGCAGGTTTGCATATTCAATAGTAGACAAGAAGGATCTATTTCAAAGGAAAAAAATATCAAGAGATGAGGTTAGAGGGTATGCCTTAGTTCATTTGTGCTGCTGTAGTAAAACACTACATGCTGGTATTTTGTTAGAAGTAATTTATAGACATTAGAAGTTTATTCCATTCATTGTTCTAGAGGCTGGGAAGACTAAGATTGAGGGACTGCACCTCACTACATTGTAACATGGCAGAAGGAATCACTGGGATGAAAGAGATGGAATTTTAACCACAAGGCCTTTTATAACCAGCATTAATCCACATGTGAGGGTGGCGCCCTCGTGATTTAAATAGCTCCCACTAAGCCTTGTCTCTCAACACTGTTGGATTGGGATTAAACTTCCAACACATGCTATTGGGGGGATACATTAAACCTACAGCAAGATGTAAGTGCGAGCTGCTTTATGGTCAGGAGTTTGGATTTTATGGTTATTGTGATGGGTCTTGAAAGAGTAATGTGATTGTTTTTATATTTTGAAAAGATCATCCAGCTTGCAGTGAAAAGAATATTTGCAAAGCATGAAGGTGTGAAGAATGGTATGATTGAAGGCTGTCAAATTTTGGGTTGAATTTGACTTTGCTTGTGTGGTTTCAGTCCGGCGATTAGTATTTGAAGTCTTCATTTCAATACCTATAAAAAAGATACAAGGCAGTTACCCAGACAGGTAAGTGGAAGAAGGAAGTGAGCCATTTTATGCATAGTGTTTAGCATGATGATTGGCTGATAGCAAATGTTCAGTAAAAGGAGGTTATGGGGCCAGTGTCCTGGCATAGTAGGTAAAGCTGCCCCTTGTGATGCCGGCATCTCACATGGGTGCTGGTTCATGTCTTGGCTGCTCCCTGCTAAAGGCCTGAGAAAAGCAGCAGAGGATGGCCCAGGTGCTTGGGCACCTGCTGGCCACATAGTGGACCTGGAGGAGGTTCCGGGCTCCTGACTTCTGTCTGGTGGTTGTGGCTATGTGGGGAGTGAACCAGTGCATGGAAGATCTCTCTGTCTCTGTCTCTCTTTCTCTCTGTCTCTCCCCCGACAACTCTGACTTTCAAATAAATAAATAAATCTTGTATTTAAAAAAGAGGCTCAAATTATAGTCTACTATCATAAATTTCTAAACCAGAGTTTTAAAATAAATGTAATAAAGATCTATTTGAATAATTGTATTATCACCATCTTTTAATTTTTTTTCAATAGATTGGATTAGGAGAATATGGTAAGAATTTCAAAATGTCGAGAAAGGGAAATAAATAATGAGAAAAATAATCAAGTCTCAGCTTTTTTTAACAAAAGCAAAGAAGGGATGAGAAAAAAATCAACATAAGAAAATTTACTTTTTAAAATTTTTTTTTCTAAATTTTTTGACAGGCAGAGTGGACAGTGAGAGTGAGGGACAGAGAGAAAGGTCTTCCTTTGCCATTGGTTCACCCTCCAATGGCCGCCGCGGCTGGCGTGCTACGGCTGGCGCATCACGCTGATCCAAAGCCAGGAGCCAGGTGCTTCTCCTGGTCTCCCATGGGGTGCACCTATAAAAGTGGCTGGAAATGGATTAAAACTCAGACATTGGTTTGAAATCATTGTGAGCTTAAATGCTCTGTTAACAGAGGAAGGTGTTTGGCTCAGCTTTTAGGATGCCCACATACCACATCAGAGTGCCTGCTCTTTTTCTCATTTGGCTTCCTGCTAATGCACACCCTGGGAGGCAGCAGTGATGGCTCAAGTACTCCAGTCTCTGCCTCCCATGAAGGAGACCTGAAAAGAGTTAATGCCTTCTGGCTTTGACTGGACCCAGCCCTAGTTGTGGTGGGTGAACCAAGCAGATGGAAGCTCTCTCTCTCTTTCTCTCCACCTTTAAAATAAATAAAAAATTACACACACACACACACACACATATATATATATATATATACATACATATATATATACTACATATATATATATACATTCTGATAAAATGTTCCCTGATTATAATTAGGTAACTTATCAAGGAGCACATGCAATTTGAAAAGTACTTATCTGATACTTTGGATTTTTGGTGGATCTTTTTCACAGTCATTTCTGATATTTCATCCTTAAGGAAGAAAGTTTAGGGAATGTGTCTTCTTGGAAATAAAAATAATTTTGGTCATAAACTGATATGCAGGATAGCAAATGGAAAGTCAAACATCCAGTATGGTGGGAAAGTTCAAATACGTTTCCCAGTGTCCCTTCCATCAGGAGAGTCCATATGACTAAATTCCAAACAATCAAACATTAGAGGGAATTCTACGTGCCTCTTCCAGTTTAGATCACGCCAAACTGCCCAGGTGTCATTATCTATGATATGATCTGATGATTTTGAAGAAGATTTGCATCAAGAATCAGTTAGGATTTCTGATCAGGGGTAAGGGAAAAATAGGGAAAGTGATAAAGAGGAATAGGCATTGATTAAAATAGCAGCAGTAGCAGCAGCAGTGCCAACAATTGCAGTAATTGGAGGAAGAAAAATGAAAATTTCTTAAACATTTGACCTGATAAACCTAACCCATTTAAAAATATTCTGTCCCAAAAGTTATTATATAACATGCTCCTCAATCATAAACTCGGGGAGATGGGGATTTCATACTGTTGCTTGATAGATGAAATGATAGGACAAAGTTTTTAATAGTCATCTTTAAAGACAGAACTCATGTTGCAAGCAAATGTCACAGTACATTCAACACGAAAAATTTAAGCACACATTCTTACCTTATACATTATTTGAGAATCCCACTGCTCTTGACTTCCTTTTTTTCAGCTTTGTGTTAATTAGAACCATTTACTACTTCACATAGCTAACTCTTTTTTGGGGGAGGGAGCAAACTTAAGATCTAATCTCTTTGCAAATTTCAAGTACACAATAAAATATCGTGAAGTATACCCTCCATGATGTATGTTAGATCCTCAGAATTCACTCACCTTGGACCTGGAATTTGTGCTGTTGACCAATATTTCCCCGTTTCTTCTATTCCTCAGCCTGTGCTGCCGCCAGTCTACTTGTGCTCCCTGCTTATGTGAGTCAAACATGTAGACATGCTTGTGTACAGAAAATGTGCCATTTATCACATTATCCTATCCATCCATGGACACTTAAGTTTTTCCTTGCCTTGGCTGTTATGGCTATTATTAAGTACTCTTTAAGGTGCTTTTAGATGTATACCTCAAAGTGGAGCTGTTG
Organism: Lepus europaeus; assembly: GCF_033115175.1. NCBI lineage: Eukaryota > Metazoa > Chordata > Mammalia > Lagomorpha > Leporidae > Lepus > Lepus europaeus. The sequence continues at coordinate 72,891,126 of NC_084840.1, read as the reverse complement.
GATCCTATGGCAAGTTTATTTTTTAGTTTTTGAGGGAATTCTGCTTTCTACGATGTCTGTACTAATTTCCATTCCCACCAACAGTGAATACGTGTTCTCTTTTCTGCACTTCCTCACCAATACTTGTTATCTCTCTTTCTGTTGATAATAGTCATATTAGCAGGTTTATCTGATTGAATTTTCAAGAAATTTCCATTTTGCTTCTTCCAGTTCTTGCTATTGTTGCTCTGTTGTTGCTATTTTAATCTATTCTTGTTCGTCTTTATCACTTCCCCTATTTTTCCCTTACTTCCTGTCAGAAATCATAACTGGTCCTTTATGTAGATCTTCTAATCATGATCATATCATAATATCTCACTGTAATTTTAATATACATTTCCTTGATAGTTAGGGTTGTTAAGCGTTTTTCTGTATATCTGCTGGTTGTTCATATGTTTTGAGAAAAATGTCTTTTTTAGGTCCTTCATTCACTCATAATAAGATTTTTTTATTATTAAGCTATGAGTTTGGTATATAGTTTGCATACTAATCTTTTATCCAATTTTCATATTGCATTGTCTCCTCTTTCACAGGATGCCTTTTGATTTTGTTTCCTTTGCTGTGCAGATTTTTATTTTGGGGGAGTTTCACTTTTTAAAAAGAATTATTTATTTCTTGAAAGGCAGAATGACACAAACACAAGGGCACACACAGAGACACACACACAAAAAGAGAGACAGAGACAGAGAGACAGAGACAGAGACAGAGACATCTTACATCTGCTGGCTAACTCTCTAAATACACATATCAGCCAGGGCTGGGCCAGACTGAAGCCAAGAGCCGGGAATTCCATGTGGTATCTCACATAGGTGGCAAGAGCTCAAGTATTTGAGGCATCATCTGCTGCTTCCCCATCATCTGCACATTAGCAGGAAGCTGAACTGAGTTGCCTGAAATAGAACCAGCTCTCTGATAGGAGGTGAAGGAGCTCCAAGCAGCGGTTTAACGTGCAGCACCACAACACCCACCTAGAAAGTTCCACGTTTCAACATGTGCTTCGGTTGCCAGTGCTTGTCGTATCCAAAGAGCCACAGTGATGACCAATGTCAAGCAGAGTTTTCCCTATATTTACTTCTAGGAATTTCACAGATTTTACATTTACATCTTTAGACCATTTTGACATAATTATTTTAAGTGGTGTAGGGTAATGGTTCCATTTTTAATTTTTTTAATGTGGATATCCAGTTCACTCAGCACCCTTTTCCTGTTGTATGTTCCTGAGGCCTTGTCAAAGATTAGTTAAAGATTTATACATCGCTTTACTCCTGGCATCTCTAATCTCTTTCATTGGTGTATGTCTGTGTGTTTTAATGCCTATGCCACACAGTTTTGATTACTATGCCTTTATAATATAGATAGCCCCAGGCTTATGATGATTTAGCTTACATCTAGTAAAATTCTACTTGCATTCAGTAAAAAAACATATTTTGAATACTGGATTTTGATCTTTTCCTGGGTTAGTGATATGTGGCAAGTTATTCTCCAGAGAGGCTGTGCGGAGGCAGTGAGTGGCAGTTCCCAGTCAAAGAAGTGATCATAATTGATATTTTACAGTGTACTGTGTTGCCAGAGTTTCTTGGATGTGTGTTTTGTGTTTTCTCACCTTGCCATGTCTCCAAAATGTCCATCTGTACATGTTCATAAATTTCTCTGTATGCTTGTATTTTGATTAATTTTGAAAAATAAAACCAAATTTGCAACTCACATTCCGACCATATGCAGCAAACGCTAGCACCAGAGAACAGAGTCCTTTTATTTCTCATTTTCACATTCTGCCGAAACCCCTAAGTCTTCTCCTGGAACGAAGATGTTCTTATTCATCTTTTGGCTCTGAAATGAGTGCGCTTTATTTTTAAAAAATATTCTAGGAGTGCTGATTTTCTTTAAGAATTTTGGAGATTTGCAATTTAACCAGGTTTATCTTCAGGGTGTTGATTCAGAAGCAGATCAGTGGGGACTCAAACCACCGCTCTGACAGGGGATGCTGGTGTCCAAGCAGTGGTTTCACCTGCAGAGCCTCAATGCTGGCCCCTCCCTGGATAGTTTTCTGGGAATGTTTGTCTCTAGCCTTGTTAGTACCCTTGCTGTCAATGCTTGGCAAAAGGCACACTTCTGAGGAGTAGTGGAATGAGAGTACATGTCACTGAGTACTTCTGGCTTCGATTTAAATGCATTCATTCAAACCATTTATGGACGCCAAAAAATATGAAATGGATTTCACTAGACATTGCATTGCCATACACTTAATAAAATCTGTGAGGTACTATGTCATTGCCCTCAAGTGAGCTACTATTAGGAAGGGAAACTTCCCTATCCCTGGAGAGAACTCCAGAGGGCCTTCGGAGCTATATAAAAAAAGTTCAAGAGATTTGGAAAAATGAGAGTTCATATCCACTAGGGCATGGTGGTTGGTATATATGGAAATGTTTCATAAAAGTTTGATAAGACACACTCTGAGGATGTTCTCAACAAAATATACGCAGGTGAGAAGGGACTCTGAACATACTGCATGCCATCTCCACTGTACTGCACACACTTGAGAAAACATCTCTCTGAAGTTTCTGGCTTGTTAAACACTAACCTACTCCACGTAGCATGAAACTGTGGAACATTTCATTCTATACCAGCAAAGGAAAACACAGCCAGGGAAATATGTAACATTACAGAATTTTTATAATGCTTACTTACACAATATAGAGTTACTATCTGTCATTCATAATATCAACACATATTACAGAATGCTGGTGAATGCTGTATGTACCACATGCACTTCTTTTTTTAAAAATTATTTTTATTTTATTTGAGTGGCACACATATATATACACACACACAGAGTGCGCATCCACTGATTCACTTCCCAAATGCAAGGAATGGTTCAGGTAGGCTCAGGGCAGAGAGGAGAGTTAGGAATTCAATCTAGATCTTCCTTGTGCGTGGCTGCAACCCAATTCCTTGGGCCTTCACCACTGCCTCCTGGGGGCTGCTTTGGCAGGAAGCTGGAATCAGGAGCTGGAGCCAGGCACTACGATGTGGGATATGAACATCTTAATGCCAAGGCTCTTTATCAGAGCACTGCGGGGTTACTAACTGATAGACTTCCAGGAACAGTTACCATTTCAGAACCACATGAATGCAAATCCGGCTTTGTAAGTTTGTACAAAAATGCCAGGTAGATAAAAATACAGCTGCCTCTGACTCTTCTAATCATTTAATAACAGTGCATAGTAAATTTTAAGGGTGCAACTTGATCCTTGCAAATTGGTTCACAAAAGGCCAATTGTCTCCCTGGGGATTTGGGCCACTGTTTTAACAAGTTGGAGTCACTGTACATTCCTTGCACCTTACCACAGAGTTCTAATCCCACTCCACAAGTGAAAGCAGACACAGTTCAGTAATTTGTATCAAAAAGGGACAATATAATGCGCCTGCCTATAGGTCTTCTTTCTGTGGCTTGCTGCACTGCCGAAAGAGTGGGGAGTTTCCTAGAAGGAAATAGGTGGGGAAGGAAAAAGAGATGGCCCCACACTGCCAAGAAGTGTTGCAACGCATTTGATGACAGCGCAAAGGAAAATAAAACACAAGGCATGCAGAGAAAGAAACCTAAACGGTCTCGAATTTCCACCAGAGTGTTAAGGGCAGGGAATGAACAGCTAAGGATCACAGTAGGATGATCCACACCATGTAATCGAAGAGATTACCTAACTGTAACCTTTCATTTCAGTCTTACACTTTGTTTAAGGTATCTGCTATAGAGTATCTCTATTCTGTATTCATTGTGGAGTTAAAGGATATTCGAACTTGAGGAGGCGTTGGAGAGCTCCTGGTGACGAACAGGCAGTCAGGCCTTGTGTCTCTGCGGTTGGTCCCCTGTATGTCTTTGTGCCTGGGTCATTTTGGACACTCTCCAGGAACATTCTGGAAATGCAGACAACTTGAGCACTTCTCCCAGGTCTTCTGCAGCTTCACAGACCACATGCCTGTGTCACGCCTACTGCCAGGGAAATCAGAGATGACCCCCTAAAATCTGTACGAAAAATGTGGCCCTTCAAAGTTCCCCAGAAATGCCATCTGGGTGGCACATATGCTACTGGACTTTGGGGTGCCATACGATATCACCATATGCTTATTAATAAACCCCCAATATTAATAAGCCCGAGAGGGTTCTTGCCTGATATTTAGAGAAGAATTCTAAATACTGGCACAGATAAACGAGGCAGCATGGTACATTTTAAGCCTTTATTTAGTGAGAAAGATGCATAGAAGAGTGAGAGCTTTGTCTAAGAGAGAGGGGGGGGGGTAAATATGGGTTTATACCATGCACCATCAACCAGCCATGTGGAGGAGCATCTAGGCCAGGAAGCATGGGGCAGGTGGCCCAAAGGCCACGCACCCTGGAGGCACAGGGCTATAGCAAGCCCCCTCTTGGCAAGAGGCCAGGGAAGAACAGAAGGGCCGGGACACACCATGTCCCAGGCTTTTAACCCACTTTCAAAGGGGAGTGGTTAATTAACCTGATTGGCTGGTGGGCACCCAGGTGTGGCCAAGAAGAGGGATGAGGTCACACAGCAGCATGGTGAAGGTATCATGTAGGGCATGAGATCACACAGGGGCGTGGCGAAGGTGTGGTCTTCCAGCTCACAAACCTAATCGATTTTCACTTGTATGCCTGCCTATTCCATTAGCACACTAGGGGCCGGTGCTGTGGCGTAGCCGGTAAAGCTGCCACCTGCAGTGCCAGCATCCCATATGGGTGCCACTTTGAGTCTTGGCTGCTCCATTTCTGATCCAGTTTTCTGCTATGGCCTGGGAAAGCAGTAGAAGATGGCCCAAGTCCTTGGTCCCCTGCATGCATGTGAGAGACCCGGAAGAAGCTCCTGGATCCTGCCTTTGGATACGTGCAGTTCCCGCCATTGTGGCCAATTGAGGAGTGAACTACCAGATGGAAGACCTTTCTCTGCCTCTCCTTCTCTCTCTGTGTATGTAACTCTGACTTTCAAATATATAAATAAATCTTTAAAAAATAATTACACCTCAAATCCTCTCACTTAACCCTTGAAACAACTTAATATTGGGAATGATACCCCATTATATTCACAGATCCTGTCACAGTCAAACTGACATCCTACAATATTTTTTAAGATATATTTATTTATTGGAAAGCAGTATGCCAGAGAGAAAGAGAGAGAGAGAGAGAGAGAGAGAGAGAGAATCGTCCATCTGTTGATTCACTTCCTGTTGGAGTATAGGAACAAGAGAAAGAGGAGGCAGATCATGAACTCAACAGCCAAAACAGATTTGTTCGGAGACAAACTCCAGAGGAACTCACTACTGGAAAGGGAAGAGAGTGTGTTCTCATGCAGATGAAAGCTTTACTTCCTCTTTTTAGGCAGTTCTGGGTAGATGGACACTACATGAGGTTAAGTTGGTTTGTGGAGGCTCTGGGGCTTTTGTGCATGGTAGCACTACTTGCTGCCTAAGATGGCAGTGCCTCTGTAAGATGGCAATACTCTTGCTCATGACCTATCACTTCCCAAATGACCCCAACGGTCAGCCAGGAGCCAGGAACTCCATTTGGGTCTCCCACTTGGGTGGCAAGGGCCCAAGCACTTTATCACATTGTGCTGCCTTCCCAGGTGCATTAGCAGTGAGCTAGATCAGCAGTGGAGCAGCCAGGACTTGAACTGTCACTATGATATGGGATGGTGGCATCACACTGGGTAGCTTGCGATACCACAACATCAGTGCCAGAGGCATAAATCTTGGAGGCTATCTTAGAATTTTGCTTACCACCACCTTGCTTGGAAGACACATATTTTTTTTAAAGATTTATTTATTAATTTGAAAGGCAGAGTTACAGAGAGGCAGAGGTAGAGAGAGTCTTCCATCTACTGGTTCACTTCCCAGATGGCCACAAAGGTCAGAGCTGTGCCAATCCGAAGCCAGGAGCCAGGAACTTCTTCTGGGTCTCCCATGTGGATGCAGGGGCCCAAAGACTTGGGCCATTTTCTACTGCTTTCCCAGGCCATACCAGAGAGCTGGATTGGAAGTGGAGCGGCCAGGACTCGAACCAGCGCCAGTATGGGATGCTGCACTGTAGGCAGATGCTTAACCTACTATGCCACAGTGTTGGCCCCCACATGTAAATTTTGAGTTGATTCTTTTCTTGTTATGCAGCTTCCCCAATTTAGCATAGGACTATAGTGAGAAGAGAGAGTTTCGTTGCTTTAAGGGATATCTGTTCTTGAGAATAGATTATAGATTATAGATTATATTTATATTTAACCAAATGCTTGGTACAAACTCTAAAAAGAGAAGAAGGAACAAGGCCTTACTTGAGTCCAGGCACTGAAAAGGGTAAAATAGTTTTGCATATGGATCTTGTCTTATTCCACTTGGGTGTTGTATTGGGCTAAAATGTCATTACATTTTACCTTTATTTGCTTATTTTCAGTTGCACAGTAAGCAAATGAGAACATTGTCAGATGTCAACCTGGTCCCACATTTGGAGGTCAATCTCTTGACATTATGCAAAGTTCATGACCGACTCTCAGCAAATTTCCCAGTAGAAACCTTCTGAACTCATGAAGCTCATTCTTGAGAAATGTAAATGTTTTGTCAAATAGTTTTGGATTGTGTCACGGTTGTCAATGGCTCATGAAATTCATCCAGCATGGCTATTTTATAACATTCGCTACTTCACCTGTTTCTGACTAACATGGTTTGGGATAGTGTCACAGAGAGACCTGATACTTCTTAAAGCTGGGAAAACAATACATTCTCTTAGAATTGAGTGTATGAATATATGAGGGCTCTTTGCTTTTCCTCTGGGAGATAAAGCTTTATCTCACATTATGCCATTGCAGATACAGACTTAATTGTATCCTGAAAGAAATTACAGTTGTATCATGCTTCTAAACTATATGGTATAAAAATATATCAATCAATTGTCTATTTGGATACTCAATTTATTTAGCATCCCATGCCTAAATATTGCAAAATATCTTTGTATATAGATCTATACCTGCATCTCTCATCGACCTAAGATGTCTTATAAGAAAAGCTCGAGTTGCAGTTTGGATGGCAATAAGCAGTTTCTTTAGGGCCAAGAAAATTTCAAGGAGAAATAATGGCTCCTAATACTCACATGTGGTCTCCTAAACATATTTTTTCCTTTATCAGCGAAGTACATGATCACTGCCAACAAAAGTGCTCCTTGATGCCAAGGTAAGCTCAGCAAAGGTAGCTTCTCTGTTCATTCTTTCCTTCGTGATTACACTGGTGCTGAAGTATATGAAGGAAACATCTATTAATTCTCCAACCTAATGTAGTCAATTACCTACTTCTGAGATTAATATGTTTCCTTCTTTCAATGAGAAAGAACTTTGATTTTGTGACTGTGTGTGGTTTACATAGCAACAAAATAAATGATCAACAAAAATTCCCAGTCCTGTGGAAAAGATGTGTTTATCTGTGTTAACTAGAATGGTAGCCTTGACAATAATAACTAAAATCTGGACCAATGTCTACACATTTGCCTCCAGACAGGCATAGCTAGAAATCATTTCACTGTTATCACTGTTCACTCAGATTTAGAAAGGTGTCTAAATTTCCCTCTAATATCTTTGAAGGGTGAAGGAAGAATATTTTTCAAAATATTCTATTTATCTATGTCTTTGAGTTAATACATAGTTTTATCATTTTGAAAGCAATGCATGCTCAAGATAAAATTTTCAAGTAGTAAGATGCAAAAAAAAAATTATGTTCCTTACCAAACATAGACCTCTGTCCCATGACCCTGTGGCAGCCCTGGTTAATACATTTTGTGTTCTCTTGCAGATATAGAGGTCTCTCTGTCTCTGTCACACACACGTGCACACACATACAGAAACTACACCCACATAAATAGGATCATATGAATACTCATCAATGGTATCAATCAGTACTCATCAGGTAAATTATCCCTGTTTATAATTCTTTTGAATGACTCATCAACATTAAATATTTCAAACTATAAGGACTTCTCAGTTTCATTCTATGTTGGTATAGAACATATATTCATTCAGTAAAAAGGATTAGAAATATATATGAATATATACGTTAAGTTGGTATGATCCAAAGCACATTCTAAATTTTTAGAAGTAAATCATTTACACAGTTTATCCTTCAACATTCAGCCTTGTTCTCTTGTTTACAAATATTGTTAACATTAATTTCAGCTTTCCAAAATCTCTGAATGACGCATTATTTTGTTGCTCCGTTTGCTTATGGATTTTCAACTGATTTTTAATGAAATATAAACAACTTAGAGATGATTCATTTACAAAAAGTTCCATCTAATGGTGGTCCACTTAGGTTGATGTATAAAATGATTCTTAAGAGACCCAAAAGATTTAGGGTCCTGTGATGATGATAGTAATAAAGGTTTTACTGTGATGCTAAACTGTGTGTGTGTGCACAACCATCATCAGCTTCATCAGAAAAGAATTATTGTATGAGTTTTTGTGAATTTAAAAAAATCTTTAAAAATATGGCTCATATCCTATTAATGATATTCTTAATTTAGTAAGGACATAATTTTCTTAATGTATTAAGGACATTATGTTTATTAATATACTATACTTCAACAAAATTTGTATTCATATTATATTAAGAACAATTAACTTTATTTTTAGTTTTCAATTTTTCAATTTCATTTACAATAACATGAAAATAATATGAAATATTTTTCCATAAAAAAACCTTTTATCTCTATGGATTGAACAAAAATAGAACTGATTTCAGAAATAATACTTTTCTTGGAATATCTGATGACATTGATATAAACTTTTATGGTTTAATTAACTTTTTGTTTGTTGGGGTTTTTTGGCAAAGAGACAAAATTATTGTTAGTTATCACTTTGCATGCAAGAAAACTTGGAACTTAAAATGAACACAATTAATTTATAAACACAGTTATTTGATTTAAATGAAAAGTCAGGGGATATATACACATACTTTCTGCAGGAAATTTTTTTTAAAGATTTGTTCATTTATTTTGAAAGTCAGAATTACAGAGAGGGAGAGGGAGAAGGAGAGAAAGAGGGAAGGGCCGAGGGAGGGGGAGGGGGAGGAGAGGACATGAACCCTTGCCCATATGGGATGCTGGCATCGCAGGAGGGGGCTTAACTTGCTGTACCACAATTCAGCCCTTAAGCCTCTGTCTTAGTTTTTATTTTTATTTTATTTTTTATTTATTTGAGAGGTAGAGTTACAGACAGTGAGAAGAAGAGACAGAGAGAAAGGCCTTCCTTCCGTTGGTTCACTCCCCAAATGGCCGCTCCGGCCAGCGCTGTGCCAATCTGAAGCCAGGAGCCATGTGCTTCTTCCTAGTCTCCCATGTGGGTGCTTGGGCCATCCTCCACTGCCCTCCTGGCCCACAGCAGAGAGCTGGATTGGAAGAGGAGCAGCCGAGATTAGAACCGGTGCCCATATAGAATGCCGGCGCTGCAGGCGGAGGATTAACCAAGTGAACCACAGTGCTGGCCCCAAGCTTCTGTCTTAAGCACAGTCTTTTCCAACTATCAACTTTTGAGTAACTGTTGATGGTTCTTCACCAACTATTGTCTTCTGTATTTCATACAGGCATATTATAGCAATATTCTGTCATCCACAGATGATGGTGAATACATTGAAACATTTTGTGCCAGTTACATATTTATCAACTTTTTTTGAAAAATGAAATCCATTCATTATGTTTCATGAAACATGCCGTTTGTTTTGTGAGTCTGTTACTGCCCAAGGTGTTTATTGTGAAATATATAACAAAACAATAAAGTGAAAAAATATTAATAGATCAATATGTCCTACTACTTGAGATTATGATAGTAGTTGGAAATATAAAACAGAGGTCAAACTAATCTATTGTGATTTACTTTATTTTTATTTTTAAAAATTTATGTAAAGAGAATAGATTTCATGTATTTCATACATACCGTTTTTAAAGAGAATTACAGAGGCAGAGAGAGTGATCTTTTATGCACTGCTTCATTCCCCAAATGGCCACAGTAGCTGGGTCTAGGCCAGGTTGAAGTCAGAAGCTGGAACTCCATCTGGAGCTCCCGTGTGGGTGGCAGGGACCCAAGCAACTGGGCCATCTTCCATTGCTTTCTCAGGTATATTAACAGGGAGCTGGATCAGAAGCTGAGTAGCCAGGACCTGAACCAATACTCCTGTATCAGATGCCAGGATTGCAAGCAGTAGCTTAACCCATCCAGATACATAGCAATAGAAACAAAAGCATATGAGACAAATGCTAAATTATTCAAGATGCTAGGACTGCAGTCATGCTTGGGATTGTCCCTGGAAAATTGAAGTATATGGTCACTATACCTATAACAGGCACCTGTAGGTATTAGATGACCTTCTCATTATATATTTTTTTGAATCTTCTTTTACTACCAGGACCTTAAATTTCTCTCCAGAAAATATTCTTTCACACTAATTCCATGTGGTTTACCTGGTGATCCCCATTGAAGGATATCAAGCACAAGTGCATGATCTAGAAAATGATCCCTCAGAATAGTAGCTCTCGTCACCACAATGAATGGTTCAAACACAAGAATGTGACTAATGCCAGGCCAATCAATACACTGTGATGGGGAAGTGGTTGTCTGAAACTACCAGAAAGGAAGCATGTCCTACTTCTGGGCATGCAGGTGCTGATGAACACGGAGACTTAGCATTTCTGGTGGTTTTATTTGTAACTCAGGGGAAAGAGGTTGTCCAAGAAGAAAGCCAAAGCAGGGAAAAGTCAAGTCTGAGAGATGGGGAAATGAAGGTGAAGCTGCTGATGCAGTTGATTCTCTAAAGCTGCCAGCTGCTGAAAACTGTTTTATTTTTCATTATCACAGTTACACAAGTCAGTAAGTTACACCTCTCTCCTTTCAAAGCTTGTCTGAATAGAAATTGAAGCATTTGACACCAAGTCAACAGAATCTAGTCTGATACTAAGCTAAAGGTGGCTCTTTTGACATCATTCCTATAAAACTCATCAGCTCATTTAGTTTGTATTTATGGGAAAACTACTCCCTTGTTCTCCTAGGCATGAGAAGATGGGAAGGGAAGACTCTGGGGAGGAGTCAATGAAAAACACAGTAAATTCAATTATTGGATTGTACTGGGTATGTGATAAAATTTACTTTCATTATGGTGATTTTTTTTCTTGTTCTGAAGTAGTGGTTTAATAACACAGTACAATTTCAGGTGGGCAGTGTGGTGAAGTTGGTTTAAGCCACCACTTGGGACTCCCTCATACCATATTGGAGTGCCAGTTCAAGTCCTGACTGCTCTGCCTCCCATTTAGCTTCCTTCTAAAGCATCCAGGGAGGCAGTGGATAATGAATCAAATGCCTGGATCCCTGCCACCAACATGGGAGACCTGGATGGAATTCTGGTTCCTGGCTTGAGCCTGACTCAACTCCACCTGTGGGTATCATTTGGGGAATGAACCAGGGGATGGAAAATATCTGTCTCTACCGCTCTGCCTTTCAAGTAGTTGAAAAGATAAAGTAAACAAGTATTTAATAATATAATGTAGTGTCATTTGTTTCAACTGAGAGCGGGTTATTTTGGAAATATGAATTAAAGAAAAGCAAACATATGAAAGCTATCCTTAAGATGAAAAGGAATACAATCAATAATAGTTAAAGGAAAAGGAAGAGTTATCAGTGATTTTTCTATCAGAATGTACCTGGGTTAATACAAGTGGTAAAACAGTTGTAAGTCTTTTTTATTTTTTTCTGCATAGACAGGTGCTTAAACAGTGGGTTTGTTTTCCTGAGACTAGTCTTTTAGGGGAGGGAAAATAAAAGTCTTAAGACAGCTTCCTTGTTGATGAAGAGTATCCCTTCTCATTTAGACTTGGAGAAAGTAAGTTGTAACAGTGAGAGATACTATAAAAACTATTTCAGTTTTGTAATATTTAAAATAAGTAAATTTTGAAACAACATAATTACTAGATGAAATGAAACTGATATATCTTATTGTCCTCCTAAACCAAAATACTAAAGCTCATTTGTTGGAAGGAAAATTAATGACACTGCAAATGTGTATAGTACAATACTAAAGAGTTAGCTCATATGTGTAAATATGTTGGATTCTCATGAAACATGCTAGGATACTTTAAAAAGTTTGGAAAAATGGAATTAAAAGATACTTTAATTTTTGTACTGAAGCTTGAGATCCGTGCGTAGTTTTTCCATGATATATATTTTCCATGTACTTTTTGAAGACTCTTCATATGGAGGGATTGAAATTTTTTCCCCAAATCAATGTATCTTTTGATTCCATTTTCCACAAACTTTTTGAAATACTGTCATTTGTATCAATTTATTGAGTTTATCTCTGAATAGTAAGATTATGGATGATTTTTTGCTTTCCGAATTACACATTTTATTATTCATTTTCGCAATAATAAAAAGTAAACATGCGGCCGGCGCCATGGCTCACTTGGTAAATCCTCCGCCTACGGTGCCGGCATCCCATATGGGCACTGGTTCTAGTCCTGGTTGCTCTTCTTCCAGTCCAGCTCTCTGCTGTGGGCCGGGAGGGCAGTGGAGGATGGCCCAAGTGCTTGGGCCCCTGCACTCGCATGGGAGACCAGGAAGAAGCACCTGGCTCCTGGCTTCAGATTGGTGCAGCGCTGGCCTTAGCAGCCCTTTGAGGAGTGAACCAACAGAAGGAAGACCTTTCTCTGTGTCTCTCTGTCTATAACTCTACCTGTCAAAAAAAAAAAAAAAGTAAACATAAAGATTATCTTAAGAAATTCTCTTTTTAAATGTCTCAAGGAAGACTGTTTCATTATCTTCTTCAGAGTTTATTCCAAATGCCTTATGATATTTCTAATCTGGTAGGAAGAAAGCAACAAAAAATTTAGAATATCTTTAAATGCAAAATGAAGTGAGAAATCAAGAGCACAATGTAGAAATCAAGAGCACAACTAAAAATGGCTACTATTTGACTTATCTATCCCCTGGATACTCAAAGGGTGGTTTAGGGATCAGCTGTGCTAAATTCACCTGTTAAAAATGCTGAAATTCTGGCCCCACCTCAGACCTACCAAATTAGAATTTGCATTTTAACAAGATCCTGCAAATGATTGGGAAACATTACCTTTGCGACCACTGGTGTAGAACTTTGGGTTGTGGGAATTTTAATTGGTTGGTTATATGCTGCCCGTGGGGTTACATTGTCGGGGCCAACTTTGTAAATTAGGACCATTTCCTTCTTCTGTGTGCTTACTGAAGATTTTTTAAAAAGAATGTGAGTGAGAATGTGAGTGGTCATTTCTTGACTCCTTTCTATGTTAATTTAATGTTTATAATTTCAGATGTATGACTTGAATCTATATTGGAGAAGAAGCTAGCTTTCCACTTATAGTCTTCATTCCTACAGGTTTTTTTCTCTTTTCAGTTTGATTATCGCTAACAGAGAGCTTAATAAAAGACAAAATAAAGTGATAGAACTGATTCCAACGTGAGCTTGCTTCCCAGCTACTGTACTGCCTAATCTCCCAGGCTGAGATTCCCGCCTTGCTGTCTCTGTGATTTTCTGACTACAGAACCATGCCTTTGTTTTGTTTTGTTTTCCTTTGTTTTTGCCCCCATTCTGAACACAAGGTCAGGTTATATTGGCAGTTGGCATAATAGCTAATTACACCACTATTTGGTCAAGGATGTGGGTTAAAGAATAAATCAGGGTCTTGATGGTTCAGTTCAAGCCACTCTTGGTTATTAGACGTGTGTCATTGAGCAAAGTTCTGATCAAAGCCGCGGGGGAGGCAGCGAGGGGTCACGGAGCATGCCCACGCCTAATTGCCGGGCTGCGTACTAAAGGAAGTTTGTAATAAAAGGCCATTAACTACTGGCCTTTCCGATCACCGAAGCAAGAACATGGAGAAATTATTTCTATCAGCTGACAATTTGAAGGAAAAATCTCAATGGTAATGTTTTTCTCCCCCTCTCTGCAGCCCAAAAAGAAGAGAAAATAAGCCAAAACAAAGCTAAAAATAAATAAATAAATAAATAAACCAAAACCAACCATGGGCCATGAAATTGGTCTACTCTTCAATTAGCGTAGAATTCCCAAAATATATTTTTGTAATTGTTAAAATATTCTTGGCTGAATAATTTTGAATAACCCATTCAATTTATCATTTACATATGAATTTGTGAATGAAAAATTCTTACATTTAAAATTTATTTTAAGATGTACTTATAGAAGACATTAATTCTGTAAATCAACTCACCGTGAGCCATTACCTAACATATAAAACATTTCCCAAACAGGTTGTCTCTGTGCTTTCTCATCAACATTCTTATTTCCATTGATATCCTTTCCATTCTCCTACCCACCCCCAAAACAACTATTGGGAAAAAAAGTAGAATATATATCTGTTTTTGACAACATTACATGCTTTGTCACAATGATTAACTGAGTTCACTCAAAATGAAGGTTTTGATCTCAATTCCATGTTGGTAGCTGTGCCAGGGCTGCCAAAGTGCAGTTTGAGCCATGTCAGCTCCTACAGCAGTCTAATTAAATGCTGGTTGTCACCTTGTCCTTTATTTTAAGTGAGAAATTGCTCAAGTTGTGGTTTACTCTATGGTTAGCCTTATTAAAGAAATCACCCAAATTCTGTTTGTTATTTTTTTCTCAGTGTTTATTAGTGCATTATAATAAGATTTGCACATGGATTAAAATGGTGACTCTTCCTAAAAGCAAAACAATCGAAAGCCAGGGTTTGTTTTCAGTTTCAGGGCTATGTGTTCATGACCTCATGCTCTTCTGTGAACTTTTAAAGGGTCCATGAAACACAGGTAAACAGTGTTTGAATTAAAACGAAGGGTGACGAGGGTGTGGCACTGGTGGGATGAGTACCCACAAATATATTTTCCTGCTTTTCTGGCTCCATTTTGAGGACTTGGTTTCTAAAATAATCTATCACTTAAAAAACAGGTAATCAGTAGAGGGTGTTTGGTCTGGCCGTTAAGATACCAGTTAAATAATCCATGGTCCATATTTGAGTATGTGGGCTGCCAAAGTGAGTGCAGCCCACAAACTGAATTTAATAATGGATTGCATGCCTCCCTTCAGCTCCCTGCTAATGCAGACCCTGGGAGGAAGCCTTGTAATGACTTAAATGACTGTGTTCCTGTTGTTCATAGGGCTAACAGGCTTGAGTTCTTGGCACCCGATTTTGTTGCCAGTGAGGAGCTGTTATGGGCATGTAGGGAGTGAACCAGTGGATGGGAGCATGTTCTCACTCTTTGTCTCTCTGCCTCATAAATAAATAGAATAAACAAAAACTTAAATAACAAATAATTAATTTATATTGATTTTTGAATCTTAGCATTTTGTCCTTTTCATTCGTTGACATGGGCACAATTACCAGCATCTAACGAACACAAAAAATATTCTTTGTAAATGAACTCCTAGTTTGAAACATTTTAATTTCACAGAAACAATTTAATCCAGGCCAATAAAGCAATGCATCCATGCCCCAAAACTGAAAGTCTTTTCCAGGAGTGAAAGCAGTGTGATAGAGGCACCTCCATAGCCTGCTATATAACTCAAAATGATTTTAATTCCTTTATGAATTATTTTAATTTTTTATTTTGTCTTGAGCACTTACATGGCAGCACATACCGATGAACGCACTGGAAGACTTGCTAATTTGGAAGTAGGGATGCATTCTCACCATGGCAGACGCTGTAGAAGATCAAGGACTTCCCATGTAAAGAATATATTAATAGAATTAACACTAAGCATACATGTAAAGTGTAATGAGAATTGCTTCAAAGTTAGTTCTTATTAGAGACCCATCAAACTCATCTTGCCAGAACTTCCTCTCCTGCCTTCCTTTCCATTTCCCAAGCTAATGTCTTCCGGACCTCTGTAGCTGGCTTGTCTGCACCCCGAAATGACTGCTCCTGAAGACAGCAGCTACATCCTCCTTTGGTGACAAAGGTGAGGTCTCCCAGGGCACATGAGCTACGCAGGGGTGAGGAGCAAAGCTGTCTCTAAGTCGAGGAAGTAAGAGGTACTCTGCCTTACAACTTGGCATGCAGAAATGGCTGGTGGTACAGCCTATTTGTTTAACAGTTATACATGACTAACCAAGGCTTATAGCTTTGGACAACACTAAGGTACGTGAAAAATAAGACAGATTTGAATAAACTTAAAATAAGAGTTTGGTAACCATTTAAAAAAAAAAAAAGGAAAAGGGTGGTCTAGGAGTATAAGGTGATATCCTTGTTTCAACTGAGAACTAACTGTAGTTTAAATTATCTTGGTTTCCAGATGGGGGAGGGAATATAATATTGCTAGAGTCATTTTTCTTAAAAAAGTACTAAACATTTTGGTTATTCTGTGAAGAGAATTTCTCCTGGAAATATTTCTACATCACAGTTACAAACTTCATTCTGATTGTCTTTCTCTAATGTCGAAGAGCATCCAGCAAGGATGTGTAAAAGGATTCCAGACAAATGGTATCTAAAGAGCTATGTGAGTTTAGATGGTTTTTCTTCTCTTTTTTGGAGAAGCAACACTATTCTTGTAATGCATAAATGAGAATTATATTTAGATTTTAGCATCTTAAGCTGGAAAAGAGACTTTTGGATTCAATTAGCATTAAGCAGCTACAATTTAAATTCTACAAAGTGCTTGTTTTTTAATTAAGAAATTTGTATTTATAATGATATGCAAATTAGGTACTTGATTCATTACTTAGATCCAAATATTCAAGATGGGAGTATCTTAACCCCATACAAACCAACTTACTTGGATGGAATAGAACATATATTGGGGAAAATTCTCAAAATCATTGCAAAAATGTTTTTGAAGTTCAATTCTACTGAGTATATCTTTTTAACTGTACCATGTCATTTCTGTTATTTTTCGGGGAGATGAGGAGGGTAGAAACAAAATGTTATAGTGAGAGAGCGATTAGAACAGGAAGCTACTGGAAATCCTGCCAGAGAAATTACTGTGGCTGATTTCTAGACATGGATTGTTTAGCTACAGTCGAATGAACTTCAGAGAAATATCTGTGTTGTGTAGTGTTTACCTGAAACACCAAAAACATTGGCAGTTCTCTCATCCCTCTCCCTAATTTTCACCAAAGTAAACCTATGAGAGTTATCTTCTTCACTAGGGTTGCAGGGTTTGCAATTCTGTGAGTTTTCAAAAAGCATATGTCATATGATTCTTTGCGACTGGAAGGCAAACATATGCCTTTTAAAATTGATTTATCTAATGTCCAATACCTGATTTGGAGTATATCCGTCCTTCCTCTGACTCTCCTTCAGATCACCCACCAAATACCCAAATCCTACATTAAATTCTCTTTTTAGGGGGGAGGGAAAAATTTTAAAAATCTCATTTTTTTATTTAATTATTGCTAAGTTATAAATAAATATTTATAGTTCTGGGTACAACATGATGTTATGATACATGTGTTCAGTTTGAAACAATTTAATCAAGACAAATAATACATCCACATTTTAATATTTATCATTTTTTAAAACTTCTCCACTCCCTCCATCCCCAGCCCCTGTTAACCACCAACTCATGCTCTTCTTTTACCATTACAATTGGTTTAGATTCTGCATAACGTGAGAACAATGCCCTCTTTTTTTAAAAAACTTTTATTTATTGAATATAAATTTCTAAAGTACAGCTTATGGATTACAATGGCTTCTCCTCCCCATAACTTCCCTCCCACCCACAACCCTCCCCTCTCCTGCTCCCTCTCCCCTTCCATTCACATCAAGATTCATTTTCAATTCTCTTTATATAGAGAAGATCAGTTTAGTACATATTAGGTAAAGATTTCAACAGTTTGCACCCACATAGCAACACAAAGTGAACAATACTGTTTGAGTACTAGTTATAGCATTAAATCACAATGTACAGCACATTAAGGACAGAGATCCTACATGAGGAGTAAATGCACAGTGACTCCTGTTGTTGACTTAACAAATTGACACTCTTGTTTATGGCATCAGTAATAAGAACCTTGCCCTCTTTATTTTTCTGAGCTTTCTTTGTTTCATTTATCATAATGGACTTGATATAAGTTCATTCATATTGTCACAAATGTCAGCATGCTTCCCTTTTAAAACTGAATAATATCGTATTGAGTATATATACCACCTTTTCTTTATCATTTATCCATTGATGGATACTTAAGTTGATTCCTTAATTTGGCTTATGTGAATAATGTTGCAATGAAATGGGTGCAGATAACTTTTCAATAAACTGTTTTTAAGTTGTTATGACATATATCCAGAACTGGGATGGCTGGATCTGAGTTCTTTCTAATTTACTCTTATCAAACATCCCACTGTTTGTCACTGTCTATGAAGTCCTTTACTGCATTGAACGGTACAGACAATATTGTCTTTGTTTGGGAGTGAAGAATTGGTGGGTTTCCTTACAAGACACACCTAGGAGGTGATAGGGTTGGGTTTGCCCAGCCTGGATGCACAGGCTCTTCCTAAAGCACACGTAAGCATTGGTTTAATGGGAAACATAGACTTTTCCCAGAGACAAGAGTTACGTTATGGGAAGAGGCCATAGAAGGAAAGAGGAGGATATATACAAATTTAAGGAAATCTTACTGCAAGATAAACTAACAGCAACAACAAAAATCTGAAGAAGAAAGAGCAGAAGTAGAATAAGGAGAAAATGACGCTGAGTAGCCAAACTATGACAGCCAAAGGTTGCAGGGAGAAAAAAAAATGTCTATCAGATTAACAACTGGGAGTTGTTTGGGAATTCTGGGAGAGAAGTAGGGGAAGAAGTCAATGTCTGTAGGGACTGAGGAATATGTAGAGGGCAAAGAGGTGGCATAGACCATTAACTGAAGGAGAAGAGAGACAGATGGGCTAGAAACAAAGAGGGTGGAAGCCAAGGCTTTTATTTCTATGTTGTAAAGGAAGAGAACACTTCAGCAGGTGCATGGATGATGGAGGAAGAGAAAGGAAAGAGCAAGGCTAAAGACAAACAGAGAGTGGTGGTACAGAAAGGAGTGGGTATCTGAAGAGAGAGGAGGAAAATTAAACTAGGACTCATGTGGAAAGAGGAGCCTTCTACAGAGAAGAACCAGCCCTTCACTGGGGGTATAAAGAGGCTACAATTCAGGAACAGATCATTTTGTCTGAGTGCAGATGGGGACAGGTGGGGGCCCGTCACTGTGGCATAGTAGGCTAAGCCTCTGCTTGTGGTGCCGGCATCCCATATAGGTGCCAGTTCATATCCTGGCTGCTCCTCTTCCTATCCAGCTCTCTGCTATGGGTTGGGAAAGCAGTGGAAGATGGCCAGGCCACTGCACTTGCATAGGATACCCAGA
The DNA here is from genome assembly GCF_033115175.1 of Lepus europaeus. Classification (NCBI taxonomy): domain Eukaryota; kingdom Metazoa; phylum Chordata; class Mammalia; order Lagomorpha; family Leporidae; genus Lepus; species Lepus europaeus. The sequence goes on along the minus strand of NC_084840.1, from coordinate 72,871,697 downwards.
TAAAGCTCCTGGCTCCTGGCTTTGGATTGGCCCAGCTCCAGGCATTGAGGCCATTTGGGAAGAGAACCAGTGGATGGCAGACCTTTCTTTCTGTCTTCCTCTCTTTGTAACTCTACCTCTCAAATAAATACATCTTTTTTTTTTTTAAGAAAAGGACAGGTGGGAAGTTGTATGAATTCCTATCTGATGGTCCCCATTCTTTTTCTGACACTGAAATGAAAGGTATCTACTAGGACTTGGAGGATACAAGAAATAGGGGCTGTTGGAAAATAGTAGAGACTTTTTATTAAAGATTTGATTTTTCCCTCTAAGTGAGTGTATTCTTTCCTTATGCAGATATTTTTGCTCACAAGGTAGAAGAATAAGGCTGCTAGAATTAAATTTAATGTGTAAATTTAATCTATTTAAAAGCTTCTACCAACAGCACAAACTCAGGGTGAAATCACTTGGGCCAGTTACATGTGTACACTCACTTTCAGGATGTGATTTGGGGTTGCCAAGACTTCTTTGGTGCCATCAGAGCCTCAGAGCAGCCCCCACAGTGACTCAGGTAGCCTTGCAGCAGTGAGCAAGGAATGCAAGGAAAATAATGCCTCTGTCTCTTGAAGATACACAGGAGTGAAAAATACACTACTACACGCAAGAGTGATAACCAGGGCATCAGTAAATTATTTCATTTAACTCATTTAAACTTGGAATCATGGGAATTGCTCAACTTTTCTATAACTTAGCATCACCATCCTGTGATTTGAAAACTATTCAAAATGATGAAATTAGGTCCCAGGCTATGCTTACACATGCTCGCTTATTCAGCATTTTAATTGCAAGCCTATGGGAATTTGCTGCCATCCATTGTCTTAGGCAACAAGATAGCATGAAAAAATGTCATAGGAACAGAGTTTTCATCATACTTCAATCAAACCATCACTGAGTATAGGATAAAATGACACACGTTTGTGCTGAAACCCACATAGTGCTATTAGATAGGAGTTAGGACATATAGTTAAATTTGCATTTCTGATAAATAAAAAGTAACTTTTGGGATTAAGTATACACTAAATATTGCAGGGGATATAATTATGCTAACAATATATTTGTTCTTTATCTTAAATTCAAATTTAACTGAGCAACCTGTGTTTCTGTTTTGTTTTGCTTTTCGCTGCCTGTGGTTGCTGTACACACGTCATCGTTCACAAACTGGGACTCATGAGTGTAAAACTCGTGTGCTGGTGTGCTTGGCTGATGGACTCTTCCTGATACCTGGCTGAATATGCTCCTGAAAGAAACGTATGCTCTGAGCAGATCACAAATACGTGGAGCCAACACTGTGGTTTTTCCTTTTAAAATAGTACTATGAGTAAAACATCGAGTTGGAAGATTTTAGATCCCTATTTTGTTTCTGAGATTATTACAAGTACTTGTTTGCACCATCTCCAACCTGAGGTACCCAAAGAAACAAGACCTCAAAAGGAGAATTCAGAGCAGCAGCACCAGAACACGTGATTGTTTATAGAGATCTGCAGCACTAGAAGTGAAGCCACCGTAAGTTATTAAGAGGCAGATTCTATCACGCCTTCCCGTTGCTTGGACAGTCGAAACATGCTCATTCTGAAGTGAATTGTTCTGGTTTACCTCACCTCGCTACAATACAAACATACATACACACACAGAGTCATAGAACTCAGGAATTTTGACTCATCATAATATGTGTTTAGATACAGAGCAGAAGCCTTCAAACAATGTGCCCCAGGAGGCTGCAAATGTAGGAAATCTTATTGACAATCTGTCTTCATGGCCAGGCCATGCAGTAGGCATGGAACATAGTTTTGCTAGTGTCATACAGGTTTCCTTTTTCCTAAATGGTGACACAACTGAAGCCTATTCTTTTGTATTTTCTCCTCATCTTTTGAATTCTTGACCTTTCTTCTAGTTTGATGAAAGTCATGTCCTTTTCTTTAACACTCACCCATTCTGAAACCAAAGCTTTTGCCTTCCTGCCCACATCAACAGCTGCTCTCAGAATTTTATGTGAAATCTGTTCACTCAGAGGTGTGAGTGTTTTATAAAATGAAAAATGGCAGCTTATTTTCATACATTCCCCCAAACATACTGACAAAAGAAAGAATCTCAAATTCTGAAGAAGGCATCTATTAGTCACCTGGAGGTGGGGATGTGTTACAGGGAAGAAGTCTTTCAAGGCTTCAGTAGATATTACTCAGGTGGTTTTATACTGCTTCTCCAACACTGGCTCCAATCAAGGTCTTTGGTAAAGACATATTTGGTACAAACATATGCTCAGCTGCTTATGTTTCTGACTTGTTCTATTGCTGTTTCATTGGCCATGCCGCATGACCAGGCATTTGCTTCTGATGCTCAAGTTCTGCAGGCACCTGCTGGTTAGAGAAAGTGGTGTTAGAGAGGATGTTAGTTAGGCAGCCAGACCTGTGTGCACAGCATGCCGAGATGCAAACAACTATTAGGTTCACAGGGTTGAAAGAGAATAAGATGCATAAACAATTCATGAGTGATCCAGAGTCACTACCAGTGACAGAAATGAAAATAAAATACAGATCTACTAATTATCTAGTTTAGTTCTCACTTAAAAGACTAACAATTTACATGTACCTGGACATTTATCAAAATATACAGCAAGCTAAAAAGTGATTTCTCAGAAAGTAAGGCATGGCAGAATGAGAATATTTTAAGCAAATAAAATGGAACCATTTAGAGTAATATTTTAGGTTAGTCAGAAATGCAACTATTTTAACCAGTGCATTTAATTACAGATAATTTTACAATTAAAACTTATCTTTGTTCTGAATAAATAATAGCCAAACTTTGCTAATATAGATTAGGTCCCAGGCAATTGGACTCGCATTTAAAGAAATGTCCAGATGTGTCATTAATTAAGTTGAAATTATTACAAACAGTCTTTTTTTCTTTAGTAATGATTAAGAATGGCACGTTGCTCAGAGTGAACGAACGAAGAGCAGGTATGCTGTCTTATGATTAGAGAGCAAGACTGGGAGCCAGAACTTGTGAGCCTAATTAGAGAATTTCATATAGTGCTTTGAAGATGAAAAGAACTATAAAATCCCAGAGAATACTGATATTGCCAGTCTCATTCTTAGTTCATCCACTTGCTGTGTGGTCTTGAGAGAGAGAGAAAAAAATAAAAGAGCAATCACTTTCGAACATAAGGACACAAGGATATATTTTACCCCCACCTGTTTTATTTTTTTGTTTTAAATATAAGCCTAACTAGGCACTAAACAGACATAGAATAATTTTGACACCTTATAAGTGTATTATAAGGGAAGGCACTTGGTGCAGTAGTAAGGAAGCTGCTTGGAATGCCAGAACCCAACATCTAAGTGCCTGGTTCAAGTCCCAGCTACTCTGTTTCTGATTCAACTTCCTGGTAATGTGCTCCATTGGAGACAGCAGGTGATGATTCAAGTATTTGAGTCTCTGCCACTGATGTCAAAAACGTGGATAGAATTCCTGGTTCTTGGCTTCAGTCTGGCTCTGTCCTGACTGTTGTGAGCATTTGGGGAAGTGAACCAGTTGATGGAAGATCTCGTTCTGTCTTTCTATCTGTGTCTCTCTGCCTTTGAAATAAAATAAAAATTAAAGAAGAAAACAAAAGAGTTCTAAAGCACAGAACTACGGAATTTTTAAAAACATGTATTTTACTGTGTTTTTATCCATATAGACATTTACCTGGAAAATTATAACTATGTTTCACTTATTTCCACTTTATAAATATTTGAAAAATACAGGCAGGCCTCAGTTTTTGTCATAAGATCTTTCTTGTGCTGACCCCAAAAGTTTGATGTTTCATAAAATTACCTGGTCATTTATGAAAAATACAGACATCAGAGCTATCAGTCTGAAGAATGCCAGTTTGAGAACCAGGTACTAGAGACTCCTCTGAAACCAATCGTGAGAGTAGCCATATGGCCCGAACTGCGATCCAGATATGCAAGTTTGTTGTCTTCATTAGCTTGCAGGGTGCTTAAGGCTTCAATGTTTGAACAAAAGCATTGTGCTCTCTGACTATGGATTTCTACAAAAACAGTGAAATAACAGGTATTAAAAGTGGGTAAATTTGCAGAAAAAGGCATTTTTTCCTCAAAACTTCCAGCCATCTCAGACATATCAATGCCTTTAGATATTTACTTACATTTCACATTTACTTTTGATAGTTTTTAATAGCCCTGAGTCAGCAGACCTGCTATCCCTTAGCAACAGAAAACTCACCTTTCCACTCTGGTCAATTGTCTGGCAGATGACTCTAATTTTTCAGAGGCAAGCTGGAATATAACTTGGATGAAATGATCTAAGTAGGTGCTTTCTTTTCAGATAAATATTCCCAAGATCATATCCTACTGGTGGTGGGTCAGAAGCATCAATGTCTGGAGATGGTAACTACTCAACACATTGCAACAGATAGATGTGCATTATGGGTGTCCTCATGGAATGAAAATGGACTTTGAAACTACACATAAAGATCTGCATGTCCAAGACCACATGCTCCTGGCTTTACTGAACACCTAACGTGGCAATTGAGAGTGATGGCATTCACAAGCTGCACAGGAGGCAATTTTGCTTTCAAGCACGGTGTTCATGTGTATTCTGACTAGAGGAATCCAGGTTCACAAGTTGTGATGCTTCCAAGAGCAGCAGGCTGCTATGAAAGACACATCACCGACTCAGGGAATTGTGGCAGTACTTCAAGGAGCAGGATTGTAACAAACTCCTCAGCACAGCATGAGGAGATGCTTGCTTGGTTGCTACAGGCTTTGCTTGTGCTTCAGAGAGGAGTATGCAGAGCTGGTAAACAGCCGGCTGGAGAGCAGTCAGGGAGAGGAGTTTCAGAGTTGATAAGAACATGCATACATCATAATGGTTTCTAAAGTACAGTAAGAGAAAATGCTTTATACTATATGGTAAACTGTGTTTTATACTGAATAGTAAACCAAGTTCCTTGTTTTCAGAGCTATTAAACAAGAACAACAAAAATATTCAAAAACCTCTTGGAGCTATTTTCTATGTGTACGTGTGTGTATGTGTGTGAAGTGTAGGTGTGTCAGATGGTTGTGGAGTGACACAAAGAGAGAGAGGAGAATGTTCTAGTAGTAAGATGTCAATCAACATAACTCAGTAAGGAACACTATTTCTGATTTGCCTTAGTGCACAGTAGGAGTAGTGGCAATAGATTTGGCAGACTGAAATAATTATGATACAAGTGAAATCAAGCTAAAGAAAATACGGTCTAAAAGAAAATGCATTCCCTCATCTCTCAGCTTCTTAGAACAGATGATAACAACAGCACTAGCAAAATACTAGAGTTATTCTTCCATGAAGAGATTTCACTTTGAAAAAGAGGGCTTTTCTAAACTGTGGCAGGAACTGAACAGTTCCAAAAAGCAAACTCAATTGCATATAATCAACTCGATTTACAGTCTTACTTAGCAAGTGATTAGAAAAGCAACCCAGTAGATATAAACAGCCTTGTATGTCATTTTTTCTTTCCTTGTTTGTAGGTTTAAAAACTTTTCATTTTTATTTTGCTTTATTTTTTAAAGATCTATTTATTTGAAAGGCAGAGAGAGATTGAGGGAGAGGGAGAGGAAGACACACACACACACACACAGAGAGAGAGAGAGAGAGAGAGAGAGAGAGAGAGAGAGAGATCTTCCATTCACTGATTCACATCTCAATGCGGGGGATAGGCCAATCTGAAGCCAGACCAGGAACTCCATCGAGGTCTCCCTTGTAGGTGGCAGGAACACAAGTACTTGAGCTGTCACTCACTGCTCCCTGAGGGCATTAGCACAAAGCTGGACTGGATGTGTGGAGTAGCCAGGACTTGAACCAAGCACTCGGATATGCAGGTGATCTATCCTTTAAAATTTTGATTTCAACTGAAACATAAATATTTGTGGGGTACCATGTGATGTTACTGTGCGGTATACACTGCATACATTCCAATCAGTGTAAACCATATCTATCTCCCAATACATCATCATTGTCTACAGTCACTGTATTTTGCAATAGAACAGCAATACTTCTTATAATCAGAACTTAGTTCCCATTAATCAACAATTCCCTACCCCTTCCTTCTCCTTATATTCCCAGTCTGGTGGAGACAGTCCCTTAGCCAGCTGTCTAAGGAGAGTCCAAAATCTCAGGCTGCGGGTATGGACCCGGGGGCAGAATCTACGGGGTCCTGTCACATACTGATTTGTACTGTGTTGTGGCTGGTACTGGATTTCAAGTCTAAGACCTGAACTTAACTACTCTCCCTTTTCATAGTGGGAGCTGCGGCATCTCTCTCCATGCTGTATCACTTGGAGCTCAGGGAGGGATGATACAGGCTGTTTCTTTTTGCTTTTTTTTTTTTTTGTTACATGCTTTCTTTGTATTATACCAAACCCTGGCACAGTGGTCACTCCCCTGGCTTTGCAGCCCTTGTGGAAGTAACTTGGTACATGAATAGATCCGTTTACTGGGGGATGATCACCTGCATGTCTTAGCTGCCATCTTGGCAGAACTTGGTGGTGGTTTTTAGCTATGACATCACTCAGTTGTTGTGAACTGCCTTATCCTCTGGAATCTGGCTGGATGTGTAATGCGATTAGGGTAAAAGCTTCAGTTGTGGGTGCTCTATTTTGTGCTAGAGATGTAGACCCAGCTAATGGTGTTTTGTTTGTTTGTTTTTTAATCAACTTCTGTGTCCAGGATTCAATTTCTGACCTTAGCTGAGAATCCCAGGTAAGGATATTGTGTCTCTGAGTATATGAGTATATGAGCATATGAGTTGCGCTTAAAAAGTTCACAGACATTATTAAGAAATATTATGAAATCATTGTTAGAAAATTAAATAGAATTATTATGCAAAACTCTGTGTAGATTTTGAAATATTTTGCCTTAAAACATCTTATCTTTTAGTTCTCTTTTTTCCATGAACTTTTTGAAGCATTCTGGTATGTGTGTTTCTACATATGCAGCTGTAATCAAGTCACTCTGTATAGTCATTCCATTGAAGCACCTGTCTTCTCCCAGAAACACTCTGCCTGTTACTAGAAGTTGATCATAAGATCAGTGTTCCATTCTCTAAGGATGGGATTCCAATCTTAACAATCAATTAAGATTGGGCGTTGTTCCACAGTAACAGAGACTCAAATATAGTGAACTAAGTAACACCAAATATATTTATTTCTAAAGCATTTCTAGAGGGAATAATGATATAAATTTGAAGAGCATAATCAGCCTTTACATAACTATTTGAAAATCCTAAAATAGTTGAAAGAATAAAAATGAACTATTTCAAGGTATTGGAAGGAGACCAAAAGCATGCTGAAACTGGTGGAAAGTGAATGACTGGGAGAAGGAAACCATATTGGGATATAATCATGTTTATATAGCTTGTCCCTTGAGGGTAGTCTCCAGTCCTCAAGCTACAACATGTAGAAGTCAACAGAAAGTTCAATCTTAGTGGTTTGGGATATCTAGAGGATAGAGTTCAGGATATCTACAACATTTAGAAATGAAGGAGGGAAATATTAAATTGAAGGAAAAATGAGAGGACAGAAACTTCACAAATCTGCATTAAAATGATTATAAATTTTTGACTGGCACTGTGGATTCATAGGAGACTATAGGGAGGCCCGCAGGAAAACTGAAAGAACCAGGTGTATGTTTCAGCTATTGCACAACCACAGGGAAGCTTGAGTTTGCAGTTTGAGTCCTGCCAATTCATAATGACTTGGTGAGCATCCAGGAAGTCATTCAAATTCCAGCCAGGTTATGCTTAAGGAATAAGGTCTTTGTACTAGGGTTAAGGAATTTACTTTGGAACAAGGACAAAGCTAATACAGAGTCCCATGAACAAAGTTAGAATCACCATTCTATTATATATAGTTATTGATTATTCAAAAATTTAATTACCTACTGGATCAAAAATTTACACTTTTCTGAGGAATCCATAAAGTTTCTATAATTCAGAATTTCTGATGAGTATCATCCACAATTTCAAGAACAAAATGAAAATAATTAGACATATGAATATACACAAAAATGCGGTCAACATTCAGAAGAAAAATACTCAATAGAAACAGACTTAAGAAGATCAAGATGTTGGAAATAGCAGATAGGAATAAAAAAGAGCAAAAAACAGTCATGAGTGAACAGATGGGGAATTCCAATAGAAATGCTAAAAGCAGTAAAGAAAAAAAATGAAGGGAAAATTCTAAGACTGAAAAGTACAGAATTGGATAGGAAGAATGTATTGCAATAGGTTTAATAACCCTAAGAAACTAATCTACTCTCCTCTCTGCCAACCCTTGCACAACTGCTTCTAGCACCAGGATTCTAGGATCAAATAAGGATCTTTGGCCTAGGACTTCATTTGTATCATTCAAATGCTTTCATATTTTAACTCTCGCCTATCTGATCTGATATCCATTGATTGTAAATTGCATCATATAACTTTCCTTAAAAGACATGTTTCTAGGCTGGCGCCGCAGCTCAATAGGCTAATCCTCTGCCTTGCGATGCTGGCACACCGGGTTCTAGTCCCAGTCAGGGCACTGGATACTGTCCTGGTTGCCCCACTTCCAGGCCAGCTCCCTGCTGTGGCCCAGGAGTGCAGTGGAGGATGGCCCAGGTCCTTGGGCCCTGCACCTGCATGGGAGACCAGGGGAGGCACCTGGCTCCTGGCTTTGGATCAGCACAGTGTGCTGGCCGCAGCGCACCGGCCGCAGTGGCCATTGGAGGGTGAACCAACGGTAAAGGAAGACCTTTCTCTCTGTCTCTCTCTCTCTCACTGTCCACTCTGCCTGTCAAAAATAAATAAATAAATAAATAAATAAATAAATAGACATGTTTCTGAAAGGTTGAATGAAATATGAAATTACATATGAAATATGGAAGAAAATTAACATAACAACTATGGTTATAAGAATATGATCACTTCATTTGCCAAGGTACATTCAAATTCTGCTAGTTTTTTTAATCACCACTCATCAGGAAATCTGGGAATATTTATCGTACGTAGTAGCTCAATGTAACCAAAAATATTGTGCGGAATCAGGCAATATACTAGTGCTATGTTTTGGTGGGTCAGTTAAAACTTTAGCACAAGATGAATCAAAGGGACTGACACTGTGGCGTGGCGTAGTAGGTTAAGCCTCCGCCTGCAGTGCCAGCATTGCATATGGGCACTGGTTCTTGTTTTGGCTGCTCCATTTCCGATCCAGCTCTCTACTATGGCCTGGGAAAGCAGTAGAAGATGGCCCAAGTGCTTGGGCCCCTGAAGCCACATTGGAGACCCTGAAGAAGCTCCTGGCTCCTGGCTTTGGATCAGCTTAGCTCTTGCCATTGAGACCATTAGGGGAGTGAGCCAGCGGATGGAAGACCTCTCTCGCTGTCTCTGTCGCTCCCTCCCTCCGTCTGTAACTTGGCCTCTCAAGTAAATAAATAAATCTTTAAAAAAATACAGATGAATCACAGATTTAGAATCAGGCAATAGAGGCTAGGCATTTGGTGCATCAGTTAAGAAACTGCTTGGGATGAGCACATCCCCCCATATCAGAATGCGTACGTTCAAGCCCTGACGCGGCTCCTACTTCCAGCTTCTGTCAATCACTAGAGAAGCAGTTGGGTCCTTGCCGTCTAGTCAGGACTCAGTTTCTGGCTGCAGTCTTCTGCCTGGTTCAGCCTTGGTCGTTGAAGGCATTTGGGGAGTAGACCACAGGATAGGAGGTTTGATTTCTCTGCCTGGTCTCTCTCTGTGTTTCTTAGCTTTCAAGGAAAAGAAAAGAAATAATTAAATAATTAAACAAGACAAAAACATCTCTGTGTTAGCTTTTCATTACTGAAAAGAGCTTCCTGGGAAATGAAAGTTTTATTTTGGATTATAGTTTGGAGGGTCATGGTTCAGGATGAGGCAGCCCCATTCATCCAACATCTGGTGAAATCTGGCTATGGTGGAGTGGGTGTGGAGGAGGGTGGGTGTGTGAGCCAGGTAGCCAGAGAGAAGCTAGGCCCAGCTTGGCTTAAATAACCAATGCTCCCACAAGAACTGCCATCCAAAGGCAAGTCTCCAATGACCTTTCAGACCTCCCACTGGCTCCGCCTCCAACCACTACAACTAGATTAAATCTCCACTCTTACTTCATCAACTCTTAACATAAGACTTGTGGGTTTAAGTGTTTGCATGAGTTTAGGGAGCCAAGTCCTGTTTAATCCATAACAATCAGGTAGGGCAGATATGGAGGAAATGGGAGAGTATTTGAAAGCATGCTGTAGGTATTAAAATAAAGGGAATTTCTAGTGTTGAGTTTTTCTTTTGTGCTTTTTAGAGTTAGTAAGGCTTGTTTCCCTTTTTTTTTAGTGATGTGCAAATTGATGTGTGATCTTTAAGCAGCAGAATACTAGCCAGATTTTAAAATGGTATGCAACTCTTTACTTGTAGGTATTAGAAAAAAGAAAACAAGATAAAAATAAAAATGAGAGGAAACAGTTTGATGCCTTAATCATAATCCTGATGTAATCTGTACCTTGGAATGAAAAGCCATGGCAATCCTCTCATCATTTGAACCGGAAACTCAGCACAGCATCCCAAAGAACATTGGGGAGGATATAAAACTAACACAATTTGTTGTCTCTGAAATCAGGAGGATTAATAACAAGTGGCCAGGTAGTTAGATAATTTCATTGTAATTCCAGTACTGGTAATAACTAACTCCATGCCCCAGGCACGAACCTTAATGAGACAAGATCCAGTAAATAATCTCAAAGTCCTGCTAATGTTCAGCAGTTGAGTGAATTTCCACAAAAATAGTGATGTTCCAAAGATGATTTGGGGTTAGAGTTAGTGCACTATTTCCATTTGATTTATACAAAAATATTATACAAAAGATCAAGGAAGAGGTTCTAGTCACCAAGCAAAGATCTGAGGGTAGATTACGCTGATTTCCCCTGCCGTTTGCTAGGCTCAGGAATCCTGTTATGCTTTGTTTCAGGACAAATACCGGCTGTATATTTGACCTGAAAGCTAGAAGTCCTAGGGTTGCAGAGTATTCATGTTAAGCTCAATGGGAAGTCCTCTGTTTTTATGCCTCACTTTTATCCTTATGCTTTCTGAGTCTTTGTGAAAAGCTTCTAGTAATAACCACAAGTGAAAGTGACCCGTGGTAGGTTTAAATGATGTACTTTTGGATTTTGGATGATATAGAACAATTTGAAAAGGAATGAGCTCTCAGTAAAAAAAAGTAAAAAAAATGTTTAATTTCAGCTGTTACTAGTTTTTCAACCTCTGACCTGTATTTTCATATCTGTAAAATAAGGGACCTGAATCAACCCATCTGTAAATCCTTTGAGTTCTGATATTATGAGGATTGTATTCCATTTTTATTTAAGGCATCAGTTTGACAATATTTTCTGCCTTGCAATTTAAAATAAAAACCTAGTTCAAATATAAACATTTTGTGTGTACCAAATAAAAATACTCAATTATAAAGATGACAAAAGGGAAACATGCTGAAGGGGCTGGTATTTTTCTCCCTAGTTATAAATTTAGTAAACAAAGTTGAGCTTGGTGGAGATTTTATATTCTAATCAATAGCATAACTAAGATATTAATATTAATGTCTCATGGAAAGTGCTTGATTTCTACTACTCTGAGCTGATTTTTAGTATGTTCGTGAAATTTCTTTCTAAGGTATGTACGTTTTAACAAAATAGCCTGATTAATTTGGAAAACTAGAGTAGTCACTGAGATATGGTAGTGATATAAACATTATATTTAAGTTATTGCAATTACATTTCAAGCACTAAATTTTTAGGAGAGTCACATTTTCACAGAGTGTTATACAGAGAGCTTATTAGAAACTAATAGGTTATATTTAGATAATTAATTGGGATATTTGTTATATCTTCCTTGCTAACCATTGGTTATAAACTGCCATCTCTAATAAGATACTGGGTGTGGAGATGAGATAGAAAGGAAACCTTATTTACCTTAAAGATACTGGGGAATGATCTCTAGGGTGAAAAATTAGATTCTTGTAATTAAATCCGTTTTGAGTTGTTGTTGGTCATGGTGTGTTCCTTTCAAATTTTTTGCCTACCTAATGCAGGAATGACTCACTAGGATGCAATGCAGAAATCAATTGTACTATTGCAAAATTAGGTTGCGGCTGTTCGTTCAGGAGAAATCATTATGCAGGCAGAGAAAGTGTAATTTGCAGATGAACAATTGTTTCTCCTTGGGTGGATATGAGTGTGTCTGGGAGGTTACATCAGGATTTTCCATTTTGCTACTTTGGCTTTTTCCAGCATGTTCTTTTTATTCACAATTCAAAAAGACCTTGCCATTTTCAAACTACATCATATTTTTCTGAGTTCTCAAAAAAAAGTTTTTCCCAACTATAAGGATGATCTAGGCTAGGAATTCGTCTCAAAGAATCTGAAAGATGTCCTAACTCCAATACATAAAGTAGTATAACCTCAACTAAATATAAACAGTAGGCACAATATTTATTTATTAGTTCATGGCTTCCATGATAACACACATGCTGTTGAAAAGTGAGGTAGATTTCAATTCCTGGAATGAAGTACTCTAGAAACCCAGACTTATTTTTTGTCTTGCCAGAACCAATAAAACATACCGAAGAAATACGAAGAATATGCTCTTAGATACATCAATCATTTGGCATCAATGGGCATTAGATTCAAAAGGTAAACATCGAGAATGTTCTTGAGGGCACCAGTAAACTTAAACTTTCATTTTTGTAGCCCTTCAGGATTTAAAAGATATCAAACAAATTCCAGAATCGTCTCATTAAGAAAAAATTAAAAAGAGTCCTTCCAAATTTGGTAGTCAAAGTATACACTTTGAGTTTAATGAAGTAAACTTATTACTCCTCCCATGAAGATTGGAACAAAAAATGAAAGTTTAAAAACTTGTACTGGGGAAAATAATATTCCTTAAGGGTTTTCCTAATAGGGAAATTTAGCCTAGCAATTAGACATCCTCTCCATTCCTGCCCATTGGAGTGCCTGAGTTAGATTCTTAAGTTTGGTTCCTGCCTCGAGCTTTTTGACATTGCAGATCCTTGATAGCAATCATGATTTGTCAACTGATTGAGTTTCTGCCACCTACATAGGAGACCTAGATTGAGTTTCTAGATCCTAGCTTTGGTCCCAGTCCAGCCCTTTTGGGAATGAATCAGTAACTGGGAGCATGGCCTCATCAATCAATCGGTAAATAAAATAATTCATTATTATAAACTATCCCTCACATGGGTTTGCAACAGAAACACCTAGGTCACTGATCCAAAAAAGGGGGAAAATGCACCTTAAATTGTCCTGGGATTACACTTACTTATGTTTCTTGCAAAAGTAAGTGCAAATTCTCTCTGCAGAAATATACAATCAAATCGCAAAGAATTTTCATGGGTGAGTTACAAGAAACATGGGCTCTCAGGGAAAAACTATGAAAGACACACATACACACACAATTAAGGCACCATGAGGAGAGGCTACAGCTAAACAGAGATAGAAGTAATCACAGAAATGCTTTATAAGTTTTAATTATATAATCCCATACTTTTATAATATAACCTATATATGTATAACAAAATTGAAGAATCCAAGAGGGATTGGCTCTATTAGTGGCAATTAGCATTAATAAGAAGTAGGGAGTACAGAATGATCAAATGGATTTTTTTTAAGGATTTATGTATTTACTTGAAAGAGTTACACACAGAGAGAAGGAGAGGCAGAGAGAGAGAGAGAGAGAGAGAGGTCTTCCTTCTGTTGGCTCACTCCCCAAATGGCCGCAACAGCAACAGCTGTGCTGATCAGAAGCCAGGAGTGAAGAGCTTCTTCCAGGTTTCCCGTGTGGATACAGGGGCCCAAGGACTGGGGTCATCTTCTACTGCTTTCCCAGGCCATAGCAGAGAGCTGGATCAGAAGTGGAGCAGCAGGGACTCGAACTGGTGCCCATATGGGATGCCGACACTGCAGGTGGTGGCTTTACCTGCCGTGCCACAGTGCTGACCCCAACCAAATGGATTTTTAAAGTACTAAGCAAGACTTCAAGAAATTAAAACTAGTAATCAATATAAAAATGTCAGTGAAAATATTTGACAAAAATCATTTCACTAAAGAGAAAGTTAGTGAAGAGGAAGTCAGAATTGAGGAAGTTATCCAGAATGCAGCACCAAGAAAAGGTGGAAATATGGAAAAGACGTGATAAGGCAATTTTTAATTGATATTTTAGAAGGAGAAGAGAGAAAATGTATGATACGAGCAATGTTTGAAATAACAATGGTTGAAACACTTTCAGAATGACTGGATGACATCACCTAAATTGATAAAAATAACATCTTAGTGTATTTCCCTAGACACTCTTAGTTTTCCCTGTATCTTTAACATTTAGCCCTTTGTTCTGTTTCAACCTTTGCTACAGCTGAGGGACATTGTGTGATGCTGAATCAGAAGACAGGTTGATAAAAGACAAAAACAAGACGCATCCAGAATCCTCAGAGTGAAACTCTAGCCACCAAAGGCAAATAAAACATCTTCACAATAACCAAGGAGAATGGATAGATTAGCTTTAGAAGAGTGATATTAAAATAAGAACAGAACTCTCAAAATGAAACAAATAAACAGAACACTTAGAAAGACAGAAGAGTGCCGGCGCCGCGGCTCACTAGGCTAATCCTCCGCCTTGCGGCGCCAGCACACCGGGTTCTAGTCCTGGTCGGGGCTCTGGATTCTGTCCCAGTTGCCCCTCTTCCAGGCCAGCTCTCTGCTGTGGCCAGGGAGTGCAGTGGAGGATGGCCCAAGTGCTTGGGCCCTGCACCCCATGGGAGATCAGGAGAAGCACCTGGCTCCTGCCATTGGATCAGCGCGGTGCGCCGGCCGCAGCGCGCCTACCGGGGTGGCCATTGGAGGGTGAACCAACAAAAAAAGGAAGACCTTTCTCTCTGTCTCTCTCTCTCACTGTCCACTCTGCCTGTCAAAAAAAAAAAAAAAAAAAAAAAGACAGACAGAAGAAAGCAAATTCAATATCCAATGTTATGAGAGCAAACTGAAAATCTAGAATGCATCCCAAGAGAAAAGACAAACTAAAAATTTAAAAGCAAAATGGGTGTCTGACCACAGACAAACCTCACTAAAGGAAATTCCTTTTGATTTATGACAGAAGGAAAGAAATCCCAAATGCAAACCCTGTGCGGCATGGAAGGATAAAGAACTAAATTGGGAAACAATATGGGCAAATCTAGATAAATATTGCCTTTCTAAAACACTGTTTATGGCCTGAAGAGTAAAAATAACACATTAAAGCACTAAACTAAATCACAGGTATTATCACATACAAAAGAAAGAAAATTGGAGCTGTTGCGAGTATTAAAATTTTTAAAGGATATTAACGATGTTGATTCAAATATATGTGGACACATTACATACAGAAGAACATAATTAAAAATGGCCATAGCTTTATTGTCTGGAACCCATAAACAAGGGAGTCCAGAACAATTACTTTCAAATGCTGGGACAAGTTAAAAGAAACCACCTGGCCAGTGCCTTGGCTCACTAGGCTAGTCCTCCGTCTGTGGCGCGGGCGGCACCCCGGGTTCTAGTCCCGATTGGGGCGTCGGATTCTGTCCCAGTTGCTCCTCTTCCAGTCCAACTCTCTGCTTAGGCCCAGGAAGGCAGTGGAGGATGGCCCAAGTGCTTGGGCCCCGCACCCGCATGGGAGACCAGGAGGAAGCACCTGGCTCCTGGCTTCGGATCGGCATAACTCCGGCCTTAGCGGCCATTTGCGGGGTGAACCAACGGAAGGAAGACCTTTCTCTCTGTCTCTCTCTCTCACTGTCTAACTCTGCCTATAAATAAATAAATAAATAAATAAACCACCTAAGATCGTGTACATAGAAAATATATTTTGAAAATAAAAATACAACACGTTCAGAAAAAAAAAAATCCGAGAGAATTTGACACTAACATCTCTGTACTATAAGAAATGTTAAAATAAGTTCTTCAGGCACAAGAACAATAATACTAGATGAAAATAAATAGTGGGGCAAATGATATATATACATATATATGTATATGTATACATATGTAAAACACATGTAGTACATTTTTCTTAAAAAATTCTTTAAAAGATAATTGCTTAAAATGAAAAAAATGCAGCAGTTATTATAGGTTTTATAACATTGGAAAGCAAAATGTTTACTACCATAGTTCCAAAAACTGGTAGGGAAGAAGGGATGTATGTGGTTTTATCTTGCATTTGAAGTGAAGCAATATATAATTTTTAGAGATGCATATTGTAAACCTGAGAGCAATCACTAAAAAAGGTAAAACAAACATTTCAGGTAGTAATCCAATAGGGTTTTATTTACTATTTACTATTTACTATTTTATTTTATTATTCAACCTACCACATTTTGCGCTGTGATTCTCTCTAATTCATAGCCATCCTAGGAGCAAACTACATTCACCTATTGCCATGTCCTTTGCCACTGTCAACCCATCCAAATATTAAGTCGCTGCTTGCCTCCGCAAAACTTACCTAGGTCTCATCAACTCCAAAGACCCAAATATCATCATTTAAATCTTCCAAATTAAGGTTGGTGAGACTGGATAATTCACTCAGGGGCGACATTCCTTCCCACTCGCGCATCTATCACACTAGAAAACCAGTGGTTTGCTTCCAAAATGTAAAGACAGGCCAGAAGCATGGCAAGAATTCCAGACATTCCCATTGTAAAAGAGAGAAAATAGAAAGGAGAAAGGAATAATTGGGGAACTACTAGATTTCAAAATTGAAACAATTTTCTGTGGTCTGAGGCTTTGTCCTCTAGATCAACAGCTCTACTTTCAGTTTTCCCTCCTTAAGACCAGTACCAAGTGCTTGGAACTGAGGACTTTTGCTAGACTGTTACATGTCTATAGAATTTTGGGAGTCTCACACTGCCTCTTCCTCAGCTTTTTTTTTTTTTTCTTTTTTTCCTTCTTTTCCTCTCAGTTCAACTTGTCAGACTATCTTCTGACATGCATTTTAAAATACCTTGAGGGTCTCCTGTGTATATCATAAGGATTCACTCCATTAGGTAAGAGGCTCCTCCACAGATGTTTCTTAGTTAATCCCATTTTCTGCTGAGATGGCTGAAAGAACCCAAGAGAAAAGGGTAACCCCGTGAGTGATTAAATATCATGACCTTTTGATTTTTCCAAGGCATGGTGCAGCCACACATCCAGATTTCTCTCCAGTGCATGCCTTTTTAAGTACATATTCTAATGTGGGTTTCAGGCCACACCTTCATCACTGTGTTTCCAAGTGAGGAGCTAAATGTTGGAGTTCATTGCTTAGTACTGCTTTGCTTTCTATGTAACTGTAGGACTGTAGGATGCAACTCTGCTTTCTAACACTATGTATGAGAGTTCTGGTTCCTCCAGTTCACATGGCCATCTTACTCATTTTTTGCCTAAACCCTCATCACCAGCATTTAACATCCTACCAGAAATTTGTTTATGATGCATTTAGATATAGTCTGAAATAATATAGAATTTTCTCCACCATGCTTTTCACTTTCTTTTGTGCCTTCATCAAGAGGCTTTAGCATCCCTTATTTCTACTAGCAGTTTTAATTTTTGTGTGTAATCCAGACTTTCTATTATGAATCTCAAAATTCTTCCAGCATTTGCCCATTATACCATTCCAAAGATACTTTAATATTTCCAAGTGTTTGTTAGCAGTAACCTACTTCCAGTTATCAAATATGTACTACTTTCATATTTTCTCAATAAGAAATTTTTTAAAGATTTATTTATTTATTTGAAAGTCAGAGTTACACAGAGAGAGGAGAGGCAGAGAGAGAGAGAGAGAAGTCTTCCATCCGATGGTTCACTCCTCAGTTGGCCACAATGGCTAAAGCTGCTTCGAACCGAAGCCAGGAGCCAGGAGTTTCTTCCAGGTCTCCCACCTGGGTGCAGGGGCCCAAGGACTTGGGCCATCTTCTACTGCTTTCCTAGGCCATAGCAGAGAGCTGGATCAGAAGTGGAGCAGCCGGGTCTCGAACCAGCGCCCATATGGGATGCCAGTGCTTCAAGCCAGGGCATTAACCCTCAGCCCCTCTCAATGAGAAATTAACACAAACTAGTTATCTTCCACTCCTGGGGGCAAAGGTTCGTATCATTGGAATGAAGTCAAAGTACTAGAAGGGCTATGTCTGTTGAGAACATCTGGGGTAGAATCTGTTTTCTTGCCTTTTTCAGTGTCTGGAGGCTGACTGCCTTCCTTGGCTTATGGTGTCTTCACTTAACTACAGCATCTTGATTCCACAATCACAGCTACTCCTGCCTATGATTCTCTTGCCTCTCTCTTTCAAGAGACCTTGTGATCATATTGGAGCCATCCGAATAATCTAGTGATATCTTTTTAATTTCCCCACTTAATCATACTTTAAAGCTCCTTTTTATTATATCTCTTTTCATGGGTTCTGGGGATTAAGATGTGAACATCTTTATGTTTCTATTTTTCAGCCTACCCAGAGTAGATGAATTACTGAAAGTATTTGATTTTTAAAAAGGCAGGGAATTAGGCAGAATAGAAGGAATGACTAGAAAACAAATGGAAAATTATAATTATAGTCTTTAACCCAGACCTATCCATGATTACATTAACAGAAAGTGGTCTATACTTCACCAATGAAGTGCGGAGAACATTGGCCAGAATACAAAGCAGGAGTCCACTATGTACCAGCTATAGGAAACAAACTTGAAATAAAAAGCAATGATAAACTATAAGTAAAAGGATGGAAAATGTATGCTGAAAAGCAAATGATAAGAAATCAGGAATTACTCTACTAATAGTAGTCAATGTGGTCTTCTCCTGAATCAAAAGACATAATAATCCTAAATATTTGTATACTTTTTTTAAAAATTTTTTTGACAGGCAGAGTGGACAGTGAGAGAGAGACAAAGAGAAAGGTCTTCCTTTGCCATTGGTTCACCCTCCAATGGCTGCTGCGGCCTGCGTGCTACGGCTGGTGCATCGCGCTGATCCGAAGCCAGGAGCCAGGTGCTTCTCCTGGTCTCCCATGGGGTGCAGGGCCCAAGGACTTGGGCCATCCTCCACTGCACTCCCAGGCTACAGCAGAGAGCTGGCCTGGAAGAGGGGCAACAGGGACAGACTCCGGCGCCCCAACTGGGACTAGAACCCGGTGTGCTGGCACCACAGGTGGAGGATTAGCCTATTGAGCCACGGTGCCGGCCCAATGTTTCCATTCTTGATAACAGACCTTTAAAGTGCATGATATGTGGAAACACACACACACACACATACACACACACAGAAACACACACACACTAATCAAAAGCAGAAATAAGAAAAGGAGCTATTATTTTCTGAGGAGGAATATATAAACTGACAGCTAACATCTGAACTTAAATGATGGAAGAGAGAAGTAAATGGAATGGATACTTGTGAGGGAATAAAAAACTTCCGGTCTAGGACTCCACTCTTCTCAGTGCCAATATGCCTCAAAAATGAGTAAAATAATAAAAATCTAATTTAAAATAAGTTGGCACTGTGTGTGTGTGATTCTTCAAAGAAAAAAAGATCTCAGACTTGCTCATGAAAATCCATGAGGGTAAGAGTAAACATATGAACAAAAAAAGCTAAACATTGATTAGTGACAGTATTTATAATTTCTTACTTAGCTTAGACAAATTTAATCTCAGTCTTATAAAAGGCTGCAGAAATTCAGTAAAATTCTTCACCTATTCAGGTTACTATTTAAAATATAGCTAGTTGGGTACAATCATGAGCATTATAAAAATCAGCTATGTTGATTTATTTCTACAGCATGATGGCTAGTTTCCCACCAAATTTATACTTTCTTCTTCCTAGGAACCAAACTATATAATATTTCCTACATGATTGAATCCTATCTGAAAGAATGTGAGAGAGTTTGGGAGATATAAATTCAAAACCTGACCTACAAAATCTTCTACATACTGAGCTACTGGCTCCTGTTTTCCCACGTTCTGAGAATTGACATGGTAGTACCTAGTGCCAAATTGATCTTGGAATTCAAATGTCAAGGATTAAAAGGTGACTTTCTGATGCTCTCTAAATACCTCTCTGGAAAAAAGAAGAGCCTCCAGCAACCCTAATTACCCACCCTGACTGTAACTTCTACAGTGTTTGAACTACTACATATTTGGTAAATTAGGAGTTAACAGATGACAATTCTTCAGATAGGAAGCTCCAAGGAGAAAAATCAAACAGAAAGATGAAAGTTCATGAAGTTCAGTGTGCAATAATGATTAAAAAAACGGACAAACTAAGAATAAAAAGGTATCTTCCTACTTTTATAAATGTTATTACTCCCCACCAAGAACTACAGTAAACACCACAGCTCGTAAAAATAATATTGATCTTGGGAATGTAGTAAGAAAAGGAAGTAAATGATATAAAGCTTGAAAAGAATGAAATAAAAATGATAGGATTTTCCAACTATAAAATGGATAGATTATTGAAACTTTTCAAAAACTTCTATTGACTAGATGAAAAGCAACAATTCAAACTCAGCTAGATTTCTATGCACACAAAACAAATTGCAATATATTTACCATGTTTATATTTAAATAATATATTGCATAAACTATTTTAACCTATTTTATAAGCTAATTTATGTAAAGTTATTGTGAAAAAGACAGTTTTAGAGCCATGAGTTTCCACCAAAATTAGTGTAAACGTACAGTGCAGAGTTAGCACAGGTTTGTGCATGTCTGTGAGGATGACCTTGACAAACTGAATTAATTGACATGGAAGAACACAACCAACAGATCATCCTGGAGAAGAACTAAAAGGTGGGCGATAACTTGCCCTCCAGACATTAAGACTAATTTTAAAGTTACAGAAATTCAGACTGTATGATATTAATTAATGGGCAGATAAATTGATCAACAGGACAAAGTATCTCATGTGGGAATTTGACTCACAGCATAGCTACTGTCATGAATCAGTGCAAACTGAAGCCCACTCATTAAATGAGGCTGGGAGCATTGGTAATTAATCAAAATAAAATTGGACCCCTGCCTTACATTTCACAAAAATTAATTTCAGGAGAATAAAAGATCAGTGAGTGAAAGATAAAATGCTAAAACTTTTATAAAATTATTATTTTATAAAATATGAGAAAATATATTCAGCTACATTTATGACCTTAAAGTAGGAAATTATTTATTAGACAAAATGCAGACAGTACAATCAATAGAGAAATAGTGACAAGTTTTCACACACGGAAAGTAATATCTATATATAAAATGTCACCATAAATACAGTGAAGACATTTTAATGAAGATAATAAATACTAATACATATTATATAAGTACTATTATAAATTATCTTAATTTATATTAGTAAGTTCAAATACTAATACATAATACACTATAATTTCTATATTATAAAAATTATTATGTATATGTAACATTATCTAGATATTATGTAATTCATATAATATGTGCTAAATACTAATATATATGTATCAACCAAAATGAAATAAAATCATTTGAAAATTGGACTTCACAAAAAATAATCTTGAATGGCTAATTGGAGACAATGCTGTGCTGTCACAGGTTGAGCTATTGCTTGCAACACCGGCATCCCAGATGGGAGTGCTCATTGGAGACTCAGATCCTCTTCTTATCCAGCTTCCTGATAAAGTACCTGCAAAAAGCTGTGGAAGATGGTCCAGTGCTTGGGCCTCTGCTACAGATGTGGGAGAACAGGATGGAGTTAGTGGCTCCTGGCTTTAGCGCGGCTCAACCTTGGATGTTGTGGCCATTTGAGGCGTGAACCATTGGATGGAAGATCTTTCTCTGTCTTCCATACTGTCTGTATCAGGTTGCTTTTCACATACATAAATAAATCTTTAAAAAATGGCTAATTAATACAGAGGGACTCAACCTAATTAACAATGAAAATTAAGACAGTGAGTTGATAGTTTGCATCTTACAGATAGGCAAAAATTGAAAAATCTGATAATATTGGATTCTTTTTTTTTTTTTTTTGACAGGCAGAGTGGACAGTGAGAGAGAGAGACAGAGAGAGAAAGGTCTTCCTTTTGCCGTTGGTTCACCCTCCAATGGCCGCCACGGCCGTAATATTGGATTCTAAAATATATGTAGTTTATTAGAATATTTTGATCTGTTTGTAGATATAGAAATCAACACAATTGTTTTAGAAAAGCTTTTTGATCTTATTGATAAACACGGATATAATTATACTCTATGAACTTGCAAGTATACAATAAAAAATAATTTTGCCATTGCACCAAAATATGCAAGAGAAAATGTTTATAGGAGAATTACTTACATAGTGGAAAACTGTAAGTAACTCAAATATCCACAGCAGTGGAATACAAAAATAAACTGAAGTGTTCTTGTATTCATGCAGTGGTATACTATATATGAATGGAACTGAAGAAGTGTAGCTACACAAAATAATGTGAATGAATTCAGAATCATGAAAAAAGTCAAAGAAGAGTGTTCAAATGTCTTTTAAAATAAAAATATTGAATTTAAATACAGTTTGAAAATGTAATACACTTCTGACTTCTGTGGGATGCTGCTTCAATTCAACTCCAAGGTGATTGACAAGGTCAGTACCCAAGTCATCTGGATCAATGACATGTTGCCTCCATGCTTGGTCTTGAACTTCCTATTTTCTGCCTGGAAAGCAGACATATTTCAGATTATTCTGCCTCATCTGGTTCCATCTAGAATCCATGGTAATATTTGCATAAACTTTTACAAGTTCAGTGTGAAGATCAGACATGGGGGGAATATAGGAATTGTGTGAAGTATCCAAGCAATGACTTCAGTATTCAGGTTCAGTCCTGCACCATTAGATTCCTGTTTCGCAACCTTGGCACCATTGACATTTGTGATGGAGAGTTGCCTCTGGGGAGTGAAGAATGACTGATCTGCACAATGTATTATATTGAACAGTCTCTCTTCTGGCCTGTACCCACTAGATATCAATCTGCAGATACTGTCAAATAATCTCTGTGGGCGGAAGGGTATGGCAAAGTTGCCCATGGTGGACAATCATTGTTTTAGATAGTACTTTTCATTGCTACCCCTTCTGGAATATTACAGAAAAAGTAAACATTTTTGAGGGTTTCTGTAAGCCGGAAACACAGGTGTGGGAAAGACTTGTTGTGTTAGCTGAATTTTAAGTTGTGCGTTATACATGATCTCGAAGGATTTCCGATAAACTAGATAGTCTTCAGAACACTTCGTAGGCTTTTCTTTTAACCAAAAGAACACCCAGCCATCTGCAGAGAGAAAGCTTATTTGTTATACCTTTAAGACATGAAGAAATCACATTTATTCCTAAGATATCAGACAAGTTATGACAACTGCATGGGAGAAGATCCAATGTTATTATGAGCCCTTTCATCTTGTCTCTGACTCAGTGTCTCTCTTCTCAGGAAGACCTACAACGAATGTCTCCTAATTCCAAATTCAATTTTCTTAGTAGTAGCAATTTATAGTTTAGGACAGTGCTAATTCACTTCTTTCTCTCCCTTCTACCTTCCTTCCCTCCTTTCCTATCAATTCTTTTAAAAGAAGAATTATTAAATCATATTACTGATGTAATATGATTATGTATAACTCTCAATGTATTCAAGACAGATAAGAGTGTCCAAAGACTCTAGTTGGCTCTTTGCTACAAATCTTTCAAGTGGTCTCTAATGTACCTTTGATGTCTAGAGCTCTGTGGTATGCTCCTCAAAAACACGAATGTAGGAGGAGCAATCTTAGAAGAAATGAATCTACTCATAAGCCACATATTGAGAAATCTCAAGAATGAATAAATAAATAAATAAATAAATAAATAAATAAATCTCAACTCATGACTAGAGCCTAGGGAGATTACTGATGCCATAAACAAGAATGTCAAATTGTTAAATCAACAACAGGAGTCACTGTGTACTTATGTCTCATGTGGGATCTGTCCTTAAAGTGTTGTCCAATGTGAAGTAATGCTATAACTAGTACTGAAACAGTATTTTTATGCCTTGTGTTTCTGTGTGGGTGCAAACTGATGAAATCTTTACTTAGTATATACTGAATTGATCTTCTGTATATAAAGATAATTGAAAATGAAAAAAAAAACCCTTGGTTTTAAATTGAAAATTGCATAGAAAATTAATCAATTTTTAAAAAATATCATGTAGGAACTCTGTCCTTAATGTGCTGTACATTGTGATTTAATGCTATAACTAGTACTCCAACAGTATTTTTCACTTTGTATTGCTATGTGGGGGCAAACTGTTGAAATCTTTACTTAATATATACTAAACTGATCTTCTGTATATAAAGAGAATTGAAAATGAATCTTGATGTGAATGGAAGGAGAGAGGGAGCAGGAAAGGGGAGGGTTGCAGGTGGGAGGGAAGTTTCAGGGCGGGGGAGAGCCATTGTAATCCATAAGCTGTACTTTGGAAATTTATATTCATTAAATAAAAGTTAAAAAAAATGAATGGGAGATACAGGGTTTTGCTCAGTCAGGAAAATGGAGAACAGCTGTAGAAAAGGAAAATTATTTATATTCGGATCGATTAGTGAATCAATGGAAATAGAATTTTCAATATTATAGCATTTAATTTAATAAGAGTCACAGGACTCTTATTCTTAGAATTACTTGGAGTGAGCATACAGAAAGGCAATGGTTTCTTGTGGAAATGCTTAGTACCAAAATACCTGTCTTGGCTTGTGTTAACCTCTGTTTTATGACCCTAGAAGAATCAACCACTTGTCTCAGTTTCCTTGTCTCCAAGTTGGGGCTAAGAGACGTGCTAACCTCAGAAAGCAGTTTAGCAATTTGCATGAGATGACATATATGAAAGACCGTTGTAAAAAGGCTGTGATGGAGAGTGTGGATGGAATAAATCTTGTCTAACGCTCGCTTTACCGACTCTAGCAACTTTCAAGAAACATAATGGTTGAGTCTTACCTTTTCTTGACTAATGACCAAAAACTAAGATTCAAAGTTATGATTTTTAAAAAATCTATAAACTCATTGAACAAAGAACACCCAACAGAAGGCAGAGTTGGAGTTCAGTGCCCGGAATTTGAATCAAGCTCTCTCTCTCTCTTTTTTTTTTTTTTTTTTTTTTTTTTTTTTTTTTTTTTTGTGCACTGGTGCTAATCTGCAGCATTGTGACACGCCTGGAGTTCCTCTTTAGGTGGTGAAAACCAGCAGGGTTTCTGAAAATGATTTATATACAAATTGTAGCTGTTCTGAAACTAGGGCAACTGATATCTGGGGCTCCATCAGCTTAGTACTTTAGACCTGGTCCTGATGTTAGCATTCATGTATTAAAGATTGGCTTTGGGCCTTTTGAATGTCAATGTATGCGGATGGATGGCCTTAGGTCCTTAACCACAAATGTTAATGCTAAAAATTATGATTTTTTTTGCAACTAGATACACTGAAATTGAAAACAGCGGGAAGTTATAAACAAGTTATGTTTACTTTTTTTTTCCTTTTGAGATTGAGAAGTTTTGAAATGCAAATGAAAAAGATTAAGGAAATGTTACAGGTTGAAATGGTGGAAATTTGCTCTCCTGAGTCTTGGAACAGTTCTTCTTTGGTAAGATGCTCCTGATCTTCTGATCATTTTTTTTTAATAAGACTCAAGAAGGAATTTACAAACATATAAATGTGCTCTAGAGAAAATGGTTTCTCAGATAGCAATTTTGATTTTTTTAAATGGTTTCAGATGAAATTGTTGAAAATCTTATTTTATTTTTTTTACATATAGAATTGAATGCGTACTTCATTAAAGATTAGTAAACAGAATGCTAAATTTTTTTCTATTGAATTTCTATATCGTTTATATTGTCATTCTAAATGTGTGGGAATGTTGCTTAGTGACTTACAAGCATACAGATGCAATAGGTGTTAAATGCATAATATTTTTTCTTTTCTATGTATTAAACAAAACCAATAACACCTGCTTTTGTGTTATCGCTACACAGAACTTTGACAAACTATTGATGGTTAATAATTACCTTACTGTGGCAGTTCTTATAAAGGCAAAAGAAAAAAAAAAAGAAACACCATCTATTTTCTATTTTCACTTGATTTTTTCTAATTTGACATAAGTTTTTACCATATGGGCCAACAATAAGAATTCTTTGATGTTTAATTGGTGACTTCCCACTGAATTTAGGAAAAAGTCAGTTTGTGATATTTTTGAGCTGTACCTCTATCTTTCTAAGTTAATACTATTACAGTTTAAATGGATAAAAATAGCATGTAAACAAGGTGAAACCTGAAAAAAAATCTCATTTCTTTCCTAATGTAACAGTACAATTGCACCTCAGTAGAATCCCTGGTTCTTATTATATTAATTCAAGCTAACAAAAATAAATAGGAATGGCACCATAACAAGTAAGATTTAAGCTTCTTTTAGCCATTTAACTGTAAGGTCATCTAGGGGCTAACATCAGGAAATTCCTAGTTAAATGCCTGCACAACATGCCTTCTTCATTTGATGCAATTTGGAAGGTATTTTTATCAACATTCACTGAGTTTGGATTAGCTTGCTTTTAAAACCAGTATAATTAACATCCATTTTCCCCATTTGTTATAACATTTCCGTGATTAGTTTTGTTTTCTCTATTATATTATTGACTTTTTCATATTTCTGTTCACAATAAGTTGTTTATTTGACAGGTAAGTTTAAATGTTTATTTAGTTTTACTTAGATAAAAGGGAGAGAGTGAGAGCAAGGCACACACACACACACAGAGAGAGAGACAAAAAGAGAGAGAGAGAGAGAGAGAGAGAGAGAGAACATCCATCTGCTGGTTCACTCCCCAAATGACCAAAATGGTCTAAGCTGGGCCAAGCCAAAGTTAGGTGCTAAGAACTCCACCTAGGTCTCCCAGATGGCAGGAACTAAATACTTGAGCCATTACTTGCTACCTCCCAGGATGAGTGTTTGTAGGAAGCTGAATTGGAAGTTGAGTCGGCAGGGCTCACACTAGACACCCAGATATGGGATACAGGTTTCTGAAGTGGCAGCTTAACCTGCTGTATCACAAGGCCTGCCCCTAAAAAAGATTTTTTTTTTTTTGACATGAGATTGAACGTAAATTCAATTATTTGATTATTTAATTTATTTTCTTTGGAGATTCGAATCAGTCATCATTACAATTTTTCCTGTCTTTGGCAACATTCTTTCTGGGCTAAGATTAAAGTTCAGGTTTGTTTTCCCTTAAAGCTAAAGTTTGTAAATATTTTCTGTGTTTCATATTTTTTTTTTTGACAGACAGAGTGGATAGTGAGAGAGAGAGAGAGAGACAGAGAGAAAGGTCTTCCTTTTTGCCGTTGGTTCACCCTCCAATGGCCGCTGCATCTCGCTGATCCGAAGCCAGGAGCCAGGTGCTTCTCCTGGTCTCCCATGCGGGTGCAGGGCCCAAGGTGTTGGGCCATCCTCCACTGCCTTCCCCGGGCCATAGCAGAGAGCTGGCCTGGAAAAGGGTCAACTAGGACAGAATCCGGCGCCCCAACCGGGACTAGAACCTGGTGTGTCTATCAAGGCGGAGGATTAGCCTGTTAAGCCACAGCGCCGGCCTGTGTTTCATATTAATGCATAGACTCACTGCCGTAGAAAGACTACTTCTCAGAAGAAGTAATCTTTTTTTCTTCATTTGTTAAGTTTCCACTGCCCAACTAAACATAAAAGTTCTTTGTTTTCCTCATATTGAGAACAAATCTTTAAAGTGTCATAAGACTATGTTCATGTCTTCCGAGAAGCTGTTTCTCAGGTTTTTATAGGATAAGGCTTGAGCTTGGAAATTAACTACAGGTTTTTAAATTAAAAAAAAAAATTTTTTTTGACAGGCAGAGTGGACAGTGAGAGAGACAGAGAGAAAGGTTCACCCTCCAATGGCCACTGCGGCTGGTGCACTGATCCAAAGCCAGGAGCCAGTTGCTTCTCCTGGTCTCCCATGCGGGTGCAGGGCCCAAGGACCAGGACTAGAACCCAGTGTGCCAGCGCCGCAGGCGGAGGATTAGCCTATTGAGCCACAGCACAGAGCGCTGGGGATTGGACAGGTCATGAAACACCATCTGTTTTAGGGCTTGTGAACTCAATTCCAGACTAGGCAGGGACTCTATGTGTGTAAGGCCATCTAAGAAAAGGTAGGAATGAGAGGCAGAGCCTCGTGGGCATCCAGGCCCAGGGAACACTATTCAAATTCAGACAACTAAAGCATCTTTGTTGGCTGATTCAGGAACCAGAGGAGAAAAATGCCGTGCTCCAAGTTTCATTCTTACTTAGTGTCAAAACTCATTCTTTGCGCTCATAATCGATCTTGGGAGGCACAGTCAGACATTGTAAGTCTGTTGCCATGTGTACTCATTGCCTTCTCATGGAATGTTCTGGTATTGTGTGAGCGTAGGAAGAGGTGGATTATCTCATGGTTTTAAATATAAATGAACCAGGTGGCATGTATTGAATAGACTAGTGAAATAGCCTTTAAGGGCTAGAAGCATTTCTGGTTTGAGGAGTAGAGTTAGAGTCTTAGCTTTCTTATTTGCAAATGTAGCCATGAAATTAAATGAAATGCAGCCAAAGCAATAACTGATAAAACACAACATAGTTCCAAAATGGTTTTGGAGTAAATGAGCCTATGCTCTTATATATAATTACACTTGATCTTAGCCAAAAGGCGGAAATGATACTTTATATAATTACATTGCAAAAGATAACATTTAGGAAAGTTGATACATTATTTCAAGCACAAAAATTTCGAGCTCTTTTATAAGTATCACAGAAGTATATAAGGCATAGGGTGGGTATGGAGCCTAACAGTTAAGAGCCCTGCCTCACACATTGGGGTACCTGGCTCCCACTCCACTCCAATTACCTACCAATGCAGACCCTGGGAGGCAGCAGTGATGATTCAAGGAACTGAAGTTCTGCCATTCATGTGGGAGACCAGGATGATGCTCCTAGCTCCTGTCCCCAGCCCTGACTCAGCTCCTAAGTTTGGGGGAATTTGAGGAGTGAACTAGTAGATGACAGTTTGTCTGTCTCTATGTGTGATTCTAAGTCAATCAAAAAAGGAAAAAAAAGAATAATGACAATATGCAAAGTATGCCATAGCATATCTATTTATTTATTGCAGTGAAGATAATAGACCATTTGAGGGCATTAGATTTTACAGAGACCATGCCTCAATAAATTAGCTAAAATCTGAAGTGTTAACAATAGCACTTTCATATAATTTCATAGTATGAAATTTGCCTGCAGTGTGCATATTCATGAAAGTCATTTGGCTGGAGGTACTGCTTTGCTTGTGAAAAAAAAAATTTCCCAAATCCTCAATTAAAAAGAAAAACTAAAGGAAATGTCTTGACTGTTAAATTTCTACAGAAATTAGAAAGAAAAGAAAAAGCTGTGATCACCTGGCAAGAAACTCCATAGAAGTCTGACTTTGATGAAAGTTTATGAACCTGAAACACTGCCTTCCTTTCCTTAGTTTGGTCTTAAGGTCTCTGGAAATAAGAAGAGAGTTGTAAATGATCCAAGGCTCTGAGAAGTCAGGAAACACAGTCCTTAATCCACATACATTCAAATTACACACACAAAATAAAAGATAGCACTCCCTGTTGTAGGTGGCTTGTCCTTCCTATATCTGTGTAAGCCATCTTCTGATTTCCAGCATGTATACTGCAAAATCCACATAGAGGATGTGGTAGAGAGACTCAACTTGTTCTGGATACAATTCTACTTCTTGTGTTGCCATGTAATCACAGATCCTAGAATGGGTTCCAGAACAAACAGATAACACAACACATGCAAAACGAACTCATTTCAGTAAGGGAAGCCCTATAGAGTGAAGCTGTAAATGGAAGAGGACTCACTTAGGTAAACAGAAGAGTCTTGAACTAAATGATGACCTCTTAAGGAAGGGTCCTGTACTGAGAGAGCTGGATGTCAGCAAATCCATATAATCATGGGCGAAATGTCACTGGCCAACTGCTACTGTCAGTTGCTGTTTTACTTTTCCAGACATTCTAAGTTCATTCAATCAGGTGGATTTTTCTTAGCAATGTGACTAACCTTGGACAAGCCATTTCTTGTAGGTATTTCTTGTTACTCCTCATAGTTTTGAAACAGACTCTAGGGATGAGAGCCAATGGTTTTGCTTTTGGAATAGGATAGGAGTGTAAAGCATCTAGCATAGTTCCTATCTTATAGCTAGGGTTTGATATTTAATAGTCAATATTATCAATGCTAACATTGTAATATAGTCTTGCAATATATGGATGGGGAAAAAAAGAGACACACAGAGTTTCCAGTTAAGGCCAAACTTCTGGAAATGCTTTTTTCTTCTTATATAGTTCCACTTTGATAAAACATTTCAAAAAGACAATTTTGTCCTCATCTATTAAATTACTTTGCATATATAATGCAATAGCTGATGCTCATAAGCCTACAACTTCTTAAATTAATTTTACAAGATGTCAAAACTTCAGAGCTGAAATGTTTTAATAAATAGAAATGAAATTATTCTGTACACAAGTACAAGATTGTACTCAATAATCTAGCTTGCCTGTATTTTTCTAATTCTCAAGCTGCTGGGAGAGTTGATAAACATGGTGCAAACTAGCAGACACATTACAATTGTGCCAATTATGTAAATATAAATATATATGCATATAAAATTAAACTCTCAGTAAATGGCACTTACCTAATAACAGATATACTGTTCTTAAAAACAAAACATAATAATGTAGTTATTTCAAAATTTAATATTGATATACATTAGATAAATAATTTAAATAGCTGAATTTTTGTTTCACACGTGGGTGCTTTAGTATTCTACCACATTTCTTTGTTAAAACACATTTTTCAACACTGTTTCTTCCAATAACCAAAACTCTTTAAAGATATTTTTATTTAAAAAATTAACTTGTAATTTAAGAACAAATTTACATTGTTTTATCATTTATGCTTGACCCAAATATAGTTTCAGAGTTAAATCCAAGATTGGGAAAATAAATTCATTTGTTAGAAATAGGAAATTGGACCTTGCAAAATAATAAATGCATCACATAAAAAAGGGTAAGATTTGATTTAACTCTAGAATGTCCAGAATGTATTCAATACTTATCCTTCTTCGAGGCAATATGCTAAGTGAGTACATGACCCAAAATATCTGTCAATGTGTGACTATAAATAAGCATGTTTTAAAATCAAAGTATTTACAAAGTTGCTTATCTGTCATACATCAAGTTTAATGTTCTTGGTCCACTGAGTCAACATCCAAAGTAACAAAACCATTGGAAGGGATTTCACTTCCTTTGCTGGTGGAAGATGAGAGTGGCCTCAATGACTCTAACAGGGGAAACTATATTGCTGTGTAACCAGCTGTTTTAAGGAGAAAAAAAATTAATTTTAAGTTACGACATAGTACTTTCCTTTTTTCTCCTTTTTTAGCATTTGTAGTTTTTGAAAATTATAGTTCTGAAAGGGGTATGGAATTTTGTAGTCAGAAGCATGTCTATCTCTCAAGAAAGCATAAGTCAGAGGAAAACATAATGATTAATATTTATGAATAAGTATTGTGTTTACCTTTTCCAGTTTTTGCATCGCAACAGAAAGGTACAGGCTGCTGAAAGCAAGGTTTCCATGAATGTCTTTATGTCTGTCGTAAACACATTCAGAACTTCTCATAATCTGAATCAAAATAGACTGTATCTGTTCAAAGGAAGAGAATTTGTGATTTTTGCATATATCCACCATCTACACAATTGTGCCCTTATATTGGAAGAATGGGGAAGAAGCAGAGGAAAAAACACACAATGCACAAACAGTTTAGTGACAGGAGAGGCAATAGCAGAAACAAAAAGAATCACGTCTATTTCTTTAAAAAGATATGTTCTTTTTCCCAACTACCTTACACAATGATCATTTAGGAGATATTCTTTCAGATCATTAATTTAAATATCTCAGAAAAAAACAGCATTGCCTGGAATTTGCTCAATTTATGTTATAGAATTGAAATTAAACTATATCCTGATAAATTGCTGATTAATGAGTTGAATAAAGGATTTTTAACACTTTCATTATCTGATCAGTTTAGGGCCCAATCGTTGAAGCTGCTATGAATGAAACTTGAATTTTGTACAACATATGTCTTTTTCAGCATAGAGAGAGAGAGAGAGCTACTAAAGTGGCAATACTGAATTTCATTTTTCTGCTAACGGTAAGTAAATAAAGTGTTGATTCCTACAGCTTGAAAGTGGAAAAAAATGTTTCTAAATCTTTAGCTATCCTCACACTGTCAATCATTTTAGCCAACTAAAGCACTCTTTTTCCCAGGTATTTGGGCTTGAAAAATATTCCAGACCCACTTAGGCTTTGGCAATCACTCTGTGACCCGGCTCCACTTTCCACCCATCTCATCATACAGGAGATTTCCGTAAACTTTTCATTTGCTCAAATGAATTTTTTCCCCAAGATGATATACTTTACACAACAAGCAATCAGCTTAGTGATGACAAAAGGCACCCTCTATACAGTAGAGGCTCATCACAGCCATCTGAACCTACCTAAAATTGAAGTTGAGGACCAACAAATGGTGGATGATAACTTCCAAATGACTCTGGATCCCTTCCTATAAAATGTTATATGAATTCAATTTCCAGATGATCTGAAATATAAGAAAATAGCTATGTTTATGCCTTGGGTAAAACAGGAGTTAACATTTCTGTGTTCTCTGGGCAGCTTGATAAAGCATGAAACTCAGGGGAAGTGACTTCTGTTTGTGTGTGTGTGTGTGTGTAGGCATCATTAAATATGTATGTGAAGCAGACATAATGGCCTCTGTTTGAAAATCACTTTGAAAACTTCTATGTATGTATGTATGAAGCAGAATTGCATTAGCATGAAGTAGGTGTTGGCTAATGTGCTGTAAGATGTTGTAAATAAGCGGTCCTTTGAAGGCTCACAAATAAATCTGCTTCCATAGAAAACTTCTATATACATTTATTAAAATGCAATTCCCTTTAGTATGAAATTTTATGTTGGACACCTTTTCTTTTAACTCTGAGAGTTTGTTAAATCTATTGACCTTTGCTTTTGAAATGGCTATTCTTATTTATTTACATGTCTTGGCAATGAAAACATCATAGATATAAAAAATCAATTCTACATGCAGTGTATATATTGCAATAATTATGATTTTAAATAAAAAATGAGGCACTGAGTTAGTCTTTAAGTTATATTTTTTTGAAAAAAGAAATGGTTTTCATTTATTAGACTAATTCTGTAATCTCTAAGAATTTTTGTAAACAGAAACTAAATAAGTTTCCATACAGTAGCATATGCTTAAAGGAATTCTAT
The DNA here is from genome assembly GCF_033115175.1 of Lepus europaeus. Classification (NCBI taxonomy): domain Eukaryota; kingdom Metazoa; phylum Chordata; class Mammalia; order Lagomorpha; family Leporidae; genus Lepus; species Lepus europaeus. The sequence continues at coordinate 72,838,218 of NC_084840.1, read as the reverse complement.
CCATTTACATGATAAAAATATAGGATAAAGCTATTTTGTATTAGCTGTATTATAAATCCAATGATTTATATTCATTGTTCATTGGATATAAATTAAAATATCACATGGGATCTTTAAAATGTTTATGGAAAATGTGTTTTATGAAAAATCAATGCATTGACTTAAAAAATATTTTGCATCCAAATAAATATATGTTCCCATTACATTTCCACAGACTTAGACATGTCTTCATATGACATATATTTTACTTATATTAATATCTTGGAAGGCTAAATTTTAGTGTAGGTTTAAATTTTTAAGTGATATATATATGAAATATCTGAAACTTAAAACTAGAGAATTAGTTCTATATTACTTTCTTTGTCTCAGATTGATTTGATTCGTTTTTAGTATTTTACAGATATTGAGAAAGATAGTTTTATTCATTGATTAAAAGTTATAGCTTTATATTTCATGAATAATATAAATCCACATATTTCTATCTTTAAGGATATGATTTCTGCCTATAATGGGGTCATTTCTTCAAAGGAAAAACATGTACATAGCTAGTTTCAGGTAAGAGTTACGATTTTTCTCTAAGGCAACATTTCTCAATAAGCACAAATGGTTGCTCAATTTCTTATTGTGGCAATACAGTTTTTTTTTTTTCACTTTCAAATGAATTTTTTTCTAGGGAAAACATCATTCTCCGAAGTTAATAAAAGCAAAGATTCATTTGTTGGATACTTTCTAAGTGACGGGTACTATGCTACAGTATCTTACATAGGTTGTCTTGATGAAATCTAACATAAACTCTGTTAGGATTTGATCAAATTCATTTTAGAAGAAACTAAGCCATCGAGAGTTTAAGTAATTTGACCATGGTGTACATTCAATACATGGAAAACCATTTTAGCTCTTTTGTTTGGCTCTATATTACATGAAAGAGATTTATAGAGAATTACATTAGAGATGGTGACATTCTCTAAAGGATTCACCTAACTGCCTTAAGCAATTTAGCAGCACTTTTAAAATAAATCTGATGTTAGTGGAACATCTAAAGGTAGAAAATGGGTATACCCACACAAGGAAGAACAATTTAAAAATTCATCTCATCAGAATGAACTTGTTATTTGGATGAAGATGAAATATTTTTTGTCTGAGTATTACTTCCTGAAGATAAGGTTATTATTTAAATTTCCAAATATCTTGTTTATAATAATTGACTTAAAGAAGAAAAGGCAATTAAATGAATGCATTTTGCATCTCAGAACATTAACATGAGGATCATCAATTCTTCGGGTTAGTTGCATGTGTAATCAATCTATACAAATACACTCAAGCTAGTGAATGACTTCTAAATAGCTGAATTTAAACTATGGCTCATAAATTTGCTAATCTTTCTATTAGGTATTACACAAGTCTAAAAAATAAATGGTAAAAAGTAAAAAAAAAATATTCTGAGGATGACAGGGTGATTCTTTCTATTAAGCCTCTTTGTCCTAGGTTTAGTTCCCCTTCAATTTGTTCTCCAAACTGTTTACAGCCAAAATTTCTAGTCAATTTTTTGTTTTCGTTTTAAACTTTTTATTCGCTCCTAATCAATAATTTGCTCCTAATAAAGCTTAGACTTCAAGGAATCCTTAGTATTCTGGTTTTAACCTTATTTTCTAATCAGATTTCTTATCATATCTCTACAACCTATCTCTAAACTGTTCCTTTGCCTGGAATAATCTTCTCTCTCATCGTAGTTCTTGTAAGATATTTCAAGACTCACCTTCTTTCAGAAGTTCTTTGACAAAGTTAAGTATCATCTTCAGAGTATCTCCTCTAAATTTCCTTAACATTTTGGGCATATTTTTAAATATAAATGCATCTACCTTTTAGGTGTATTTTTTAATACAAATGAATCACACGCAATACTCTGACTGTTGTTTTATTTCTTTATCACCTTTAAGTTATTGTGATAATTTTGAGGGCAAAGGCTCTGTTCTGATATTGATTGAATGACAGGAAATGTCCTTAATTCTATGATTTGTTAAATACTTTATATAGACCATAAATATCCAGTACCTACACATTGCTGAATTCATTTCATCCTTCAAAGCAGTTCTTACCATCTAATTCTTTGTCTGCCTTGTTATGTATCAGTTGCTCAGTAGGTTCTTGGTGACTGCGTAATAAATGTGCTCACAAGAGTAGACAAAAATATAAAAAACAAATTAATCCTGTGCAGAAATGCATAAAGTCTGTAAGTCATATTGCAGTTGTTCCTTTAAAAACATTTTTACCATTCCCAAGTATAAAGGACTATATGATTTTATATTATGTTTAAAAACAATAAAAATACATAACAGGAATGATACTACCTGATCTGGGCTTTTCCTATGGTGAATTATTCTCTTCTCTTTTTACGGGAAATGATTCAAGTTTAATTGAAAGGTGCAACCTACTTATTTACTAGATGTCTACTCCACGTAAACATTGCTTCAGAACCTGCTGCAAATGACCTTTAACAAAATGAAGAATTCCATTGTTTTAATATGAAATTAAAGAATGTTCTTCACTTGCTGTAGATGCTGCATTTTGGAGGATACCTCAAAAAATCTTAGGGGTTAATGTCTAACCTATTAGTTCCCACAGCGTGCCAGCAGCAAGCACATTTTCAAGGGTTTCCTGAGTATAGAATCTGAACCCCAATCTCTAGCTCTATAATTTCATCAGCAGGAAGTGCCTTTTTGCAGACCTTACCGCTGGTCTGATAAAGCCCCCGATTCTGCTGCTGTTGATAAACTCCCTACATTAAAGTCTTCAACCTTCAACAATTTTCAATTCCAAGCAAAACCTAACAATTTTCTTTTCTGTGTGCTTCTCATTTACCCAGAGTAATATGCTGGCCTTTCCCATGGCATATCAGGTTAGCTCAGCTCATGATGGTTAGAAAAGTTTCCCAGGTTCATTTTCCAGGACACTTCACATCGACTGGATAGAAACTCTTCTTTCCCCAAACTAGTAATGAAGGCACCTTCACGTTTTCATCCCCACTGGTGAGGATGGATGGTGAGCTTGTGGTTGAATTTTATCGTCTGTGGCTCTTCTGAAAAAGTTACCCTGGAAAGCTCTCTAGGAGTACGAAAGGCTGAAAAATAATAGTAGAAGCACTCCAAGCTTCCTGTGTTAGTTAACATTATTTGGTGAAAGGAGATTGAGAAGACAGAGTCAGAGTATGGGTAAAAACGACTGACGGTTTTTGTGTTCACTACGTTGTTTATTTCAGAGTAGACGCTGTGGTCGATGTGTTTTTTGCAAGCAAAGGCATAAGTTCATCGATATTTTCCAGTGCATTTCTGCAAACAGGCTCTTCTAGAACCCATAGTGAATCTGCAGTCAATTCAAATGGGTCTGTTAGCTATCACAGGAGGAATGTAAGAAGGCAGATATTAACATCAGTGTGATCTGAACTGGGATGCAACAGAAATTTTGTCCTCTGAAATCAGACTCAGTTCCAAGGCACCCAAGTGTCCAATAAGTTGAAGTCAGTGTGTCATGTCAGAAACACTGAAAACCTAGTACAATTGTTAATGAGGGCATAAGTGGAGAAGATATTTATGCAGATCTTCCGTTTACTAATAGGTATTTCTGCAGAGTAAAACAGTAGATCCAACATTGGTAGACAAATTAGGCCTGAAGTTCATGTATCCTATCTACATCAGAGTGAACTATTAGTGAAAACCTTGACAGGAATGGCATTTTGAGAGTAGCGAGAATATTCAAGCCTTTCATCTGAGACTCAATGTCACAGGTTAATAATTATCCCATATCCCACGAGGCTGAACTCTTCTATAGAGGATAAAATAGGTTCTGGAGTGAGTCCATGTGTACGGTGACTATCTCTACCCCAAACGAAAGCCTTGTGTTAAAATGGAGAATGTGGGAGAGAGAAAGCATTCTGGGCAGGTGCTCCCATGGCTTCCTATGTGTCAAGCAGCAAGCTTTACAAACCAAAAGCATTTCAGGGCTCTGTGCAACTTCCGATTGGAAAGGGCTAATCAGCTTAGTCATTGGCTTGGAAACCCGTGTCAGGGGCATTTTGACTAGACTTTCTGACATTATCTTTGTCAAAAGTCCCCGTCAGAGTTGGTTTGATTCTTCCAGTGCAAACTGAGTGGGATCAGCAGTCACTCTGGTCGTGTTGTCAATAGACACCATTCTTTATTTTCACCAGCCCCAGTCTACATGGTATACACACACACACACACACACTGCTTTGGCTCAAGCTGAAATAATTTACCATTTCTTTCTTCAGACCATAACATTTTTCATTTCATTTTAAAGCAGAGAAGGGGGAAATGAGCTGGAGAAAGGATCCAACTGCTGGTTCACACCCTAAATGTCCACAACAGCAAGAGCTGGGCTGGGTTGAATCCAGGAGGCTGGAACTGCATCCACATTTCCCACATGGCAGAGTCATCATCTATTGCTTCCCAGGGCACTCATTAACAGGAAGTTGGATCCAAAGCAGAGTAATCAAGAATTGAATCAGGCACTCTGACATGGGATCTACCAAACGTCCACCTGTAATTTTATTTTTTCTGTTCTATGGGAACAGAAGAAGGTCCATGGGAGGATGAAAACAATATTTTAATAAATTGTATAGTGAAAATTGTTATGAAATGATCAATGCTGAAGAACAAAGATTTAAAAATAAAGCTGTAATACAGTATCGTTTACAGAAAGAAATGTATATGAATCATTTAAATTTAGGAAACAGTGTTGGATGCCAAACAGTGAAAGCGTTACATGTGTAGCTCTGGAGAAAAAGGGAATCATCTGTCAATGTGAATCCACAGGACTCTGTAGTATTTATTCACTCTAAGAACTCTGAGCATTTTTTTCTGATTTAATGTCTTCACTTAGGAAGCAGGGCTAATAATAGCTGACCTATTCAACAGTTTTAAGACTAGAAAGAGGGAATAGTATGCATACATTTATGTCTTCGGAAGAAATCTTTAAGCAAATTTAAGAAGGTAATCTATTTCTGCTGATTTATTGTATATATATCACAATAAGGAAAATATAGAAGAAATGTAAGTTGTAATTATTTTACTACTCTGGTATACAAAATATTTTTTCATTTTGAATTTCCCTTCCAGTTCTTTGCCAATGTGCAAAATTCACTGCAATGATTTTTACAAGGTGCATCACGCACTTCCTATGGATTGCTTTGCCATCCGTTTCCTGGCTGATATTTGCCTTTGCAGAGTCAGCTGAAATTTCATAATTTTTTTTTTTTTTAAAAACTCCTCCTCTTGTGAGGGGCCTCTCTTCTACCTGAACTCTTGCAACTCCCCTAGCCTGCCCTGAATGAGTTACCTCTTCCACAATTTAACACCTCTTTCCTTGATTGGTTTTTAATTGCTCCCAGCTTCTATCACTACCAGATAGTAGGCAAAGACCAGAAACCTGAGCAAATTGTGTATGGTCCCTTAGGGGAAAGTAAGTCATAATTGTATTTTGTTTTTCATGATAGAATGGAAAAGAAACCATGTCCAGAGTATAATGCTGTATTAAAAAAAAAAAAACTATAGGCAGAATGTACCATAAATTTCCATTGTAGGGATTATCTCTAAATTCCTTGAAGAATATTTGTTGCTTATGAAAACTTTAGCATTATTATCTGAATACAAAGTTTATTACATGCCTCACAAAAAATCAAAGTATTTCATAGGCTTAGTTAGATTCTGAGGAAAAATTATCACACCGAAATCTGTCAGACCTAAAAATAGAGTGCAGTTTTCTTGAGGCAACCCAGCAACATTACTAAGGACTGCTCTTCTAGACAAAGGGAATCTAAGTGAGTGGGCCCAACAAGGCTTTGCTTTTTTCTTTTGAGATCAATAAACAAGTAAGCAGAGAAGCAAATTCCTCATTCTACCAATGAAAAATTGAGGCCCCAGACTGGTTGGGTGACTTGATTGGAGCAATATCCCCAGGGTGGGGTGACGTTTTTCACAGTTTGTTTTTCGTTAAATAGTCTATTTAAGATATGTACACATAGATTTCTTTAAAACTGGATCTCTAAAAACAGTAGATTCACGTAAATAGAAATGCATTTATTATCTGGTAACATTAACTTTGAAAAGCAGATGAATAGATTTAAAACATCGATTTCTGTCTTTTACTTAAAAAGAAATGAGTTATGAAGACAAGAGGAAGGATCAAATTAGACATAGGGTAGATTACTTCCTTACCATCTTTGAAGGGAGGAACTGGGCTACTGCTAAGGGAAGTAGCTAGATACTTTAACCAAAGACAAAATTTTAAAAATCTTTCTGAATTAAACGATTGTGAATTAAATGATTGACAAGTGGAGAAGATGAATTTCCAAAGCCTTTTGTAGGCACGTTATTTTAACAGTGAATATTCAAAATTAACTCATCTCATTCAAACATTACAACAGCATTAATGTCTACTTCTCTAACAAAGAACTCTTGTGACACTGATGTAATCATGAGTGAATAATTTTTCAGGCATACTTGTAGAGAAGAAATGAATTCTTAAATTCTATACAGTACAGAATGAAAATAGAAATGATGCATTTTTCTTAAGACTTTATTAAAACAAATAATTCATAGCAATTATTTCAACACATAAGAAATTTGAGTTCAAGAGGCCTTAATAGCACCATCAAAGTTTTATAATTCATCGAATGAAAATCATAATTTGACTTTTAGACAGTCAGTTGCCCTTGCATTTTTTTCAAGTTCAGTTATTGTTGAGCTTACCCCAGTTATCTCCTTTTGCCAAGTACAGACAGCAAAATTTAAAGCCACAGCATATAGAAAAATAGATTTGAAGCTTAGCCAGGCCCACTTTGGATATTTCCAGAAAAATAAATAGAAACTTTATTTTAGTTGATGGGGTAGGAGAGGCATGCATAAAAGATAAGTAAATACATTCATGACAAGTATAATGGGCTGGCATAGCAGTAGTCTTTTGGAATTTAGAAGTTAGTAAAGAGTTGTAACTATGTCCCTTTCCTTTTACCTACCATCTTTTCTTTTAAAAATAGGCGAAAATGGAAGGAGAATAATTTCCTCAGAGTACAAAAATAGTTAGCATCTAGAAAAATAATGTGGCCATGAAGATTCTCCTAAGAGTCACTGTGAGGTTAGAGTGACAGTTTTGACAAAGTTGGCTGCATTTTAGAATGTTCTCTGTCTAGTTAGGACCTTCTTAACCTTCGACACATTTGTCTACACTACCTTCATTTTCACTTAGGTTTTTGAGAAAGAACAGAAGAGCAGACAAACAAACTCAGAACACCTTCCCAATTTTTGGATAAGATTTCACTTAATGCAATTGTGGCGCCAGTACTATGGATAGGATGGTACAGTTCAAAATATGTTTATATAACATGGCTGCATGCCTCTGAGATCTTTTAAATTCTTCCCTGAGAGCTTCAATCACTCAATGTTCACTCATCCAAAACCCTTTATATTCTCAAATATCTCAGTAAGTTTCACTGTAAAAGCCAGGCATTGAATAGAAGGAGAAAATAAAATAGATGTAAATATTTCAAAGTTCTTATTTTTTTGTTCCTTGACTCTTAAAGACTATAATGGAGGGAGATTTAACACAATAGTTATGACATTCAAAAATATGTAACTTGTGATTTCACTGTATCACACATAACCATAGAGTTTGACTAGTGCCTCTGAAATAATACAGACACACACACACACACACAAATTTTAGCATTAGAAAAGGCATCTATATTTTGCCATTGAGGAAATTAAGACTCATAGCCTTAGGTTATTTAATTTATCCACAATCAGGTAGAACAAGAATCCAGTCATTGTTATTTCAAGTTGAATGCTCTTTGCACTACATAATGCTACCTCTCTGTTTACTAGAAGTTCAAATCTGGCCCGGAGTCATAAGTATGAACATTTCTTGTCTCCTAGCTGTTCAACAAGCAATGTAAATGAGTTATATTGTTCCTAGGTATTGATTTCATCCTGAAAATCATTCAAATGATAACAATTAGCAGTTTTAGATGAGTGGATGAGTATCATAGAGTGAGGATTGAAGCTAATTAATGAGGAATTCTGGGAAGCCGTGTTCTTCCTTTCCTGTTGGGTGGTTAGACATTAAACGTTGGGGTTGTCAAATGAGCAACACCTTTGCATCAGTATTAAATTCACACACAAAGAAAATTAATTACAGGAAAGCTGTTTCAAACCGACTTTGTCAACTCTCTCGACAGGAAATTCTCAGTTGGGCAGGAAAAGTCAAGTATTGCTGTCTTAAAATATCTTTGCTTTCATAAACCTCCTCTCATTTTTGATTTTTTTTTTCTGATGGAGGCATGATGGCATGAAAATTTTATTTTATTTTATTTTTTTTTTTGGATATCAGGGAGACAAACCCAGTTGTCTGAAAGAATAAGATTTAGCCAAATGAACCACCAGAACTTGAACTAGTTCCCATTAGATGGTCGCCTATTACTATCCCTACTAACAGATTGTAAAAACTTAAATGTTCTGTTCAGCATTGAATAAACACTTTTTTGAATACTGGACCCTGGAAATAGTGACGTGTTTTGTTATTTTAGAAAATGGCTATGAAGGTGGCACCTAAATTCCAACTACGATTGATAAATTTTAGTGATTAGTTGAAAGTCACCCTGGTTCATCAAATTTCATTTGGAAACTTCAAATATCATATAATTCCACTTAACTTTCCTTCTTGGAAAAGTACATACATGCTTTCATTCTTATGCTCTAGTTATTGAAAATCAAGTTCTCTATTTTCAGTAAATGTGGATTTTGAAGGTGGACTAAGATATCCTGAAATTGTGTTTTGATAACCTTCTAAAAGGTATCAATGGCAGTAAATCCTGAGTATTTTGCTTAGGATTCTTACAATTTCTTTTATTTTTCTTTTATTTTTTTCTTTTGTTGTGGAAAATTGAATTTATTTTATTTTTTAAACTTTTATTTAATAAATATAAATTTCAAAAGTACAACTTTTGGATTATAGCAGGTTTTCCCCCTGTAACTTCCTTCCCACCCACAACCATCCCATCTCTCACTCCCTCTCTCATTCCATTCTTCATCAAGATTCATTTTCAATTATCTTTATATACAGAAGATCCACTTGGTATATATTAAGTAAAGATTTCAACAGTTTGCACCCACACAGATACACAAAGTATAATGTACTGTTTGAGTATTAGTTTTACCATTAATTCGCATAGTACAACACATTAAGGACAGAGATCCTACATGGGGAGCAAGAGTACAATGACTCCCATTGTTGATTTAACAATTGATACTCTTATTTATGACATCAGTAATCACCCGAGGCTCTTGTCATGAGCTGCCAAAGCTATGGAAGATTCTTGAGTTCACAAACTCCGACCTTATTTGGACCCCCACATCTTTTTTTTTAGAATCATGTCTTCAGGAGTATCTGCAGTGATTCTAAGAGTGTTTTCTGTATTAGTTTACTCAATATTTCAATGTAGGCATTCTATTGTTACTCTTGGATTTCTGAGTGAAGTGAATATGATTTGTCATTGTAAATGCCTCTCTCACATTTCAAAACCTACCAGTACTTGTCATGCATAGACTTGACTAAGCATAAATTACATTTCTTAATAGTTGAAAATTATGTTATAAAACATTTTGGTTTTGACATGAGATTAATAAAGTAGTGGATCCCTCGGAGTTTTCATCTTTTCACTTCTATAAAACCTATTTAGGTTTTGAAATCTGTTCTTGCTTAAATCCGTAATATCATGCAGTAACTCTGTTGATAAAGGGAAAACTAGATAAAAATGCATTAAGAAAGCATAGATGTGTTTATGACATTTGTCAGTTAACTTTTAAGGTCGGATGTGAATTTGTGCTATAGCATACAATAGTTAGAGATATCGTATAACTCTTTTTTTTGACAGTTAGACTTATAGACAGTGAAGAGAGAGAGACAGAGAGAAAGGTCTTCCTTCCCTTGGTTCACTCCCCAAATGGCCACTGCGGCCGGCGCTGCGCTGATCTGAAGCCAGGAGCCAAATGCTTCTTCTTGGTCTCCCATGCAGGTGCAGGGACCCAAGCACTTGCGCCATCCTCCACTGACCTCCCGGGCCACAGCAGAGAGCTGGACTAGAAAATGAGCAGCCAGGACTAGAACCGGCACCCATATGGGATGCCGGTGCCTCAGGCGGTAGATCAACCAAGTGAGACATGGCGCTGGCCAGAGATAGTGTATAACTCTCAAAACAATTGGCTTGGTTGTTAGTATTGCAAATAAAAAGTCTGAATGAAGATAAAACCTTTAAACTGGTTGAAGAAGCTACTTTTAATATACTAAACTTTTGCTGATAAACAATTATCTAATTGGAAAACAAACTCACATATTTTCTGTTAAAATTCAGCAATAATTTACCAAACCATTTCTGAGTATAGATGTTATGTAAGTATGATGAACAGGGCATAAAAATGAGCATCAAGGAAGTTTAAGCAGGAAGATTTGAAAGTGTACAATGAGTTCCACTCTACAAATATATGGTTCATTGCGATGTAGAGAAATTCCTTCCAGCAGAGAGTATAAAGAAATGGAACATAAGACAGTGAAATGTCTTTTTTAACAGCATGGATGAGGGAGAAGGGAAAGCATGATTCTTCAAAGACAAGGCAGGGCTGGAGATGGATTTAGACTTGAATGATATGTTGATTTTTGGTGGACTGGGGCTGAATTTTAATGGATTATTAGAAGAGGACAGGAGAGAAAGCAAAATGAATCTAAGGAATGACCTATCCATTAAGTAAGGATCTGAATAGTCCTGAGAGTAAACAATCAGAGAACTACATATGTCAATCTCTGCCTTGGCAAAAGTAGACAAATTCACTGACTATAAGCTCATTTATAGCTATGGATGGAATTCACACCGTTTCTATGACCTGCAAAACTTTAAGTGGAAAAGTTAATTTATAGTCATGCTAGGTTGGAAGCTCCCCAAATGGCCAGGTAGAAGCAAATACAAAGGCTTTCCAGTGAAATAGGTGTTAAACTGGACCTCAAATTGTTCTTAATTGATACAATTTAAAGGAAATTATATCTCAATTAGAAAAATTATTAAATGCATGAGATAATGTTTAAAAAGTATCAGCAAAGTCTTCTCAGATTTTGAAAATACTTCAGATGCTGAAATTACAAATACATAATATAAAATAATTTTGCTTAACTTAGTGAATAAATTTTTTTCAAACATCATAAACAAAAGAGCTAACTGTTTTACAAACAAATTTGAAAATGTATCAAAGCAGATATTTGAACATGAAAATCAGAGTAAGTGGAAATTTCAAAACTGATAAACAGATTTCTACATCCAATGTCTATGGCAGACTAGAGTATTAGGACTTACTATGTTACTTAAAATAATAAAAATATTGAATATAAATATCTTTAAAAATCTTAAAATTCAAATAGTAAGACATTACTAGGTCAAAATTTAGAGAAATCCAAAGAGGTAAACAGAAAAACTTCCTTATCACTTAGATGATTTTATAATGCTAGAAAGGAGGAACTTCATTTTAGATACATCTTCCAGATGAAGACAGAGCTAAACCTCAGCCCTACATTCTTCCCATATTAACCTGGGACCCAATATAGCTACAAATTAAGAGAAAGAATGAATTAGAAGTATCAGCAATAACTGCTTTTTCTGTTATCAATCTCAAAGATTTTCAAGAAAAGTTGCTTTTGCAGTAAATCTAAAACTAGAAAAATAATATTTCATCTTCCTTGTGTACATTTTCATTTCAAATTTGCATCTTCCAAATGTTAGAAAAATTACCAATTTTGAATTGATTACACTGTTCCCTGACTGACATTCAGGATTCTCTGGAGCAACCAATGAAAGAAGCAGCTATGGAGGATGGGATATCCAGTGGTCTTTCTGTCTGCAAGCTAAGACCTAGGGGGTTGGTGATGTAGTTAAGAGACCTGAGAACCAAATATCTGATTGTGGAGAGTTCACTGTGCTCTCAAGGCCTGAGAATAAATGCCAAAGATATGATGATATTGGTGTTCCAGTTCAAGAAGTCATGTAGGACTAATTCAATATTCCTCCACCTCTGTGTTATATTGAGGTCCTTAATGAATTTCATGATGCAAACCACATTGTACTTTATCACTCTGCTTTACTCAGTCCATCAATTGAAGTGATCATCTCTTACAGAAAGACCTTTATAGATATACTTTGAAATAATGCTTAATCAAACATGTGAGTATCCCAAGGCATAGTGAAAATGACACACAATATTAACCTTTAAACTATATCTAAAAGACTGAAAGAAAGCATTGAAAATATACTATGTATCAGGGAAATAGAAGAGACTTAGCATGAAAGTCAACCAAATAGACCTTCTAGAAATAAAAATGTAATAACACATTTAAAAAATGAATGGATGAGAGTAATTGTAGATTAAACACAGCCAAATACAAAATTAATAAATTTGAATATACATAAGAAGACATTATTTGGATATAGCATATAGAGATGAAAAGATTAAGAAAACACGTTTGTAGTATATGAAGGGTAAGAGAAAAGTTTCAGAATATATTTAATAAGAATTTTAGAAAGCATACAGTGAGAATTAGAAAGATTATTTTTTTTCTCAAAGATAGTGGTTAAGAATTTACCATAAGTCATGACAAGAATAGTAAAGAAGTTAAATAAATCCTAATTCATACATGCTCGTGTGCATACATATTACATATATACATTTTACATAAGTAAAATATACTTAAATATGGAATATTAAAGTAATAGAAGAGGGTTGTGGGTGGGAGGGAAGTTTTGGGAGGGGGAAGCCATTGTAACCCATAAGCCGTACTTTGGAAATTTATATTCATTAAATAAAAGTTTAATTAAAAAAAAGTAATAGAAGAAATACTTCCTAAGACATAGCACAATGAAACTGCATCCAGGAGTGAGGGCAGCAGAGGCAGTGCCTTCCAGATGTGGCAACTGAAGGAATAGCATATTCTTCAACAGTGGCAGTAAAGCCAAAAGATAGTGAAATTGTATCTTCCAAGTCCTGGCATTTATCATTTATTTCTATACCCAGCCAAACTATCTTTCAGGAATGCGTGGGAAACAAAGTTAACAAGGAAAGTAAAAGTTGTCAGTCATCATAAAAGCTGGACGCGAGACTAATACAATGTCACACCTACTTCATGCTATTGATTAAGGCAAGTAACAAGGGCAACTCATATTCTAGCAGAAGCAAGACAGACTTCACTGCCTGATGAAAATAACAGCATTTAATAATAGATAAGGAGAGAATTAGTTATGATGATCTTCGGAGTCAGTTACCAAATCATAAAAATGCTCTTTGCATCATTATGACAAAAAAAATGAACACAAAAAGCATCTGAGAAAAACCCATAAATTGAGGGGTGGGCATTTGATACAGCAATGAGATATTTCCTGAGATGCCCTTGTTCCATACTGGAGTGCCTGATTCAAATCTGGGCAACTTTGCTTACCATCCAGCATCCTAATGTCTACTTTGGGAGGCAATAGATGATAGTTCAGGTATCTGGGTCTCTGTGGCCCAAATGGGAGCCTCAGATTGACTACTGAGCTCTTGGCTTTGGCTTTGCCCCACACTGGTTGTTATGTTCACTTTGGGAGTGAATCAGTGGATGAATATATCTCTGTCCATCTCTCTGCCTTTCAAATAAAATCATAATTAAAAAAACCCACAAATATAAAAAATTGGATATAAGCCAAATATCAATTAAAAGAAGAATGGATAATTAAGCATTGTTTCATTGTATAAGTGAACTGCTTATTTTGCTCTCAACAACCCAAATAAATTTAAAATTCATATTGAAGAAAATAAAACAGATACAAAAGAATGCAAATGGCTACAAACTATTCATATGCTGTTCAAAAGCAATCTAACTGAACAATATATTCTTTATTTATATAGAAATAGAAAAAAAAAACTGTGAACAAAGCAACAGAATAATGAAACCAAACTATAGAAAATTGGGCAGAGAAAGAGAAGTATGATTGTTTTATTTCTTAATTTGTGTTATTGGCACAGATTTTCTTCCTCCTCTTCCTCTTCTACAAAATTGTATGCTTGCTTGTTCATCAATTTATAGACAGCACACATTTCACAGTAAATGGAAATATAAAAGCAAGTTATGAAACTACCAGATTTTAGGTGGACATAGGAAACCGACTGTGGTGAGAGTGAAAGTTGGTATCATCACATTCCAGAACAATGTGTCAGCATTTAGAATAGCTGACTCTGCAGATTATCTCTGACTGTGTAATCTGGAGAACCTCTCATTCAGTTGCAATGAGGACACATACAAGGATGTTTATTGCACCATTTTCTGTAATGTAGTAAAATACCACTTTCAAGGCAAATGGATAAAAAATCTGTACAGTAATGCGATTGTGTACTACAGTTAGAATTACATAATGAGTACGTGTATCAATATAAGTAGACAAAGGAATATAAAATCTAATTTAAAAAATTCCATAATGTATGGAGTATCTATAAATTAAGTAATTTTGAAAAACATGCAGAATGATCCAACATGGGAAGTGGGATACACAGCAGACTCATAGAATGGCAGATGTCCTAAATAGCACTCTGGCCTCAGAATCAGCCCTTACGGCATTCGGATCTGGCTGAAGAGCCCATGATAGTATTTTAGGCATGGAAAGCCAAGACACTCTGGAAAAAAAAAATAGGACCTAAATGAAAGATCTCTGCAAGTGAGATCCCAGGAGAAAGAACGGGGCCATCAAAGAAGGAGGTACCTTTCTCTGAAGGGAGGAGAGAACTTCCACTTTGACTATGACCCTGTCAAAATAAGATCGGAGTCAGCGAACTCAAAAGGCTTCCAAAGCCTTGGCAACTAATGACTAGAGCCTAGGGAGATTTCTGATGCCATAAACAAGAGTGTCAAATTGTTAAGTCAACAACAGGAGTCACTGTGTACTTACGTCTCATGTGGGATCTGTCCTTAATGTGTTGTCCAATGTGAAGTGATGCTATAACTAGTACTGAAACAGTATTTTACACTTTGTGTTTCTGTGTGGGTGCAAACTGTTGAAATCTTTGCTTAATATATATTAAATTGATCTTCTGTATATAAAGATAATTGAAAATGAATCTTGATGTGATGGCAAGGGGAGAGGGAGCAGGAGATGGGAGGGGTGTGGGAGGGAGGGAAGTTATGGGGGGGAAAGCCATTGTAATCTATAAACTGTACGTTGGAAATTTATATTTACTAAATAAAAGTAAAAAAAAAAGAAAAAATGCAAAACAGTGCTACATTTTGTCCACAGATAGATATGAAACAAATATGTGGAAGAATGTACAGCAACTTCAGAACAATAGATGATTGTTTAATAACCCTCTTTTTGGGCTGGCAATGTGGTACAGTAGATTAAGCGTCTGCCTAAGATGCCAGCACTTCAAATGGGATTGCATGTAAAGTCTTGGCTGCTCTGCTTCCCATCCACCTCCCTGCCAATCGACTGGGAAAGCAGAAGAGGATGACCCAGGTACTTGGGGCCCTGCCACCTATTTCCACCTATTTGGGAGACTCAGTTTCAGACTTCTGGCTTCAGCGTGGCCTAGCCCCAGCTATTGCAGCAGTTTGGGGAATGAACCAACAGATGGAAAATCTCTTTCTCCTTCTATCTCTCCCCCAACCCTCACGGTGATTTTGTCTCTCAATTAAATAACATATAATTCTTAAAAAGACCTAATGATTTACATTATAAAGGCAGAGAGAGAAATGGAGAGAGACTAACAGAAAGAGAGACAGAGATCTCCCATCTGCTGGTTCATTCCCCAAATGCCCACAAGTACTAGGGGAGGGGTGTGTGTGCTGGAATGTTAGTCTCGTTCTCTCATGTGGATATTAGGGACCCAAATGCTTGAGCCATTATCTGCTGCCTCTCAGGGTGCACATTAAAAGAAGCTGTAATGAGGAACAAATGCAGGACTTGAGCCCAGCTACTCTAATATGGATGAAATGCAGGTGTTTCAAGTAGCATGCTAACACCAGGTTAAATGCCTGCCCCTATATTATGTTTGATTTCTTCTAAAGCACTTAACATATCAAGGGGCTTCAAAAAATTCATGGAAAAATTGAATATTTTTTAAATCCATTTTCCATGAACTTTTTCAGGCCCCCTTAAATATTATTTACTACATGCAAAAAAGTTAGGGCAGGAGTAGTTTTCTACTTTTACCATTAGGAAACTGAAGTCCTGAAAAGTTAAATGACTTCCCCAAGGCAACACAACTGATTCGTGATATAGTTCAGGGTAAAATCATTTCCTCCCTTAGAATTGAAGTCTGTTTCATTTGACATCCTTCTCTCCTCCTTCACATTGGCCTACGTTCTTTTTCTTTTTAAGATTTTATTTTTTTGAGAGTTAGAGTTACAGACAGTGAGAGGGAGAGACAGAGAGATAAAGGTCTGCCTTCCATTGGTTAAGTTTCCAAATGGCTACAACAGCCAGAGCTGCGCCGATCCGAAGCCAGGAGCCAGGAGCTTCTTCCTGGTCTCCCACATGGGTGCAGGGGCCAAAGGACTTGGGTCATCTTCTACTGCTTTCTCAGTCCATAGCAGAGAGCTGGACTGGAAGTGGAGTAGCTGGGACTCGAACCAGTGCCCATATGGGATGCTGACGCTGCAGGCAGAGGATTAACCTACTGTGCCACGGTGCTAGTCTCCTGGCCTATGTCTTAATTCAAAGACAGTATCACATACGTTTTAATCTACCACCTTTTACTTTTATGCTCAGGTAAACTTTGAATTGAAAGAAAAGAACAGGGTCATGCATGCTATTGATATTGGAAACCAACAAAGGAAGTTCATAAATCAAGCTGGCAGTAAGTTTTCAGCAGTATATATGTATGGGAATGAGTAGAATACAGCTTACTTTATTGGATGATGATATTTATAAAGAATGGTGCAGAGTTGTGTGGGCAATGCGATGGCACACCTGCAAACTGCCAGATAAAAACAAGGACCTGCTTAATCATTATCCCAGGAAAAAAAAACTCATTGCATACGACCTTGCTTAGAGCCTAAATGTCCTGAGAACATAAGCACCTTCTTACTTGAAATGCATTCCATGACAATCCATCTTTCAGAGATGAGGTGCTTGGCCTCATGTGGTTGAATTTCTGTAGTATAATTATATTCATTGTCGCTTAATTAACACTGTCTTTTTTAATGTAGGAACTAAAATTTATTTTTTCAACTTCTATTTAATAAATATAAATTTCCAAAGTACAACTTTTGGATTATAGTGTCTTTTTTCCTCATAACCTCCCTCCTACCCAAAACCATCCCATCTCCCACTCCATCTCCCATCCCATTCTTCATCGAGATTCATTTTCAATTATCTTTACATACAGAAGATCAACTTAGTATATACTACTTAAAGATTTCAACAGATTGCACCCACACAGACACATGAAGTATAGAGTAATGTTTGAGTAGTAGTTTTACTGTAAATTAACACTGTCTTAGTGTATGCGTTCATGGACAGACAAGTTTTTGACAAACAAATTGAGCTTCAGGATAGACTGGGAAGTGCTCAGGTTGTGTGGGTTTTTAATTTTGAGAGATAACATGTACCTTAGTCAGTTACACAGTTGAAATTGCTAAAGAGACTGTTTTTCGCAAAACTCTTCACAGGGAAGATTCTGGCCTAAAAGTAATCAGAAGAGCACAAATAATGACTCTAGTCTCAATGATCTTAAAATGTTCTAGTTCATGGGGGTGTGTATTGTGGTAGAGGAAGTTAAGCTGCTACTTGGAATGCCCGCATCCCATATTGGAGCACCTGGGATTGAGTTCTGCCTCTTCTCCCAATCCAACTTCCTGTTAATGAGCAATCCGGGAGACAGCAGAAGATGGCTCAAGCACATCAAGCCATCAGATGATGGCTCAGGGTTCCTGTCTCCTATGTGGGAAACCCAGATGGGGCTCTTGGCTTCAACCTGTCCCAGCCTGGCCTATTGCAGGCATTTGGGAAGTGAGCCAGTTAATGGCACCTCTCTCTCTTTCTCTCTCTCTCTCTCTCCAACCCCCTACCCCATGGCATTTTGCCTTTCAAGTAAATAAACAGACTTAAAAGAATTCTAGTTCTGCACACATTATTTTCATGTCCTCGTATCAGAAGTCTTTCACGGGTGAAAGGAAAAAAATGAAGAACTGTATGGATATGGTGAGAAATATTTCAGAAAGGGTGAGAACTCAGTTGATCTAAGGCAGGCAACAACCTCCCAGTTAGAAGTGCAACTTGAAAATTCTCTATAATCCATTCAGATACCAGCCTGTCTGAGTCCATGTGATGCTGCTATAACACATTACTGAAGACTGGGTAAATCATGGTAACAGAAATTCATTTGGCTCAGTCTAAGAGCAATGGGGCTACATCTGATGTGGCCCTTTCTGCTGCTTCATAACACGTGGCTGAGAAAGAGCGAGAGAGAATAAGAGATTGAACTCAAAGTTTCAAGCCCCTTTTATGGGCATTAATTCATTTATGACCCAAACATCTCCCATTAGGCTCCCCCTCCCAACACTATTGGATTGAAGATGAAGTTTCCAATACATGCTTTTCAGGGCATGCATTCAAGCCATAGCACAACTCTTCTTTATATGAATATATGTTCTGTGACATTTCACAAATTGATTATATTAATTCATTTGTAAAATGGGAATAGACTTTTTTATTTTTATTGATTTATTTATTTTAATTTTAATTTTTTTATTTTAATTTTTTATTGTTTTTTATTTTTGACAGGCAGAGTGGACAGTGAGAGAGAGAGAGACAGAGAGAAAGGTCTTCCTTTGCCGTTGGTTCACCCTCCAATGGCCGCCACGGCCGGCGCACCGCGCTGATCCAAAGGCAGGAGCCAGGTGCTTCTCCTGGTCTCCCATGGGGTGCAGGGCCCAAGCATTTGGGCCATCCTCCACTGCACTCCCTGGCCACAGCAGAGAGCTGGCCTGGAAGAGGGGCAACCAGGACAGAATCCGGCACCCCGACCGGGACTAGAGGGAATAGACTTTTACCTTACAGAGCTGCTGTAGGATTTTATGAGCTTGATACACATAGCAAACTAAAAAGCTCCTAGTACATAGAAAGAATGCAATAAACATTTGCTCTTCATTCCTCTTTTCTGCAAGCTATAGTATTGTGAACTTGGTTTTATGGAGGTTCCCACTAAACTCATCGGAAAATAACTGCTTTCTTGCCTTGTCTCCTCATGGGTTTCTTTTTCAACAGTAAGCTGTAGAGAGACACTGCCTAGTTCTTTAAACAGATTCTGTCAAGGGTTAGAGTCATTCCAATCTTCCCCAACATTGTGAAACATATTATAATGTTGAAATGTCTTTAGGAAACACCTCATCATTGCTGTGCCTCCTACTGTCATCTAAGAAAATGTTTTATGATCAAGTGAAGAGAGGGGCGTGATCGGCAACAATCCTCTAACTCTGAAGCTCAGTCCTTTTGATTCCCAGCTCTTTCCCTCCCAATGCCTGACCACACCCTGTACACCCTTGAAAGCACCACACCTTTGCTTCCGAAATGCAGTGTTCTATTATGAAATGGGTGAGTTGCTTAAACTTAAGAGCTTCCTCCTTGAATAACTCATATATAATTATATCTTGTTCACCATCAATTTTGAAAGATGATCAAGACTTTTTTTTCCTCCTTTACTTTAGTTTTTCCTTATGATGCACGAGGTGACTTCAAAAAGTTTGTGTAAAAAATGGAATTAAGAGGAATTTATTTTGGTGCAAAAATTTTCAGAATCCTTGCAGTTTTTTTCATAACATGTACTTCCTAAGGATCTTTTGAAGATCTTCTATAATATGATTTCAAAGTTATTTTGCACCAAGAAAATCTTTTTATTTTACTTTTCCACATTTTCAAAAGATTTACTTATTTATTTGAAAGGCAGAGTTACAGAGAGGGAGGGACACGGACACACATACACACACACACACACCAGAGATCTTTCATCTGCTGGTTCACTCTCCAAATGGCCACAAGGGCTGGGGCTGTGCCAAGCCAAAGCCAGGTGACAGAAACTCCATATGGATCAGGAGAAGGGACCCAAGTACCTGGTGCATCTTCTGTTGCTTTCCTAAGTGCACTGGCATGGAGTTGGATCAGAAATAAAGTAGCTGGGACTTGAACAAGCACCTGTATGAGATGTTGGCATCACAAGCAGCGGATTAGCCTGCTGCACTGCCACACTTGCCCCTCCACAATTTTTTAAAGTGTCGTCACACTCATTGCAGGATAGATCATATTTGGTTAAGAAAGCTCAATAAGATCTCCTAAGGAACAAAGGGTTTTCTTGTTTGAAGAAAAGAAGTGATGAAGACATAAACGAATCGTAACTGTTGACCAGTTTGGCCAAGCAATCAGTGATTCTTCTACAGCATTGAAAGATTCACTAGAGAGAAATTTCAAGTGAGTTATTCTGTTTGAGCTACAGATGTGCCTTTTAAAAATCAACATGAAGTTTACTATTTCTTCAATATAAACTAGTACAAAGGAACTTCTAAGTAGTCTGTTCTTTTGTATTGCTGAATAGTTTTCTATCGTATGGATTTATCAAATGTGTTTATCCATTCACAAATTGATGGACTTTTGGATTGTTTCCAGGTTTTGGCTGTTATGAATAATGCTGCAATGAACATTCACATCCAAGACTACTTTGTGTGTCATCTGTTTCCGTTTCTCTTGGCTAGATAGTACACGTGGAATTACTGACTCCTATGGTAAGTTTATATTTAACTTTTAAAGCTGCCAAAGTGTTCTTAACACAAACTATAAATGTTTGAGGTAATGGATGTAAAACTGATTTGATCATTACTCATCACATTCGTTTATCAAAATATCACACTTTACCATTCAAGTATGTTAAATTATTATGTGTTAATTAAAAATAAGAAAAGAAACTGCCAAATGCTCTTTGAAAGTACGTTTACCATTTTGCATTCCCATCAACTATGTTCTGGTGATCCAGTTTCTCCATGTGTCTAATCTGTGTTATTGTCTATTTTGCTTATAGCTATCCTAGTGTGTAAGAAGTTGTATCTCCCTGTGGCTTAATTTGCATTATTCTAAAGATGAATGGTGTTGACTATTTTTCCCATGTGTTTGTTTTTAATCTGTATATTTCCTTCAGTGAAATGTCTGTTGAAATCTTTAGCTCACTTTAAAACTGGATTGCTTTTTTTCATTTGGTAGTTCTCTATATAAGACCTTTATTAAGTTCAATATGTAAATACCTTCTCCCATTATTTCCTCCTTTCCCCTTAATAAGTGAATATATAGTATCCTCTCCAGTCCCATTTTTATGCATATTTTTAAAATTCCAGAATACTCAGAGTATTACTCAGTACTTAGTAGTAGTAGTAACATTTTACTTCTCAGTCTTCACTATCAGATTTCTAGGTGGCCCACTGACCTGTTCTGATATTTTCTTTGATCAAATCTTGACTTGAGACTTGCTGAGACTCTGAACTTCATTCTTTTGTCATCAGAATCACTACTTTAATCTCAAGCAATTCCCTGGGGGATTGAATTTGTTCCAGCTCTGCACCAAATCATGTCAGCCTCTTCCAGCAGGTTGCAGGTTTTCATGGCCTGATTCACTCTGAACTGAACTGGTAGAGGAGATGGAAGTAGTCTTAGAGTGAGATCCTCTCTAGCTTCATCCAGTTTGCTGTGGCGTGTCTTTTGTTAATTGCCTGAAGTCCGAAATAGTACTTTTGACAATTTTGTCAAGTTGCATCATAGTTTTGTGGACAGAATTTTATAATTTCTTAGCTGGAAGTTAAGATTGTTGTCTTAAGTTAATAGATTGTGGGCTAATTTGTTACTCAGCAATAGAAATCTGAAGTAGCATGCTCTCACTATATACTGTATATGAACATGTTCATTTGCAATTCCTTTTCTCAAGGATAAGGAAAAATATGAAGTCAGAGGGGAAGAAAACAAAACTAATGCTCTTGATAATATAATCTTTTGTTTCCCAGATAAGAAAATTATATTACCAAAGCAGGATCACTTATACATTTGAGTTACTATTGCAATTCACTTGCATGAGTCTGCATATATATTATTCTTCACAAAGATTTAGGAATATTCTATGTTTTCTAAAGTGTGGCAATTGCAAATGCTTATATGCTGAACATGATTTATAACAAAGATATGTATGCTAATTTATAATATAAATAGAAAATGTTATGGTCAATAACAATTTAATTACTTTTCTTTATATTACTTTAATGTTACAGATAGCATATCATAAAAAATATTTGGGAATTGGCTATTTAGGTATATTATGTTGTACGTAAATTTTATTTAGTATAATAGAGAACTTTAAGACATTTGTTCTAAGTGAGGTACTGCATTAAAATGATACAGTTGAAAATCATTGGACTAGATTATCTATGATTAATCTTTCTATGTTAAGATGATATTAAATTTTTTGAAATCCTCTAAGCTAATTTCTCTTAAATGTTGGATAAATTTAACCATGTAGCATAATAAGAACTTTGATAATATATCCTATTCTATCTGTACCATGTAGATATTCCATCTGATACAGTTCACAAGGTACAGTACTTTAAATATTTAATGCAATTTTCTATTTGATAAGTAAGCTTTTTCCTGCCCCCAATTTCCTCACTATTATGGAGCAGCAAAGGGATGAGAAAAAGTAAATATATTTCTTTGGATAACATTCGATACTTAAAGCCCAAGGAACCAAGATGTACTAGACTTAGCATAACACTCTGTGTCTGTCCCCACAACGATTGACATGAAGTGTCATGGATTCATACAATAGATAGACTTAGTATGTTGAAGAAATCGTAAACATTAAAGGATGTGTAAAGACGTAGTCATTCTGTTGGAGGACAAAGTTTCCAGGTTCTTGTCACTGATGTAGGAAAGAATTCAAGGATGGGATACAGACAAAGGCCAGTAGAAAAATAGGATCTATTGGCAAAGCAAAAATACACACTTACAGGCATGCTCCAGAATGAGTTGTGCAGCCAGGAGCTTCTTCCTGGTCTCCCATGTGGATGCAGGGTCCCAAGAACTTAGGCAATCTTCTACTGCTTTCCCAGGCCATAACAGAAAGCTGGATTGATAAAGGAGCACCCGGTACTCTTCCAAATGGGATGCCTGCGCCACTGGCGGAGGCTTAGGCTAATACACCATGGTGAAGATTTTTGTATGCGGTTTTCTAGGTCAGAACAGCAACCTTTATCAATGTGTATGTCCTTTGCTGTGTTTGGGATGGATCCTTGTCCACACAAGTGCAATTGATGTAACAGGCTCTATCCTTCACTGTATGTTTCGTTAGCATCTTAAGTCTCCTCCCAGAGGTGTGCATTTGGCTATTACAAACAAAGAGAAGTTTGGTCAACAGTTAAGATGGCTGGTTGAGCTGGTAAATGCTGGTGTTTCTTTGCCTGCTCAATATGAGGATGTAGTTGGGGTCTGACTGCTTGGTCATTGTTGGTCAGGGTTTGTTTCCTTTATCAAGAGTTGGTTGTGACATCGCTTGCCACATACTGGGTTACCTGCCCTAGGCCAGTTATATAGGTATCCTGCCTTAATAGCTATACCATAGATATCAAAATTTATGTTTTTATGTAACATTACGAGACAAGAATGCCCCAATCTTAATAAGCTTGGGGAAATAATTTTGGATCTTATATTTGGCCCTATCAGTAACTTGCTACCCCATTTTTTTTTTTTTGAGTCAATGTCTTCTTACTAAAAATAAGTAAATGGAATAATTAATCTCTTGGAGGAAGACTAATTTTCTTTAGATAGATTTTCAGAAGACCAATTACTTAGTGATTATAAACTGCTTTAAAAAATCATACGTGCTTCTCCATAGATGTGCATCTTTGTTCATTTTTATGTAAAATAGACCACATCAAAAGGGACAATTACTACTTGAGATAAATGTTGCTTCTTGATCACCCCTAAATTGAAATCCTTGTGAGTAGATAATAGATATTGGAGGGAAGATTAAAGGATCACACTTCTATCAGAGACACTAATTCAATCAGAAGCAGTATCATCACTGAATTTGCTGCTTCGAAACCATCCCAGAAGATCAAAAAGCCTAGCCAATGAAATGGATAAAATAATGACTCTACATTTCAGTCACACGCCTATGACACAAGTTAATTTTGTCAGCTACTGATTGGTGTGAATAGCTCTGATGAAGTAGGTGATTAGCACATCACAGAAAGTGAGATCTGCAGAAGATCTCAAGAGTGGGAAATTTCTCAATGATCCTGGGTCTTTATCAATGCACAAATTTCACTACCAAAATAAAATGACCTTTAATAAAGGAAGCGTAAGATAGAATTGTAGTTTCTTTGATTTACATTTTTCTGTTGTTTTGTGAAGCATGTCAGCCAGCCACATGAGTAAAAGTTGAGTCAGTGAAGCTTCTTGCAATGATTTCATTCACCTCTAGATGATGATCTAATTATTAAGGTCCAAAGATCCTGTATCTGAAGGACCCTTATGGGGGAGAGGGACAAGAAACTAGGCCTGGGCAGATATCAGGGGCTTCTTAAGAGGTTAGATGTTCCCCAGGGTCCAGCAGGGCACGTTCTCTGGGAAGGAAAAGTCTATCCCCTTTAGAGAACCTCTAGACATGCCCAGAGCAGAGCTGCCACTCCCCTTCGGAGAGTCTCAGTACTCTCCTCAGCATTCTCCTCAGCTGGTTCCCTCAGCACTCTCCTCAGCATTCTCTTCAGCTGGTTCCCTCAGCACTCTCCTCAGCATTCTCCTCAGCTGGTTCCCTCAGCACTCTCCTCAGCACTCTCCGGTATGCTAATTGTCCCTCCGAACCGGCCAATCCCATATGCTAATTTGTTGACTATATAACCTGTGTGAAACTGCCGCTCAGGGCTCCTCACCGCCTTAGGTGGGGGCCCGTT
Organism: Lepus europaeus; assembly: GCF_033115175.1. NCBI lineage: Eukaryota > Metazoa > Chordata > Mammalia > Lagomorpha > Leporidae > Lepus > Lepus europaeus. The sequence goes on along the minus strand of NC_084840.1, from coordinate 72,813,168 downwards.
TGCGCAAACGTACAATAAATACCTCATGCTTTTTGCATCAACTGGTCTGGAGTCTGGATTTTTGGGCGTCCTCTCGAGCAAGTGGGCATCTCTACAACTGAGAGGTCCAACAATCACTTTATGAACTGAGACACCTAAACCAGAACCCTAAATTATGTGAAATCTCAGGTAGAACAATTCTTTAGTACAATTTCAAACTGATGACATGAAAGGTAGATATTCTATATTCCTTATGATTAATTCTACTTTAATTCCTACTTTGTCAATGTGCTGATAACTTGGAGGAGAAATTTATTCTAGTTTGTGTGTTTTGCATCTTTGGAACCTTTGAAAAGTTTTGTTTTCAAAATGTATCATGAAGTGTGACATACCTACAAAAAAGTAGACAAGTCCTAAGGTGTCTCCAGTGAATTTTAAAGACATGCCCATGTGACTTGCACCTAGATGAAGGCATAGAACATTACAATGGTCCCAGAAGGCTTGAACTTTCTCCCTCATTATGTTTCCTTCAAAAGATAATAATATTAAAACATGAATTGTATATAAATAAACTTTGTAGTATACATTTTTTGCACCTTATCCATTGCCGTCATAGGTGATTAATCTATCTTGGTGCATTAATTTTCACTGAGTATAATATTCCACTGCATGGACATACCACAATTGACTTATTCATTCTATTGATGGTAGACATTGAGTTGTTTCTAGTTTGAGGTTATTATTAATAATATTACTACAAATATTCTCCTATGTCTTTTGCACCTTATTTAAATATATACTTAGGATTGGAATTGCTGGGACATAGGTTCTGTGTTAGTAGGTGTTGACACATAATAGGATGATTATTCCTTTTGGAATTTTAGAGAGTTGAAAGGCATATATAACATTTATTCAGATGCAGAAAATAAGTACAGATGTAAAGTGAAAACTGCGTTTTGCTTTATAACAGGCTTGTGAATTTAAGCTTCCAGTGTGGCCAATCTGGGAAGCACAGAACTGTCCTCCAACATGATATGCTAAGGTTCCACACACTATTGCAAAAAATGGATTGCTTTGATGGAGTCTCTGTGTGTTCTGAAATACATCACAATGTTGGCAACTCCACCGCTGTCATGCACAAATATTTTTTGACTGTTGAAGGTTAAGTTTGACAAATATGAAGGAATCTCTAACTGGAAGAGTTTACTGAATTTGGAGGAGAGTGACCCTCATGGTGCTCCATCTTGTGACCTTGTACCAAAAGAATTGTCATTGTTATAATCTCATCAACTCTACATTAACATAAAAGTCCACTGTGCGTTGATCTCCTGGTGAACTGAATAGAAAAAAAAAACCACCAGGATTCCAATTTATATGAGAAATATATATGTGCTAAGGGGTGCATTTATATGTGCTAAGGGGTACATTTCTCTTATCAAATAAATAAACATGTGAGAAAGTGTAGGGCTTGTTCAGAAAGAATACAAAGGGTTTCAATATACTGGCTCATTACAAAATGGAAGTTGGTGCTGTTGGAGAACAGTTTTTTAATATACCTAAATTTGCTTCAATCTAAAACTTACCTATTTGGATGCAAATTAAATTGCTGGATTATGTAAAGTTTTATAATCACCTGGAAGGATGTCAAAACATATCAAGAAATTAAACCAGTTTTTCTGCATGAGAGTATAGCATATACAGGATTTCTTTACAAAGTCAATGCCTGTAAGTTATACCCTGCATAATTTATTGTATACTATTTATGAAATGTAAAGCTCTGAGGCACAATTTCAGGAAATGAATAATTTATCCATCTTTGAAAGACATTGTGGAGAATTTCTAAAGGCAGATGGTAGAATTTGCAATGTACTAGACATAATTTTTCAATGATATTACATAAAATTAAATGATCATTGAGAAAAAGAAAGACATGAGATTTTAAGAGTTTACACTATGGTGGAAGGATTTCCCTCTATATTTGAGAAAATGGATTTTTATTGGTTCTATTTATATCCTCTGCACTAAGATGTCCTTAACAGACGGACAAAGTAGTTATATTTATACTTCTCTTTTTAATAATTTTGAATCTAACTGACTTAAAATTATTTTATTTGTATTCCTACCTAAATCTTCCAAGGGCATATGTAATAATTTGTCTTACATTGATTTCTGAATTTTCTTATGGTCTGGAAAAAAATGAAAAAAAATCTTTTTTTTTTTTTTTTATTTCACAACTTTAGAGAAGAAAATGTGATGAATGGATACGTCAAATATGGGTGCTACTGAGACCAGGTAAGACAAAGTTGGTTTGGTTTAGAGAGGTTAATCTTGAAAAAAGTGGGAAGTCATTAAATTCTGGACAAACAGATTCTACACTCTAATCAGGATCATTCAAAGAGAATTTATTTATAAAGGCACTACAGGTAGAGCATTTCTAATCTGAAATCTAAAATCTGAAATGTTCTGAAACCCAAAACTTTTTGACTAAAAATGTCACATTTTACCTCATGGGATGGGTCACAATCCAAAACAGGCACATAAAAATACTGTAAAAATTATCAATAAGCTATATATACAAGGTATATATGAGATAAATGGATTTGGTGTTTAGATTCAGTTCCCATTTCAATATATTTTACTATGTATGTAAAAATATTCCACAATATGAAAGATCTGATGTCTGAATTACTTCGGGTGCCAAGAGTTTTAGATAAGGGATACTGCCTGTCTTTATAGAGGTGTGGATAAAGGGGAACCACATTTTCCTTTGTGTTTTAACTTTAGATCATTCATACTTGGTAAATAGACATATTTGCTAAAATTATTCTAAGTTACTCAATCTTGATTTACCTTGTTTGTTGTCAGGCCCTGACAGATGTTACTGCATCCCAAGAAAAAATCTGATACACAGTAGGGTCTCAATAATTATTTGATGAATGAGTGTATGAAAGAATGAATGAATTGGTAAAAAGGCTTGGGTTAGGGTAACACATATAAAGAATCTTCTAAAAGTTCACAGAACATCTGTATTATGAGAAAGCCATGCATGGATTTTAATTTTTTGTACCAAAATAAACATTTTTAAATTCCATTTTTTCCATCAACTTTGTGAATTTGGTACCCTCATAGCTTGCTACTGTACTTGGTACATAATAGTCTGCCCAAGTATTTTTTTTTATTGTGAATACTACTTTTTCTCCAAGTATTTTTATTTATCTATTCAAAAAATTAATCTAATGAGCACAATGTGAGTCACTGAGAAAGATAAGTGGAATACATCATCCCTGCCTTCGAATACCTTCTACTGCCTGAGGGTCCCACTGTGAGACCTGATTATTATGTTATCATGATAGAATTATGTGCGGAAGGATGTTGAATGTAGGGGAAGATCCTTTAACGCAACATTTGGTGCCATAGGGTATTGTCAGAGAAGGAATGAAAGAACAGATGACGTCAATATTGGGTCCTGAAAGAGAAATAGTAGTTTTCTAGGTCTAAAGAGTTAGTGAGCAGAATGAAGTAGAAATGTGAAGAGCCCTAGAGGTAACTTTGTGTGGAACACAGCATGTGTAAAAGTACAGAGGTACATAAAGGGAGTGCTCTGAGGATTATAATTAGTTGGGTTTTGGTTGGAGAGTTTGGCTAGAAGTGATGTAGGATGAGTTGAGAAAGGGCAATCAGTGACCTGATTATTAAAAGCTTCCTAGTCTTAACTAAACATCTGTACTTTATGTTAGTATCTGACAGTCCTTAAGAGATTTTAAGCAGAGAAACATCATTAGATTCAAATTGCAATAGACAAATAGGACAAAACTGAATTGGGATGGATTAAGGTAATTCTTGTAATCCAGATAAGAAATAATGAGGAGGACCAAATGGCAGACTTTTTGTAATAGGGGTTATCTTTGCCCATTTTCTGTTGCTGTAACTGAATACCACAGACTGAATAATTTATAAACAAAAAAAAGGGTTATTTGGGTCATAGTTCTGAAGACTGAAATGTTTGAGATCAAGCAGCTGCATTGGGTCAAGTCTTTCCTAGGAGCAGGAAATCTCTGCAGGAGTTCCAGGGTGGGGCGCACAGAGCATCACACAGGGAAGCAGAGCATCCTAACTCAGGTTTCTTCTCCTTCTCCTCCTCCTCTTCCTCCTCCTCTTCCTCCTCCTCCTCCTTTCTATAAAGCCACAGTGCCTCTGGATTTTGTACTTGCCCTTATGGCCTCATTTAACCTTCAATACCCCTCAAGGGTTCATGGTTAGACTAAGTTTCTACCCTATTACTACCTCAAAGTGGAGATAAAATTTCAACATGATTTTGGTTGGAGATATTCAAACCATAACAGGAATGAAGAAGATCATCAACAGAATTTCCTCATTAAATAGATGAGGGAAATAGGGATACCTCTGAAATCTGATTAAAGTAATTCATAACAAGCTCTGACTAATTCCACAGTCCTTAACACTTTCAATAAATACCTCACCTATGAAATATATTGCTAATTAATATGATTTTCTTAATTGGTGAATTGTAGGAAATTATATGAGTAGCGGGTTAAGAAATTGCTAAAAACGGTTGTTTCTATTTGATTGTCCTTAAATCACACCTAGTGCTATTAACTTCTCTTAAGATTAGCCCTGGGGAAGGTCTGAGCTAGGGTAAAGTAAGAACTGCTGGTATACAATTAAATTTGTTTTAAATCAGAGAAGGTCCAGGCTCCATTTTCATTTGGTGGTTTAAAAAAAAATAACTTGCAAAGAGCTTTTGAAATGAATGAATTTTTTTTTGGGGGGACATAACCTCCAAGTAGTCTTTGTGTAGAACCAAGGGGATGGATAGTATATATTACACAAATAGATACTCATAGTGAGAATTCGGTGGTTACTGATCATTCATCTGTCGATTCCCTCGGGTATTCTTACTTGAAAGCTGAATTTCTCTCATGAGTTTACTCTTTCCATTTGAAGTAAGCAAAATATTCATTGTTCATTTTCTGGGGTATTGGCGAGATGTTAGGACATCATGATTACTTTTTCAAAATTGCCCCAAAGTTCCAGAGAGGTAAAATACCTTTCAGATTCGCAGAATGTGATTGATCTAATCTATCATTCTAGATGTGATTCACAGGTTATTTTACTGGGTGATTTCTGTGAATGACCTCATTACCTCACTTTCGTTGTTTTTATAGAATTTTTATTAGCTCGGGCTAGAAAGTCAGATTGCCATTCAATGGTTTTATCGTATGTATGTGAAATAGAGGCTTAAAAATTTAGGCTGAAATTTAAGTATGTTTATAAACAGTAACTCTGTATTTTCTTCTGCCATTTTTACAAGTTACTGTTTTTTTCAAGATATAGGTTGAGGGGCTGGTGCTATGGCATAGTGGGTAAAGCTGCCACCTGCAGTTCCAGAATCCCATATGGGTGTCAGTTTAAGTCCTGGCTACTCCACTTCTAATCCAGCTCTCTTCTATGGCCTGGGAAAGCAGTAGAAGATGGCCCAGATGCTGGAGCCCCTGCACCCACGTGAGAGACCCAGAAGAACCTCCTGGCTTCTGGCTTTGGATTGGCACAACTTTGGCCATTGCAACTAACTGGCGAGTGAACCAGCAGATGGAAGACTTTTCTCTCTCTCTCTCTCTCTCTCTCTCTCTGCCTCTGCCTTTCTGTAACTCAGCCTTGCAAATCAATAAATCTTTTTTTATAGTTATTTTTTTATTTAATAAATGTGAATTTACAAAGTGCAACTTTTGTATTGTTGTGGCTCCCCCCACCACAACCTCCCTCCCTCCCACGACCCTCCCCTCTCCCACTCCCTCTCCCACCCCGTCCTTCATCGAGTTTCATTTTCAATTACCTTCATATACTGAAAATCAACTCAAATCAATAAATCTTTAAAAACAAAGATTCAGATAGTTTATATTGTAATTCTGAAATATTATTGAAAGTACCCTATATTCAAATGAATTATGACTAATTATATATGTAATCATAACTTATGAATGAATGTTTCTTTACATTTTAACACTTCGGAATTAACTAGAGCCATCAGTTAGCTGAAGTATTGCAATCTTTTTTGAGAAATAGTTAATTATAGATACTACCATGCTTATGTTTTAATATTTAACTTTGAGTTACTGTACTTCCAGTTCTAATGGTCAGGATAAAGCAGGTGTGATTTTTAGAGTCCTTATTTAGGTTTTCCACTCTTCAGCTCTGCTCTGTCACCTCCCCAACATATTCCTCTCTAAAATTTGGGCTGAAATCCTATATTTTTCTAAGGACAAAGACTACATAAGTATGCTAGAGGCAAAATATAAAGACATACTTAAAATTTATGAGTTAAATAAACAGTAAGTGTACACCATCCTATCAGAAATTTGAAGAAGAGGAGTTTCTGATGGTTTTCGTTTGCAATTGAGAAAGCGTGGAACTGAATGCTGAACGTAAAAAAAAAAAAAAAAGATGGCCTGTTAATCTAAAGATATGACATTTTTTGTCTTTTGATTTTAAAATACAAACTGTTTACCAAAGTCTTGTTCATTAACACTGAAGTCATTTAACTCATATGTGTTACCTGCCTGACTTAAGTTTTCAGTCCATAGTTCTTGAATTTATGGATACTCAGTGATAGACTTCCACAATGTACCATGAGCAGGTAACAAAGACTGAACTTACCCTCATGTATGAAATAACTAAGAAACCACACAAAATATGGAAAACACTGGGTCTCAGTTAATGGAAAATACTCTGCACAGAATACTTACTCCCAGAAGGAGGCAAATAAGCAGGCTGAGTCCTACCAGTGCAGCAGCTGATGGTAGGAAGAGCATTTCCAAACACAGATCAAGGAAAGGAAACCCACATATCATTAGTTGTCTCACTGAGTTGAAAGGTAAGGGTTAAGAGTTCTGGGGAGAATTTGCAATGCTGGATACCAAAGAAAAGTTTTGTGTGCAAAGAGACACAGAGTGTGAGTTAGAAATATTTAGAGAGCTTCTTTGAGTCTTTGTCTATGTACTCCTCTATACAGGTGTGTAAAAATACAGAAGGTAGAGAATTGTTGAAAAGAAATGAGTAAGACAATCACCAGGGCACATATGGTCTGGTAGTATTTGGTCAGAATGGGTGAGGTCTCTTAATACTTGAGAGGAATTTTGTGGTGTCTTCAAAACTCATTGCTTTAATTGAGGTGCCAAATTATCTCCAGACTGCAGAGTATTTTGGACCCCTTTTAGCCAATATTAAAAGCAATACTAGAAAGAATCAAATTCAGTTACATAACTGCATTACAGCAAATTGTCAAAAAAGCTAATAATAAAAAATAAAACTCCAGCATTTAGCAACATAAAATTTAGGGCTTTTGGTATCCAATAAAAGATTGCAAAAGTGTAAGAAATATATATATATATATATATATATATATATGTATATGTATATATATATAACCTTGAACCAAGAAAAAAATCAACCAATGGAAGCAGAGCTCAAAACAAAATGGATGGCAATTAGTGGACAAGGATGGTAAAACAATTATAAACGTATTCCATGTGTTCAGGAAGGTAGAGGAAAGAAAAACTCTAGGCTGACACCATGGCTCACTAGGCTAATCCTCTGCCTGTGGCATGGGCACCCTGTGTTCTAGTCCCAGTTGGGGAGCTGGTTCTGTCCTGGTTGCTCCTCTTCCAGTTCAGCTCTCTGCTGTGGCCTGAGAAGGCAGTGGAGGATGGCCCAAGTACTTGGGCCCTGCACCTGCTAGGGAGACCAGGAGGAAGCACCTGGCTCCTGGCTTCGAATCCATGTAGTTCCGGCCTTGGTGGCCATTTGGGGGTGAACCAACAGAAGGAAGACCTTTCTCTCTGTCTCTCTCTCTTACTGTTTAACTCTGCCTGTCAAAAAAAAAAAAAGTAAATAAATAAATAAAAAAACTCTAATGAGGAAAAGATGCACATTCAACATCTTTAGATTAAAAATCAAATATCTGAAATGAAAATAAAACCAGTTGGGATTTAACAGGTTAGAAATTGTAGGAGAAATTAGTCAATGGAAGAACTAATAATATGTTCTATCTAAAAGGGAGACTGAAAAGATCAGTCAGAATATTAGAAGTATTGGGAGGGCATCAAACAAATGTACAATAGGATTCTCAAAGGGAAAAAAGAGATTAAGTAATTAAAAATATATGAAGACATATGAGGGAAAATTTTAATATTTGAGAAAACCCATGCATCCATGTGCAGAATAAGCTGAGAGAGTTCCAAGCAGAAAGAATATGAAGAAAAAGTACCAAGAATTTGATAATCAAATTGGTAAAACCAGAAATAAAGGCAATATTTTAAGTTATAAAGGTTAGAAATACTTCCATGCCAGTTTTTTGTTGCTGTGTACAAATCATGACGCAATTAACAGTTTAAAATGACCTTACCTATTATATCATGGTTCTGTGGCTCAGAAGTCCAGTTAGGTTCAATGAGATCCCTGAGTATGGTCACCAAGGAAAGAAATCAAGGTCTTAACCACTTGTCTAGAGGCCACAAGGAGGAGTCTTCTTTCAAGCTTATTCTATTACTGATGGGATTTTATTCCATAGGACTTAAATCTGCACTTTCTTGATGCTTATCACCCAAGAACTGCTCTCTGCATTCATTCCAATACTTAAAAGGTCTCTGATTGTCTTTTCTATTACTAGAGTAAGAAAATTATTTTTACAGGGTTCTTATGATTACATTTTAGCCATACAGAAACTTTCCCTTTAGACAAATTCAAAGTCAGTTTACAGTAAAATGTGCAAAATTCCTTTGCCATGTAATTTAGTATAATCATGGGAATGGCATGACATTTCATCTTATTCACAGCTCTCTACATTAGAGGAGGAATTGTTGAGCATCATTTTATAACTAGATTGACCTCAATTTCTCACTACGTTATACAAAGCCAACCTTACTTTGTTATTAGAATCAGATGAAGAAAGATTTGTGCTGTGGTGTAGTAGGCTAAGCCTCCACCTGTGTTGCCGGCATCCCATATGGGCACCAGTTCATTCCCAGCTGCTCCTCTTCTGATCCAGCTCTCTATGAATGGCCTGGGAAAGCAATGGAAGATGGCCCAAGTGCTTGGGCCCCTGCACTCACGTGGGAGACCTGGAGGAAGCTCCTGGGTCCTGGCTTTATATCAGCCCAGCTCAAGCTGTTGAGACCATTTCGGGAGTGAACCACTGGATGGACCATTTCTCTCTCTCTGTCTCTCCCTCTCAGTCTGTAAATCTGCCTCTCAAATAAGTAAATGAATAAATAAATCTTTAAAAAAACAGATGGAGAAAAGGAGTCATAGATCAATGTCCTCATCTTGTAGATAAGACTCCTTAATAAAATATCAAAATATTATGAATCAAATAAAAAAATCTATCAAAGTGAATAAAAAAATTGGCCAGGAAGTATTATTCCAGGAAGTCAAGGCTTTTAATATTTGAAAATCATATAATTCACTGTGTTAAAAAACTGAAAAGAAAAACCAGATCATCATCTTGTTATATTCAAAAAAAATTCAACACCCATTCACAATAAAACTCAACAAATTATAAATAAAGATAAAACTTTTTCCCTAAGATTATATATTAAAAAGTCAACAATTGATATCAAAGTTAGTCATGGAATACTATATAATTCTCACCTAAGAACAGAATGAAGCAAGGATATCTGTGTTTATCACTACTGTTCAATATTAGATTGGAGATCCTAGCTTGTGTAACAAAACAAAGTAAAGAAAAAAAGCTATATTCAAAGAAAAGAAACAAGTCAAAATCTCTTTATTTGCAGATACTATGATCATGATATAGCTAATTCTAAGGAATTCTACAGAATTCTGCTGTAACTAATGAGTAAAATTAGCACAGAGGTCAGATACAGTATTAAAGTGCAATAAAGCAATTGAATTTATATATAATAGCAAAAAAAGGAATTAAAATTAAAATTTCAGTGTAATATTGAACTAAAAATTATAGTACTTGGGAATGAATTGAACAAAATTTGTGCAAGTCCTGTATATGGAATACATCATAAAAATGTAAATGAATGAAGAGATATACCATACTCATGGATTGAAGTCTCAGTATAGTAATGCAATGCTACCAAATTCAATATCCCAGTAAGATTTTGTCATGAAAAGAAATATTTAGTCTAAAATTACTATGGAATTTATTTTATGTAGAAAATTATCTCTGCAATGAAATTAATATAGATAACGAATCTACAATAGTGTAAACAGTTTTGAAAAAGAATGTTTATTGTTAATTACTTGATCTTAAAGCTTTAAACCTGAAATATTCAAATCAGTGTAGTAATAATGTGAAAGGTGGACATATGACAAGTGGAAAAGGCTAAAATGTCCCAAATACACACAACCATATATGAATAATTGATTACTCTAAGCTTTCAAAGCAACTCACTGAAGAGAGGATGATTTTTTTTTTCCAACAAATGACTCTGGAGCAATTAATCATCCACTTATAACTCAATAGTAAGACAGACCCAATGAAAATGAAGAAAACATTTTTGTCACTGTGTACTTAATCCTTATGTGGGATCTCTGTCCTTAATGTGTTGTCCAATGTGAAGTGATGCTATAACTAGTACTCAAACAGTATTTTACACTTTATGTTCTGTGTGGGTGCAGACTGATGAAATCTTTACTTAATATATACGAAATTGATCTTCTGTATATAAAGATAATTGAAAATGAATCTTGATGTGAATGGAATGGGAGAGGGAGCGGGAGATGGGAGGGGTGTGGGTGGGAGGGAAGTTATGGGGGGAAAAGCCATTGTAATCCATAAACTGTACTTTGGAAATTTATATTTACTAAATAAAAGTTTAAAAAAAAGAAAACATTTTTGAACAGACATTTCACAAATGAAGATATACAAATGGCAAATAATCACTGAGAAATGCCCAACTTCATTAGTTGTTAAGGAAGGAAATGTAATTTAAAATCATGTATATATCCTATTATACACATGTTGGAACAGTTCACATCTGAAGGACTGACACAAGGGTTAGCAATGATTTGAACAACTAATTAGAACTCATACACATTTTTTAAATTATGAAAAATGATACAATCATTTTGGAAATGTTTAATAATTCCATATACAACTAAACTAATATCACTTGCTACAGCAACTCAATCCCTAGATTTTTATCCAAAGAAATGAAAATCTGTATCTATACAAAGGCATATTCACAACTATTCATTCAAAACTATCTTATACAGGAAAAGTACCTACAAGCCCAACATTTAGTAAATAAATAAATAAACAAGTTTTGATATATTGATATAGTAAAATGCTGCTAAACAATAAAACCAAACTGCTAATACATTTAGCAATGTGAATGGATCCCCAAAGAACTAGCTTAATGGAAGTAAGTTAGACATAGGAGCAGTCATTTGGCCTAGCAAAGATGCTGGTTGGGACACATGCATCCCAGATTGGAGGGCTTAGGTTTGAGTATGAGCTTTGCCCTTGTTTCTAGCTTCCTGCTAGTGTGCACCCTGGGAGGCAGCAAACAATGGCTCAGTTAGTTGGCTTCCTACCACCCATGTGGAAAACCTGAATTGAGTCCCTGGCATTCAGTTTTGTTCTGGCACGGCCCCAGTTGTTGTCATGTGAGAAGTCAAACAGCAGATGAGAGAGTTTTCTCTTTCTTTCTCCTAAAGAAACAAACAAAACTGTACTGTAAAACAGAAAGAAGAAAAAGAAGCCAGACACAAAGTCACAGCGTAGTAGTTGCCAAGGATCAAAGGCAGGGAGAGTGATCATATCAGAGTTGTGACAGGATTCTTGTCAAGATCACATCAAGTCAGATATTCCTGCTGTGTCCCCCTTTGCTGGAATGGTTATGGTTTGTACAGAGAAGCAATGGTGGAATCTAATTGCACTAGAAGATTTCCAGGATGCAAGAGAAAGGGAGTGATCATTGAGTCTGTATCATGTTATAAATATTTGTATATATTGGTATTGTAGGCATTGTAGGTGTTTTAGAAATTTTACAAAGAGGAGGCTTATCATTTTTAAGAGTCTTGAAATAGAATAGTGGTTTTGTTGGTGTGTTGGACTGAGGTCATTAGAGGGAAGAGCTTAGAGTAGAGAATGGTTCTATTGCTGCATAAAGAACAATTTCAGGGTTGTGCATTTGATCCAGTTGTTAAGACACTGCTTTGGACTCCTACCATCCCATATCAGAGTGTGTGGTTTGAGTCCTGGCTCTGCTTCCAAACCAGCTTCTGCTACTTCACATTGTAGAAGGCAGCAGGCAATGACTCCAGTATTTGGTTCCTTGCTTCTCACATGGGGAGCTACAGACCTGGGTTTTGTGGGCATTTGGAAAGTAACTAGTAGATGGAAAATCTCTGTCTGTCTCTCTCTTGGTTTCTCTGCCTTTTAAATAAAATGAGAATGTCTTTTAGATATTGGATCTAAGCATATTGTTATTGTTATCAAGAATTTATATCTCACATATATTCATCCATGTTCATAGAAAAAAGGAATAAACATGCAAAAAATATGAAAGATCATGGATAAGTCAATTTACCTACTAAATATTTATTGAAATTAGGCACCGACTTCACCTTCGGCTTTCATCTGGTCAGGCCATATATTAGTCTGACATTTGTGGGAATGTTTGTGCCTTCCTCTCTAAATTAGACAATCTCTAATGTAATATAGTAGCAAAAGTACAAGGGCATCAACTAACACAAAATAAATAAAACTGATGAGAAGCCATTCTGGTCAGGACTGACTTATGGTATAGAATATCCTTTTAGCTGTTCTTACTGTCGACTCATATGATGGATGGTAACACACCGATAGGATTTTGGACCAGACAAGTGGTTGGAGCCTGCATCTGTCATACGTACATTAATTGATTCATTAATATGAGTTACAGTTTTTTTCCTTCTACTTGTCTTGTTTAGACTTGTCACTTACAGAAACAAAAATACTGTAGTATAAAAAGCTGAGTAAAAATTGCCGTAAGCACAATCAAGCAGTCTGGAACAATTTAAGCAAGTATTTTCCTGACTTTTTCATTTTTTAAATAAACTCCAATATTTCTTCTCATTTTCCTTGTGTGTATTATAAAACACAAGATACAAAACCAGATATGGTTTTTCTTCAACATTCTTTTTTAATAAAGCAAGATATTATGCTTAAAAATTTTGAAAGTAATAAATGTGATATTGTCTTGTTGAATCCTCTCCAATAAATATCTATTTTACATGTTAAGCTTGTAATATTATCTGACTGATAAGGAGAAAAGGACAGTCTTTACCTTCACTTATGACGTAGTCCTAAAGACAAGGAAAACACATGAAGCAATTACAGAGACAATAAAATGATAGACAAAGTGGATTTGTGTGCTGAGGGATGGACTAGGGGAGGTAAGAGCATGACTTTTGCAAATAGTGATTCGACACACCAGCAGACAGAGAAACAAGTGTGAGCCAATTATATTATGGGAACCGCTGATTTGAGTTAAATATGTATATTCCTTTCCATCAGACTAAGTGAGCTATGGAGACGTTAAATGCAAGCAGAAAAACCTGCTGTGATCTGCAAGTTGATGTCCTCCAAATTCTTATGTACACCCCTCCCCCCATATAATCTCATTAGAAGGTGATTTCTTTTGGGAAGTGATTAAGTCATGAGACCTTTGCCTTCACTACTGGGGTCAGAACTGTTGTCAAAGAGGTTGAGGGGAGGTATGTTGACTTTCTGCCCTACAAAAACCACCACGAGGCATCAGAACAGAGAGAAACAGAACAGAGAACAGAGAGCAAGCCGTCACCAGGTACTGGACCTTCCAGTGCTTGGGTCTTGGATTTCTAGCCTCAGGAACTGTGGGAAATGAACTTCTGTTGCTTATACTTTACTTAGTCTAAGATACTTTGTTACTTACGCCTGAGTGGACTAAGACACCCATGCTTTGTGAAAAACACTGTCACTTGACCTCTTAAGAATACAAAGGAATAAAAGAGAGGGGAAAAAGTAAATTATCATAATCTGTGGAAAATAAAATCCCTTCACCTATCAGGGTAGTGTTACCCTGGCATTACCAATTATTTGATAAGTTAAAGTCTAGCTATTTAAAAGAAATTTTCAATTTTGCATGACTTTTGTGCATTTTATAAATAAGCTTAAGATTTTTAGTAAACATATATAAGATCATAAGACAGCATTAAATTCCTGATTACTTTAAAGGACCACAACTTAGCAGCATTTTACTTTTCTCCATTAAGAGTGAGATTTTGCTAAAAAACCATGGTTTCATAGTTATGAACTATGAAACTATGATAGGATTTGTTTTTTGTGTTCATGGTTGTAAGTTCTTTAACACTATGAATTAATCATCTCACAGCTCGGCGATGAAGATATAATCAAACTGAATTCTCCTAAGTTGGCTAAATGCTTCCATTTTAGTTGTAACTAGGGCAGTTGACCATGGTTAAAGTTCGAGTGCTTTTCTCCAACAATTTGAGAAGTTCACTGTGAATAAAAAGAGGAACTGATTTCAGGTATATCTCTATTATGTATACCAGATAATAAGTGTACTAAATATGAATGGCTATTAGATGTTTTCTATTCCATTAGAACTGAAAAATAAACATATTTTCTAGCATTCATATCAATGTGGCTACTTATGTTCTACTAATCTATAGAAGAGGCTCGTTACAAAAACATGGAAGGGATTGTTATGTTGAAAGTTAAAATGTGATTTATATATTAGGAAAATAAAATTTATAATGAAACAAGAATCTCAGTCTGATTCCTACCTCCTAAAAAACTAGCAAACATGCATACTTCTTCACTTTGAAATTAAGTTCAGTCTAGATACATATGCTGAACCTGGCTAGGTTTTAGTTTAAGAAAATTCTTTAAGCTACAAACCATTATAGGGTGATAAACAGGATGTAAATATATTTGTTGAAATTCAATCAGAAAAATAAATTGGAGTAATTATATCGGATGCCAAATAGCATCTGGCTTGTAAAAATATACTAGCTTAAGGTTATTTTAATAATTATCTTCATGTTTTTTTAGTAATTATATGGATAAGACTAATTAACTGTTCTGGATATTTAAGCAGAACATGGATTGGGGCAAACACAAAATACAAATCTTTATTAGGCCCAAGAAAATACTACTTGGTTTCAATGTTAAAGTGGCCTGCATAGTTAGGAAAAATTGTGAGAAGACATTGCATAATCTCTTCTACAGTTGTATGTAAATGGTTTACATATGGACAAAAGACTCTTTTAGCACCTATTTATGTGAAACATTTAAAGAGCAAGTCCTATTAATGATTATTTTTGAACCAGTGGCTGTTATCATGCTGTAATCAAAACTGCAATATTAAGAGTTTAATAAGATTTTTAGCCTAACCATCATGCTTAGGGTTAAAAAGTCTCTAAGCTTAAGGTTTAAACTTCAAGCTTTAAAAGACTTACTTATTTGTTTGCATGCTTATTTGAAAGCCTGAGTGACATTTCTGGTTTACTACCCAAAAGTCAACAGTAGCCAGGGTGGGGCTAGGCTAAAGCCAAGAGTCAGGAGCCCCATCTATTCTCCCATGTGGGTGGCAGGATCTTAAGTACTTGGGCCATCATCTGCCACCTTCCAGGTACATTAGCTGGAAGCTGGATAGAAAGTGTTGATGGAATTCAATCCCAGGTACCCTAATATGGGATGTGGGCACCCCAAACAGCACCCTAACCCACTGTGCCCCAATTTCTTTCATGAATGAGAACACCCATAGTAACTTTACAAGTTGAATTTTGTTTAGCTACATGAATATTATGGCATGGGGGCTAAACGAAAGTTACATAATTTTCTAAATTTACAACGATAATTCATGGATTCCAATTAAGGCCCTATGGGTTTCAATTATACCTTATTTCTTTTTCTACTGCACTTTGCTAATATTTCCCAAGGCAATTCTGAATAGTAAACAACAGTAGAAATGTGGTATGTATATGCATTGGCATGAAGATGATTATGATGATGATTATTTTTCATGTTTCAATGAGTATAAATCAAATTGTAGAGACAATTTTACTCATCGTATGTTTTTTGTAATCATAGAATTCTTCTAGGAAAGCAATTATATAAGAAAATTTTCTTTTTTTACAGATTTTATTATTTAATGACTTGTTTATTGCAAACTCATTACAAATGTTTACAAGGAATTTCTAGAGATATTTCTCGATCGATGATGTTAAAAAATCTTCTTTCAAGCCCTTAGTGCGTAAAACCTGATTATCACTACATAATGCTTCAGAGTTAGTTATTTCTTTGGCTAATGAGATTCCCAGTTAACTTTTAAAGATGCCATATCCAAAGAGCTGTGCAGAGGCTGGTGTATGTCTGAATACAGAGCAGACCCGCTAATAGCACAGTGTTTACCTACTGTTGAATCTCAAATCAATCACTAAAGAGTCCAAAAAAACACCAATTGTAAACATCTCTAAAATGGTTTCTATCATTTGTTTTGGATAAAGGTATTCAAATTTTTTATTTTGTTTTTAATAGCATTTGGTTGAAAAACATGCATTTATTATTCTGAGGTATTGTGTATGTTATTCTTAAATATATGAGTGTCTTTCTGAGTTGTACAATTTCAGAAACATCAGAAATGCAATTTTTATTTTTCAATAACTTTTCAAGGGTTTGTTTGGATTTATTCTAAATGGCCCATTGGAAATGAGTAAAATAATTGCTAATTATAGCTCCTCAATCAGTGACCTAAATATGGTCTTTTGTACTTAGAGATTGTACAGCTACAAAAGAAAAAAATCTTCATTTTGTAATGTCTGCTTAAGATGGAGAGGGCTTTTGTACTTTAAGTGAGCTCCGTTTATGTTGTCACGGTGAGCTGGTTAAAGGCAGGAATGATGTTCACATGCCCGGTCAGCTCTCCTCAATCAACTGCAGATACAGGAATGATGAGGCAAAGTCAGGAACCATCAAATCAGAGAACTGAATGATAAATTCTCTATTCTTGAAATTCACACATGTAGAGTTGGCCTCCACTTGAGTTGTAATGAACTGGGTTCTTAGGAATGAACTCAATTCTCTATTCAAATATAATTACCTAAAGACAATTTTATCTAAACATTGCCTTTAACATTTACTCTTCGATTAGTTTACCTGTTGGTAGAAACACATAGACCACCTAGGGAGCTCTTTTACTCAGGAGGCAAATTAATGTGCACCTTGTATATTTTTCAGTGGTACAAATAGTGTGTAGTATTTTTACAGCAAAAATTATATTTCTGTTACCTAATTCAGAAAAGCATTCTTTTCAAATAATGAAATATTACTATCTCCTTGAAGCAACTTAAAAAATTCTATCCAGGTCATTTTCGTTCTTTTTATCTCTATGGGCTTGGGTAGTAGTATGATAGAAGATGGCTATGTAAGGAGGATAGGCCATAAAAATTGTCTTTTCTAAAGACATTCTGATTCTCCCCACATGTTTCTCACAGATTATGTTTTAAAAAAATCCATCCCTAAAGAGAGAACATGAGAATATCCTTGATCATCCAGTATATAAAATGAGGATAATTGAGGAGGTTCAGCATTATAAATTATATTCTCTCAAAGGATCTATTTTTCTGTGTCCCTCACTTTTTAAAATTTTTTTTGACAGGCAGAGTGGACAGTGAGAGAGAGAGAGAGAGACAGAGAGAAAGGTCTTCCTTTGCCATTGGTTCACCCTCCAATGGCTGCCGCGGCCGGCGCGCTGCAGACAGCGCATCGCACTGATCCGAAGCCAGGAGCCAGGTGCTTCTCCTGGTCTCCCATGCAGGTGCAGGGCCCAAGCACTTGGGCCATCCTCCACTGCACTCCCTGGCCACAGCAGAGAGCTGGCCTGGAAGAGGGGCAACCAGGAGAGAATCTGGCACCCCGACCGGGACTAGAACCCAGTGTGCCAGTGCCGCAGGCGGAGGATTAGCCTATTGAGCCGTGGCGCCGGCCCCTCACTTTTTTTTAAAAAAACAGATTTATTTTATTTAATGAAAGACAGAGTTACAGAGATACGTAGAGAGAAAGAGAGAGAGAGAGAGAGAGGTCTCCCATCTGCTGGTTCACTCCTCAATTAGCTGCAACTGTCAGAGCTGAGCCAATCCGAAGCCAGGAGCAAGGAGCTTCTTCTGGGCCTCCCACATGAGTACAGGAGCCCAAGAATTTGGGCTATCCTCTGCTGCTTTCCCGGGTGCATTAGCAGGGAGCTGGATTGGAAGTGGAGCAGCTGGAACTTGAACCTGCACCCATATGAGAGCAGGTGCTACAGGCCAGGGCTTTAACCTGCTGCACCACAATGCCAGCCCCACTTTTTTTTTTTTTTTTAAGATTAATTTATTTAAAAATTGGAGTTACAGAGAGAGAAGGAGAGACGGGATGGGGGGGGGGGAAGAGATGTGTGTGTGTGTGTGTGTGTGTGTGTGTGAGAGAGAGAGAGAGAGAGAGAATCTTCCATCTATTGGTTCTCTCCCCAAGGGGCCTCAATGGTAAAATTGAGCCAAGATGAAGCCAGGAGCCGAGGCTTCATCTGTTTCTCACCAGTGGATGGCAGTGGTGCAAGGACTTGGGCCATCCTCTGTTGCTTTTCCCAAGCTGTTAGCAGGGAGCTGATTGGAAGTGGAGCAGCTGGGTCACGATCCAGTGGCCATATGGTATGCTGGCCTAGCAGGCAGTGGTTTTACCCATTAAGCCACGGGGCTAGCCCTGATGTGCCTCATTTTAAGGATCATGGTATATAAATATTATTAAGGCCAAATACAGAGTAAATTAGATTGTTTGCAATGTTTTACAATGGAAAGCATATAGGCTACTACCATGGTTTGTTGTAAAGGTAAACAAAATATTTAATGAATAATAATTTGCTTATTCTGAATTTTTCAAAAAGTAGTTCTATTATTCATAGTCTTAGATATTATTTTTACACTTATTTATGTTTTTATTTGAAAGAGAGGAAGAGAGAGAGAGAGGGAGAGAGAGAGAGAAATTCCATCTGTTGATTCACTCACCAAATATCTGTAGCCAAGAGCCAGGACCCCAAACCAGGTCTCCTACCTGGGTGGCAGGAACACAATTACCTGAGCCATACTTGCGGTCACCAAAGTTGTGCATTAGCAAGAAGCCAGAATTAGAATCAGAGCCTAGACTCAAACCCAGGTAGTTAAATATGAGATGTGAGCATCCCAAGCAGCATCTAAAATAGTGCGCCAAACACCTACCCCAGTATTTGATATTATCTACTAACCCACTCTGATAGTATGTACATTCATAACCTTAATGATTTAAGGGTATTAGAGACCATCTAGCCCAGCTCCTAAATTTTCTGAATGAAAAAGACAGATTCTATGGAGATCACTTCCCCAATGTGACCTAGCCACCTATGATAGAGGAACTATGGAAGTTAATTACTTCTTATGTCTATTTGTAAGTTTTTGGTGTGTTTTGAACTACGCACTTCTATACTGAAAATATTGTAAAGCTTTGTTTTAATGAAAATTTAGCACAGATCCTAAGAGTATATTTTAAAATCATCACAGATCATTAAAACTATAGTAGAATATCATTCTTAACAATTTGCTTGACTAAGATATAAAACTGTACCTGCAACGGTACTGACACACAGAGGCATTGCCGCTTCCTCTTTGATTATTCTCTCAGTTAAACAAGTTCATCACTTAGTGACTTTGATGCAGCTCTTGTTCACAAAGGCTTGGGTATTTATATGGTTCGACTGCTCACCTAAGGAATGGTTAGCTGACCTTCTGCCATTTTTTAGATAATCTTCTCTATCCTTTAATATTAACATTGAATTATTGAGCCTGTAGAGGAAAATTCACTCAAGTAAAAACTCTAACCTTTGTAAAGATCTCATAGAAATTTTCTCTTTTCCACCTGCTCTTCAAGCACAAAGATATTTTTGATTAAGTTTCTTAATTTTCAGTCAATAAATTCATTATTGAGCAATTTACAACATTTCTACTTTTTCAGGTGACTGAACTTTAGGTCACAGCTGTACTATTGTTCTGGCCAGCTTAATTGTTTGAAAAGCTACAGAAAACATTTGCAGACAAGTACATTTTGGGAAACTGTGTAACATGCAAGTATAAATAAGCTTTCTATGCATGACTCACTGCCATATCTTTGCAGACAGACAGGGAAGAGGAAATAAAAACTCTGCTTTTGGGTAATTCTTTTCTTGCAGAACAACTTGTTAATACATAGAGAGGCATTTCAGGTCTTGATTTAAAGTGGAATGGGTTAAATCAAATGAATAATTGGAATGCCATGTGCAGATATTAATGGCTATAGACTATTTGATACTTTTCAAAAACGGTTCCTAACATTTGAATTGGTGTAGCCAAAGCTACTAATCTGTGAGGCAGATAAGTGCTATTAAGTTGAATTGACTAGTGCATAAACTGAGATTCAGGTTTAAGACTTGATTGATAGACACATTGATCATGATGTTGGTCAAAGATAAGGAATCAATCAACTCTTTTTGATGAAATCACATCAATGTCTTGGTTATTGTACAAGTGAAAGAGCACTTTCTCTATAGTTATCCTTCCATTCTCAATATGTGTGTTTATGCACGCCATTCACAGGTTTAGCATGAAAATTTTTGTATATTTCTTTTTCTATATATTCACAGCCTTGCAAGTATTTTCAAGTACTGAAGAACCGAGTGAGACATGTCCTATACTCAATATTTAATTCCTAGAAGATTCTGTAGGCTATGAACTACATATTCAGTGTTTTTAACTTTAGTTGCGTTCCTAATAGATTTAAAGTCATATATAGCTCAGATAAACTGACACACAAAGGGTATGAAAACATTTTCAAGACAAGACTCATTTATTTAGGGCAATATATAATTCATGCTATTTACCAACTTGCATAATATCTTCTAATTATAAAGTAATCTACATAATTAATACAGAGCAATTATAAAAGAAGAACAAACATACATGCATTTCATACCAGAACTCTGCAAAATGTGCTAAAGCTCATTCACTGGAGAGGCAATACTTCTGCATCTTTTGAACACTATTAGGGGAAAATGAGCTGTCCTTTTCCTTTAAACTGGAGAACTCAACTTAAAGAGATCCAATCCAGATCACATTCCCTCTCTGCAAAAAGGGAGATGAGACTCTTGCTAACTTCTGCAATTTGAAGAACTGAATGTACAGAAAAGGGTTGAGGAGGTTGCAAACCTAGAAGGTTCACAAACTTCATCTAGGAAAGTAGGTAGCTCTTAAAATGTCTAATATCTACATAATTTTCAAATATTTTCTTCATAAAACTGCTTCACTCAGCATTGCAAAAGGTCTTTAAGGTATTACTATGGATTCTGTTCCTTGGCTCAGCTGAAACTTGCAGGTGTATAGCTCGGCAAAGATCATACTCATTCCTCTTTTTTCTTCCATTCTTGTTACTTGAGTCACCAATTTGAAATGCACCATTACCACCAAATAACTATTTAGCAGTACACAATCACACAATTGTGTGAAGAGACAAACATAATGAAGGACACTGGGGAAACTGGATCCTTTATTCAGAGCACCTATCCCTCACTGAAATGATGGAGAGTTCTGTAGCTTTTGTAACAGAGTATCCTCTCAACAATTACCTTCAACTAATGGCATGCTAAACTGGACAGGAAATCAAGTCTTGCAATGAATAGATCCATTGGTCTAAGTGACAGAGAACCCAGCACAGTTTTAACATTGCCTCAATAGAGCCAATGTTCTCATTAGATAATTATAGCTTGGCTAATTTAAAGAATATTAATGCCCCTTTGGATTTTACATTAGTACTTTTCCAATTCAGTATTGGTTAATGATGTATCCTATTGCTTGTATGTGTGAAATTAAATAACTAGTATTTCCTTTTTCTACTATAATACCCTTCTTTTTGTTTCGTGACTCATGAGGTACTTGTGAGCTAACAAAGAACTTAAGGTGACCATTTATAAAATATTGTCATTGCCATATAATTTCTTTTTTTACAAATCTGAAATACTCTCTGTGTATGCTTCTACTAAAAAACAATTAAGGTGGCTCTTACAAAGTCTTCTGATAAAATGATAATATCCAGTAACAAAAGTCAAGAAGTAGAAGAATTTATATTTATGATATTATGTATCAGTTAATCAGAGTGTAACCCCTGTTAGCAGTCTGA
Organism: Lepus europaeus; assembly: GCF_033115175.1. Taxonomy (NCBI): domain Eukaryota; kingdom Metazoa; phylum Chordata; class Mammalia; order Lagomorpha; family Leporidae; genus Lepus; species Lepus europaeus. The sequence continues at coordinate 72,790,937 of NC_084840.1, read as the reverse complement.
AAGATATTTTTTTATGATATAGTCACGTCATTTCTCTTTCTTTCTACAGCAGTAGTTGGAATCTTCTGACTTCCTTGCCTCCAGAGCACAAATTGTCATGTATTATGAAATTATATGGGAAAGTTGAACTGCATAGTTCAAAGACTTCTGGTAACATTTCTCTAGTAAATTTGAGATGGTTAAATTTGACAGGTCAAGACAAATAATCATTCTTAGAACACTCCTCTGTCTTGAAGCACATTTATTTCACAACTGAAAAACGCTCATTCCAGAAATCAGAATTCAGAAAGCTCCTTTAACTCTAGATGGAAATGTTTGGAGGAAAATTCATCAATTATTTTGAAGGATGTTGCTTTTTTTTTTTTAACTTGTTCACTCATATAGGAATGGGACTAATACAAAGGCACATGTGTGAATTGAGATATGCACCTAAATTGAAGGATAGAAATGGCATGAAACCTGAAAAGAGAGTAAGTAGCAATTAAGCTACTAGGCAATGAAGTGGAAACATAGATTTTAATGGGAAGAATTCAATACACTAACAACAGTTTCTTAGATGTTACAAAATTGACACCTATTCTTTAACAAAATACATAACAATATTTTACATATTCATTTGTACAATATCAAATAGCTGTTAAGAAGAGGTGAGTGAGATCTGTCACATATTACACAGAAAAAGTTTTTAATAGACAACATAATTGAAGATTGATTTAAATATAAATGCCAAATATGCATTTTTGTTTATGTTTACACAAATCTAGAAATAGAGAGAGGGAGAGACTTTTAATCTTGGTATTTCAGTCATGTCACTGTGCTGAGCCAGAGTTTCAACACTTTAAAAATTCTATTTTTGTAGAATTTAAAAAAAAACTCAAAATTGAAATTTTCTTTCAGATAATCATGTGAAATTATTTTCCGGAGTGACTACATCCTCTTTGGATTTTAATTGTTTGATGGGCAAGTTTTTTAACTTCAAGACTATTTCTTCATCCTTCTAATAAAATAACAATATCTAACCTTGATAGTTGATGCAGCACTTGGTATTATTACAGGATTTCTAGCAAATATGCTAGACCACATTGATTATTGAAAAATCTATTGATACTTTAAACACTTAGTGATTATAATTAAAATGTTGTTAAAAATAAATTAATTAATGTCTTTCCAGGCTCCTCAAGAGTTTAATCTTTCCCAGGTTTAGAAAGGGTTCTTATGTACAAAGCAGTGAGTGAGACTAAAGGCAAGAGGTTCCCAAATAGGATTTTTTTTTAAATTTTATTTTTTATTTTTTTATTTACTTTTTTTTTTGACAGGCAGAGTTAAACAGTAATAGAGAGAGACAGAGAAAAAGGTCTTCCTTCCATTGGTTCACCCCCCAAATGGCCGCTACGGCCAGCGCTCTGTGCCCATCCGAAGCCAGGAGCTGGGTGCTTCCTCCTGGTCTCCCACGCGGGTACAGGGACCCAAGCACTTGGGCCATTCTCCACTGCCTTCCCAGGCCACAGCAGAGAGCTGGACTGGAAGAGGAGCAACCAGGACAGGACCAGCGCCCCAACCGGGACTAGAACCTGGAGTGCCGGCACCGCAGGTGGAGGATTAGCCTAGTGAGCCGCATCGCCGGCCCCCAAATAGGTTTTTAGTACTCCAATGTGCAGTACCACCTTCAGGTACTGCTTACATGAGGTGCTGTGAACTAAGAGCACTCAATAGGAAAAAGAGGACTGGAGTTAGTTTTTGGTGTAAAGGTAGATGCTGAAGTTGAGTTCCTTGCTTAAAGGAAGATGAAAAACATTGCTGTTGAAATTGTGCAGATTATGTGAAATAGTGGACCCAGAAAGACAGAAAAATTTAAAGTATTCATATATTGTTAACAAACTAGAAAGAAAACTAAACTTGAAATTAACCAAAGAAGAAGAAAAAGACTGTACAACTATGCACCGTATTACTATTTAAGTAGAACTCATGAATTTAAAAGAAATATTAATGGAATTTATAAGATCTTTTTAAACTAAATGACTAAGAAACTATATAGAAACACAACTTTCTGTATGAAACACAAGCTATGCTTAGAGGTAAGTAGGTAACCTCCAACAGATTTTTTTTTAAAAATTGAAAAAAGTATGTTCAATTAGAAACATTTACCAGATTGACTGTAAATATATGAAATTATTGAAGCAGAAAATAAAGATGAGATCACACCAAATTAAACCATTTTTGAATTAAATATGTTATGAATAGACATACATTTCTATGTATCCAGCCATGTTCATGAATGAGAAAGCTCAACTTCCAAAATTGAACATTTCAATTCAAATAATATAAAATGTTAATAAAATTCTAACAATGATTCATGACATGTAATGCACAGGGAGAATTCTTATTATGATGTCTGGGCAATCTTAAAGGAAATGAAAGAGAATAAAAATTAAGAAATACTGAATCTCCTTAGTGTCAAGACTTGGTATATTGCAAATCAAGTCAGATGATGCTGAATTCAGAGAAGCAAACAAATATGAGCACCTAGAAACGAACTCAAAGATGTATTCAAAATACACATCCAATAGAATCACCAGTGGATTTCTAAGGCTCTATTTATGTTTTTGTTTGTTTGGAGGGCCTCTTAATGATATAGGGAAATGTATGAAATATTACCCATGCAACCTTAGCACATTTTGAAAGGATCTTGTTGATCTAAAGTTCGTTGGACAAACAAGTTTATAGGAGTGGATTTTACTGCTCATGTTTCAACAGCCTGGTTCTTATTTAGAAACAGCACTAGGTACAAGAAAGACAAATGAGACAGAGGACATACTCTTCCACTTTTCCTCTGCATTGAACTCAATGGTTCTACATCTTACTGCAAAATTAGAAAAATTGGGTAGAAAGAACTATAGCAATGAATGAAAACTTTCTCTGTATGTATATGCTTTCTTTTAAACTGGAAATTCAGGGACATGTTGGCAGCGATGCCACTGAGAAAAGCATGGAATACTGGTAGCTAATATTTCTAACTTGTTTCTCATACATTAGCCCACTCGATTGATTAATTGACAACAAGTTTAGAATGATTAAAAATTAACCTAAAATTTATTTAGACATTAAAATATAAGAAAATTTTCTTTTGAAATTAAATCATGTTTGGGGGCAGGCAAGTGGCTTGGTGGTTAAGTCACTGCTTGAGATGCCCATGGTTCATATTGGATGGAGTGCTTGGTTTGAGTCTTGGTTTTGCTGCTTCCAATCTAGCTCCTGGTGAATGTACCTGCAAAGCAGAAGATGGTGCTGAAGCACTTAGGCCCTGGTCACCCATGTGTGAGACCAGATGGAGTTCCAGGCTTCTGACTTTAGCCTGGTTTAGTCCTGGTTATTGCAGGTACTTGGGAAATGAACCAAAAGATGGAAGACATCTCTCTCTCTCTCTCTCTCTCTCTCTCTCTCTCTCTCTCTTTCTCTCTCTCTCTCTCTCTCTCTCCTGCACTCCCTCTCTAGCTCTCTCTCTGTTTTCCAAATAAAATGAAAATTAAGCTCACTGTATGGGCCTACTTTTCCTAAAATTTTATATATCCCTGCTGTTATAGGCTTCCCATGTTTAAAACAGCTCTTAAAACCATAGCATGGTAGCTGAGTTTTCACTTAGTGCCGTTATGAAAAGAATGGAGATACTTCAGTACTGAGTGAGTCTCAAAACTGTTTAGCCTGGGAACTGATGGATTAGATCATTAGGTAAAATGCCTCTATAAGTAAGATTTGCCAAGTTTCTAATGTAACTAATCTTTAGTGTACCGTAAAAATTGCTGTGGATTTACATGGAGCAATTATTTTGAGTACAAGGAAGAAAACCTCATTACTCAGAGTTATTACTAATAATCACCACCATTAACATTACTGGCAAGAGGGCAGTTATATGGCAAGTTATACTGGGTTAGTACCTGAGACAGAAACAGAAAAACCATTCCCTGAGGGCCTACAGTCAGTGAACAATTTGCATAGATAGTCTGTAATAATGAGCTGTCTGTTAAGAAGGGTGGGGAGCTCCCTGACCAGTCTCTTCAAAGAGGTGAATTTCTTATGAATTTAACAGTTGCTGTCTTTAAGCACCTCTGAAGTCTGAGCTCTGTGTGCCTGCGATTGTTGCCTTTATCATTATGGTTTTTAAGTTAAGCGAAATTGCATCCTCAAATTCATATGGGATAACTTTGTGAACTCAAAGGGAATAGGTTGTGAAGAGAAGCAGCATAATAGGAGAGTTAGTTTTGCCCACAAATACATGGACCAGACCGTTTTCCATAAAATTGCCTTCTTGGTAAATTTTACAGTTCTTAGATTTGGTAGTCCAAAATCTTTGAGAAAGTCAAATAACCAAGAAAGATTTTACTTGGAATGTGTTTAAATTGGAGGACAAATTGTACCATGAATTAATGGGAATGCCTGCCTTTTTTCTTGCCTACTTCTCAGTAAATAATACATTCAATTCAAATTATATTTAACAGTATGTTTTGCTTGGGACCCGATTATGAGTTGTACTCATTAAGACTAGTTATGAGAATTTACCACTGTGATGAATTTCCTAATTTTTCTGGCTTAACATGAATTTTAAAGCTTGAAGCGTTTTATACTTTGTTGACGACCTGAGACTGACATGGTGCAAGACTTTAGTTTTGACATCTTAGCCTATACATGACCAGATTAAAGAAAAGAGATGTACTAAACACAAAGATGTTCAATTGAGATTAAAACCACCGAAGGCAAGCATGTACTGTGTGCATGATAGCTATCTTTGTAAGAATCCCTAGAAAAGAAATGCCTACGTCAGAAAGATGGGTTTGATAAAATATAAATGTGAGGTAAAACCAATTTGTGGGTTAATTTCAAAGAATTGTACTATGAACTGAAAATTATCTAAAATCTCTTACTTATTTGGTAATACATTTAGAAATACTGATGACCTAGAGTTTCTCAATAATGTCATATGTAAGCAAGGCTTTAAAATATATATGTAGTTAATTTTTTAAGGCGCTAGGATGCTTATTGTTTCTTCTATTTAGATTGAGATTCTCTGACAACTAGCTAGATAACTATACTAACAAAAAATTTCTGCTATGTAAGATTTTTTTGCATGAAAAACTTTTTAATAATGATTCTAGTACCAGAAAATTTGAGATGAGACATATCTTGGCGTGTTTCTCCCTCTGCTAAAATACCCATTGATTTCCCCTGACCTCTTTTTATATCTATGGATTTTCATTGATATACTTCTCAGAGTTTAGAATATTGGTTTTACTGGGGCCATCAAAGAAGGAGGTACCTTTCTCTGAAGGGAGGAGAGAACTTCCACTTTGACTATGACCCTGTCGGAATAAGATCGAAGTCGGCTAACTCAAAAGGCCTCCATAGCCTTGGCAACTCATGACTAGAGCCTAGGGAGATTACTGACGCCATAAACAAGAGTGTCAAATTGTTAAAGTCAACAACAGGAGTCACTGTGTACTTACTTCTCATGTGGGATCTGTCCTTAATGTGTTGTCCAATGTGAAACAATGCTATAACTAGTACTGAAACAGTATTTTACACTTTGTGTTTCTGTGTGGGTGCAAACTGATGAAATCTTTACTTAATATATACTAAATCAATCTTCTGTATATAAAGATAATTGAAAATGGATCTTGATGTGAATGGAATGGGAGAGGGAGCGGGAGATGGGAGGGGTGTGAGGGGGAGGGAAATTATGGGGGGGAGCCATTGTAATCCATAAATTGTACGTTGGAAATTTATTTTTACTAAATAAAAAATTTTAAAAAAAAGAATATTGGTTTTACTATCAGATTGTGTATTGACTTTACACTTATTTATCTTATTTTACAATGGTTCAGACTTTAGCTCAAGCACAGTGTTTTAGAAAGTACATTGCTAAAGACTTAATGGTTTTATTTCAGTTTTGTAATTACCCAAAAAGTTAGTTTCATAACTACTTTCATGAGTTTGGTGAAAGGGTGGGCTGAGATAACTCATGCCTATAGAGTACCTGACAGATGATGTCATTCTGAGTAAGACAATGATTTTTTTCCTTTTTTTTTTTTTTAAACTGAAATACTCTAGCAGGTGTGGGGAAATTTTTTTTCTCCTAACAACCATTTGGATACTTACAACATCATTTTCAGGCCATACAAAACTATCAGCATAAAAGCCTGCTATGGATTTATTGAATTTTGAGTGCCACTTGGGGGGGGGGGCAGACCAAATGATTTTGTGGGCCTCATACAGCAGGGCTTTATCCATCCCTGGGTCTAAAGGCTGGGGGCTTCCAAGTGTGTTAGATTTGCCACAGGATCAATCCCTTCAGTTGCTCTGCACACAGCTGGGACGTTGGGAGTTCCTGGAGGACCTCTTGATCATGCTGCCTTATAATATATCCTAAATATCATGATTTTTAAATGTGTGTCTTTGTATGAAAGAGATCGGAAATCACTGACTAAGCAAATAAGAGGATAAAAATGTAGGTTGAAGTTGAGGTACAAAATGATCAGAGAAATTTCTACTACCTGACAATAATTAATATATGGAAAACAAAGATTATTATGATCTTTAGATGTCTTAATTTCCCCTCTTTTATTGGTCACCATCTAGGTTTCTATTTTAATACTCACCTCTTCATAATTTTTAAAAGAATTATTTACTTACTTGAAAGGCAGAGTAAAAAGACAGGACTTTGGGGACAGGAGAATGAAATATTGACATAATTATTCAGAGATAACTGAATGTATAACTTGCATTAAGCGAGATTCTTTGACTAAAGTTTCTATTGGTTGCCAAAAATTGAAGCAAAAATTATGAGAAAAAAGTTTGATGATCTGAAAATTTTATGCATTATCTTTTATTTTTTACTGCTAGTTGGGAGATTCTGTAGGTTGCTGCAGTAAAATGAGTAAAACACAAATGTTCACTTGAAGCAGAATACGAGAACTCTTGAAATAGAAAATTTATTAGGTGATATGGCTCATAAAGCTGATTGGCTGCCATTATAATATTTTATGAAAATGATGTCAGAGAGTTTGAAAGATGAGTCATTTACATAATTTCTTCAGTTAATATAGATTGTTTCATACGGTAGATTACTCCACACTATCACTGTAATCCATTTTTTCTACACCCATGTACTATTTTGGCTTGATTTTGGGTTGTTTTGAGCTTTTTAGTCAAATATAAAAATATCTAACTTTTCTATGGGAGCAATATTTAGGACACAACTGTTAGTATCTAGGGTGCTCTGAAATAGTAAGTTCTGATGGGCAGATGGATCTCTTGATCTCTCTCAGGATGCTATCCTCATTTTAGGTCTTTATCAGGTATAAAATCTATTGGTGCTAAAGATGCAAATTATATGACAAATGTTATATTGTAAGTTATAATAACAAAAGTGTGGTCAATTTCAATTAAGCAGAAATATAATTCTATTAAATCTCAACTAGACAGTAAAGGAATTTGCCTTCTTTTATCTCCTGTCATCATCCCCAAACTTCATAAGTTCCCAGCACAGATAAGAATATATTGCTTGTTTCCTTTACTAATACTTGAACCTATATTCTCATTAAGAATTTTAGGGGGGCCACCACTGTGGCGCAGTGGGTTAACACCCTGGCCTGAAATGCCAGCATCCCATATAGGCATCAGTCTGAGATCCAGCTGTTCCACTTCTGATCCAGCTCTCTGCTATGGCCTGGGAAATCAGTAGAAGATGGCCCAACTCCTTGGGCCCCTGCACCTGTATGGGGGATCCGGATGAAGCTCCTGGCTTCAGATCGGCACAGCTCTGGCTGTTGCGGTCATCTGGGCAGTGAACCATTGGATGGGAGACCCCTTTCTTTGTCTCTACCTCTCTCTGTAACTCTGTCTTTCAAGTAAATAAAATGAATCTTAAAAAAAAAAAAAGAATTTTAGGGGTAGAGTCTTCTCCCTTCATGAGATCTTGTTCATATTTAGGCTACTGCCTTATTTTAACATTCTTTTTTTTTTTTTTTTTTTTTTTTTTGACAGGCAGAGTGGACAGTGAGAGAGAGAGACAGAGAGAAAGGTCTTCCCTTTTCCATTGGTTCACCCTCCAATGGCCGCCGCGGCCGGTGCGCTGCGGCCGGTGCACCATGCTGATCCGAAGACAGGAGCCAGGTGCTTATCCTGGTCTCCCATGGGGTGCAGGTCCCAAGCACTTGGGCCATCATCCTCTGCACTCCCTGGCCACAGCAGAGAGCTGGCCTGGAAGAGGGGCAACCGGGACAGACTCTGGCGCCCCGACCGGGACTAGAACCCCGTGTGCCGGCGCCACAAGGCGGAGGATTAGCCTAGTGAGCTGCGGCGCCGGCCTTTAACATTCTTTTTATTCAATGTATGATAACAATTATTTCAAGACAATTAAAGCATTTTTAATGTGGAAATGGAAAATTGGCAGGTTCTTCCCTATAAAGCACAAGATTTGATAAGAAGACTTTTCGTAGCTGTCCTTTGTTTTCCCAAACAGCACAATTACCCTTCCCTTGTGGTTCTTGTGCTCTAACCCTTCATTTTTCACCTCCATGGCTCTTCAGATCTTTTCAAGTTCCACTACTTCTAGACAATCCTCCCATCCCTGAAAAATGGCTGAATGCACCATATTGGTGTAGTAACCCACAGAATTATTATATCTTCTTATTTTTATTTGCTTACTTTTAAAATATATTTACAGATTCAGAAAAGTGTAGACCCTGAAGGTGGGCATTTGACATACCTGTCAAGACACCAGCTGGGACACTTGCATCTTACATTGAAGTGATTGATTGGGTTTGAGTCCTAGCTCCACTCCGGATTCCAGGTTCCTTCTGATACAGACTCTGGAAGACAGTGGGTGATGACTCAAGTAGTAGCATTTCTGACACTCACATGGGAGACCTGCATTGAGTTCCTTGCTCCTGGCTTCAGCCTGGCATAGCCACAGCTGTTGTAGGCAGTTGGAGAGTGAACTGGCTATGAATTTTCCTTTTGCTCTTCTATCTCCCTTCTTTTGTCTCTCTACCTCCCCATAGCTTTCAAATCAAATCAAATAAAATTTTAAAAAGAAGATTATAGGAAGACTGTTGAATATTATGGTCTATGGTGCATTAAACCTATGGTTAGAGAGTGTATTCAAATCAAGTTTTTGAAAAAATTGAAAAAAAAAAACAAAAGAAAAAGGGGGATTGAGGGAAGGCGAGAGAGGAGGAAAGTATGTTTATCTACTTAGAATTGCATCTAAGAAATACATGAAATCTGCTTTTTATATTAATAAAAAAATTTAAAAAGAAAAAATTTAAACATGAAAAAGCATAGGCCCCTGTACTCTTGCTTCAAGTGCCTTAATACACCTTTAATTGCCATTTCTAGTTCTTAATGTTTTTGCTGCTGATGTTTTCAATTGTTAAAATATTCATTGGTATCTCACCAAGTGAAAAGCAAGAACAATGGAGATTAGTAAAACTGGGTATACTTTTCTATAATGGTTTTTCTAAGGATGAGTAAAGTCAAGTTTAAGAATAGGTGTGTTATGTTTGGCATAGATGTTATTAATTCCAATTTTTCTGAGAGACTTGAAATCCATACATGCTTTATTTTCTTATTAGGAGATTACTTCAGATTACTTACCTTGTACCTAGGGTTGTTAAAATAATGTTACTCAATGATTAAATTGTACAGCAGCACAAGCATTACGGGTTTAATAGCTTTTTAAAGTAATGATGGATACTTTATTATTGTTTAGTTGCTTAATGCATGCTAGTCTATAATACTTTATCTAGACGGCTCATGCTCTTGAACTGTACATTAGGTAATAGATTTCTGAACCATTCCTGTTTGTTCATTAACATCACAAGGTAAGAGTTTCCCACAGCATTCTGAATATTTCATCACAGGAAAGGTGTTTAACCTTCTGGGGACTCAATTTCCACATCCACAAAATGAACATAATGATGCAGACCTCACACTTATGAAACTCAATGACATTTGTAAAATTCCTGGCAGAAAAAAAGGCGGTCATAAGAAACAGTAGTTTACAATACAGGTTTTCACTTATGTTGCTAAAGAAGATGAAAGAAGACAACATGATGGCAAAAAAGAGAAAAATGGTGCACATGGTTAATCATCTTTGTTATCTTTGGTCTTTCTTTAGCAGATTTTCTTTTTGCAGGAGCAACCTGAAATCAGATTTCAATTCTCCTCCTCACACCATGTTCTCTAAAACTTCCTTGTCTATCTTTGGGTGAGGGGATATTTTCTCAGGTTAGGGAAGGATATAGATAGATATAATTTTGAAAAATTTAATAAGAGAGAGAGAATTGAGTGCACATCTATAAAGGTGACAGAGATGTGTGCGGTGAATGAGATATGTAACAAAGAGATGTGACCTATGACCTTGGTCATTAATAGTCTTTTTTTGGCCTTACTCTCGTATTACTGAGACATAAAATCAATTTAGTGGGTTACATTTAGTTTCTTTCCAATAAACTATAATAAGAGCCATAAAATATTTACTTTTTTTTTAGCTGCAAATATATGCATATGTTATTCTACTGTTTCACTTACTGTAGGTAATGGTGGGAAAAAAAAAAAAAAAGGCCATTTACCTCAATGCAAAAGGAGGGATCAGGAAAGTTTCTAGGTAGGCCTGGGAAGCTTAAAGCCACAGTGTGAGAAGAGCACCTTGGATAGCTCCAAAATACACTTTGACCAGTTGAAACTAAGGCCATCTTACCTGATGTTAGCCCAAGACTCTAAAGTGCCATGCATTTTTAAACGAGACCTGTGTTCATCTTAACATGATAAATTTACCTTGTGTCAGAGTTTGTGTTCATCTATGGAAATCTCTTAAACATTTGTGTTCTTTGGGTAATAATATTTATTTTCTGTGAATATAATTTAAATATCCCCTTAAATGTCCACACCATTGGATAAACAGATCTGTTGATGTTGTTCATTGAGTTTCACAAGATTTTCATTGAAAAGATTCTTTGTCTTCTGGAATACATCCAAGAATCAAAGTCTATGCCTAAAGACCTCTCTGCCTTCAAAATACTCCTGGACCATTTCCAGTCATGCACATTTTAGTTGATCAGTGGAGAGTTGTAAAGTTCTAGACTTAAGGTATGTGGGCAAGGTGTTTGGGTTCAACTTTTTTAGTTCTTAGCTTTGTAACCTTGAGACACTTACTTAAACAGTCCAAAGTAGCAGCTTTCTTATTTATAAAATGGATGAGTTATTCTATGCCCTGTTTAATTTGCAGATCATTGGGAAAAATGAGATAAGACATGCAAAATAGCATTTAGTAGAAGATAAAGATACTAAAAAATATAAAATACTATCATCTCTTCCCATACATTTGAAGTTCTAGTTTTAATATCTCATTACAGAATTTAAGTATTTTCCACAGGATAAATTAAGCTTAAAATGATTGAATGAGATGGAAAAATTTTAGAAGCCGAATTTTCTTCACTTTTTAATTTTCCATGGGATCACCTTTCTAGAAACCCAATTATATTCTCCAACAGAAAATAAGCCATCAATGATCATATTTACATCTGAAAAATTATTTCTACAAGATCTAGGAAAACAGTAATGGAGACTGTATCTAGGCATTTGTAGCTCTTGTCACCTTTCTGGTTTTGGCATTCTTTTCTGTTCCTCAGTTCTTCCTTTGGACTGCTCACTTGGAATTTGCATTCCTCTTCCTCCCTACATTGACATCCCATCTTTTCTTTTCTTTTTTTTTCATCTATTAAACTTTTATTTAATGAATACAAATTTCCGAAGTACAGCTTATGGGTTACAATGGCTTCCCCCTCCCATAATTTCCCTCCCACCCACAACCCTCCCCTTTCCCGCTCCCTCTCCCCTTCCATTCACATCAAGATTCATTTTCAATTCTCTTTATATACAGAAGATCAGTTTAGAATATACTAGGTAAGGATTTCAACAGTTTGCCCCCATATAGCAACACAAGATGAAAAACATACTGTTGGAGTACTAGTCATAGCACTAAATAACAGTGTACAGCACATTAAAGACAGAGATCCTACATAATTTTTTTAAATTAATTAATTTTCTATGCCATTTCCAATTTAACACCAGGTTTTTTTTTTTTCATTTCCAATTCTCTTTATATACAGAAGATCGATTCAGTATATAATTAGTAAAGATCTCATCAGTTTGTACCCACACAGAGACACAAAGTGTAAAAATACTGTTTCAGTACTAGTTATAGCATCACTGCACATTAGACAACACATTAAGGACAGATCCCACATGGGACACATCCCATCTTTTCTTAACTTCACTCCCTCTTTACAAAGGACAATAAATCTGAGATCCAGGTTCATTTTGTTTTTCCATTTCCTATTGCTCTTTACTGCCTTTGGGCAATCTTGGAAACTACCCTAACTCTGTGGTGATGTCTGTGGTCTGACATCATGGTTTCAGTCTGTGTTGTCTGTATTAATTATGGAGTCTAGAGAAACAGAAACAACAGGATCTGTATCTATACCTGCATCTATACCTATATCTGAAACAACATTTATTTAAAAGAAGAGGAAGCAGCAGCAGCAGCAGCAGCTTGTGTGAGTGTGAGTGTGGAGGCTGAGAAGGCCCAGGATCATCTGCCTATAAGTTGAGAACCAGGTGGTATAAACTTTAGTCTGAATCTGAGAGCATGGGAACCAAGAAGCTCATGGTGAAAGTCTTAGTCCAAGCTCTAGAGTAAGAGAAGACTGATGTATCAGCTCTCAAACCTACCAACTTAACTCAACATTGCTCAGTCATTATGATGTATTTATCTCCCCAAAATTGGATGGTACCCATTCATTTTTGTGTGGGTAATTTGCTTTCAGTCAACCCATTCAAGTGCTAATCTCTTCAGAAAAAAACTTCACACTGGGGCCACGCTGTGGCATGGTGGGTAAAGCCAACACTTGCAGTGCTGGTGTCCCATAGGGGCGCTGATTCTAGTCGTGGCTGCTCCACTTCCCATCCAGCTCTCTGCTATGGCCTGAGAAAGCAGTAGACGATGGCTCAAGTGCTTGGGCCCCTGCACCTGCATGGGATAACAAGAAGAATTTCTTGTCTCCTGGCTTCGGATCGGCCCAGCTCTGGCCATTGTGGCCATCTGGAGGGTGAACCAGTGGATGGGAGATCTCTCTCTCTCTCTCTCTCTCTCTTCTTTCTGCCTCTACCTCTTTGTAACTCTGCCTTTCAAATAAATATATAAATATTTTAAAAAAAGAATTTCACAGGATATGGCCAGAAATCATGCTTAACCAGATATCAGTACTTCCTGTGGTCCAGTCAATTTAATACATAAAACTAACCCCCACACAATCTTATGCAATTTACAGACTAAAAACTCAAGTTTACTTCTTTCAGATCTAAAGTATTTTTTTTTTATTTAGTGAACATAAATTTCCAAAGTACAGCTTATGGATTACAAAGGCTTCCCCCGCCCACAACCCCACCCCCGCAACCCTCCCCTTTCCCACTCACTCTCCCCTTCTATTCACATCAAGATTCATTTTCAATTCTCTTTATATATAGAAAATCAGTTTAGTATATATATAGATTTCAACAGTTTGCCCTCCCATAGCAACACAAAGTGAAAAAAATACTGTTGGAGTACTAGTTATAGCATTAAATAACAGTGTACATCACATTAATGACCGAGGTTCTGCAAAATAATTTTTAAAAAAAAAAAGATTGATTATTTTTCTATGTAATTTCCAATTTAAAAAACCAAGGTTTTTTTTTTTTCATTTTCAATTATCTTTATATACAGAAGATCGCTTCAGTATATACTAAGTAAAGATTTCATCAGTTTGCACCCACACATAACCACAAAGTGTAAGAATATTGTTTCAGTACTAGCTATATCATTACTTCACCTTCAACAACCTATTAAGGACAGATCCCACATGGGACGTAAGTACACAGTGACTCCTGATGTTGTTTTAACAATTTAACACTCTTGTTTATGGCATCAGTAATCTCCCTAGGCTCTAGCCATGAGTTGCTGAGGCTATGGAAGCCTTTAGGGTTCGCCGTCTTCGATCCCATTCCAACAAGTCCATAGTCAAAGTGGAAGTTCTCTCCTCCCTTCAGAGAAAGGCACCTCCTACTTTGATGGTCCCGTTCTTTCCACTGGGAACACACTCGCTGAGATCCTTCATTTAGGTCTTCTTCTTCTTCTTCATATTTTTTTTTTTTCCCCAGCGTGTCTTGGCTTTCCATGACTAAAATACTCTCATAGGTTCTTCAGCCAGATCCAATTGCCTTAAGGGCTGATTCTGAGGCCAGAGTGCTATTTAGGACATCTGTCATTCTATGAGTCTGCTGTGTCAGATCTAAAGTATTTTCATTAATCACTAGAACTCTGAGGTAGTTGGGCAGGTGTTATTGCCATACACGTTTATATCTATTTCTCCTTTTGATTAGTAGACCATTTACCTATTAATGTGGCTGGGTTTTTTCTATGACAAGACTGTTATTCTCAGTGCTATCTGGGTTCCACCTTTTTGCTCTCTTTTAGTATTTTTGGTTTACAATGTTCTTGAGTCAGGCAATATTTGTACGTATAATATTGGGCATACCCAGGCCTTCCTAGAGCTGATCAGTTGAGGTTTCTACCAAGCTGTTTTTTTTTTTTTTTGTTTTTTTTTTTTTTTTTTTTTTTTACAGGCAGAGTTATACAGTGAGAGAGAAAGAGAGAGAGGGAGAGAAAGGTCTTCCTTCTGTTGGTTCACCCCCCAAATGGCTGCCATGGCCGGTGCGCCGATATGAAGCTAGGAGCCAGATGCTTCCTCCTGGTCTCCCATGTGGGTGCAGGGCCCAAGCACTTGGGCCATCCTCCATTGCCTTTCCGGGCCACAGCAGAGAGCTGGACTGGAAGAGGAGCAACCAGGACAGGACCAGCGCCCCAACCGGGACTAGAACCTGGAGTGCCGGCGCCACAGGCAGAGGATTAGCCAAGTGAGCCATGGCACTGGCCTGTACCAAGCTTTTAAGATGTCCATATACATCCTAAACATCATTGTCTTTGCAGAAAGATATTTTATGCTATTTCAATGCGGAGCCCTATCTATAATCAGATGGGACAGATTTTTTTTTTTTTTTGGACAGGCAGAGTGGACAGTAGAGGGAGACAGAGAGAAAGGTCTTCCTTTTTGCTGGTGGTTCACCCTCCAATGGCCGCCGCGGTAGGCGCGCTGCGGCCGATGCACCGCACTGTTCCGATGGCAGGAGCCAGGTGCTTATCCTGGTCTCCCATGGGGTGTAGGGCCCAAGAACTTGGGCCATCCTCCACTGCACTCCCTGGCCACAGCAGAGAGCTGGCCTGGAAGAGGGGCAACCGGGACAGGATCGGTGCCCCGACCGGGACTAGAACCCAGTGTGCCAGCGCCGCAAGGCGGAGGATTAGCCTACTGAGCCGCGGTGCCGGCCCCAGAAAGGGACAGATTTTAAACATCACTTTTTAAAAAATATTTATTTCTTTATTTGAAAGGTAGAGTTTCGGAGAGAGTGGGACACAGAGAGAGAAACCTTTCATCTACTGGTTCATGCTCCTGATGACAACAGCCAGGGCTGGGCCATGCAGAAGCCAGCAGCCTAGAATTCGATCCAGGTCTCTCACACGAATGGCAGGGTCCCAAGTATTTTGGTCATCTTCTACTCGCTTTCTAGGAGCATTAGCAGGGAGCTAGATTGGAAGTGGAGAAGCCAGGACTCGAAACAGTGCCCTTCGGGGATGCTGACATTGCAGATAACTGCCACAATTCCAGTCTCTGACATCATTTTTTAATAGATTCATATCTATTCTATATATTGTTTCTGAAAATTCTTGACCAATTTTTTGTTTTTAGATTTATTTATTTATTTGAAAGGCAGAGTTAGAGAGAGAGAGAGAGAGAGAGAGAGAGAGAGAGAGAGAGAATCTTCCATCTGCTAGTTCACTCCCTAAATTGCTGCAACAGCCAGAGCTGGGTTGGTCTGAAGCCAGGATCCAGGAGCTTCTTCCAGGTCTCCCACATGATTGTAGAGACCCAAGCACCAGGGTCACCTCCTCTGCTTTCCCAGGCACATGAATGGAGGTGGATTGGAAGTGGAGCAGCTGGGACTCGAACTGATGCCCACAGAGGATGCTGACACAGCAGGCAGCAGCTTTATCCACTATGCCATAATGCTGGCCTCTTTGGCCAGGTTTTTACAGAAGCCCTTTAGGGTATTATTTCCCATCTTTTTACTATATAAGGAAGAAGATGCTGAATAACTTTTCAAAAACTGTCAGAATCCCATGCTACAAGGGGAATTTGGGATCTGTGTTCAGATTGTCTATAACAATAGACTAGAGAGAATATCAAATAGGTAATTTCTAATACCTGCAAATGCTAATTTATGGTGGATTAGAGTGACACCATGGGAGATAGACTAGCACCAGGAGATCTGATGTTGCAAATAAGACTGAAGCAGAGAAAACGTGAGAGAACTGTAAGAATTTTGATATGCAGGTGAGAGATAAAACTAGAGGAGCCATATTTTAAAATTAGCAAATATGGATTCAGGCCACAGAAGTTCTCTCTTACAGAAACTCATTTTCACTAACAAACAGAAAAACACAATCTTGGTGCTATTAATCAGCTTCCTCCTACTTAAACATTTATCACCATGAATTTTTACTCAAATGAGGATTCCTTACCCCACTTCTTGCATCCTCTTTAAAGTCTGTTTCTTCTTGATTATTTCTGCATCCTCTTTACTTTCTGTTCTTCTTGGAAGGGGCAATGAAGGGCATCTCCCTGGGTGACAGCTCCGCTTGATATCCAGGACTTGGATTTTCACATCTGCACTTGCAACACTCACCTCATTGATAATTAATTAAACTGCTCTCAAGTACTGGTGAATATGAGTACCTCTGTAAAACATTCTGTTTTTATCACATTTAGTATTTTGGGGACTTTGCGCTCAACATGATCCATATACTTCATGTCACATGAATGTATGGCATAGTTACAATAGGTTGCTCTTGGTTAGCTACTGTTGTTCTCTGAGAAATAGGTAAACATTTTTTTCCTAGTTGACTCAGTTAAGTAAGATCATGATAGAAGAAGTAAAAGAAAATATTTGCATTATTATAGAGATAGTTGGCAACTGAAAATATATGAATATCCTTGTATATAATACTTAAAATAATTTAAAAGAAATTATCATCATATTAACATATTTTGATAAGAGTTCTTCTGGATTATCATTAATTTAATTATTGCTTATTGCTGTTGATGGTGTTTTAAATATAATATATTCATGATGTAAGGTGTGATTCTAAGCTCCCAAAGTTTGTTTCTATTATCTTCATATCCACTGTATTTTTGCTAATTAAACTTTTTATTATTTTTCCTTACATAGATATAAAAATGATTTCAGATTATTATGTAATTCAATTATAATATAATGACTCTGAATTATAATATATTTAAAACACCTTTGCATCTGTCTTTCTAATCCCTAACTACTTAATCCTGTCTCTAACTACAGGACCGATTTAGATACATAAACCATAAATGATAATTGCTTTGTACTCCAGAATCTAATTTTCCTTCTACTCTATGCAATTAAATCAAGGGAAGAGATATTATTTATATTCTTGATTTTAGTCACCAAAAAAAGGTTGATATTTTACCAGAACTAAGTTGGCACGATTCCAGAGGGAATAATTAAATTGTTCTTTTTTAAAAATTATATTTGAGTTATACAAGTTTCATATATTTCAGATATGCAGATTTAGGGACATAGTGGCACTATCCCTCACTTTTCCACCTGCCCATGCTCCAAACCTTCCTCCCCTGCTTTTCAGATTCCCATTTTTAATTTTTACACAGATCTATTTTCAGTATTCTTAATGATTGCATAGTTAACTTTAAGAAAAAGAATTCAACAAATAGTATGAAGAGGAAAAAACAAAACAAAACAACACACTGTTCCTCAATGGAAAAGATGAGGGCTATAAACAATCATTGATTCTGAAAATGTCTATTTCACTCCCACACATTGCATTTCAGGTATTCTATTAATTACCTCAGATCAGGGAAAACATATGGCATCTGCCATTTTGGGACTGGCTTATTTCACTAAGTATATGATTTCCAGTAGTGACCATCTTGTTGCAAAAGACAGGATCTCTTCTCTTCTCTTCTCTTCTCTTCTCTTCTCTTCTCTTCTCTTCTCTTCTCTTCTCTTCTCTTCTCTTCCCTTCCCTTCCCTTCCCTTCCCTTCCCTTCCCTTCCCTTCCCTTCCCTTCCCTTCCCCTCCCCTCCCCTCTCCTCTTCTCTTCTCAGCTGAGTAGTACTCTATAATGTGAATATATATCATAATTTCTTTACCCATTCAACAGTTGATGGACATCTGGGTTGATTCCATATCTTAGCTATTGTGAATTGTTCTGCATTGAATATGAGGTTATAGATAACTCTTTCATATATTGATTTCTTTTTGGTTGGGGTAAATTTCCACGAGTGGGATGGTTGGATAATATGGTAGGCATATATTCAGATTTCTGAGATATCTCCATACTGCCTTCCACAGTGGTTGCACCAGTTTACATTCCCACCAGTGGTAGTCCAGAGTACTTTTGTCCCCACACCCTGGCCAGCATTTGTTTGTTGATTTCTGTTTGAAAGCCATTCTAACTGGAGTGAGGCAAAACCTCATTGTGGTTTTGATTTGCAATTCCCTTATGGCTAGTGATCCTGATCATGTTCTCAAGTGTCTGTTGGCCATTTCAATTTGCTCTCTTGAAAAATGTCTGTTCAAATTCTTTACCCATTTCTCCACTGCACTGTTGATTTGTTGTTGTTGAATTTCTTGAGCTTTTTATAGATTCTGGATGTTAACCTTTTATCAGTTGCACAGTTTTCAAATATTTTCTTCCATTCTGTTGGTTGCCTTTTCACTTTCCTGAGTGTTTCTTTTGCAGTACAGAAACTTCTTAGCTTGATGTAATCCCATTTGTAAATTTTAGCTTTGATTGTGCTTTGGGGGGTCTTTTCCAAGAAGTCTTTTCCTATGCCAATATATGGCAGAGTTTCCCCAATATTCTCTAATGATTTGATTATATTGAATCATATATTTATGTCTTTGATCCATTTTGAGTGGATTTTTGTTTAAGGTTAAGGTAGAGGGGAATAATTAAATTTGAGAAATGAAGAAACCTGTTTTTGTGGGACCTGCCATTTTTGGAAACTGTTTAATCAATTGGGATTGTGGAATTTTTCCCAGCCTGCTTTGTTTAGGGGGTATGGTCCTTTGACCATCTTACTTGAATCACAGTTGTAAAATATTAGATTGAGAAATATGTAATAACATATAATGATACATAATGTATGTGTAGAAAGTTGTAAAACAAACTTACATAGGCATCATCTAGATTAGAATTAGGATATTCTTAGTACTTCTTAAGAATTAATTAACTGATTTGAAAAGCAAAGTGAAAGAGTGGGAGAGATAGATAGATAGATAGATAGTTAAATAGATAGGGAAAGATCTTCCATTCACTGGTTCACTTCCCAAATGCCCACTATAGCTGGGGCTAGTCCTGGCTGAAGTCAGGAGTTGGGACTGTATTTGGGTCTCTCACGTGGGTAGCAAAGCCCAGGTACCTGAACCATCTTCTGTTGCTTTCCTAGGTGCGTTAGCAGGGAACTGGTTTGAAAGTGAAGCAGCTGGGATTCAAACAAGTACTCCAATATGGGATGCCAAGGTTGCAAGTGGTGACTTAACTTGCACCAAAACACTGGATCTTAGTACTTTCGAAATCTATATATATGTACTTCTTCCAATCTCAAGAGGATCATTTGTTTGGGTAGTGTGCTAACCCCCTGGTTCTCTTTTAATATTTGTCCATTTGTGTATATAGGCCTGCATGATATATGTTTAATTTTTGAAAAAAAAAATAGTATCAAGCACCGATCAAGCTGTACAAAGGAATAACAATATCAACATTTTAGATAAGACTCCCAGAAAAAAGCTTCAAATACTCTGGTGAAGGCCACTTTGAAACTATAAGAGAGACTGTGTGCTAGGCAAGGTTATGTAGGAGTCTTGTGTAAAGGAGTGGGCAAATTTTACAAGGGCTGTGGATTTTGATATTAGAACAAGTGCTGGAAGCCCTGTGAGCATATAGTCTATACCCTTCTCATCTTTCTCTGAGCTTTCTACCTTCAATTCTCAAGAGTAGGTTAAAGTAAATTGCTTTTGGAATGCTATGGAAAAGAATTTGTATTCTCAGCTAATCCAGATAGTAAAGTATGAAGACAGAGACAAATTCATCAGTACAGGGTTAAGAGAGATTGCAAAAGATAAAGACCTGGGCAGACTCACTCAGACATTTCATTATGAGATTCTGATGGTAATAGCCATGAAATTCTTAGTGATGAGATCACAGTTGCATAATTTTTCTGATGTTGGTTGTTCCTTCAACATCATCCAAGGTCCTAACATTTTGCCTAACTCTTGTGTTCTAGCTCTTGTTTCTGTATTCCACCTCTCCCTATTTTTGATTTACCTTCTCATTTTGAACAAGTATATTGTTTCTAGAAGAAGAGTTGATAGAAAAACTGTCACTAGTAGAGAATTATTAGTCTATCCTGATACTAAAATGACAGTATGGCTGGGAATACAGTTCAAAATCGGAATTTTTTTTTTTTTTTTTTTTTTTTTTTTTTTAGAATTCTGCAGGCATTGCTCCATTGATTTTTTTTTTTTTTTTTTTTGGTATTTTTGTTAAAATGGCCAAAGGCAGGCTGATTTCTTCTTTGCTTCTTTGGAATTTTGAAGAGTGTTCTCTGTCAACTGTCTTCTGGAATTTTATCTCTTGGTGCTAGCTTAATTTCATTCATTTTGCTGGCACTCAGCTCTTTCACTCTGGTAATTCGTATTCATCAGTTTTCTCCAATTGCTTCAGTGAATTTCTGCTTGTCTCCATTCTCTGTTTTCTCTTTTGGGAATCTCTATTATTTGAATGTTGGAATGATCCACTAATTTTCTTCTCCCTTTCCCTATATTAGTCTTCTTTTTCTTCAAACTCTGAGAACTTTTCTTTTTCTTTTCAATTTCATCACCCAAATTTCTTTATAGTTTTTAAATTATGTTCTCACGCATTTAATTTCTGAATATTTCTTGCAATATAATTTTCTTATTGTGGTTCTGAACCTTAACTTTTTTTGTTATTATTTTTCTCTATTTTTTTCATTTGAAATTTCTGAGACAATAACAGAGTTGCCTAGTTTTAAATTTTCCTGGACAGTAGTATAATTGAGCTCTTAAAAAAGAGAAACCTTGGTGTTATATTTACTGTATTCCTTTTGGGGTACTAAAATTACTCAGAGAAATATCCTCCACTTTTCTGCTGAATGGAACTAGGATTTGCTGGCATAATTCTAGATATCACCAGGGAGAACAGGTTTTAGAGTCTGCAGTCAGCATTCAGTACACAGAATGTTGCTTAAATCTCTTGTGTTCAGGATCATATCCAAATTCTTAATTGTGTACGATGTCACTCATTTCAGAGAGCATTCTATCTGACTGACATCAACAATGATGGATAAAATGGAATAGAAAAATCTGTAAAGACAAAATACACATGAATATTTGCCAGGGGCTGGAGGGAGTAGGGAGAAATTGTTTAAAAGCTAAGAAGTTTATTTTGAACTGATAGAAATGAAATAGTTGGTTACACAGCATTGTAAATATCTGAAATAACACTTGATTATTGACTTAAAATAGAAATTATTAAGTATTGTTGACTTAAAATAGTTAGAAATTATTAAGGATAATGAATTACACTTTTTAAAACACTTATTTTTATTTTTGAAATACAGAATGAGAGAGTAAGAGAAAGAGAGAGAGAGAGAAAGCACCTACCTGCTGGTTCATTGCACTAGCTGGCTGAGCCAGGTTGAAGCCAGGTTCCAGGGATGCCATCTGGGTCTTCTGCATGGGTGAGTGGAACTCAAGTACTTGGGTCAACATCTGGTTCTTCCTGGTATGTATTAACAGTAGGTTGATTTAAAGCAGAGTGAAGATTCAGTCCTACACAATGCAAAGTGCAGGCATCCCAAGGCATACCAAGAAGTGGCTTAACCCACTTCCCCACTAAGCCTGGCCCTGAATTTCATTTTTTTATTACTAAATCCTGAACATACTACTATTCTCATTAGAGTTCACTGATTCCATGTCCTTTCCTTGGTATCCTTTTGAGGGTTCAGTCTGTTCCGGAGACAATTCTAATTAAATACACTGCCTTTTGCAACCCATTGACCTCAGCTGATCTTTACAAACCAGCTGAATTTCCTAGACAGATTTATCAAATATGTAGAGCTCTTGAGTTGTATGTCCTTCAGCCTGTTGACTCTGTCCAGTTTCTGGAACACTATAGAACATTTTAGTAAGGGCCACATGCTCTTGTTAGTACTCAGCATCTTTCTTTCATGGTCAGGGTGTGCGAAGGGGGCTCCATCTTTTTGTGTGAAGCTGGTACTAGCAGGGTTCAGTTGTAAAAACACCAGTGACCTAAACAGAGAATGTTGTTGCTGATGTGAAAACACTGCCTCTGGATAAGAAATTCCTGTACTTTGATGTCTATAAATTCTGTGTTTTGACATTTAGTTGTTTCTCTAAGACATGATTCTGCTAGTCCCAGGGCTGCTTTGGCTCAGTTTTACCTTTCTTTCCACCACAGTATTTTGAGGAAGTTTCTGTATGCTTCGCTGCTATGCCTTCTGGAATTGTGTCTCTGAGTAAATTTTTTAAACAAAACTGAACTGAAACAATGAAAGTGTCAGTGGTATTAAGGATGGTTTGAGAAACTGTACAAGCAGATTCTAATGTTTAACTGGACTGTTTATTTGCAAAAATTCAACTTCTTAACGTAAAATTAGCTTATGAAAATGAATGATCATTTCACAAGTAGAATGATATGAACTCTGAACATAAATACTAAAAACATTTTTTCTAAAGTTATTCATTCATTCACTCATTCTTTAATTTATTCTGCCTCATTATCCAAAATGGCTGAAAACTGAACTAAATGAATACATTCCTTATGACCTTTAGAGTTTTTAATTTGTAATGTATACTAGTGTTCACTGGACGATATCTTTAACTCTGTATACTTCAGAATATCCCTAAGGCTGAGGGTCCTATCTAGAGGAACCCTGCAATTCTGACAACTAAATGCCTCTAATTCTGAAAAAATACTGTAAATGAGAGCATATTCAATTTTTGAACATGGGCATTTGCTAGAAAGTCCTTCCTATTAATAACCTAGAATTGACTACTTCTTCCAGTTCTATTTTCTGGAACAACTGTATTAATTACTTATAAGCATGATAATTGTAATTTACCAGGAAGAAATAAAAAATTCTACATAGCATTAAATCAATTCACTGTAAAAAGAAAAGCTATCACATAAAATCACTGAGCTTCGAGTTATTTAAAGCTATTTTTAATATTTTCTAATATATATCTTATACCTATCTTATTTCATAAGTAAAAAGAGGAAAGATGCTAATGGGAGGGGAAAAAAAACTATCCCATACATAAAATATACATGTACCATTACAAATAAAAATTGGAAAATGGAATTAAAGACTGTATAAAAATATATTGCAATTAAATAGAATTTAACTGCAGAATACAAGTAAGTTTTGTATTGGAAAATCTATAGGAACTTAACATTAACAAATGAAAGCAGAAAGGTCATACAATTTTCCCCATATTGAAGAAAAACCACTGAATTCCCAAACGAAGCAAGCTAGGAATAAAAAGAAATATCTTTAAAATAATACAGCATAAATACTGGAAACATATAATAATCTACTGATAGTAAAATATTTAAATACTCCCTTTAAAGTTCAGAACAAAATTAATATGTCCATTTTCAACGTTTTCTCTTTTCCTAAGATTTTACTTGTTTCTTTTTTAAAAAGTTTTTTTCTTTTCTTTTTTTTTTTTTTTTTTTGACAGGCAGAGGGGACAGTGAAAGAGAGAGAGAGAGATAGAGAGAAAGGTCTTCCTTTTGCCGGTGGTTCACCCTCCAATTGCCACTGCAGCTGGCGCGCTGCTGCTGGAGCACTGCGCTCATCCAAAGGCAGGAGCCAGGTGCTTCTCCTGGTCTCCCATGGGGTGCAGGGCTCAAGCACTTGGGCCATCCTCCACTGCACTCACGGGCAATAGCAGAGAGCTGGCCTGGAAGAGGGGCAACCGGGACAGAATCCGGTGCTCTGACCAGGACTAGAACCTAGTGTGCCGGCGCCGCAGGCGGAGGATTAGCCTATTGAGCTGTGGTGCCGGCCACTTGTTTCCTTTAATCACCTTGATCTTGCTTTATAAATTGTTCCAGATTGATGAGTGTTTTTCCTTCCTCTATATTTCTGAAGATTTAAAAATACTTATTTTAAGGCTCTCTTAGGGTGTTGATATTATCTTCAGTTCCTTGCATGAGATTTCCTTTATTTGCTGGGTTGAGCACTTACATCCCAAATGCTAGCATTTCTCTTGTTTTCTAATGGTGCATTGCAAGCTCACCTTTTGTGGGAATTATTTTCCATTGGACATTACTTGTATAGTCTTGCATTGGGAGACTACCTAGCTGCTGCTAAGCATTTGTGGACATTTTGGGACTAGTTCAGTGGATGGAAGAGTTCTCTCTGTCTCTTTACCTTTCAAAAAATAAAAATAAATAAAGAATACATAAAATAAAACTAATGTTCAAGAGGGTTGTGGCTGTTGGTTACATCTTAGATGAGCCTGGAAGATACCATCTAAGTGAAAGAAGTCTGGTCTTAGAAGGATAATTACTGTATAGTTTTGCTTATATATAGAATCCAAAAAAGTTGAAATCCTAAAGTCAGAAAGTAGAGCGGTGGTTACTAGGGAGTGGGGTGGTGAAAGGAATGAGGACATATTTGTCAAATGGTATAAAATTTATTTTAGACAGGAGGAATAAATTCTGGAGCACTACTGTAGTGTATGATAGTTCTCTAATAATAATGTGATGTATACTTGAAATTTATTGATAGAATAAATATTAAATATCCTTACCACAAAAAAAGCATGTAGGTTAATTAGTATGAGTCATCATATCAGATCATACATCATGACTATTTATAACTGTATTTGTCAATTATACTTCAATAAAATTAAAAAAAAAGTACACAAAATGTTCTTAATTTTAAATCATAAAAAAGAGAAATTTATGTGATTCCCCTTATAAAGCATTGTAGTAATGTCCTTTGAAATGAAATGTGCATTATTTGTTAATGACTTTATATAGTTGCCTAATGGTCACAGATTTTTGCTGGGCTGTAGGTTTTAGTTCTTCCTTGATAAATTTGAGATGAACTAGGATCATGTCTACATCAGCAAGTCAGAGTTATCTAATAAATTAGGTACAATTTGTGGCTGTTGGGTTGTCTAAATTGACTTCCTAGACTGTCCAGATGATTGCTCAAACCTCTGAATTATTGACAGTTCAGATTTGAGTTTATGATAATAGATATTTTATTACCTATTTCTGAGAGATTAGAGTCTTAACTTTATTGCCTAGATATGCATCAGATATTATCTTACTCAATGGCCTTAGTCAAATTCTGACCAACTTGAACTGATCACAAGTTACAAGAAATAAAGAAAATATTAGGAAAAGGGACTATTTTTATTATCTCCTAAAGTAGTACGGAAATATGAACACAGTTTTCTCATGGATGCTTTTCAAAGTATTCAGCTAATGCAATATCGACCTCTTTTATACTGTGAACTTTTGGGAAACTACTATTTACATTATACATCAATAAAAAATACCTTCTCATATTGATGAGTCATTCTCATTCAATAATCATTGTTTCTAGGCTCAATATCTCTTTCATTACACTAAATTTTAAAAAACCTGGGAGAAACAGAGTACTCAAAAAAACTGGAAAGGCATTGTGTTTTATTCATGTGTATAATATTTAATTCACATTAACACTCTACATTTGTCTAGATACAGCCTTGTAACTTTCACAAGCGCAGAAATATATGAGCTTTTCCTTTCTCCTCCATCTTTATACAAGTCTTTCTGTGCTTTAGGCTTCTAGGTGACCAATTAATACTAGTCACCATATCAGTCATTTGCTGCCAAAATTTAGTATTGCAAGTTGCTGCAAAATGACTCCCACCCATCTCTCTTAATATAAGGCTAAAGCATAATGTTTAAATGCTCCGAGGTTTTGATTGCTAAAAGACATTTTGCCAAAACAAAATCTGTTTTGATCTTCAATCAATTAGTGGAGGAGCCAACCTCCACCTACAGTTCATCACCTTCAGTTGGAAGCCAGCTCTCACCAGAAGTCCCCATGGAGGCTCTGGAAGAAAATCCGCCTCTTCCTGTTTGTATACCAGATGCAGAATGCCAAGTAAAAAGACAGGAATTGCCCTCTGAGCCTTCCTCCCAAAGAAATCAATGAGCTTTATTTCTGATTTAAAAGTTGCTTCCCTGAAGACTGTTCAGAATGTGTAACTAATTATCACAATTCTCAAGACAGTTCTTTCTTGACTGATTTCTAACAGCCAGGTTTGGTTGAACTTAGGCAAGGTAAAGAAAATAATATAAATAAATGCTCCTTTCTTTTATTTCCAAACACCATAAGAAACCCATTCTGCCAATTTTAGCTATGCAAATGCTCCAACTT